>NC_141697.1:655107062-655707062 GCF_964263255.1 Lissotriton vulgaris | reverse complement strand
GCCTGTGCTCCACCCTTCTGTGACAGAGGGTAACTTGCTCTCCTGGTGCTAATTCTATGCATATTAGGTGAGTGAATGAAGCTTGCATTGGTGATGTCAATGGTGTGCATGTTCCCTCATCAAAGCAAGCTTGAAGGTGTCATGCCTGTGCTGTGCTTATTCTGTGAAAGGGAGATGTTTGCACTGACGATGGCCATGCTGGACTTGCTCCTTGATTCAGTGTGGACTACACTGTAGGTATCCACACTGTGACTCATATGATAATGAGGCAAGCTTGCACTGTTGCTTTCCTTGTGTTACCAGTTCTGTCATCATAGATGCTTAACCCACTGATTCATTGTAAAGCTGGCTATGTTGACAACCATAATAGTGCCTGCTCTGTCATGTTCTATTAGGGAAGGAAGCTTGTTTTGTTCCTGTTGTGCTGGACATGTTCTCTGTTCTGTGGAAGAGGGAATCATACATTACTGATTGCCAAGCTACATATATTCTGTGAGTGAGAGAAGCTTGCAATGGTTATATCTATGCTGTAAACGATTATTTCCAAAGGGTACTTGCACTGATGATGTTTATTTCATACCTGCTCTTTGACTGAGTAAAATGTACATTGCAGTCCCACCATAGGCATTGTGCAATAGAGCATACAGATACTCAAGTAGTGTGTGTGACTGTCAAGCATTTCTGTGAAACCTTCAATAGGTTGTTACCAACTTGTATGCATGGTTCGGAATTTTGGGAATGAGTCAAGCAATTTTCCACTCTCTACATGGCACATAAACACTGCAAACATTCACAAAAGTACAATGAATTAGTTAATTGGGCGCCAAGTAACTCTTGGAAACCCAGAAATCCTTTACATTCCTGGAATTATTGATTTGCTCTCTTTTCATAAGTAAATAGACAGAGAGGAGCCAGTATGCTACACCTTACACCTCTAACTGTTACTGTATGAATTACATGGATAAAAACGAGGTATGAGAGCAAAGGAACTATCCCCATTGGCCCAGCTTGGCACCTCGAAATTTCTCAAAATGCAATAATTAATATGATAATACAATTTATAATTTTACAGGCTGTGACACTATATTGTAAATGCAATGTCACCGCTTAGAGAGTGGATATGTGGTTCTGGGTATTAGGTCCCTGGATTTAGTGTTCATGTGTCTAGCTCATGTCAGTCTTGTAGATGGCAGTGCCATGGTGCAGCCTCCTCATGGTGGTTAACTGGCATTGTCCTCAATTGAACAGCAGGCAACCCATGCAAAACATGCACTTTTTACTGCCTACTTCAATTAGGTGGTAAGCCGTCAAAAACGCAAAAGGATCCCCAGGGGACCCTTTTGTGAATGGTTGCGAAAATGGACCACTGCCTGCTCTGAAAAAAGGACACTGAAACCTTTCATTTTTCTTTTTGAAACACATCCCAATTTCCTGTAAGGAAAATGGGCTGCATTTCCAGAAACAAAAGAAAGTTTGTTTAAAAGCAAACACAGACACGTTGATATGCTGTTCACAGTAGGCCACCATCTCTGTGATTTTAGCGATTCGCAATGGGTCACAAATTGCGACCTGCCTCATGAATATTGATGAGGTATGTCCATTTACAACCCACTCGGAACAGCAGTGTCAAACACTGTTGTACATCGCATTTTGTGACATCCTAATTGCGAGTGGCAAAAAGTCGCAATTAGGAACTCGCAAAACGTAGAGGTCGTAGATGTGGCCCAAAATCATAAAAACATAGCAAGGGCTTCTTGATGAGGCTGGATATCCATAAATTTCCAGTTCTTCCTTTTTTGAGTCTAAATGTATTTCCTTTTATTGTAAATTTTCAAAAACAATAGGCTTAATAATTGTTTCACTTATACAAACAGTTGACGCAAAAAGCAATATAAAAAATTTAATGTCCTAAAAGTCTTCCCCGCCTCGTTAACCTCCATAGATGTTGTCCTGTATTTGCTAATCATCGAGAAGTGCTTGAATGTTTGCCCATCTCTGTGTAGGAAGTTTGAGCGGAAGTGGGAGCGATCCCTCTGTATGATTGTAGCATGCTGTAAACCTCATACTTTTCTCAATATTTTATCATTTTCTGGTAATATTTCCCTTACAGAAATTAAGGAATGTGTTGGCTTCTGTGAACGTGAGAATATCTACTGCAGTGTGTATGCAGAGGATCATGGAAAAGGTATGTCTGAAGTGTATGAGTATGTGTTGTGGGTCGTAAAAAGGCAAACAAAAATATTTTCTTTCTCCTTGCTCAAAACGAGTTACCAATTGCTACTGCAAACCAGTGGCGTAGCAAGGCCTTAGGCCGCTCATGGTGGCCTCTGCGTTTGCCAGCCGCAGTGGCCCCAGGTAAGAGCGGGGTGGGCCGCCAACGCCCACTAAACTCATTCCGCCTGGTGTGGAATCCTCCCCCTTGCTACGCCACTGCTTTAAACTCCATGGATGGCCAATATCCATATCCATACTAATATAATAAAGAGAGAGCCCAAACCTTTGAGGCGGGTAATCTCAGGAACCACAGCACCAATCACAACACCCAATTCAGCGTTGGAAAGGGCAGTTGCAGCAGAAGGACATAGGCTATTCAGACGCCCACCATATACATTTAAAAGGTAAAAGAACGTGCCAGCAAAGTAGTCCCTTGGGGGCGTGTCTGTGTTGTGCTGTGGGCGTGTGCCGGGGGCGTGACAAACGCTGGGGGCATGTAGTACGTTCCGCCCTTCATGCCATGTCTCATATTGTGTGCTAATCCCACCCTGCTCCCTTTAAATACCCCTGCACCCCATAATCATAACCCACCCTTACTCCTTAAATTACACCAACACCCTTAAACATTAACCCATCTTAACCCTATAAATATACCCTGTACCCCAAAACCCAAACCTATCCCTAAACCCTAAAAATACCCCTGTACCCCAAAACCCAAACCTAGCTCTGAACCCTATAAATACCCCTGTACCTCAAAACCCAAACCTGCCTCATAACCCTAAAAATACCCCTGTACCCCAAAACCCAACCCTAGCCCTGAATTCTAAAAATACCACTGTACCCCAAAACCCAAACCTACCCCTGAACCCTAAAATACCCCTGTACCCCAAAACCCAAACCTAGCCCTGAACCCTTAAAATACCCCTGTACCCCAAATCCCAAACCTACTCCTGAACCCTAAAAATACCCCTGTACCGCAAAACCCAAACCTAGCCCTGAACCCTAAAAATACCCCTGTACCCCAAAACCGAAACTTACCCCTGAACCCTAAAATACCCCTGTACCCCAAAACCCAAACCTAGCCCTGAACCCTAAAAATACCCCTGTACCCCAAAACCCAAACCTAGCCCTGAACCCTTAAAATACCCCTGTACCCCAAAACCCAAACCTACCCCTGAACCCTAAAAATACCCCTATACCCCAAAACCCAAACCTAGCCCTGAACCCTAAAAATACCCCTGTACACCAAACCAAATACCTATCCCCAAACCCTAAAACTATCCCTGTAGCCCATAACCCAAAACTATATCTGAACCCTTAAAATACCCAAACACCCCAAAACATATAACTCAGTGCTCCAAAACATATACCCCTATACCCATACTTACCTTATCCAAACAAAAAAAACATGCTTTTACCATTCATGCATTTACAACGAATTTCGTTGTAAATGTATGCGTGGTAAAAGCATATAAAATGTAATGCCATGTGTTATAATGGCTTTGCGGAGTCATGGTACTTTCGAAATGAAAGTATGCGGAGTGATGGTATGCGGAAAGAAAGTTGCGGAATAATGGGTGTTTACCCTCCCCCGGTAAGTACATTGGTGGCACGGCGGCCCACATCTCCAGCAACATACTCATATTTTTTCACCACCCATTTGAAGAATGCACAGGTCTCTCTCATTGATGGCGAGCACCGACATACACTTTTAGACACACCTCCGGCACAAGTTCTAGAATTGCGAACTTTAGAGCTGGGGAGTACGTTCGAATCTCGGCATCAGCTTAACATCCTGTAATTCCAGGCAAATTGCTTTGTCTCCCCATGCCTACCACAAATGAATGTGTTCTTCTGTAATGTAAATTGTGCTCATGCCATGTTTTCGAGTTTGCGCTATATAATATTGCAAGGAAAAACTAAAGTAGGGAAACTTGAGTTCACACACTACTGAACGCGCACTCTTAAGTGCATCAGCAGTGCACTGTGAATCAGAGCGTTTCACAGGCCTGTCACAGATAAGAAATGCTATCTAAACGAAATCGTACAAAACAATATACTACTGGCCGGCAGCAATTTATACCTGGACAACGTCGGGACGGGCTGCTAGTTATTCAAAAAGTCTTCGCTTTGGTGTGGCAGACTATATTTAACATACTCCGCATCCGACATTTTCAAAATAGCTACATCAAAACATATCAGAAATGAGGATATGAGTAGATTTTAGATCGTTGCAGCCTTCCTGGCTGATCATTATCATGAAAAATATTTTTCAATATTTAATGAAGAATTAGTCAACCACAATACAAGTGATTATGTTTTGCCTAGTGAGCCTACCTTGGTTGCAGGGGTATTTCTGTAATTGTTTTGGAACAACCTATCTCCAGCACTTTAACACATTTTCTATTATGAACCTTTCCACAAGGCCCTGAAATAACCTCTATTTTGATAGATATGGTCTTGGCCTGTTAATCTTAGATTTAGTGTAGTCCCCTTTGACCACCAGCTTTATCTCCGAGATGCCTTTCGGAGAATATTACGCTAAGCAGATACCCTCACTTACTGATCCAGAACTGATTTTTATAATTAAGTGATGAGACAATGCTCTAGGTAATTAACTTCATAGAGGGCGTTTTGCTTCTTTAATTGCTTAAGTGCACCAAGAATCATAAAGTTTGAAAAATGAGGCACTGTTTATGTATCCTCAAGACTAAGGAGTATCTATTAATTTTTAATAATATCGATATGAATGCAATTTTGTACACCAAAAGTACATTTCGGAAGTTGGCTTAAAAAATGGAAGACTACCTTTTAAAATGGCAATGGATTTGGTTGGTATCCACTTCTGTGATTTCACTTGTAAACAACTGATTGTAAACTATTTAAAAACGCCAACAAAAACGGGTTCAAAAACAGGGGGGTGAAGGCAAACGGTTTTTGGATGACACTGTGGAGAGAGCCAAATCCAATAGGAATTGGATCTGAAAAGGACAGAATAAAAGTCATGGTTGCCTCCTCATAATGACTTCCTTTATTTTTTTGAGAAGGCAGCGAGATGGTTTAAAACTGAGGGGATGCATATTAACAATTATTGTTCTCGCATTCAGCATCTTAACCTGAATTCAACCAGTGGCCCTATCCAAAGTCTGCTGCTTTTGTGAGGATTGGGGATCCTTATTATCCTATGTTGTTAGCACATACACAATCAATACAAGCTGGCATACACACAACATCAAACATTAGGTCCCTAATCTTAAATTGGGAAAATCTCATGGGGGAGTATGACGAGGGGAGCCTTGTAGTCACACAGGTCTCAAGGGCCTTACAGAATTTGACTGTTCTTAGGCGTTGACCTTATCCTTTTTGTTTTGTTCACTTTTTGTGATGTGGATTCTTACTTAGGAGGACGCACGCCCAGCCGAGGCCGCTGCAAGTAGAAGCGGTGGGGCCAGGTGAGGGGGGATTTAGAGAGACGACCACAAGGAAAAATTAATTATTTATTAAATTTTCCCTTTTGGTCCTCTCTCAAAATCTCCCCTCACTTGGCCTCACCGCTCTTACCTGCAGAGGCTGCGCACAAGTAGACAGCCCAGATATCTCTCTCGTTCCTTCAATCTCCTGGTAGAAGGGGTTTGTAGGTTGTGATCATTATAAATCCACCAGATCAGTGTAGACAAAAGGAAACAGAAGAAAGCCTATTTACCGACCAAGCATTCCTGTCCTACCTACTCTCAGCAACTCCGAAGCAACGGAGATGAGTCTCTCAATTGTTTCCCTTTCAAGACATCTCTCATAATGTGTGTCATATTACACTCCTCTGAGAGTTAGGACTTCTCTGGGTGATTCAACCTATGACTATGGAGTTGTTTAATGATCAGTGCAGTCTGAGTCTCCACACCTTGCCTTTCATATGACCTTCTCTTGATACAATTTTGTTTTACAGAATGGCCTACATCTCCTGATGTTTCTGAATGCCAGACTTTCTCCCCAGAGAATGTGATTGATGCTGAAGAGGGAGAGAGATCTTTTTTAATTTGCTGAGCAAAAATTAAATGTTCTACATCACTGTATGCTCTCTCAGCTTCCGAGATGGTTGGCAACCCATGCTTCGGCCGCCTCCTGTGAATACACTCTTAACATAAGATAGACTCATGTGAACCTCATGGTTAGTGACCCTGCTCAAGAAGTAGTGTCCCTGACTAAGAGTGTCACAGGATCACTAAGGAATGAGTGAACCTGAATCACCACAGAAGGGTTTGTTATAATGTATCCGGTACCCGCGCAGATTTTGTTTTATTCTTGATTATTTTTAAGTCCCACCAAAGGGTACCTTCTTTCCGTGACTCTATGGTGGGGCGTCTGTGCCACTGCTTGTTCCAGGCGTGATGCACATTTTATATATTAACTTCAGAGTGGAGCAAGAAAAAAAGCATTTTGTTTTTTTATTTTTCATCATTGAAGCTAGTGTTTTTCCACTGAGAGGGCCGTATTGTCCCACTAGCTCATACTGGATGTGTTCTTCAGTATCCAGAAGAATAAAAATGAATGAAGATTACAAACCAAAAGTTGATGGTTAAAATGCCCTCTCTGAGCCCTTATCCACTTCCCATGATTTGAAGATGGGATAATCAATATGCCATGCTCATGCTTTCCTCTTTATCTATATTTCTACTTATATTTCTATTAGAATACAACTGCATAAACTAGATGACATGGAACATGCCACACACCACAGCATCATGTGCTTTTACAAAGCAGTCGTTGTCAGACGTGTTTCTCATATACTGTCTTTAATGCGTTTGAAACCAGTAATAATATTGCCATAACATTCTGAGCCACATTGGGGGGTCGGTATGCTATGGGTCTTTTCAATTCAAACAGTAATACCATATTCCTCAAAAGCACTTAATGCCAAAATTCTTGCTATTTCTAAGCACTATAAATACAGGTGTTACTACTAATCAAGATAAAGGTACTGAGGGGCATATTTTACAAGCACCTATCCACACCACAACATCACTTTTCAGGACTTGTGGTGGCGATAGGGGCTTTGCCTTATTTATAAGGCAGCGTTAAGCCAGTTAGCATGGCTAAATGCTGCCTTGTGAATAAGGCCCCCTTTCACACTACACTTTGCGTGAAAGGGGTGGGCAATGGGTGTTCTGGTGGGCATTTCACCTCAACACCCATTGATTTTGACACTCCCCCATATTTACAAGGATGGCGTAAACTTGGAGCAGCACCAAAATTAAGACCAGGGAAAACCTGGTCTTACCCTTGTGAAACAAGGAGAAATTCTAATTTTTCCTTTTTTTTGCTGTTTGAATGTGTGCTGCGTTGTGCAGCACACATGGAAACAGCAAAACACCAATGATTGTATATGTGCAGGAAGGTATCCCTTCCTGCACATCAACAATCATTTAAAAAAAATAATAATGTTTTGCAACTTCTATGTGTGCTGCATTAAGAAGCACACATAGAAGCTACAAAACCCCATTTAAAGATTGTTTATGTGCAGGAAGGGATACCTTACTGCACATCAACAATCTCCCCCTGCAACGCCGACACCCTTGCAATATGGTGAAATGATGCCCGCTTTGGTTCTAGGCAGCGAAATTTAGTACCAGTGCAGGGGGAAATGAAGGGCTGCACCATAGTGTTGTAAATATAGTGCAGCCCAGTGTTTCTAAAGTGACAGAGTGTGACTTTCGCCTTCTTGGCCTAACGACGGGCTTCACCACTATACTAGTGAATATGCCTCTGAGTTTCTCATGCATTGGATCTTCCATAGATTCACATGCTTGAGTCATTTTCTGTTGCCATGGGGAATGATTCAAGAATATCATTTTCGGGGGAGGAGCCTAGCCTGCAACCACGATGGCCGCTTAGGCTCTCGGCTCCGCCGACCTTCTCGCTTTCCTTCTGCATCCTGTAATTTATCCTGCGATTGAGCCGTGTTTTTGGGATGGGGATGTGACTCTGATCCCATTGGTGTGTTCCCCAGCTTGTTTCCAGTGGTAGCGCTGGTGAAACGTCCTCGCTTCTTCCCCGGCCCTTAATGGCTGTGAGACCGGGTCTTTGTGCGTGAGAGACGGCCAGCCCCTGCCACAACAACAGCGGCCATCGAAGACGGGGAGGAGTCGTCCGGCCGGAGAGAGGTTACCGCACTGCGCTTCCCACTGCAGCAATCCAGCCTGCCCTGCGATTCTGTACACCTGAGAGGCATCGAAGTTGTGGGGAACTACATTGTATCTCTCCCCGCCCGTGGACTGCCCGGTCAGTTCTTTCATCTCTCCCTGCGCTGTGGTGGGAGCCATTTTGTGCATCACGTACTCTGCGCTTGGAACTGAAGACTCTGGACCGCGACTGAGGGTCCAGGTGACTGCCGACATTGCATCAACACTGTGGGTGGTGATGGAATGGAGTCTGCTGCCCTTTTGCCTTCGGCCTGGTTGTGTTTTGGAGTGTGTCGGCGGGGTGATCAGCTGGACGCGTGGGATGATGACGGTCAGCCTCGAGAGCTACTACCTGCCAGTGAGCCTCGAGTGATGAGGAATGCTGAATCCCTTCTTTTTGGGGCACTGCCGGGGATCAGCGATATTCTGGGCGCTCTAGGTGCTTTGCGAGCTGCCCTACATAGTAGTGCCCAGGACCTGGGGAGCCGGCTGGATGCTATCGCTCCTGATGCGCCCTCGGCTGACCGTGATTGCTCTCGAGCGCGGGACACTGCGCCACACCCTGCACCAGACTGCAGTGGACTGCCTACCCAGGTATATACGGAGGCGTTGGAGGATCAAGATCTCGAGACTGCCATGGTGCTGACCACAATGGTCGGGAAGAGGTCCGGTGTTTGTGGACTCGTGCAGTGGTTGGGGAATCGTCTCCGGACGCCATGTCCGGCAACTCATTTGTGGTCTGATGACGTGACTCCCCCTCTACTCCTGGATCTGATATTACCGGACTGGCCCGCCGGCTTTGTGGGGTTACTGCTGTGTGTTGATCCCTTTTACATCGTCATTGAACACACATCATTGATCTGGACAGACTTTGGTGGACAGCTTCCTATTCTGTTATGGCCATCCCGTTCGCTTATTCCATCTAAGATGGCGGCTGGACAGCTGGACTCCGTCAAAGCACTTGATCGCATGGGGCAAGGTTGAGGATGTTTTCTTGATTCCTGTTGCTCGCATGGCTGGGACTATGAGGGACAGGCGGGACATTGACTGATTTGAACGTTGGTTTTACATCGGTTTGAGGGTCGGAGGGTGGGCGGCTGAGAGCACGCATACTGGTTGTCTTCCTTCTCCATCTTCTCTTTTCTCTTCATTTCTTCTCTAACTATATTTCGGGTCTCCTATTAGGGCGACGGGCACACTGCTGGGGGGATAGGCCATGGCCTTCTGCAGGGGTGCGGGGTGGGGGGTTGGGGGTTGGTTACTGTGTATCTTCTTGTTTTCTCTCTGGTTCTATGGCCCTTTTCTTTGCTTTTTCTGTCTTATTTTCCGGGAATTCTATGGCGTACTCAGTTCTTGTGGGGTGGGGCACTGGTTTGTTCTGTATAGAGACTGCGCTGATGGTTGCCCAGTATTGCTTATTTTGCCCCCTACTCCCACTTTAACTGTCCAGTTGGTCGCCTTTGCACGATTTGACTACCAGCTGTAGACTCTGAAAAGATTGCTCGCTATCGATCCTGTGTTCACTAGAATCCCAAAAGTATAAAAAAGAAACCTCATTCATCCTGGTATTTGTTGATACGAACATTATCCTGAGCTACAATGGGGCAATTGGGGGACGTAATGCTGTATGTTTATGACCTTAGTGCTTTGCTTGCCCATGATTGTATTGCTATATGTACAATAAAGGTTTACCATAAATTAAAAAAAAAAAAGAATATCATTTTCTGTGGCGACTGGGAATGATTCAAGCGTGTGAATCTATGCAAGGTACCGATGCTGGAGAACCGGAGTTACAGGTAAGTAACTTATTTCTTTATCAACTGTGAAAGAGAAAATCCTGATCTAGGACTTACTGAGTTTCAACATTGAGACCTGTTAGTCAAAAACAAACACCAGCAGTCATAGCTGAACTTCCTGAGCTACCTTGCCATGACATAATACTACATTACAAAGGACAACACCACATTACAGGTGATAACATATGATCACATTGCATGCGTCAACAGGATACATTTGCTGAGCTGCACTTAGCAATAAAGTAACCTCGAAATCACAGAACCTGCTTAAGTCATGTATGTCTGTAATATGCTATGTCAGTTGAACTGCTGGCAACAGGGGATTTATATACAGTTTTTTTCACTCACAATTGGACATCTGAAACCTCTTCTTAAAAACAGCACAACTGGTGGTGGGGGCGATATTTAATTCACAGGTATCTTTTTGAAGCTTTACTACTCGAAATTTACACCTCAACCAATTAGGTTCTGGGATACTCCTTGTGCAAATGATACACATTTTCTATTTATTGGATAAACATTTACACATTTTCTGCAGTCAGAATTCAGTTATAACAACACAGACTGATGAGACCCTTAAGGGTGTAACAGCCCATTAGTACTAAGGTATATTCTGCCTTCAAAATCCTATTACATCTTAAAAGCAAATGCTGGTCTTTGATTATGGTAGCCTTCATTTGAGACCAAGTATTATATAATTTCACTAGTACAAATGTATGGGTCTGTTGGGTTGGGACTGTAGACTCAAGACATTAGAGTAGTTTGAGTCTAAAAGTTCAAAAGTGACGCTAATGGAGGCAGAACAGAAAGGCAATGGGCAATACATACATGCAGTGGTTTCATCTTTTATTCAGTTCTGGTCAGCACTTATTATCTCATTAAAGTACTGAGCTGAGGGAATCAGACAACAGAGCTATGCATTTTGTAGATAATTATTGAAGGGGCTGAAAGAAGTGCCTCCCCCCCAATAATAATGTATGTTTCGCTTGCTTTCTATTTAGCGATCCTTTGTGTTTTTTCTACCTATTATTTTTGGCTTCATTCACTCTTTCTTTGCTGGGTCTGGTGCTAAGTGTGCTAATGCGTCCACGGTGGGGACTGTGTTTGACCTTATGGTCACAGGTTCAAATCCCAGTGGATCCACTCAGCCTTTTGTCCTTCTGATATTGATAAAAAGAGTACCATTAAGTTGGGTAACAATAAACATCTGTTATTAAGCCCCAAGATAACCTTCACGTCGAACGTGATGTGAATGTTATGTTAAGTGATTTCTGATTCCTTAATTTTTAAGACACTCTTGAGGTTATGGATTCTGGTTAGTTAGAAAACTACTGTGGCCCTTATGAAGGCAATAGGCATGCACATTGATATCACCCACGCTAAATGTTTTCCTACCATGACCCAACAGATTAAGGGGAATATTCATGCAGAGTTACTGCAGTGAAGGGTGACCTTTTGTTTGCAGCCATTTGTTCGATTTGAATTGTTTTTCAACTCGCCAGAATGTATTTGATAACTCAATGTATGTTTTAGTAAACTTAGTAAGTGCTTAGCCTCTATTTCAAAAACATGCATAACATGCCCGCTTCTTCTTCTCCTAGTCACTACACTTGAGGAGATGCCATCTCTGCAACTTAGATCATCAGATGCCTTTGAAAACCTAATCCATGCAGAAGAAACATCCTCAGAGAACACTGAATCTGAGAAGGATGTAGGAAATGAAGCGGTTGTTGCTGAGCCTGAAATCATTTCTGATTCCACTGACTGTGTTTGGTATGAAAATGAAGATCACGTTATTGTAATAGGGTCTGACACTACAGAAACAGCAGAGGATCAAAATGAGGTTACTACTAAACCTAACTCAATAGCCAAGCCATTCATGTGTACATGCCAAAGAGAAAAGAACAACAGCCGTAGGATGACGAATAGCTCCGACATTCAGTGCGAGCCAAGTGGTAATGTGGAAGTTGTTCCTCTTCATCCACCAATCTCGGACTTCCCTCCTGGTATCCCCATTACCAAGGAATTAGTGCAAAATGAAGATCAGGTTATTGTAATAGGGTCTGACACTACAGAAACAGCAGAGGATCAAAATGAGGTTACTACTAAACCTAACTCAATAGTCAAGCCATTCATGTGTACATGCCAAAGAGAAAAGAACAACAGCCGTAGGATGACAAATAGCTCCGACATTCAGTGTGAGTCAAGTGGTAATGTGGAAGTTGGTCCTCTTCAGCCACCAATCTCAGACTTCCCTCCTGGTATCCCCATTACCAAGGAATTTGTGCAATGTTTATTGCTTTTCCCAAATATGTGTCCTGCTTGCTGTCAGGACTTTGCGTCAGCGGACATGTTGTTCTCTCACGTGATCCACGGAGTCAGGGGGGACTTCAGCTGCCTTGTATACTTCCAGAGGTGGAAACTGATGAAAAGAAGGCTGCGCATGGTGAGCAACAGACTGGATGCTGCCACTGAGAGGCGCGACCGTCTGAAGAGAAAGAGAGAAGGTCTCATTTCTCTCCCACATACAGTATGTTCATGCTGTGGGAGGAGCGTCCAGGGGTATGTGAACAGCACCAGCAGCGAAAGCAACAGCAGCAGCTGCTGCAGTGGCAGCCGGAAGAGGAAGCGGCAAGATTATGTTTGTCATTGCCCACCCCCAAAAAGGCAACGTTCTAGAAGAGAGTCCTTCTAGAAGAGCACTAGAGCAGACCACAAGAGGCAATTGATCAGCTAATAAGCACATACTTTTAGCCAACAATTTAGAATTATTTAGGAAATGTTCATACTCATTTAGGTTTAGCACATTACTAACTCATTAACCCATTACCAATAGGACAATATTGATACGTAAGAAGCCCTTTATTACTCAGCTAATTCACCTTGTTAAACAGAGCTCTCCTACTTTGTCTGCTAAGACCACATCTACACTTCACAGAGAAGCTTCATCTGAACCCCATGGCAAGGCTGTCTGACAAAAACTGTAACTCCTTCACACCGAGCTCCCTTTACCCCTTGCTGGGCATTATGGAGGCCATAGAACATTCAAAGTTCTGCCACCTTTGTAAAGCTATACATCACTTCTACAGAGAAATGCATCCAGTGGACCAACAGAGTTCAGGGGCATATACACTCTAAAGACAATTAAGCTTGCCTCATAGGGTCAGATGTCACAGAGATGGCCTTTATTGAGGAGTTAAGTCATTGCAGGTAGAGTCCCCTAACACATCTATCCAGAGTGCTATAGAACAGCATAATTTTATCTGCAACACTCACTTCTACTGTCTAAAAATGTGAGAGCTAAATAGGTCGAATATGATACGCCTAAAGATATATATCATTTGTGGCAGACTGGTTTACACTGAAGAACTCCCCAGAGAGCTGCTGTTTTTACCCCAGGGTAATTGTGGTGATTTGAAACAACTTCCTACTTTCGTTTTCACCTCTCATTTTCCTTTACAGTTCAGTTCTAAGTTTCCATTGGTTCCTTATTCCCTGAGGACTTCCTGTTTCCGGATCCTAGACTTTGTATCTTAAAGTGCCCCACCTCCCACATGTTACTCAACACTAAGATATATAAAACAGGTTGAATGAATGAGGAACAGGGACCAGACTTCACATATTAGCATTATTTCCTGGCTGACTTTGGCATTGAGCCCTACCATAAAATAGGTACCAACTCCTGCTATAAAACTGGCACAACTGCCTACTACACAAATAACACTACCCTCCACATGGATGAACTTCCTAATAGAAAATCGCTGTTATTTACAACTGCATACATGAGGAATTGTTAATCTGCATAGACACAAAGGTTTGTAGTAAGAGGTATTTCAACTGATTACAAAAAACTCAACTTGGACAGATGTCAAATAACAATGTAAAATGTTGTTTAATGTGGCATGTCTGCACTTAAAGTAAAAACAAAGCACAATGGCAAGGCTCTCCTGCGCACAATAAAGTTATAATAATCCCAGCTCTTTCTCAATGATCAGTGTAGTGTGCTCAAAAGGCCAAGGACAGACACTTTTGTCCCTACAATAAGGACCAGAAATCTGATCCTTATATACAAGCAAGAAAACAATGTCCTGAGCACCACTCTTTGTGTAAAAAGAAGTCCAGTCTTGCTTCTATTCTTGTAGATTTTATTCTTGAAAAATCTTCAACTTCAATATGTGTTATTTATTGACACTTCATAGCCTTTTGACACTTCATAGCCAACACGTGTTTTAATTACAGCTTTTAGCTGCCCATGGAGTGCTTGTCTCAATCACCTAGCCTTAGTTTATCTCAAAGTATGAATTAAGCTCTGTAGCTAGGTACTCCATCCATCAGGTATCAGGCATTCAAATGCCAAGTTGGCCTCCTGTGATGTGCAGCATCCCCATGCGGAGAGTAACACGTGAGCGGTCTGATATGCCTCTGGGGAGTATGCCCTCTGCCGTGGCACATATCATGTGGGTGGCTCAAAGAAGCCAGAGGTCTATCTGTGAGAGGGGTTTGACAGATGCTGAGGTATGTGCATATGTGTTAGCCCCAGGATGCCAGGCTCTCCAGACGTCACATAGACCCAGCGAGTTCATCCATGCCCCAAAGGATTTGGATTTCTCTAAGTGATGTTGCATTGTAAGAACTTTGAATTGCCTGGAGAATTCTCACTACCTCTGTAGATTTACATGATCCTGGGTCAGGGAGGTATTAGTGGGCTGATTGGGTTGTTCCGAGGAAAAGGTGGTGTATTTGTCTGGTTCTGGTTGTGTATGCATTTGGTATCCTAAATCTTTCTCTGTTATGACTATAGAGAGGGGTAACTGCATGCAGAAGTGCCACTTATCACTCAGCAACTTCTCTATAAATGTCTCAACTCATTCAACTCAACTCATTCAGTAAACGGCATCTCACCTTATTCAGGTCCAGCATCACAGCTCATGCATACCGTCAAATTCTCAATTCCACACTCAAGTCTTCGTTCCCAAAAAGGGAAGCATGTCTGATACAGAGGACAATCATAAGCTGTCTTGGTGTCTACTGGGAAAACTGATCAAATGCATTCATACCATTGGAGCCATCTAGCTAGTAGAGTCATGCATAAAATACATCACACTCTTTAAGAAAAAGATACCAGACTTTACTCAGATGATTGTGGCTGTCTGACACTCCTAGACAATGAGGTATAATTCATTATGTGCCTGCTCTTTGTTTGGGAAATGTGTCACTTCGACCCTCCTAGCAACAATCTAGGCCTAGGATGTTCTCTCAACTACCATGAGGGTACACATATAACAAGCAGTGAAGCAGCAGCAGGGAAGTTTGAGTCAGTAAAAGGGTCTACCTCACCTGCATCCCTGATGGGTCCACTAATGATTAGCATGCCTAGAGTCCCAGGCCAGGAAGCCTCTAGCCAGCACTTTGCTGAGGTTGGTGTCTGGGGTAGAGGACAATACCTGGACAATGGAGGAGGGCCTTGCATCTGTAGAACTTTCTGCAGTGTGTTGCCAACTCACTGCCACATAGTAGTCCTCTGGTTCAAGCTTCCAAATCCTCTCCTTCCAATAGACATATGATGCTCAGTGAGTATTGTCAGATTCTTGCTCTTCCTCAACAGTCAATGCTTGGACACCTGTCACCAAAGGCCCAAGCGGTATATGGGCATATATTGCTTTTCCTTACACATGTTGATGTTTTATGAAAGTGTTTGAAAATGTCGAGAACCATCCCAATTATTTTCTTACAAAGAATTGATCTAAAATGTCAACATGTCTATAAATTACTGTCACGCCAATTTTTTGTTCTGATTCAATTTCTACAACATTGCAATAAGGTGTATTTTCATTTTCTACAGAATGGGGTTTCCTCTTGTGTTAACCAACTCTATGAAAATCCAAATGATTGTCCCCTGTGAACAAAATGTTTTCTTAACTCTCTGTTTTATGACATTTCTACTCCCTGAAGAAAACAATAGAGTATTGTAACAATTATAGGTTTTTATTGTAAAGTATCACAAGTTGTAAATCTTAAACAAATTCAAGTAAAATGTCACTTTGTAAATTGCAGATATATCCTAAAGAAAACACAGCACCAAAAAATCCTACAAAAATAAACTTTACAAACGTGTTGGCTCCTTACTTGCGGCTGTGGTCTCTTTTTTGTATGAATGGTGCAGGGTTACCCCTTTATCCACGGGAAACACATTGGGGCATATCTACCTATAGTGGATATTGTGGTGGCGATAGGGCCTGCACTTGCTTAACGCTGCCTTGTACATAATGCCCCTTAGTGTGAAAGTTGTGGGCAGTGGGTGTTGCTGTGGGCATTCCACCGCAACATTCATTCATTTTGACACTGCCCCTACCCCACTGAGTGGCATATACAGGAGGCAGCACCAAAATTAAGACCAGGCAAAACCTGGTCTTATGACGGTGAAACGGGGAGAAATGCATTATTCCTCCTCGTGTTTGCTTTTTCCATGTGCGCTGCCTTGTGCAGCATAGATGGGAAATATCAAAATGCCATTGTTTCTTTATGTACAGGAAGGTGTCCTTCCTGCACATAAACAAACCTTTTTAAAAATGCAATTTTTTCACTTTCATCTGTGCTGCATAAAGCAGCATGCATGAAAGTGATAGAATGGCATTTCTACGATTGTTTATGTGCTGGAAGGGACACCTTCCTATACATAAACAGTCCACCCCTGCACGCAGACACCCTAGCACTCTGGTGCAAGGATGCCTGCATGGGAGCTAAGTTGCTAGACTTATTGCCATCGCAGGGGGAAACGAAAGGCTGCACCACACTCTTGAAAATATGGTGCAGTCTTGCATTTCAGAAGTGGAGGAGATAGGCGTTATGCCAGGAAGGCTAATGCCTCTCTCCTCTGCTTCCTTGTACATATCCCCCATTGTTTTGCGATATCCAGCTGGCCCTTTCCAAAGAGATAATTTCATTTGTGGGTATTTCTGCTTCCCAGATATTTTCTCCACATTCCAACGGCTCATAAAACCTGCAGTTGCTTTTAGAAAGAGCTGGTTGGGTTTTTTTTAACCCATTTCGTGCTGGTGACAGAACCACTCCGTCACCAGCTACGGACGCGCTGTGCTAATGTCGGAGTGGTTCCGTCACGGCCCGGCCGGCGCGCCTCCGCAGCATTAATTCCGCGCCTGCGCTGAGCGTTCTATTGAGCGGGTGTGGTCGTGACGGAACCACTCAATCACAAACACAGCGCACCAGTGGCTCGTGACGGAGTGGTTCTGTCATGAGCATGGCAGCGCCGCGGCGTAATTACCACCGCGGCCAAGGGGTTAAATATATGTCATTATACCAATCCTATTTTTCAGATGATTTCAGAAATGCAATCCAAAAATGGTAACTTTCATCTGGTGAGTAGGAATATCAGAAGTAGATTCTAGATATCTTGAACATGGTGTTACCTCACTTAAAAGGTGAGATAGGTTGTAACATTCTGCACTCCAAGTAAGTAAGTTGAGTGGAGGTACCCACCACTGAAGTAGGGAAATCATTCAACGGAAAATGGCAACATATTTGTAGAAGAACACCCCTCTCTGCTCTCACTATGCAGATGTAAGCCAGAGAGAGTCTTTGCATTGATGTGAGGTCTCATAGGTCAACTGTCTTCAACTAAATAAACCACAGAATGGGTGAGGGCTTGAAGGAGGTGGGGATTTCACTAAGTGGTCCCCAGGGCCAGCATGGAATGGCTCATGTTCATAAATGTTGCTGTTTCATCCTTTTGTCCAACTTTGCCCAGCACAATAAGTTAATTACCATTAAAGGAAGTGATGACAGGAGAGATAAAAGTGTTCTAAGCAGCCTAGAAATCCAGCCATGGTAAGGTGCATTAGATATGAAACATGGTGGCAGGAGGAAGATTCAAGCAGAATAGAAAATAAAAAGATAAGAGGAAGGAAACAGACAGACCAATGAGTTCCAAAAACAAAGAAACAGTAAATGGCAATAGAGCCGGGAACATCCAAACATTGTCAGAGCTAAGGGAGTAGATCGACCAAAGGAACGTGAGGAGCTAAATCTAATCATGTGCCATTCAATATAGTCTGCTCCAGACTGAAGTTGTCTATCCTCCTCCAAAAGAACCAGATCTGTGAAGGACCTTAAGGTCCCACAGTTGCTGGAACATTAGATCTTGGTGGATGTAGCCTCATTTCCTACCTTATCTACCACATTAACTGAACTAAGCAGAGGATTTGAGCGCAGGTCATTGGCTGTTTTGATCCCCAAAGCTCGCAGATTCATAAAATGATGAGCTTTGACCATCCTTCTACATGCAGTGTGATATATATACTGGAGAAAGCAGATCTATCCACCTTTTGAATAAGAATTAACAGGACCAAAAGGTCGACCTAGGAACAACAAGAATGGATCTCTGTCTGTTTGGCCCTGCTTCCTTGCCATTTCAGCCTGACGGGACCAGCTCCCGCCACTGTACCTGCCACTCTCCTCCCTAAGCCTCCTTCCGCAGGCTGAAACCAGGTGATTTTTGACCATCAGGAACTAAGGAGGGCAAGTATAGAGGCATGGTAGCTAAGTGCAATGGGCATAAGTTGGTGCAGAAGTAGGTATCAGTGTAGACTTATATAGGTATTTTTTAAGGTGACTGTGTCTATCCCATATTATTACATGGATTTACCCTTTATGCACTATTGCAGTCATGCATGTAATAGGACCTCATAATCTTACATGCTTGAAAGTTGTAGTGTCTGAGTATTTTGGGGTATATGGATGATCTGATACCTGGATCTGTCAGAGAAAGGATATCATTTGTGAGATGAGCGTATGGGCAATGCAAACTTACAGTCACAGATAAATAGATCCCATCGCATCCCATCACAATTAATAGGTTAGGCGCTGGTTTGTCAATATCTCATCAGTAGCTTCTCTTGATTAGACGATGGTGTATTCAATTCAATATAACCTTTCACAAGACACCACCTGCAAGACACAGAAGCCCTGGCCTCAGGGAAAATGTCTGATCTGTGGCTTTTGTCTCTCACCCTGTTTGAAACTTGTCAGTTGGCACCCAGAAAGTTTGGCTGATATTTCGTATGTTTGTGTATGATTCCAGTGGCTCAACTTGCTTTAAGAATAAAAGTAATTTACAACAAAATTGTGCATCACTGGATTCGATTCCTGATATAGCTGTACGATGGAATTTGTAATACAATAGATGCCCCATGTCTTCCAAGATACATAGGGAAAGCTCAGAGGCAGATGATAGTTTAACATGAGCCTAGGAACAAGAAAAAGTCATGTTAGTCAGAATTATAAATAATCTAAAGCCATCTGAAGCCATTGCGGCATTTGGTATGTCCAGTTTAGCTAATAATCTTAGCCAGGCCTGGATGGTTGGTTGCAATGCCTATTCCAATATCAGGGAGATACCTGATGAAACAATAGTCCCTATTCACTGCGAGAGGTGAATTTTAATACTTTATAACAAAAAAATCCAAAACGTTACTCTGCAAATGGTCACCTGATACCCATGTTGAGCATTTTAGGGGAGGATTTCCCTAGTAGGATCAAAACTCATGTTTTGGAGAAAGCGAATAGCACCAACTATTTTCTCAGAAGGGAGACATGCTTTAATAATTGGAAATCTCAAAGCTCAATGTAGCAGCTTTGGCTAAATTGACAAAGAAAACTGTGTGCCGAGGGATCGCTGCTATATTGTATATTTCCACTCCCTTCCACAGGCCAGGTAGAACATCCTTGTGGACCAAGCCAATGTACACACAAGTACAGATCACTTTGCTGAATCTTAAGTTTGGATACAATATTAAGATTGGGGTGATTCAACCTAACTTTGGAGAATAGTTCATCCTTGCTATGTTCTTTGCTTATGACGTAATACTTCTGAATAACAATGTGAGGGAGCTTTAATGTAGCTAGCTTCCTACTCAATTCACAGAAGCTTAAGATGTTTTTAGGTGAATGAAAACTAATGATCTTTGGCCTCTTTAGAAGGTGATATCATCTGGGATAATATGCACTTCCAGGTAGTTTGTAGCTATTTCTGGCACTAGTCATGGCCCCAGATCAAGGTACATTCAAATATTAGGTGAAGGAACCCACTGAAATTCAATAGTAAATACCTATAACCAACTGAGCACTTACAATAATGGTCCAATACAGGTTCTCTTAATAAAAACATATCTGGCCATAATCTATTCAGAACTCTTGAGTCTAAAAAGGATCATGAAGATTAGAAGCTGCAGAGGAGTCATTGAACTGTGAGAAACTAATCTTGTTGCCGTTAGAATGGAACACAGTATCAATTTGGAGAAAGAAGTAGCAAACTGTGCATCAAGAAATTGGCTCAACAAAATTATAATGCAAAGTTGGGTCTGTATTTGTTATAATCAATATTTTTCTTTAAAAGATGCAGCCCGTAAATGAGTGATGGGACTACATATGATCTGGATTTTCAAACTAGATATGAACAGGTTTAAAATGGTGTTGGGTCAAGAGGATTGGCTCTAAAGGGTGTGTAGATAAACAAAGACGGTGAACAAATTCTAAGCAGAGGTGTGCATAAGCTATTGTCTGGAGAACTCCAATTTATAAAATGTTTGAACACTAGCATGAATCTTGGGTTCTCAAAAGGGGCTTTCAGTGAAATGAAATGGTGGAATATGAGTAACAGAATTAGTGTAATTTGCCCTCATCTGTACATTTAGGGTAAAGGGTTGGAATGTTTTTTTTTCCAGTGAAGAAACATTGACATTGCCATTGAGAAGGTAGCAAACCCCTCCAATATTTTATTTTCCCCACAGCCATAGGCTCTGCCAGTGATATTCACACATCATTACAAAAAAACACAGTTGATGGACAGAATGCAGAACAATGTCTTACATTCACCCCAGTACAAAGATCTGGGCCTAAATCCATCGTTTTTTTGCACTCCACACCACCCTAGGTCAGACAATGGCTATATGCAAATCAGCCTTGACCCTGTGCCTCATGAGAACAGTCCAGCCCGAACTACAAAGCCATGTCTTTCCTAGACCGGAATCAAGCATCCAAGGACCGGTTTCTGGCCATCAGCCTTCTTCAGCCTGGATAGCTTGACTCCAGTGATGTGGAGAGCCTGGGACTCACGTCTGAGCATACCCAGCCCACAGGTGGAGGTGGGGGTGGGCAGAGTTTTTATGCTGGGGGTGGGTCTGGGTGGTAGGCGGGGCCTCATTTGTACTGAAGGAAGGCGAGGGAGTAGGACTAGGAGTAATGCCATTATCGATAGAAATGGACGCAATCTGTCTGTTATGTCAAAAGAGCTGGGATAAGAGAGCTGCTTAGTTGTGAAAACGCTCAAGCAACCTCAATATTTCTGGGGGATTGAGGGAGACTGTTTTGAGTCCACAAAGTTTTCTATTTGAGTCTTGTCCTAGCAGGCCTCAAAGGTAGAAGTTCAATGGCCTTTCAGCTAAGAACTCTGTCAGTTATATCCTACTTGTGAACTCACGCATCAAAATGACAAAATTAATTGCTCAATTAATAATTAGGATATTCCATAGGATTGGAAGAGTGAAGTTGGAAGTTCTAAATGTCAAGGTAGAACAAGTTGTCAAACATTTGGCAGATGTTTGAGTTCATATTGGTTAAAATACACTATGGAGTTATTTGATAAGAAGCTTGAACAAGCATTTGCAATGCAATAGGTCTCGCATTCACGTGAGTTTGAGCTATTGCCATTGTAAATAACAAAGCCTTTTATTTATGTTTTGGGTTTTAAAACATAAATAAAAGGCATTGTCATTTACAATACTAATAGATTAAACTCTCAAAAAAGCGAGACCTATTGCAGTACAATAAAGGGCCTTCTCAACCACTTGTTAGACTGTACATATCAGAGGAAGGGACCAGACTGCGACGTCTTAAAAGTAGTGATAAAAAGTGCAGTGAAGAAGATGTGTAAGTGTTGTAAATTACACAAACACAAAGTCTGAAGTGAGACATGGCGGCCGGCTAGTCAGCGGGTCGCGGATGTCCGGAGCAGTGGCGGTGCCGAGATGAGCTAGCAGTCAGCTGTGGGGCACATACGCGGTTTCAGGAGGGAGTTTACTTACCCGGGAAGCGGGCTTCACCTATAAAGGTTTTCAAGACGAGTTATCGGGCAATTCTGGAGGCCATTTGTCGGCCGAGTGCTGGCGATTCGCAGCGCATGGCAGAGACCTCAGCCCAGCCGGCTGCAGAGAGTGAGGAGGCGGAGTCACGTACTTCGTTGGATTCACCGGCCGGGAGCTGGAGGAGAGCTGCTCAAGGTATCGGCAGAGGGCGTCGAATACTAGCCAAAATTGGGACACCGACGTGTGGAGGTCGAGGGCGAGGAGAAGAAAATCTCACTAATTCACCCCCTGCCCCCCAGGTGGTGAGAAGCGCTGCAGGATTACTAGCGTCTACACAGGTAGTGGAGGCAGATTTAAAACAAGTAAGCAGAGGGGCAGGAGCGAAGGGGCAGTTGCTGGGGCACCCAAGGTATTTATTAAGGAGCAACAAACCTGAAAATTCTAATAATTTTGAAAATAAAGAATTTGCTCTGGGAAAGCCCAAAACATTGCAATTGCAAAAAAGCGTTAAAAAGGGCGCTGAACGAGAAGTTAATCCCATTAAATCTGAAGAGTGCCCTTTAAGGAAAGGAAAAAAAAGAGGCAAAAAGGGGCAGGATATAAACTTTCAACAACCCCTTCGTTAAACTCATATTTTAAGCCGGTTCCTAAGGTTCTGGTCTTGAAACCACATCCCATATCTCAAGCCCAAGACCTTACCTGCGAGTTAGTGCAGCCCCTGCCTGAGTCTATAGAAGAAGAGCAGGATTGGTCAACTCTCTCAACTCCAAATCCCTTCCAGGTACTCGCAGTCGAGATGGAATCAGATAAGGGGGAAAATACTAGAATGGCTGTAGATGTGGTTAATGAGGCGGGATCCCAACAGTTAACTGTATCACAACTACAAGACATAACAGGAGAAGGAGTGTCAGAAGTCTCAGATGAACTGTTGGACCTAGTAAAAGATATGAGAGATATGAGAGATGATACACCTACAACGTCAAGTGACACTTTAAATAGTGGAAAAACGCTGATACCCCTGGAAGGACCCGAAATAGGGCAGTTTTTGGCTCAGCAAGATAATTTAGACACGCCAGATTCGTCAGTTTTGGCATTGCTAAGGAAATTGGAAAAAGATATTCATTTAGGGTTTGAAGCCTCCAGAAGAAACCAGGAACGTATAAGTGCTACATGTACGTTACTAGAGGATAAAATTGACAAATTAAGCACTCGTACGGAAGACATTGAAACAGAGATGAAAGTTATGCAGGGAAGAATATTGGATAACCGTAAGGAAATTGAAAAGATATTATTCAGAGATAGAGAATCTGATGAGAGAATAGAGAGGTTGGAGAACATGCAAAGACGTAATAATTTGAACATTTTAAAAGTGCCTGAAGGGAAGGAGGGGTCAGATATAAAAAGTTTTGTAGTGCAACTGTTGAAGAAGGAATTGCAGATAGTAGAGACAGAAGAAATGTTGCTACGTGACATTCAGAGAGTGCATCGTGACCCCTTCCGGTTTAACCCAAATCGCACTAAACCAAGGAAAATTTAGATTAACTTTTTGACATACTCTCTAAAAGAAAAGATTCTGACAGCAGCTCCTAAGAAAAAGGATATATTGGTGGACGGAATTGCAGTTGATATCAGGTCAGATTTGTCACCTGCTACAGCCAGTAGACAGTGGGAATTAGGAAAACGATTGGCACCTCTTAGAGCAATAGGGGCAACGGCCCAGTTGAAATTCCCTGCTTTCCTGAAAGTAATGTGGCAAAATAAGATGTATACGTTCCGTACAGTGGAAGAGGTAGACGCCTTTCTGGATCACTCTCAAAATGGTTAATAGTAAAATGGTCTGATCACTGATTATATATAGATAAATAGAGGCACCGCCACTGTGACATCCACTGGCCTAGGCCTTGGGAGTTTTGGTTGGGTTTTCCAGGGAGGGAAGAGGGGTGGGGGATAGTGGAAGTAGGTTTTGGGGTAGGGGTAGGGTTAGGAGCAGGGGTAGGGTTAGGAGCAGCGGTAGGGGGGGGGAGGGGGAGGGTAAAGGGAGAAAATAAGAAAAATATTCCTCAGGAGCTCTCTCGCCGTCAAATAAGTAAATGGGAAATATGGGCGAACTATTATGAGTGGGGCTAATAACAAGGAGCTAAGGTTCCTTACATGGAATGTGAACGGTCTTCGGGTTAAAATGAGGAGATTATCGATATTGAAATACTTAGAAGACTCCCTTGCTCACGTGATTATTTTACAAGAGACCCACTTAACTGAGTAAGAAAGTAAGGAGATTTTTAGTACTCAAAAGTGGATTACTAATGCCATCTTTACATCTCAAGATTTAGTAACAAAAGGGGTGGCAATTTTGATTAGGAAAGGGGTTGATATTGTCATTGAAAATAAATTAGTAGACAGAAGAGGAAGATGGGTGATTGTCAAGTTAAGATTGGCAGGGGAAGCTTTTGTAATAGTTGGATATTATGGCCCGAATGTGGACGATCCAACAATATTAGATAAAATTGAGGTGGAATTAATGGAATTTTCAGGTAAAATAATTATGGCTGGAGACTTTAACACAGTTTGAGACTGCAAGCTGGATAGAACTGGAAATAATAGGGCAATAGTAAATGGTAAAATGACAGCTAAGTTAAGGATGATTATGGCACAGCAAGGTCTGTGTGATATATGGAGATTGAAAGCAGCACAGCAGTCAGGATTTACCTTCCACAACAAAAAACATAACCATAGTTCAAGTATAGATTTTTTTTTAGTAGATATCAGGTTGAAAGAACGGGCTACGAAAGTGGAACATTTAGGGGCGCATCTATCGGATCATTCAGCTGTGAGTCTAAATTTAGGACTAGTAACAGATGAAACGAGCTCTGTCTGGAGACTGGATCGTACTATCTTAGCGGATGAAGAATACCTAGAAGCTTTAAAAGATGAGTTACGAGTCTTCCTGGATGTGAATGTAGGATCAGCTAAGGAGGATACAGTCTGGGAAACATGCAAGGCTTTTATGAGAGGGAGACTGGGAGCTCAGGGGGCAAAGAAGCGGAGGTTGTATCATAGTATAATCACTAATTTGGAGAAAGAAATTTGAGCTTGGGAAACCAGTCAAACTGTACAGGGGGGAAATATTTCTGAAGAGGGAGTTAAAAATAAACTTCTAGATTTAAAAATAGAACTCACGGCAGTACTCGCTCAAAGAGTTAAAGAAAGATGGGAAGCCAGTCAGTTGGCACATTTCTAATATGGGGAAGGATGTGGCAAATTACTAGCCTGGAAAGCCAAGAAAGACCTTATACGTAACCAAATAAAAGAGATTAAAAAGGCGGATTCAGGAGAAGTCATAACAGAGAGTAAAAAAATTGCAGAAGCATTTTATGATTACTTTGTAAATGTTTACACAGAGGATCTCTGCCCAAGTAAAGCAGAGATAGAAAGCTGGCTACCCTTGGTGAAACCACTTCCAGATGATTATGTGGGGGAGTTAAATAAGGATATTACGCAAGATGAAGTGTTTAAAGTGATTAAGGAGAGTAAAAGAGGGAAAGCTCCTGGACCGGATGGCCTCCCAGCGGAGGTATACAAAGTGTTAAGGGATATAATAGCTCCCACGCTATGTCAACTGTATAATAAAGTTTTTAGAGGGGAGGTAACAATACCAAGTTCATGGAATGAGGCAACAATCACCCTAATAATTAAACCAGGGAAATCTCCTAGTAGTTTAGATGCCTACAGACCAATTTCACTCTTAAATTGTGACTACAAATTTTTTTCAAAAATTTTAGCTGATAGACTTAGTAAAATTATCCACAAATGTATCCACGAAGACCAAAGAGGTTTCATCAAGGGGAGGTATCTAAAAGAATTAACATATACGCTGATAGGTATGATAGATATGGCCTCTAGTTTTGAGCACCCCTTGGCAGTGATCGCTCTAGACGCTGCCAAGGCTTTTGACCGAGTCAACTTCACATACTTAAAAATATTATTGCAATATCTCAACCTAGGAGAGAAGTTTACGCAATCTCTCTTTGCTTTGTACTGTTCACCAATATCGCTTGTTCTGGTTAATGGAACTCTCACACATCCTATTAAAGTAATGCGGGGCACCAGACAAGGGTGTCCTTTATCGCCCTTGCTTTTCAATTTGTATATAGAGCCTCTTGCTTGCAGAATTAGAGCCTCAGAAGAGATACCCCCTTTTGTGGTTAAGGATTGGTCAAAGAAACTTGGGTTATACGCAGATGATATTATTATTTATTCTTCTAATTTGATGCTTTCTTTGGAGAATCTAGTTAAAATAACGAAGGAATTTGGAAAGATCTCTGGCTATCAGATAAATCAGGATAAGACCGAAATAATGGCCTGGAATCTTAATACGGGGGGGTAAAAACTACATCAGAAATGAGATATCTGGGGGTCAGGATTACACAAAAGATTGAAGAATTAGCTAAAACTAACTTTGATAGGATTAAAAAAGAAGTTGTTGCTACATTAAATGGATGTATGAATCTACCTCTTTCATTATATGGACAAACTAATCTTGTAAAAATGGTGATAGTACCAAAAATCACATTTTTGTTTGAAACTATCCCACTTGGCTTTAAAAAGGAATGGTTGGTTAAACTACAGAGCGAGATAACATCATTTATTTGGGCGTCAAAGGGCTCTCGGATTTCATGGAAGAAACTAAGGAGGAGAATTAATAAAGGAGGTTTGGCGGCCCCAGATATTCAAATTTATGCATGGGATTTCTGCCTAAAAAACTGTAGGATGTTGTTGGGTACTCTATTCAAATCCACGATTGGAGAAACGTTTGGAATTTTGTTGAAAAGGTCTGGATATCATGACTTTGGTTTTTTGTATAAGTTTGCAGATCCTAAATTGTTTAAAAAGGCGAGACTTAAGATTTTGCGGGACTTGGCTGAGATATGGTATAAAATTAGAAAGTTACTAAAACTGCCTTACTTTAGTTATATGGCACCAATATGGGAGTCCCCTGGTGCTCCATTCTGGACAAAAGATGCGTTAGCGCTACACCTGAAAAAGGAACCTGCTTTGCAAAGATGGAAAGATTTGTTTCAGGATGGTAAACTTATATCATGGGGCCTTTGCCAACAAATGTGGGGACTGGTTTTTTCAAGATATAAGTATCTACAGATTCAAAGTTGGGCTAATGATTCGGAAACAGTGATTGGAATTGAAAATTACTTTGAGTTGAAGTTGGAGATAGGGATCTTTAAGAAGGAAGTTGCCTTTTGGTATTGGGCGATATTGGAAATAGAAGATGGACCATTTGTCTTACCAGAGACCCTGTGGATGGACAGCTTGCCAAGGATAGCGACAGAAAACCAATGGCAAGTAACAATGTCTATGCTTTATAGTATTGTTAAACCTGCAAACCTAAGGGAAATCTTTTGTTTACTATCCACAGGGCATATTGGTCTCCTTATAGACTTTCCAAATTTAAAGCCGGCGGAGTTGTTGGGTGTCCGAAATGCAAAGCCCCAAATGTGGATGACTTGCATATGTTTGTCTCTTGTCCAAATATAACGCAATTCTGGACAGATGTAAGTAATTCTCTTTCCAAATCTCTGAACCAACACATTGAGGTAAGCCCTGAATTAATTATATCAGGAAGATATGATTTAGAAAATAAAAATATGAATAATAATGTTAGACTTACTTTTTACGCTATGTTGCTAGCGCGTAGAGAGATATGCAAGTTATGGGTCTCACCACTTAGTCCTAATTTAATGGATTGGATTTTAGCCATGAGGTATATGGCTAAGCTTGATATTTTAGACCATTCTAAGAGAAATCGAGGATTTTGGATACCCTTCCTTCTATGTTTTGGTTGAACAATTTTGTTATGATTTCCGATGATTAAGCCCGTGCCTATCTCGCTGGTATATGGTACTCCAGGACGAAAAATAGAGTAGGAGGAAGACACACTTGTTGAGTCAGGTGGCCAAGAAGGGCAGTTCAGAGAAAGGCCGGATTCAAAAATAGGTGATGTCTACGCCCCACTGCTCTAAACCAGCTTATGAGATAAAAAGCCCAGTGGTGGACCAAGATAGAAGTTATGGGTGGCGAGGTGGCAAATGAGGGGAAAAAAAACAAAAAACAAAGCCTTTTATTTATGTTTTGGGTTTTAAAACATAAATAAAAGGCATTGTCATTTACAATACTAATAGCTTAAACTCTCAAAAAAGCGAGACCTATTGCAGTACAATAAAGGGCCTTCTCAACCACTTGTTAGACTGTACATATCAGAGGAAGGGACCAGACTGCGACGTCTTAAAAGTAGTGATAAAAAGTGCAGTGAAGAAGATGTGTAAGTGTTGTAAATTACACAAACACAAAGTCTGAAGTGAGAGTTACATATGATCCGAGCTAGAAACACTAACAAAGCGCTCCAACACCTTTCACACTGTGATTACACTGTCGCAGCTCAGGAGAAGAGCGGGAGGGTCCATTTCCGGCCCTCTCCATGATTTGAATGTGCAGTGTGGCACTGTGTAATGCCATTGCTATCTTTGGCCTAATAAACACTCCATCTGTAGTAGGGCTCTGGCTTCACCTCCTGGTGCAGGGCGGGCTGTGCTTTATGGCACACATGGACGAAGGGATGGATGGTCTCAGCTGCAGCTCCAGCCTCGTAGAGTGACCCTGTTATTACTAGTGAGCGAGAGGCACTGAGGTGGCGAAGGTGGTGGTATTGGTGGTGTTGGTATTGCTGGTGGTGGTATTAGTGGTGGTGGTACTGGTAGTGGTACTGGTAGTGGTGGTGGTGGTACTGGTGGTATTGGTACTGGTGGTAGTGGTACTGGTCTGGTAATGGTGGAAGTGGTGGTGGTATTGGTGGTTGTGGTATTGGTTGTGGTAGTATTGGTAGTGGTACTGGTGGTATTGTTGGGGGTAATGGTACTGGTCGTAGTGGTGGTGATATTGGTACGGGAGGTATTGGTGGTGGTACTGCTTCTGGTGATATTGGTGGTGGTACTGGTGCTGGTGGTATTAGTGGTACTGGTACTGGTGGTGGTACTGGTATTGGTGGTGGTACTGGTGATACTAGTACTGGTGATAATGGTACTGATGGTACTGGTATTGGTGGTACTGGTGGTACGGTTGGTTGTGGTACTGGTGCTGGTGGTAACGGTGGTGGTTGTGGCACTGGTGGTAGTTCTGGTGGTGGTACTGGTGGTGGTGGTACTGGTGGTAGTAGTAGTACTGGTGGTGATGGTACTGTGGTACTGGTGGTGGTAGTACTGTTACTGGTGGTGGTGGTGGTGGTGGTACTGATGGTGGTGGTGATGGTACTATTGGTGGTGGTACTGGTGGTGGTGCTTGTGTTGGTACTGGTGGTGGTGGTGCTGGTATTGGTGGTGGTGGTCGTACTGGTGGTGGTGGAACTGGTTGGAGGTGGTGGTGGTACTGGTGGTGGTACTGGTGGTGGCGGTGGTAGTAGTAGTGGTACTAGTGGTAACTCTGGTGGTACTGGTAGTGGTGATACCAGTGGTGGTGTTACTGGTGGTGGTGGTAGTTGTTCTCGTGGTACTGGTGATGGTGGTGGTACTGGTGGTGGTACTGGAGGTACTGGTGGCAATGGTGGTGGTGGTACTGGTGGTACTGGTACTGGTGGTATTGGTGGTGGGGGTACTGGTGGTAGTGCTGGTGGTACTGGTGGTGGTTTTACTGGTGGTTGTGGTGGTGGTTTTACTGGTAGTGATGGCGATACTGGTGGTGGTGGTACTGGTACTGGTCGTAGTGGTGGTGATATTGGTACAGGAGGTATTGGTGGTGGTACTGCTTCTGGTGATATTGGTGGTAGTACTGGCGCTGGTGGTATTAGTGGTACTGGTACTGGTGGTGGTACTGGTATTGGTGGTGGTACTGGTGATACTAGTACTGGTGATAATGGAACTGATGGTACTGGTATTGGCGGTACTGGTGGTATGGTTGGTTGTGGTACTGGTGCTGGTTGTAATGGCGGTGGTTGTGGCACTGGTGGTCGTTCTGGTGGTGGTACTGGTGGTGATGGTACTGAAGAAGGTGGTACTGGTTGTAGTAGTAGTACTGGTGGTGATGGTACTGTGGTACTGGTGGTGGTGGTACTGGTGGTACTGGTACTGGTGGTGGTAGTACTGGTACTGGTGGTGGTGGTGGTACTGGTGGCGGTGGTGATGGTACTATTGGTGGTGGTACTGGTGGTGGTGCTTGTGGTGGTGGTGGTAGTAGTAGTGGTACTAGTGGTAACTGGTGGTACTGGTAGTGGTGATATCAGTGGTGGTGGTACTGGTGGTGGTGGTACAGATGTTGGTGGTGTTACTGGTGTTACTGGTGGTGGTGGTAGTTGTGCTTGTGGTACTGGTGATGGTGGTGGTACTGGTGGTGGTGCTGGAGGTACTGGTGGTAATGGTGGTGGTGGTACTGATGGTACTAGAAGTGGTAGTGATACTGGTAAAACTGGTACTGGTGGTATTGGTGGTGGGGGTACTGGTGGTAGTGCTGGTGGTACTGGTAGAGGTACTGGTAGTGGTGGTACTGGTGGTTGTGGTGGTGGTTTTACTGGTAGTGATGGTGATTCTGGTGGTGGTGGTGGTACTGGTACTGGTACTGGTGGTACTGGTGGTGGTGGTATGGGTAGTGGTACTGGTGGTGGTAGTATGGGTGGTGGTGGTAGTACTGGTGATGGTACTGGTGGTGGTACTGGTGGTAATTCTGGTGGTGATACTGGTAGTGGTGAGGTACTGGTGGTACTGGTGGTGGTGGTACTGGTGGTACTAGTGGTGGTAGTGGACTGGTGATGCTGGTACTGGTGGTACTGATGGTGGTGGTACTGGTGGTAGTGCTGGTGGTACAGGTGGTGGTACTGGTACTGGGCTGGCGGTGGTTCTACTGGTGGCACTGGTGGTGGTAGTACTGGTAGTGGGAGTACTGGTGGTGGTGGTACTGGTGGTAATGGTGGTGGTGGTACAGGTGATGGTACTACTGGTGGTGGTGGTGGTGGTACTGACAGTGGTGGTACTGGCAGTGGTGGGAGTAGTACTGGTAGTGGGGGTACTGGCGGTGGTACTGGTGGTGGAGGTACTGGTGGTTTTTACTAATGGTGGTGGTGGTACTGGTGGTGGCACTGGTAGTGGTAGTAATGATACTCATAGTGGTGGTGCTGGTGGTGGTACTGTGGTAATGGTGGTGCTCATACTGGTGATGGTGGTATTGGGACCGGTGGTGCTGGTGGTGGTGATACTGGTGATGCTGGTACTGGGGGTGCTGGTACTGGTGGTACTGGTGGTGGTGGTAGTGGTGGTGGTGGTACTGGTGGTGGTGATACTGGTGGTACTGATGGTAGTTCTGGTTGTGGTACTGGTGGTGTGAGTTGTACTGGTGGTGATGGTGGTCCTGGTGGTACTGGTACTGGTGGTACTGGAACTGGTGATGGTGGTATGGGTGGTGGTGGTAGTGGTACTGGTGGTGGTGGTACTGGTGGTGGTGGTGGTACTGGTAGTACAGGCAGTACTGGTGTTGGTGGTACTGGTGGTATTGGTACTGGTAGTGGTGGTACTGTTGGTGGTGGTACTGGTGGAGGAGGTGTTGGTGGCACTGGTGATGGTACTGGTGGTGGTTCTATTGGTTATTGGTGGTACTTGTGGTGGTGGTGGTACTAGTAGTACCCAGACTGGTGGTGGTGGTGGTACTGGAACTGTTTGTACTGGTGGAGATGGGGTGGTATTGAGTCTCAGCAAGGCCTAATTGCGCCACTTTAAAGCCCTCAAACCATAGAAGTGGTTATAATGCACCCTCCTTGACACTAATGTGCACTGGAGGAAAAATCATCTGTCCTACATCAGTGTCTCAAGTAGCCCACAAAACAGTCGGGAGTGAAGCTAATGCAGTATCCTCTTTAAGAAGACAAGATCTTTCGGGCACAGGGTAATTCTCATTCAGAATAACACGCACTCCTTCAGGAGCACAGCGTATTGTAGCTCTGAAATACTTAAGCATATCAAGACCCACAATATTGTCTGGCGTGTTTGGTGAAAGCAAATACGGGCATGGAGCAGTAAACTTGTCAACATGGAATGCAAGTGGTTGTGACAATGGGCTAAGGCAGGGCGTTCCATAGAACCCTATTGATGTAATGGTTGAGCCAGACAGGGGAGCCCTTGGAACCAATTGTTTAGGCAAGGCGCTACGAGTGGCTTCTGTATCAACCAGAAACCGATCAGTAGAACCCAAAATATGTGCTGTAATATAGGGACCTGTCTGATCTACTGGAACTTCAACCAATTCCTTACCCCATCCTAGCCAATCCTATGCATAAGCAGAATCATGAAAATCAGATGGCGCTCAATGAGATATTTGATATTGGTTTCGCCTATCAAAGGTGTTAAACCCATTCTGTCTTTGTTCATTAGAATCAAACTTGGTACGATCATTTGTGCTCCCTCTAGGCCCTGAGTATCCTGAAAGATTTCTCATTTTTCCTTGTCCGCATTGATTTGCTGGGTGCGTAATACTGGACAATCAGAAAGCCAGTGTCCGAACTGTTTGCAATATGCATACTGGTCAACTGATAAATTAGAACGAGTGAAAGACGAACCATAGGATCCACGTTTACCTCTATCATTGCCTCTAAAAGGTGGACCATAAGCTTGAGCCATCATAACTTTCGTCTTCAAATCTGTTGTCTTTTTATCCTCATTACCCTTTGCTTCTAGCTCCTGGCGTTCGTAATACTGAGCCATGGTTAAAAGACAAACCGGAGAAGAGGTAGTCCACGAACTCTCACTAGCTTTTAAGCGACTGGCTATTTCTGGCAGCAAGTTGGCAACATATTTCTGAATGAACAAATGTCTGCCAGTATCATCCGTTAATGACTGGCCACTAAAATCATGAAATGCTTCCTCAAAACGCGTAAAGATATCTGACACTGACTCATCTACCTTTTGTTTGCACAACACTAAAATAGTCGAATCTATCTTTTTAGAGGGAATAATCATTTTTAATTTGACTAATATAGCTGCTGGAAGATCTAGAATTAGCTGACATGGTTTCTGTGCGGGTTACCTTCCCAAATCTGCTAACTCTATATCCTTCCATAGTGCTCCAAAAGTCACATTATCATCAACTTTTCGAATAGTTCTACACATATCAGGAGGTAAGATCAATCCAAAAAACAAATCAATATCAGGCAGTGTCATAGTACAAGAACTAATAGCACCCTCAACTTCCTCATAAAAGGCTGCTGGATTTTTACGTGGGTCGGGCAATGCAATCTTAAGAGGCATAACATCCGCAAATGGATCCTTAGACCTCTCGCAGTCTGGCTTCCGGGCCAACCACAGCCAGGTTCTCTCGAGGGCTCGGCAGTTCTTCTTGGAGCTCTTGAGTTCGTCGGTGAACCAGGGTGCTTTCTTGCTGCCGGGTCTGCTAGGTGGGGTCCTCAGTGGGGCGAGGTCGTCTGCGCAGCTGCTGATCCACTTCGTGAGGTTGTCGGCGGCCTGGCTGGGGTTTGCTGAGCTGGTGGGGGGTGCTGGTTCAGGGATGCGGCGAGCTGGTCTGCTGTTATCTTGTTCCAGCTTCTGCGTGCAACCTGTTGCTGGTGGTGGTGGACCGTTGTTCTTTTGAAGCTGAAGTGGATGCAGCTGTGGTCCGTCCAGTGGAGTCCGGTGGCGTGGCTGAAGACGATGTCCTTGCTGGATGAGAAGACGGGGTCGAGTGTGTGTCCAGCGTAGTGGGTGGGGGTGGTCACCAGCTGCTTGAGACCGAGGTTGGCGAGGTTGTCCAGCAGGGTGGTGGTGTTGCGGTCGTTGTTGTTCTCCAGGTGGAAGTTGAGGTCCCCGAGGAGGATGTAGTCAGCGGAGGGGAGGGCATGCGGGGTGATGAAGACGGCGATGTCTTCGCTGAATTGTGTGCGGGGTGCCGGGGGTCTGTAGATGAGGGTGCCTCTGAGGGTGGTCTTCGGGTTGGTGTGGATCTGGAAGTGCAGGTGTTCGGCGGTTGTCAGGGTGTCGTTGGTGTTGGTCGTGATGCGGATGGTGTTCCTGTGGACGATGGCGATGCCTCCTCCAGTTTGGTTGCCACGGTCCCTCCGGGTGATCTTGTATCTGTCCGGGATGGCGATGGCGATGTCGGGTGCTGAGGAGGCGTTCATCCAGGTTTCCGTGAGGAAGGCGACGTCTGGGGATGTGGTGTCGAGGAGGTTCCAGAGTTCGACGGCGTGTCTGTGGACGGAGCGAGTGTTGAGCAGGATGAACTTCAGGTGGTTGCTTTTGGTGCTCGGCTTGGCGGGTGCGGTGCAGGTCCGGATGCAGGTGAACTTGCAGGAGTGGCAGCTGAAGGGTCCGTGGGTTCGTCTCGGGGTGGCTCAGTAGCATCCCGGGATGCGGCCGGTGTTGAGTGCGTTGAGTTCGGTGGTGTTGTATGTCCGGCGGGGGGGCTGGTGTCTGCGGGGACTAGGGGTTCGGGCGCTGGGCGTGGTCCAGGCGCGGACGGGCGCAGACGGGCTTACCTTTGGCGCGCCCGCTGCGCGTCAACGCTGCGCGTTTGCCACTCTGCCATATGAGGAGAGTGGGGGGGCGGAGCGAGGGAGGTGCAGCTGGGAGGCGGGAGCGGGGCGGCGAATGGGAAGGGTCCTAAGTGGAAGGGGGCGGGCCGCAGGGGAGCAGCGGCGGGGAGCGGGGAGGTGGCGGGAAACGCGGCGGGGGCACAGCAAGGGAAAACAGCGGCAACAAATAAGAGGACAAATAAGAGGACAAAGGCTGGGCACAGAAAGGGCAACAGAGGATACAGCAACAATCAGAGGGGAAACAAACCGCAAATCACAGGAGACAGGTCATGAAACGGGCAACCGGAGGGAAAACAAACAGTCAGCAGGAGAAAGCGGCGCTGCGCTACGGAGGCTGAGACCACACCAGTGGTCAGGAGCACAGCTGCGGGCAGCGGCGGGATCGGGGCAGCCTGGGCACACCCACGGGGAGTGTGCGCGGTGCGTGGTGGTGTGATCGGCCCAGAGGGTCAGAGGTCACTGCACACCACTGCGTGCACTCCTCCCTATAAGGTCCAGTGGGAGGGAGGAGCAGCTGGGAGGCGGGAGCGGGCGGCGAATGGGAAGGGTCCTAGGTGGAAGGGGGCGGGCCGCAGGGGAGCAGCGGCGGGGAGTGGGGAGGTGGCAGGAAACGCGGCGGGGCACAGCAAGGGAAAACAGCAGGCAACAAATAAGAGGACAAATAAGAGGACAAAGGCTGGGTACAGAAAGGGCAACAGAGGATACAGCAACAATCAGAGGGGAAACAAACCGCAAATCACAGGAGACAGGTCACAAAACGGGCAACTGGGGGAAAACAAACAGTCAGCAGGAGAAAGCGGCGCTGCGCTACGGAGGCTGAGACCACACCAGTGGTCAGGAGCACAGCTGCGGGCAGCGGTGGGATCGGGGCAGCCTGGGCACACCCACGGGGAGTGTGCGCGGTGCTTGGTGGTGTGACCGGCCCACTCGATTTCAATAGGTACAAAGAGGCATCTTCTGTAGAGCTTTTGTTAAAACTCATTTTGGCGGCAACAAGGGCTGTCAGACTGTCTTGCGAGTGTGAAGTGAAATAGGCGTGTTCCAATCTCTTAATATCTTGAAGGAGATCCCCAGTGTACTCGCGAGCAGCCTTTCTTTTTTTCGCCACAAAGCCAATTATGAAATCTCTTGCTGTAGCTTTGAAAGCATCCCAGATAATGTGTTTAGGGATAGAAGGAGTGTCATTAAGCAAACAAAAACTCGTCAGAAAATGCAGTGAAGGAGGCAGTAAACTTGGGATCCAAAAGAAGGCTATTGTTAAAACGCCACCTCTTAGGTCCAGCAACTTTGGGCAGTATATCGACGCTAACTAAGACAGGAGCATGATCCGATAGTAGAATCGGACCAATGTCAGCTCTGGTAAGGGTATAGTCAATCCGCGACTGGGCATGATGGGAAGGGGAATAAAAAGTTAATTATTTTATCGTGGGGTGGCATAAGCGCCAAGCGTCAATAAGTTTATGTTGGGAGATTGCCTGAACAAAGAGTTTGTGAGATTTATTTGGGATATAAGAAACAGTGGAGTTCCTGTCTAAGAAGGGATCAAAGGGCTGGTTAAAGACCTCTGCTAGAATGAAATTATCATCAACAAATCGAGTGATGTGTTGAGACATTACATTCCAGAAACCGGGAACCCCGCCAGTAGAGGCGTAAACGTTAAGGAGAGAGATTGAAACACCTCTAAGAGACAGCCTCACATGAACCCATCTGCCATCAGCATCCGATTCCTGAGCGATCAAGGAGTAAGATAAAGATTTACGGCACAGTATTGCCACACCATTGCGCTTACCATCGCCCTGAGAGTAATAAACATCGCCCAACCAGCTTCTCTTTAGTTTTTCAGATTCTGTGTCAGAGAGGTGGGTCTCTTGCAAAAATGCAAAGTCAACATTCAGGTTAGCTAAGTGGGATGAAATCCTCTGACGCTTAATTGGGGAGTTGACACCCTTAACATTCCATGTGATAACGTTCAATGCCATAATATGCAAAACATGCTAAAACATGCAGAAAAAACGAATTTAGGAAAAAAGCCCATGAGAGACACTACTCGAGGAATAAGCAAATATTGGTGAAGAATGGAGAAACAAGAAGTAAAGAAAGAGAGAATGAAGTAAAAGGCAAAGGAAGGAAGAAAAAAATAGTTGTAGACATAAGGAAGAACAGAAAGAAGAAAAAATGAAAACACATCAAAGAGTGAAGAACTTAAACTTAAGAACTTAAAAAGAAAAGTAATAGTGCAGCCTAAGTGATAACTAGCAAGAAGCTGGAGCAAAAAGAAAGAAGAGTCCTTAAGGTGTGGAACACTAAATAGGGTAACGAGGAGGATAATAAAAGGAGAAAAGACTAAAAGAGTAAAAGAGGAGAAGACAATTAGGATGAGGACCATTAGAAGGAAGCAGACGGAGAGAGAGAACCAGAACAGAGGAGTCCAGCAAATAAATGATGAGAGAGAAGGAAGGCAAGAAGAGAGAAATTGAGAGCAAGAAAGAAGAAGTGACAACTTTAAGCAAAGAACGATTAGGAAGGGTAATAGGGAAGCGTAAATGGGATCAAAAACATGAACCAACATATCAATAAGGGAAGAGAACGTACTTCGAAAGAAGGGAAGTAGGGGATCACAACCAGGAAAAAAGACCAGACGTGAAGGGAGGGGAGGGTAGAGCCAACTGGAGGAGACAAGACGTCCGGGGCCAACGAGCCGTCCAGCCGGGGGAGCACGAGACGCGGTATATGATCTATGGAGACAAGAGGAAAATGTCAGGAGAACGAGACAATAAAAAGATTGAAAACCTCAAGGAGATTACATCCCCGCAAGCAACAAACAAAGGGAAGAATAAACAATACAAAGAATGAAGAACAGGACCAGCATAAAAAAAACAAAAATAACTTTTGCATAATGCAGAAGAACACACGAAGCAACTAACAAATTCATGTATAGGACATGAAAATCCAGAGTGAGAGAGACTTCAACAGTTTAGGAGAGTCATGTAGGGACTGAAGAAGAAGGACCAGAAGTATCCATTTTGGCAGCTCAGCAGGAATTCAAGAAGCTCTGGAGTCGGACAGGATCCTCGTAAGTTGTCGTTTTGTTATTGTACGTGACCTTAAAGAGGCACGGGTGGAAGAGCCCATATCTGGCACCAATGGTTCTGAGGTCGGGTCTCATATCCAGAAAGGCCTTGCGACGGTTGGCAGTGGTTTTGGCATAGTCCTGCGCAAAAAAAAAGGGGGACCCAGACCATGTGAGTCGTGGAGAGGCTCTGGCTGCTGAAAGAACTTTCAAAAGATCAGTATATTCCAAGAAATACATAATCACGCCCCTGGGTCTCACCAAGGCAGAGGTAGACGAGGAAACTCGGCCAAGCCTATGAGCTCTCTGTATATTAAGCACAGTGTCCTCTGGTAGATGTAGGAGCTTAGGAAGGAAAGATTTGAAAAAAGCAATGGGATCATTCCCCTCACTGCCCTCCAACATGCCGTAAATGTGCAGGTTATTGCGGCGATGCCGATTTTCAAGGTCCTCGACCTGCATTTGGAGAGAAGAAATCTGAGAATGCATATGAGAGACCTTGGCTGATGATTCTTGAAGAGAGGAGACATTGTGTTCCACTGACGTGACTCTCGCATCCATTTGTGACCAGTTGTCAGTCAAAACTTGCAATTCAGCATTGGTTTCTTCCATAAAGGGGCGAAGTGCTCTTATTTCCTCCAATAGCAGCTCTATGGAAGTGGCTGACGCAGAAACAGGCGGTGAGGGGGGATCCTTTTTTTGTCGTTTAACAGTGGCCTTCCCGGCGGGCTGTGTAGAGGGCTCCATTGTCGACTGTGGCATGTGAGCGAGAGGTACTTGAGAAGCGTCTAACTGGGCCAGCTCTGAGAAAACTTTTGAGTTCTTGACGAAAGTGCGCTTTGAAGTGTTGCTGGCGCAGCTTGTTGTAAGCCGGCCCATAAGGTAACAGCCCTTGCCAAGGAAACACCCAAGCAGTACACTCAGCAGATCCCCTCAGCTTCTAGAAGATGTAGACAACAGTAAGAGGGCAAAATACACTAACAAAATCCATCAAGTGAGGGAATCGCAAAAGGTGAAAGTTGGTCATATATTACAGGTACACTGCACATAATGGCCATACCGCATAGTTAGAAACGATGACTGTTGAAATTTGAGGGAGGTAAATGCAGTATATAGGTATGAATTCCTAATGGTAGCGCCTGGAAGCCATATTAGCGCAAATTGTTGCAGGCCTACATATGAGGGAACAGTTGCCACCAGGGAGAGCTCTCAAAACGGCGCACTCAGCAAAGTCACAGAGTCCCATTCACAGACCTCCCTCAGCCTGCAGTGCGCAAAAGGAGCAACAGAAGGCAGAATCGCAGTAAAATGGAGCACCGCAAGGAAAGAAGTCCTGATTAAAATTGCGTAGGTAAGTTAGTGAAGAAATGGCTCCATGCTGCGAGTCTGTGACAAAAGGGAGCAAAAGTCAGAAAATGGACGCTAATATGTGAAAGAAGAAGAGGCGATTTGCATAAATGAGGGAAAAGCTGTGCAAGGTATGTTAAGCCATTTAAGAGAACGTTATTAGCCCACCAGGAGTTGATAAAAAGGCGCCAGGCAAAATAAATTCCTGGCAAAGAGTTTGCCAGAAGCAACCAGCAATGCCATCTGTCTGAATTCGCAGAGGAGGATTTAGGACCCTTCTATAAGGTGTTACAGTGACACTACCCTTCCTGGATAAGGGGGATTTTACTGGAACAATAGCAATGTTTGAATAAAAGGCAAAAGAAGGATCCCCATGTTGCAGTCTCCTTTTTAATATTCGCAATGGGAACCTCATCAGGCCTCAAAGCGCAGGATGTTCTGGCATTCTTTATAAATCTCCCTATCTCATCAACTGAGGGAGCACCATACACAGAATACATCTCCTCATCCACACAAAAGGTCACGGGGGACATCTACCTCAGTATTAATCAAGTACAACCTAGAAATGCATTCCACCCAGACGTTTTCAGGAATTGGAATTGCCTGCACATTCCCCCTAGTGTCATAGTATTCGGCAATCAAGCACCAGTACTTCCTAGAGTCCTTGGCATTTGCAGCCTGTTGTAGATTGATTCCTTGCAGATCACATTCCCATCCTACCTCCTTGGAGTTTGCGTTGGGATCTTATCCATTTAAGATGGTCGATTTCATGCTGTCTAGCCAAGGAAAGCAGTAAATACTGTTTTCTTGTCATGACATTTATATCCTGATTTATTGCCTTTAATGTGAAGTTGCACTTTTTCAGCAACTGAGGACCATCGGGTCTTGTGCTTAGTTTACGGAAATCTTCCATATGGGATTAGTAAAGGGAAATAGGATCATCCCATATGAGTCCCATAGGGTTGGCACAAACTCCCTTGTTCTTAATACTTAAGGCAGCTATATTCTTTTTTTAAGTTTAAAAGAAAAGTTTATTGTTCAAATAGAAGGGTGTCAATATATAGTACATAAACGATACAATGAGGAAGTCAAAAACAGTGGAATACTGCAGTACAGCAATAATAGCATTTGAAAAAGGGCTGCGAGGGAAAGCAAATGAGGGTATCCATACTAATATAATAAAGAGAGAGCCCAAACCTTTGAGGCGGGTAATCTCAGGAACCACAGCGCCAATCACAACACCCAATACAGTGTTGGAAAGGGCAGTTGCAGCAGAAGGACATAGGGTTTTCAGACGCCCACCACCATATACATTTGAAAGGTAAAAGAACCGTGCCAGCAAAGTAGTCACTTGTGGGCGTGTCTGCATTGTGCTGTGGGCGTGTGCTGGGGGCGTGACAAATGCTGGGGGCGTGTGGTACGTTCCGCCCTTCATGCCATGTCTCATATCTTGTGCTAATCCCACCCTCCTCCCTTTAAATACCCCTGCACCCCATACTCATAACCCACCCTTACTCCTTAAAATACGCCAACACCCTTAAACACTAACCCATCTTAAGCCTATAAATATACCCTGTACTCCAAAACTCAAACCTATCCCTAAACCCTAAAAATACCCCAAAACCCAAACCTAGCCCTGAACCCTATAAATACCCCTGTACCTCAAAACCCAAACCTACCCTGAACCCTAAAAATACCCCTGTAGCCCAGAACCCAAACCTAGCCCTTAGCCCCAAAAATACCACTGTACCCCAAAACCCAAACCTACCCCTGAACCCCAAAATACCCCTGTACCCCAAAACCCAAACCTAGCCCTGAACCCTATAAACACCCCTGTACCCCAAAACCCAAACCTACGCCTGAACCCTAAAAATACCCCTGTACCCAAAAACCCAAACCTAGCCTTGTACCCTAAAAATAACCCTGTACCCCAAAACCCAAACCTAGCCCTGAACCCTAAAATTACCCTTGTACCCCAAAACCCAAACCTAACCCTGAACCCTTAAAATACCCCTGTACCCCAAAACCCAAACCTACCCCTGAACCCTAAAAATAACCCTATACCCCAAAACCCAAACCTAGCGCTGAACCCTAAAAATACCCCTGTACCCAAAACCCAAACCTATCCCTAAACCCTAAAACTACCCCTGTACCCCATAACCCAAAACTATATCTAAACCCTTAAAATACCCAAACACCCCAAAACATATACCTCAGTACCCCAAAACATATACCCCTATACCCATACTTACCTTACCCAAACATTAAAAAAAAAACATGCTTTTACCATTCATGCATTTTCAACAAATTTCGTTGTAAATGTATGCGTGGTAAAAGCATATAAAATGTAATGCCATGCGTTATAATGACATTGCGGAGCTATGGTACTTTCGTAATGAAAGTATGCGGAGTGATGGTATGCGGAAAGAAAGTTGCGGAATAATGGGTGTTTACTAACCCTGGGCGGAGTGGGCGGAGTGGGGCTTCGCGGAGCTACGCGAAGTGGACGAGAAACTACGCCCACCTCCGCACTCCGCGTATCCCCACTACGCAAACACCACTGGCCGCCAGCCCCGCCACCCGCCTCCCTCCCGCCCTCCCTAAATACTTTCAATAAAACGAGTGAAATAATTAAAAACGCACTTACCTTGCCCGCCGCGTCTCCGGGGCTCGCTATCTGCAGTCTTCCGTCTTGTTTAGTAATGCGCATGCGCGGGCGGCCGCGCATGCGCATTTCTCACGAGAAAATGCGCATGCGCGGCCGCCCGCGCATGCGCATTACTAAACAAGACGGAAGAATGCAGATAGCAAGCCCCGGGGACGCGGCGGGCAGCGGCGGGCAAGGTAAGTGCGTTTTAATTATGTTACTCGCTTCGTTGAAAGTATTTAGGGAGGGCGGGAGGGAGGCGGGTGGCGGCCAGCTACGCTCCGTCTGCGGAGCGTGCGTAGTGCCGCCTGGCTACGCCCGCTCCGCAAAATGCGGAGTAGGCGGCACTACGCACACTCCGTGCACGGAGCGTAGCTGGCCGCCCACCCTTAGTGTTTACCCTACCCCGGTAAGTACTTTGGTGGCATGGTGGCCCACATCTCCAGCAACATACTCATATTTTTTCACCACCCATTTGAAAAATGCACAGGTCTCTCTCATTGATGGCCAGCACCGACATACACTTTTAGACACACCTCCCGCCACAAGTTCTAGAATTGTGAACTTTAGAGCTGGGGAGCTATGTTCGAATCTCGGCATCAGCTCAACATCCTGTGATTCCAGGCAAATCGCTTTGTCTCCACATGCCTACCACAAATGAATGTGTTCTTCTGTAATGTAAATTGTGCTCATGCCATGTTGTTGAGTGCGCGCTATATAATATTGCAAGGAAAAATAAAGGAGGGAAACTCGAGTTCACACACTACTGAACGTGCACTCTTAAGTGCATCAACAGTGCGCTGTGAATCGGAGCGTTTCACAGGCCTGTCACAGATAAGAAATGCTATCAAAATGAAATCCTGCAAAACAATATACTACTGCCAGGCAGCAATTCATACCCGGATAACGTCGGGACGGGCTGCTAGTATATTCAGGTCAGGTTTTAAAGTCTTTATTTTGATTTTTTTAGATCATAAAAGACAATTAAAAACAATAGAAATTGAGCATACATGATATGGTTAAAATTTGATTTAAAACCATCACAGTTACAATTTGCAATTTCATAGATTTCAAGAACATTTCAACACTAATATTAGAATTAAACGGTATAATAAAGACCTGATACAAGTAAAAGAAAGAAAAAGCCTGTTTAGAAGTTGGGAAACAGAGACAGAATCAAAGTGCCTGCAGGTATCTTGATCTAATCACCCATGTCCACCCCAGGAATTTGGCTACGGCCACAACTACCACCTCAGAGGTATTAGTACGAATTGCCCATATAGCCTCTGCACTCCCTCTGACTTTAAGATGGCGACATATGGGCCCCCCCTATCCATTTACTTCTTGGGGCATGATAAACCGGACATACAAATAGGAGATGACCCACAATCTCCTTATGTCCAGGGCACCAAGGGCAGGAATCACTCACTCGGTTGGACCAGTTCCTGGTGAATGATCTTAAGGGCAGAGTACCTACTCGGAACTGGTGATAGAGCTTTTTGTCTAATGGCTTAGTTATGACATCCCAGTAATTCTCTAGGAGAGGGTCCAGTTTATGGCACAAGAACCTTCCTGTTAAGATAACAGAATCTGAAGCAATAACTAGCCCTTTGCGAACAGAGGCCCAATAGAGTGCTTTATATTCCTGTTTTGAGGGAAAGCTGGTAGACCCCGGAGAAACCCACAACTGATTAAGGCCCATGTCCTCCAGGACCGATTTCACTTCACGCAACCAGGGTATACTGCTAGACCCCCAAGTGGATCTTACTTCCTCAAGTTCCCTAGCAAAGAGGCTTAGGTCTGGGGAGGTCCAGATGCGTCTCCACATAGCTACTAGTCTGTATCTAGCCATTTCATTCATTGGGTTACATCCCATATCCAGGCACAGTGGTTTAGTTGGAGCCGATTGTGGAAGTCCTACTAGTTTCCGCATAAATTTATTCTGAACTTTCACCAGAGTTGATAGGTCCATATGTCCCCAAAGGTCTGCCCCGTAAAGTATTGCGGAGCTTACCTTAGTGGCATAAATCTTAAGTGCGGGTTTGATACGTTTAGTTAGGGACCTTTTTTGCTCCTGTAGAAGACAACCCATGAGGCGAGCAAATTTTAGGTGTAGTGTGTCAACCTGTGGTTTCCAGCGGAAACGGTAGTCCAAGGTTACTCCTAGGTAGGTCATAACCTCAACTTGTTCCAGGCCTACTCTGTTCAAGCTCACTGAGCTCTTAATGGGGCGACTTTTAGTTAGGACCATGAATTTAGTTTTGCTTACATTCATTTTTAGGTCGTTGACGGTACAAAACTCCTCAAAGCGGGTCAATGCAGTTTGCAAGCCGCTACGAGTCTTTGAGAGAGTAAAGTATCATCAGCAAATATGAGCATAGGGAACTTGGTCCCGCCCAAAGATGGTGCATCAGTAGGGGTATTTGCAAAAAACTTGACCACCTGGTCAATGAACAGTAAAAAGAGCGTGGGTGCCAGGACACAACCCTGACGGACGCCACGAGTTACGGGGAAGCAATCCATCACCTGCCCTTGGCCTCCCCACCTCACCCTGGCAAAATTGCCCTCATGTAATCTAACAATCAGGTCCAGTAATTCTAATGGCAGTCCCAGATCTCTAAGAACGGTCCAGAGTTTGACCCTTGGCACAAGGTCAAAGGTCGATTTCAGATCAATAAATGCGGCATAGATCGTTCCGCCGCCCAACAGCACCACCTTCCAGTAAATCAGACAAAATCTGAAGACCTGGTCGATGGTGCTGGTACCTGATCTGAAGCCGGCCTGTAGGGGGACAAGATGCCCTCCAACTCCATCCACCCCTGGACTCTGGCAAGGACCATCCTTGCAATGACCTTTTGAAGTGAGTCAATTAAACTTATTGGGCGGTAGTTTCCCGGATCTGAACGGTCCCCTTTTTAAAAAATTGGGAGAATCTCCGCCCCCTTCCAGGATACAGGGATCCTGGCCCCCATGGCAATGGCATTCGCTATCGTGGTTATGTAGGGAACCCAAAGTTGGGGATTGACCTTAAATAAATCGGCCGGGATGCAGTCCATCCCTGGCGCCTTCCCCCTTAGGACCAGGCGGAGCGCAGACTCAGTTTCCAGTGGCGTGAAATTTAACTCTTGGTTAGGAATGAGGGTGATTACCTGCCTGGTTTGAACTGTGTCGATTTCTAAGTCAGGGTCCATAAACTGACCAGAATAGAAATCAACCCATGCTTCTGCGGACACATGGTTAACTGGGGTTTGAGAGTCAGGATTTCTGCCCCACTTAACAATTTCCCAAAACTTAATCTGATTGGCAGAAGTGCATGCATCCAGTAGGTCAGACCAATATAGACTGTCCCACTCCCTTTTCGCCTCCCACTGGGTTCTTTTGTACATTAAGCGTGCCTCCTTTATATCAATGGAAATCCTAGATTTCACTGCTTTTACTAAATGGCTATGTGCCTCCCTGCAATTTTTATTATACCATTTTTCCCGAAGACCATGTACCTTTACGATGCCTTGCATTGGTGGAATCGTCAAAAGGACCTTAAGATGAGCAAAACACCGTTTGTGGAGGTCACAAATCTGATCACTAACAACCCTGATGTGAGCAAGGGACAAAATGTCGCTCAAAGTCGATGAGACAGCCTTCATTATGCTATCAAGAAGGGTCGGGTTCTCCACAACCCTGGACCATCTAAGCCTTCTTCTATCATTTGTTGAGATAGCATCCCCTGTTACATGAACAGCAGAAGCGGGCCTACCGAATCCACCTGGGAGTCTCAAACTAAGTGACAAGGGGTTGTGGTCGCTTTCAGGGCGGGGCACTACTTCCATGTCAATCAAAAGTGACCAATATTCCATTTTTAGCAGGATGTAATCTATCCGACTTTTTCTCACCCCATTGTCAAAAGTGGGTTTGCCAACTTTGTCAGAGGCTGTACGACCGTTGGTTGCCCTTAGCCCCCAATCTAGACACAGCCCCATCCAGTGTAAGGCTGCCTCAGAGCCTCTTTTGATAGTATCCAGAGACTGCATCAGGATGTTCCAGACAGTATCATCCGCAAACCCCAGGTCCTCCCCCGCAACATAAAGCGGCTCGAAGGTGCAGTTGAGGTCCCCTGCTAAGACGAGTAACTTGTCTCTCCCTACCCCTTCAAGGTAGGAGTCTAACACATCTAGGATACTAGGGCAACGCCCACCCGGTTGGCCACGTGCATAGATGTTAATGACTACAATGTCCTGTTAATTTTCTTTGCTTCGTCTAATTCCCAAGAGGTCCGGGTTATCCACAAAGATTTCCATTGGTCGATAGCCAATGGACTGTTTAACCCAGATCACTAATCCTCCCGATGCCCGACCCTTATTGCCCCGTATTGCAGGTTTGAAGAAGTTTAGGAACCCTACCCTATAGATAGGATCAGGGGCCCAACTTTCCTGAATCAATAGAATATCAAAAGTATCAATAAAATCCAACCAGTCCTCTGAGTCCATACGACCCTTCATCCCTGCCACATACCATGATGCTAATTTAAGTGTCGCAACCTGACTGGGTATTGTAATACTATGCGTACCACTATGATCCACTCCCAAGGGTGCTGCTATACTCAGTTGTGGACCCGCCACCGTGATATCCTCCTGGTGAGGGTATACAGAGGCCACCACCATCTCCCTCTCAATGCTAAAGCCCCCCTGAATAGACACTTCAGTACCAACTCCGTCCGCCCCACCTACTTGGTTGCCCAGAGCCCTCCCGTTGCCACTTGCTCGGTGAAGTCAATCAATACACTCCAGGCCAGAGAGGGGTTCGTAGCGATTGAACAAAAATGGGTGCTGCGGGATGTAAGGTGTTCTATCAGGATGATGTCTTCTAACAGGTATTCTTGGGAAGGTATGACTGGAGGGGAACTCACAGGATCGTCTGGGATAAAAATACCCAAGGCCTAGGGTCTGCACATGCCCCAACCTCCCAAACCTTGCTTCCCTACGCAGAAAATCTACCACCCAGGAATCCTTAAAGGATATAATAATGCAATCCCCTTCTAAGTCCTTGGTACAGTGGCCCACCCATTCAACTCTTCTCACAAACAGTATTTCAGTCGAGGAGGAAGGGGGAAGAAGGCGGTTTTTGTTTAGCCAGAATACAACTTTGTTTTGGAGGTCCCCGTGTGATTCATTTGAGCCCTCCCTAAGAGGGGCAACACCTGTTAGAACTATCGTATATGGTGTTGCTTCTAGAGGTAGATCTGTACATGGGGGTACCCGTTTGCTGGCTTTCGCAAAGGGAGTAGGGGAATTGGTAGATCTGCTCCCCTTTGCACCATTGGTTAATTTGGGCTTAGACGATGTGCTTGGAACATCCATTACACTATCCTGCTAGTATATTATAAACATGGGATGATGCAAATTATAGTGGGAGATAATCAGAGAGTAAAGAAACTAGGAACATTAGGGCAGTTAATTAAGGGGGTTTCAAAACTTCCAGTTGGTCAGGTCGTAACTGAAAGGAGCGTTTAGCCCATGTATCAAGGTATGACATAATGGGAAGCCATAGGTCTATGCGTTTTGTTGCCATATGAAGAGGATATTTTTAGCAGGGGAAACCCAATCAACCCTTGTAGGCTTGGGCAATATGTAATTCAAGACACAGGGTGCTACAAGGGACTTATTTTGAAGTTATTTTCTACGATTTGTTGAGTTGTATCAAAGTAACACACTCCGTAGTATCCACGGGATAGCAATCTTATTTAACAATTGTAAATGAATTAATGGAAGGTTGGAAGAAATACAGAGCAAAAAAGGTTATATTTCAAAAAAAGTCTTTACTTCAAAGATTTTTGGGAGATATGTATAAGCAAATCAATTGGAGCAACAGGGTCATGAACAAAGATAGACAATGTTTTCTCTATGGTTCATAACATTATGCATCAACTCCTGCTAAATCAAACAAACAACCCAAATTATACAATAAAAAGTGATTGTAGGTTGGTGTCAAAAGACAACATTAAAGTAGATGATGACGAGATGTCGACGTTTCGGTCTTTGCTGCAGTCGTCAATAAGACCATCATCAGGACGATGTTTATTCAGATGCTGAAAAGAACTCCCTTTAGAAATGTGAGGGGAAACCACGTCAGTTGGTCTAGGAGGTCCACACTTAAATTCTTACTAGTAGTACCGGTAAGGTCGAACCTACCGGGATACATTTCTGCCGCTGGAGTCATTGCCTAAAACAGAACCGAGCACTTTCACGACTGGACTTTACAGCCAGCTTTCTTTAACCAACAGATGTTGTTTTTGCATCATCTGTCTTCTGTTTTCTGTGCAGGCAAATACTGCATATTCGCTAGGAGGGATAGAAATATTTGTTGTTGTCTTGAAGAAGCTGGTTCTATTTTGCCAATCCACCGAAATGTGTTGACGCCCATCTCCAAGAAATTTTAGGAACAATGTGTTATATGTTGAAAAAATCTCAGATAACATAACTATTTTAATGATTTCTTCAAATTAACAAACTTTTAATGACAAATCTATATGTCTCATGTGTTGTTTTTCTTGTCACAATGTATTTGTGATATTTTATGTAACTCTTTTTTATTATTGATTTTTAGACTGTTTTTAAATTGATTAATTTTATGTAATTGTACAAATTGTTTTATATGTTTTGATATATTAAAAACTGATTGCTAAGAATTCTCTTGTGGGTCCCTTTCAAGACGGACGCAAAGGAATGCATGGGTTATAGAAGTGCAGTATATAAGAGGTGAATGAATTGATTTCTCCAAGAGATTTTATTGTTGCCGCTAATGTCATTTATGGAACACTGCCTCTTGGAGTAGTGAGGGGAAAACTGTGAAAGGCTGGGGTCCTGTCACTGACCAGCCTGGACCACTATTATGCAAAAAACAAAACAATAGCCGGGTGCCGGCGGGGACCCGGATGCACGACTGGCACAAAAAGAGGCTTACCTAATTTTAAAATTTAACACCGCCACGTCGGGTTTGAATGATCTGAATGAATTCAGCAATCTATAATGATCTGTAAGTCTGCAACGCTAGTCTGCTTCTGTCTGTTGCAACTCGTGTGATCGTAGCGTACCAACTTTGAGATAATTATAGCAAAAAGATTATCCATCAGTCTTGGTATTTATTAAATCTAAAGACGCCTCCACTCTCCAACATTTGTCTCATGCTGCACATCACATCTGCACTCTATTTCAAAAAGATGTGACAGTTAAAAAACTGCGTTTCCCATAACACACCAGGACCGCAGTCTGTTCAAATACAGGTAGACACGCCCCCCGGGCCAACAAGCTGTCTTCCAGAACTCGTTGTGTGCCGGACCGCAGTGTCTTCTAAACTCTGTTGATAAGTAAGTCACCCCGCAGGGACATATTCTATCCTGGACAAGTTTTAAATCGCGTCCCCCTAAACGCTCGCTCTTTTTACCAACAGCCCACAAGCCCGTGCGGCGGCTGCCGACTCCACACGCGTGCAGTTAGGACTAATCTGCCTCGTAACAAAGGTAGGACATTTGTAAGTTTTCCGAACGTCCTAGCATGTCAGTGGTTTCACGAGCCATACTAAGAAGTCCCCACCCTCTCTCTAGATTATACAGATCTGCACAATGAACAACTGACACGGGCCGGCACCATCCCTTTTCAGCGGCAATCCCAGCACACTGTTAAGGTATGTTTCAGTCCTACATAATGTTTACATGCAGCACACTAGAGACAGTGGAGGATTGCTTCTAACCTAGACCTCTTACGCTATTTATCCACAGGGAGTGATCCGAACCTCTCACCATTAAGGTACTTTTATTTTTTGAGTGGTTGAGTCCAAGCGATGTGTTTATACAAATCAGCCCCTCCACTGAAACCGTTTTTTTAATTATTTTACAGTGACAACGACCCCCCAGTCCATGTCCTGAGGAGAACCCGTCTAATGTTGTTGGGTTCGAAACGCGTCGACGTTCTTACCTCCAAGATACCAAATCACTAGGGCACGCTAGGAGTCAACCCAATACACTTGCAAATTGTTGATCTATTCCCATGTTATTCCTAGCCATAGCACTTTATGTTAAAACTATCGTGTATCTTGTGTAGGTGATAACAAGTAGGCTTTTTGTAATCTAACAGTCCACTTGTTCAGTCTATATTCAGGACTGGAGCCTCAATGATTGATTGACCTGAGGCCTTTCACAGTTGTCCATGTTTATTATTTGTGACAATTTTCTTGTTTAAGTACTGTGTTTGATATCTTCTTTTCAGTTCACTGAATATGTATTTGTGTATCTTCATAAATGTTGTGCTGTATTTTTTGATGCCAAAAAATCTCAAAAATATTTTATAAAACTAAAAAAGTCACTCAATACAAATGGTTGTCCAATCTTGGAGTAGTGAGGCCTCTCTCTTTTATTTTGAGATAAATGTTTGTAACAAGCATAGTCTGTGTATAAAAATACCTGCCTGTGAAGCAGCAAATTGAGACTTGCTGTTTACCTATGTGAGAACGGTCTCCCTCCCTGCTGCAACAGTAAAGAGCTGTTTTTAAATTGCCAAGAGGATACTGCTGCCACGGAATACCACCTCGGAATATCGCCTACACTCACTGTATAGATCAATGCGCATTTTTGATTAGGTGAACAGACACTGTGCTGTCTTAAATTCTGCCTATTCATGCTGATCGGGTAGGACCCGGATATTGCCTTCTTTAACGTGAGGGCAATGCGGACTTAGTTCCATGTTTCTGTATGTTTGTATGACTTGTCTCTTTTGGAAATGGTAAACACAGACATAGATATAAGGATATAAGAGATGTAAGGTTATTGCATGCAAGATTGTGTATATGTGTTGCACAATATTAAGTTGATGGTGCTGCATAGTCAGTTAACATGTTTTTTCCAATATAAAGTTAGAAGTGGTCATGTGGGTGATTTGGAGTTGGGTTTACAATATGTGTTCCAATATTTGACATAGAAGGGCAGCCAAAAGGCTGGTGTCGCTAAACTTTAACTCTAGGTATGATCTGAACACTGAAATTGCCAACTGGACCTAATGTCGAGAAGTCATTCCACGGTCTATGAGATGCATGGTTTGAGTGTTATCTTCTTTAGGCATGAACAGAAGTGGCAAATGTTTGCTGATTGTATTTACCATTTATATTTTGAACAGTGGTGATTCACAATTATAAGTAGTTGAAGTTTTCATATTTTAAATATGTTAATGGTGAATATGTGTATATGCAGGTGAATGGAAACATGGCCACAGGGTGATGTTGTTGTATAATGTTGCATTATGTTGTTGTGATGCATTATGTTTATAAATGATTGTTTTTACTAAATTGACAGATTTTCTCCTTTATGAGGACTAGTGTGAAAATGTTAAAGAAAAAGTCATATTGACCAAACACACGTTAAATTGCAAGAGTTGTTAGAAATACAGGGATTATGGAGACTCCCCTAGCGCACATAAAAAGGTCTTTCCAGGTGATACGAGGAAGTTACAAAAATACTGTCAAGAATAGTTTAAAGCTACTCAGAAATACACGTATCTCTGGCCAGAAGCAGGGAAATTTTGTGAAAATATATTAGAGCATATCATTACACATCTTAGAAGTTAATATTCCCGAGCCAAATTGCAGAAGCAAGAAGTCACTGTAGCTTTATGGCGAGTCTTTTGTGGCTAGTCTAAAGACTCCTCAAAAGTTGATACCCCTAGTACCCTCTCCGCTCCCCACCTCCATATAATCATATGGGTATGAGTACTTCTCCCAAGTTATCTGGTATATATCTACTGATGCAGTTTCAAGAAGCCGCAGTGGGACATGAGAACCCTGAAGTTGAGACACCTTTACAATCCTCAAAATGACTCCCTAATGTCACCTCACAAATGTCAAAGCCTAGATACACAAGCACACCCAGATAGCAAGTAAGGATGGGTGACTGTCAGTTGTCAGTTCAACTAGCAGTACAGTTTACATTGCATTTAGGTTCAGATTCTCTCTAGCAGGATAGAGTTGAAGAGCAGTGTCCAGGAGACAGTGACGATAACTCACATGTTTTATTAGCCACATCACAGTTGTTACAAAAAAGAAACACAACAGGAAGGGTACTTAGGGAACGAATGTCTACCCCACAGGGAAGAGGTGCAGATGATGCTAGATGGAGTGACTATCTGGTACGGCTCGATGACCAGTATCTCAAGAAAGAGATAGGACTGAAGATTATGTACCACCTGGCAAAAGAAGAAAGATAATGTGATAGTTTAACCCGAGAATGTTCATGAATGGTTATCGCGAAGTGAGGATAGGAGAGATGCGAGAGAAGTGAGGAGAGAAAGATATGATGATAACCTTTCAGGGAAGTTTTGGGAGGATGTCAAATAGAATAGAGTCCATACATAGGTGTGTAGACAGAATGGGTGAAAAACTTAGATCCCCAAAGGCTAGGCACTCCACTTTTGATATTAGCACTCAAGAAAGGCGCCTATCGATTCTGATCATACAAAGGGTGCACGGGGAGTGCCTAATTGCATTGATACTAGAGAAGAAGATCAGGATCTGTTCTCTAAAGCTAGGAAACCCCGTGCAACAGAGCTTGAGAGATAGAGGTTTCAGGGAACACATGGCCAACCAGACTCCAGGATAGGATCTTGTGAGGCTATGGGAGGACTGATATACAGGGTAAAGCAGTGCAGCAGATGAGTTTTCTATCAGTTTTAAGCAGCATGGATCTCTCCCCTAGTGAGATAGTTGCTGAATGAGAGAATAGTTGGTACAGTGTTGTGTCATATATGGATAATTTAGAAGAATGGACTGAAGGGTTAGCTCCACAGATGAGTCCATGGACACAAGAATGGTCCTTTGATCCACGTGATATGGCAAGTGCTAGGGATTGCATTCTTTATGGTGAGGGAGATCCAGATTGGGATTATCCCTATTGCCGAAATGTTCATGTGTGTGGCAAAAATATGCTCGACTGCACAATCCCCTGCAGTCTGCCAATTCTTTATAACCTATGCCCCTTATAGGCAAGCAACCTGGGGCACCTCATTATATTTCTTGGCCAAGGAGAATCTAAAAAAATTGTTACCACTGCTTATAAATCAATCATCAGGTGTTTTGTAAAAGGATCTCAAGGTGCTGGAGGGAGTTTGAGCTGCTGGTTCTTCGAAGGCACTGTGGTTCAGGCGAGCCAGGTATTGAAGTCCTTACAGAGGGAGCAGGTAAATGGATTAGAACTTTTGAAACGTGGACTGCAGGCATTACCTTGGCAGTAGGAGACATAAAGAGTTTGCTTAGCTCTCTTATAGGAGATGAAACAGACACTTTTTCAGAAAGCTGGAGTGAGAAATGTTGCTCTCACGGAGACTAGATATGATGGTTCTACATTTAATTTAGTTAGGACAGTAGTTTAGGATCAGCTGAGGAAAATGTATCCAGGAAGGCCAGACATTGGGTCTCTCATATCTCAGTTAATGCAGCCATATGAGGATCCCACTCAGTTTCTCAGCAGAATGAAAGAAAAGTGGATTCAAGAAGTAGATCAGGATTGGGAAGTAACAGGAGGAAATGCTGTGTTATTTTACAATGTAATAAAGAAAGGCATACCCTCTGATGTACAGGATAATCTTGATAATATAGTGGCATTGGAAGCCAAGCCCTAGGCAGAGATGCAGGCACATATAATTCATTTTTCTAGGAAGAAGCAGGAGAAAGGCAGAAACAAGCAGGAAGTGACAGAGAAAGCAGCAGCCACGTTAGTGCAGCAAAGGTTGGCAAAGAAAGGAGCAGTGGACAGAGCTGTAGTTGGACAAGGAGACATAGGAAGAGGTAGATTAGGTCCCCAAAGGATGGACCATGTATGGCATTACTGTCACAGATATAGACGTATTGGGTTACGCACTCTTCTTGAAATTATCCCCAAAGAAATGGCATGGTTGAGCACCTAAGTGGCCTGCTAATTAATAAGATCAGCCAGCTATGTGCCACGTTGCATAAGAAGTGATTGTCTTGCCTATCACTGGCACTCTTTTCCCACAAGAATACTTCTGGATCTGATCATCACCTGACACCCCATTAGATAGTGACAGGAACACCCATGAATGTACAAATACCTGCCACTAGAAGTAATATACATGGATAGAGAACAGTAGGAATCTTAAACTATGATATAAATGTTTACGTTTGTGAATTAATCAAAGCTGCAAAGTTAATTTCTAAATAGTTACCCAAAGGGAAGGTAAGAGCGCAACCGCTAAGGTCGACCTCCCAATTGTGCACGTAGGCGACACTGTCTTCGTTTGCAATATTACCCAAAAATGGAAACAGCCCAAATTCGACAGACCTTTTACAGTGACCACAGTGACCTCACCGCCCTCAAGATAGATGGCAGGAAACCTTGGCGCCACCTCACTGATATTTGTCTGAATCCAGCATCACACCAGGCATTATAGACAATGTAACTAGAGCAAGAGGGGTGGAAGAAGATTGTCATTGTAAAGAAAAAACCTTCACCTCTGCTTTTGGATGAATTTTTGAAATAACAGAACGGAAGTTATGTATTTTTGTTTGACCTTTTCTTGTATGTCTCTTAATACTATCTTTTCTATTGTTGCTTTTCGTTAGCAACATATCTTCTAGCTCTAACCTCACATACGAAGGAAGCTTTCTATTCATGCTGATATGTGCCATGGTGTTCGTACCAGAAAATATGTGGTTTCAGCATATTGTCGTGGTGAGCCTCAGCTGAGCCTTTCAGTGCTAGGGGTTCGCCCTTCTCTACACAAGTTCTCAGACCAATAGAATAGAAGTTGGCACGGAAACTGAAATATAAAACAAAGTATTTAATAAACCTCATGAGGTGGAACTACATTCACACAACCCCCTTTGGAAGTGTATGAAGTAGCACACTAGACAGAAGGAACATGGTCCTTTTATACCCACACAGGGGGTCAAAAGAAGGCGGTACAAGTACAGAAGAGAAGGTTTACATACATAAAAGGTCATACAGAAATGCACAGTCAGGTGTAGGATCAGTTACAGTTTCTTCTGTGCATGTGCAGAGTAGCAGAGCCTAAATATAGTCTATCTATCAATAAGCAGAGCACAAGAGTAAACGACAGCAAGGAAGGACAGAGCACATGGTGAGCACATGGCAGTCAAGATGGCTGCCGAAAACAAGATGGCTTCAGCTAAATGCTAACCCTGATTGCTGCCAAATTACAACAGACGGCCCTTTTAGCATTAGCTGAAGACATTAGTTTATTTAAGGTAATCTGAGTATGCATCCTGTACATTTATTTTCATCATTTTGGTAATCTCTATTCAGCATATGTTGGGTTTTTATTTCTGAAACATTCCGCTTAGAAGGCGTACAGGCAGTGATGCAGACGGAGCAAAGCATTGGACCACATTGTATACATACACAGCATGTAAATAGTATCTCTAGTATTACACAAACGATGGTCAATAGTTTCCAGTCCCAAGTTACAAACAATGTCCAAAACCTGCTTGCAAAAGTCCAAGTGCCAGTCTCTGGCTGAATTTCTGCAGCAATCTTATGCAGTTTAGAGATTGCATCAAACACAGAAGGAGAGTGATCCGGAATGTAGACGCAGCAACTACTACCGATGATGCGATATGCATCACCTCGATCAGCCAAAACTACATCTAAAACCATACGATTTTGGAGTGCTACAATCCTCACAACTTGTAGCTCTTCTGTAATGTTCCCAAGTGCCATAGCTGTCTGATGGGTAACAGCTTCCACAACACGAGTCAATCATCTTATCATTCTGCTGTTTAATGCAGCAACCACAAAGAAAAACAAGCCCAAGTTGAAATCAACATATTGTTGCAAGGTGGTGTCAGTCTGGTCCACCTCATCAGTGCTTATTGTCCTTTTATATCTGTTCTTAGAAATATCATTGTACAGTTTAAAATCCTTGTGATACGATGCAGGCGCCAGAAACACAGGGGGCAACAGAAAGGACACATAGCATACTCCAGACCATCCAACAGGTAGTTGGTAATATCCCTTGTTACCACAGACAAAGTAGGTATTATTTGAGGATATGTGTGAGAAAGTGCCATCTTTCTTGCATTGGTATGCCCCCACTTTTTTCTGAACAGTTGATGTACATTGACTGAGTGTGCCCTGGGTTCCTGCAACCAGGTACCCAGGGCCTGTGTTCTTTCTCTAAAACTATGCTGAAACAAAAGACCCAATTGGCATCTCTGGCCACCTGTCAGCCACTAGTAAATGGTACCCTAGGTACCCAGGGCATGGTGACCTGGGAAGGCCGCTGAGGGCTGCAGCACTGAATGTGCTACCCTCAGGGGCCCTGTACCCTGGCACCCACACTCTGCCTTTGCAGGCTGAGTGCCTAAGTACAGAACTAAAACAAGAGTCGACAGGGCACACATCTCTGTGTGCCATGACCACAGGACCCACTGCCCTGGCATACCTCACTCAGTCACCCCTCTAGCTGGGTGCCCTATGCCAGAGGTTAGGGCACAGGTGCATGAGCCCTGTGCCCCTACAGTACCCAGGGCCATTCCTGGGCACTGTAAGTGCAGTGATGCCATTAGGAGTATGTGGTGCTGGGAGGTTGTCATCACAAACTCCACAGCACCATAATGGCTACACTGAAGACTGACAAGTTTGGTACCAAACTTCTCAGCACATTAAATCCGCACTGATGCCAGTGTGGGATTTAATGTACGATGCACCAGAGGGCATCTTAGAGATGCCCTCCAAAACCCGAACCTACAATCCACGTCTGGGCTGAGTGGCTGCAGAGGCTGCCACACAGCAGACATGTTGCTGGACCCCTGGTGGAGAGCCCCCGCTCTCCTGAGCCTGCAACAATGCACATCCTGGGTGAGGTGCTATGTCTCCTCGCCCTGGATGGACAGGGGGAAGCTTCAAAGTCATGCCACCTCTGAGAGCTTCTCCAGACCATTTGCTGTACCCAGCAACTGGCCCCCACCAGTTATGCCCCCACTCTGGCAGGAAGACTGGCGGGAAAAACTACGTCAGGAAGGGTGGGGTGCCAATCTTTTCCAACTCCACTCCTCAGGGGGAGGAGGCGAGGTGAAGCACGACCCCGGGCTCTGGCCATCTTGTAGATGGGGAGTCCTGCCCAATCCCAGCTAGGCTCCTGTCCCCCTGCCACAGGAGAGGAGCAGGCTAGGGGGTGTCCTCACCCCAGGACAGGGACCCATTGGTCCCTGCCCTTGCCCTACCTGTAGCGCCCCTAAATTTAATATTTAGGGGCTCCCTGAACCTTCCTTCCTTAGATCCAGATACCAAAGAGAAGAAAGAAGATCAAGAGGAAGAAGACCCGCCGTGCAGCTGCTAACAACAGGACAACAAGAACTGACTTGGCCCCAGCCCTACCGGCCTGTTGATCCTGTAACCTGCTCCTGCCTAAAAACCTGGCGACTCCCGCGGACAGCAACCTTGGGACACCCATAGGACCTGCCTGCCTCGACCCTCCTGAAGATTGGGACTCCCATCAGCACAGGCTCTGCTGCAACAACCCACCTGGTGCCAGCCAGGAAGCTCCGGACAAGTCCACTCTGCACCAGCCGGGCCCGGGCCGGGCCAACACGAACCAAGACCACCACGATGTTCCCCCGGCGACTGGGACCCGAAGTCCAGTGCCCAAAGACCCTCCTCAACGAACCAGCCGATGCCTGCAGACTCAGAACCAGGGGCACCCCAACCGCGACCAGCAGAGGGTAAGCTTTTCCAATACCTAAAGACACCCCTGCACACGGCGCCCTACAGCCCCCTGTCCCCCCCTTTGGGGTACCTACCTGTACTCCAAGATCCCAACTTACCTCTCTAAGTGCTGGTCGCCCCTGGAGAGTCTCCGTCCCGAGCCTGCAGCCTTTGTTCCCTTTTCAAGATCCTCATTGGATAACATTAAGCGCCCGATGGCTCAAAAGCACCCTGCACCCAGCCGCCCAAGTGCCGCTGGCTGTGACCTCTTTGTCCTATCCTACTTCTCCCCCTTGCCCTGAGCAAGTGACCAGGAGCCCAGGAGCCCAACTCCCAGAGTCACGTGGCCTGCTAGCCAGCAGCCACCAACCGAAGGCCCCCTTTCCCTCTTTGGATATCATTGGGCCTACCTACCTCTTCACCCGGCTGCCCCTGTGCCACTGGGATTGAACTAACTGTACTTGCCTGACCCTGGGGGACCCCTGAGTCTATGCCCAGAACCTTAACTTCACCAACCAAGTACTCACCTGACAACCGGTAATTCACTTACCTGCCATTGGATAACATTGAACCATTTTGACTCGAAAATTTTCTAAGTGTGAAGATTTGAAAACTGAAAATATTCACATAAAATCAGCAAAAGTCCGAATTCCGAAGTACTCTCCTGTGACCAGGGGAGAAGCCAGTACTATACCTTCCAGCCCAGTACTAAACCGTAAAAGTAATCCCTATCGGGTTTACTAGTAATCTGTATTTTCTCCGTAGGAACCCATTGTCTGCTTTTCTAGGAAATTTCTTCCAAGTGTCTACTTTTGAAAACTGCAAATATTCTTTAAAAATCATACGAAATACTGAAACGCAATTACCTACCTGTTTTGAGATTAAGCCCCCAGTGCTGGCCCTAGGAGACCAGTGCTTGGTTACAAAAGTAACGCAACCGTACTTTACCTGCAACCTGTATTTCCTCCCATTGAATAACATTGTCAGATTTACCTGGAAAAATTTCTAAGTGTGACATTTTAAAACAGCTTTATATTCATTAAAATATTCACTACAGTAACTAAAACGTTTTTGCTAATCTTGTTTCAGCTTAGACCCCGGGACTGAATCTCAGATCTAGTCCTGGAACTACTAAAGTAATCCATAAAGTAATCAACTGTACTTATATGTAGAAAACCCATTGAGTTCAATGCTAGAGTGTGTTTTAGGATTGTGTTTCTTACTACCTTTACTGTAATCATTGTGTGCACAAACTTTATTGCTCCCTTGCAAAGTAATTACATGAGAGCAATCATACCAGAAAAGTATATTTTTATAACTGTTGGTTCTAAAAATAAAACAACTATATCTGTGGATATACAAACAATTGGCCTGGAGTTCAGTTCTTGAGTGTGTGAAACCTTTTGCTGACTGAGTGTGTGCAACAAATCCTTTACACTGTCCTCTGGTACTGCCTTACTGCTCGACCAAGCTACCACTTTGGAGAGTAAGGTCAGCTCTGACTTTAACCTCTGTTATACCTCTGGGGTTGGTGGACTCTATACACAATGTACTTCATTCTAGTCCAGTATATCCCCACAGGTAATCAACTTACTGGTGCTTTCCCAGTTGTGAATGCTATCATCCCGGTTACCGAGAACGGACGCCAGAGAGCAGCAGAGAGCCAGCACAGAGCAGAGCAGAGCAGAGCAGTCAGGAGCTGCAACGAGCAGGAGGCGGAGGACGTCGTTGCCGCCATCAGGCAGCCAGTATCGAGCCAGAGGTCTGCGTCCTGAGGCCTGCCAAGCGCCAAGCCGAATTATCCCGACTGCCGAGCTTACCAGCAAGGGGGCAAAGGGGCCTCACGGACACGGGCAACAGCGGGTTAAACGCGGGGGTACGGCGCCTTGCACCAGCACATCGGGACACTCTGCCTTTGCTCCAGTCTGCCCCAGCCAGCCCCCCCCCCCCCGGGCCCGGTACACGGGACACAATTCTCCCCGCCTGCGAGTGTAAGCGGGTGGCTGAGAGAGCATCTTGGCGATCTTGGCATTGCTGGCACATAACTCGGATCTGGCCCTGATGACTATGACTACTGACAGCGGAGAGTGTGAGTACGAGTACAACCTTTTCCTTCACTTCCCACCGACTCTCACCCCATATAGCTCAAATCAATTAATTAACTGATCCCCACTGGCGCTCTGACGGCTGGTGGGTGAAACACTGAAGAGATTTGTTCGCTGCCTGCACCAACACCCAACAGTCAATAAGAGAAGTCAGTGAGAGAAGTGTGGAGAGTGGGGCGAGGTGATGGCAGGTAGGAGGCTGAGGCTCCTGGCGGCAGGTTCCTGGTAGCAGCCCCCCTCCCCCCTCCTCCCCCTCTCGCCAAGGCTGAGCAAGCGCAGCGTGGTGGCTGTAGGAGAGTGTGATAGACTACAACATACTGCTCATAGCCCGCGTGTAGCAAGTGAGTCACTGCCCGTGAGCAGATGCTGCGGAGTGGCAAACAGGGAGAACCCGGGTCGCTGCAAACCATCGTAAATCATCGCAGCACTAAAGAGCATCCAAATAGCATCCAAATAGCGGTCCACAGCAGCAGCACTGTCACGGTGAGAGACATAGTCACGGAGGCACGGCGGTACAGTGAGACTGTGACACCTCAAGAGCCCCTGGAAGGGACTCATTGGACCACAATGAGGTCGGGAAGAGAAAGGAGACTCCCAACAAAGCAACCAGCTAAACGAAAAAGAAATAATACAACCACGAGTTCAGCGTCACCGGAAAAAAACAAGCGAACACCCAACAACACCAAAGAAAAAGACAAAACAATTAGCGACACTACCCTGCTGGGAAGTAGCCCCAACAAAATCAATATCAGCACAACCGACGGTCAGCAAACCGGTGGTCTGCAATCTGATAAGGACATTAATCACAGCCTAACCCTACTTCCAGAACAACCCAGAAGTAATAAAAGGAAAAATACTCACCAATTAATTAGTGTAGCGGGACAGCAAACGGAAACAAAACACAACTTTCAGCTGAAAATTTACACAAAATTTGCCTTTTTAAAAAACCCAGGAAATGTCATCTTTTCCTCAAATGATTCCATCAGAGGCCTCCAATCTCCACTAGAACCTGCTAGCGCAAACAATGCTCTGCCACAAACGAAAAGCTACATAGTAGCAGAAATACACAAGACACCGACCCCAAGGGAGAGAATGGATGACGCCGGAGGCAAAGCGGGCATAGGAGACCACCGGGCAAAAGAAACCAGAACGCACGAGCCACCAGAAGGCACCACCAGTCAAGCCCCCTCACCAGAGGAACCCATCGAGAGAACCATCGACGGCTGCATAGAGGATGCAAACCAAACAAGTCCTTCATCAAAGGAGGACACACCAAGAAAACACGCCTCAGAGCTGGAAGGGTCCCCGGGGCCTCACAGCATAAAAAAGCATCGCCATCTATCTCCAATCAATTCCTCTTTACACACTCAGCAAGGGGTGGCAGAAGCAACAACAAATCAAGAAACTGCATCCTTTCAAGCACTCAATGCCCACCCAAATTTAAAACAAAAAATCCAAGGCCACACTGAGGCTCCTGACACACCGGGATCAAAACCTAACCCAGCAAACTCCTTACCAAACATTGCAAGAGGGGACCAAAGCTCCCCAGACAGGGACATGACCTTCCTGGTATCCCAAGAATGGAGCGAACTAGTGGCAGCATATAACGTCACGGAACCTACTAATGGTAACAGCGAAGAAAGCTCCCATTTACCCACAGAGGGGACCAGAGATCCCGTTAACTCCTTTTGGGTAACTCTACTTAACACAATACAGCTATCATCAACGGCACTTCAGTACCAATCAGATAAGCTTGACCTACAACTGACTGTCCTACAAAGGCTAGCAGAGGCCACTATGGGGATCGACCGAAAACTTGCTGACCTTAACGGGCTCATAAAAAGAGGACAGGAGTCAGCTAAACTAATTCAAATTGAAAGAACCAACTGCATCTGCTTGCCAATCATCGACAAACTATCATCTCTACCCATGATGTTGGGAAACCTCTTGGAGGACATAAAAACAAACATCACAAAGCCTCCCCCAACAAACGACAGGCACGACAAGACCGATATAGAATCAACCACAACCAAGCTTCCATTAATAGAAAAAACAGAAAAAACAATCCCTCAGTGGTGCCAGTCTCCAAATAAAAGGACACTAGAAAACAGCAAAGACCCACTAAAAACAAGCACGCAGTGGTGCCAGCCCCCAATCGTCACAATCCTACCCGAAGAATCCCCTCGGAACATCCTCACAAGAGGACGAACCGAGCCACTGGAGAGCCCACCCAATGCCCGGGCCCGACGAAAGCAAAAAATAAAGGGCCGGAACAAGAAAACGGTAGAAGCGGACAGCAGAAAAGAGTATAGTCATCTTATTATACCAAGGGACAAGGAGCTGCCAGGTGATAGTAAGCATCAAAGGGAACTCACAAATCTCCCACTATCACCTACAAACTCATCGCAAACAAAGACGCTAACAGCAGTAGGAACAGGAACCTTTACACTCTCAAATGAGGCCCCCAGCCTCTACTTAGAGCAGAACCCCTCCTGTCAAACATACAATCCGGCAACCAGAAACCAACTAGAATTGGAACAAAAGGGGCAACGGGCCTGTTAAGCAGCAACAATGCAACCAATTTCGGAAGCCAGTAAGCAGGCCCGAGAGGAGCCCAAATTAACCCAAACTGAAGTTACATCAAAAAATCTTTCAAAAAAATGCACCTGCGAAATAACTGAGATCACTACTAGTGAAACAATAAAGAATCGCCGATCAACAAGTGTCATTAACAAAGAAATCAGCCAGACGAAGGAGAAATCGGAGGAGGCGAATTCCAACTGCGGAACAACAACTTTGCATAAGCACCAGCCAGACGGGAATACGCATACAGAGCAACAAATGCACCAGCATACACCGCCCCTCGGGGAAAAGGACTCGGACATAATCCTATTCATTCCCGAATTTATTTCCAGAGGTAGAGTGGACACTTTAAACAGGGGCAACATTTTAAAGTTAATCAATTCAATAGATAAATTAAAAAATATAAAAACTTCCGATCTACTAACACTTGAATTTCATCCAGCCCCCCACCCACAAGGAAACGAAACAACAAAGACCACATGGTCAACAAGGGAAGTAGCAAATTTGATCATGAACGAATCTCCTAGATTCTCACAGTGGGGAATCAAGCTTGAAGTAGGAAAAAGGCCAGCGTATCCTACTCTGCTCCTTGAAGAAAGGAAACAAGAATGCCCCCAACTGGCTAAATCAATACTGAAAGGAGCACTTAGCTACTCCCCAGGGATGGAAAAATACTCATCGCTTTCTCATAACCCCATCTCCCAGCAACTACCACCACGCAGTCTAACAATAACACGCACCATACCTGGAGGTGATTCCAACTGACAAAAAGTGCCAGTCTTAATACCCGACCCTACGGCCCACCTCACTAAAATCAAAATATGCAGCTGGGACATCAATGGCCTCTCAGACAAACTGGAGGACCCAGACACATTAAATTACTTAAATTGTTTCGATCTGATCCTCCTCCAGGAAACCTGGGAACCAAACGATATTCCTTTACAAGGTTACACAACTTTTACTCTTCCGGCAACCAGAAGTTCTCAATATGGCCGAAGCTCAGGCGGTCTGGCAATACTTACCTCAATATCAACCATTGGCACAACGGAAGTAAAAAGAGTAAACATCACTCCACCAAATGAAATACAGTCCATATCATTTACAGTCAAAAACAAACAGGCCACTCAACAGTTACAAGTCATAAACACCTATATACATCTGAAACACAAGAGATCTGGGTCAAGGGAACTTGTCAAAGAATTGACAAGGCTCATGGTCGATGGGGATATGGAGAACATACTTGTGGCTGGAGATTTCAACCTCAACCTCTTTGGAGATAAAACCGTGGACAAAATGACAAAGGAAATGAACACAATCTGGAAAATCCCAAGCCAATCTATCCCCTCTCGAAACAAACATACCAAAACCTCAACCCAGTTAGTAAAAGAACTTGAGCAACTAAACCTAAGAGTGCTCAACGGACGATTCACAGAGGATATCCCTCCAGTACCAACATATTTCTCATCAAGAACCTCTTCACACCTTGACTTCATGCTTGTGTCACTTCCACTGTACAAGAAAATAAGCTCGTTTAAGAAAGGAGAAAGCACCCAAAGCGATCATCTGCCGCTAGAAACCAATCTTGGACTGACCTGCGTGAACGAAGCAGTCGTAAGAAGATACATCCCCACAGAACACACTACCAACTACAGAAAAATAAGATGCAAACCCACCGAGCCTGAGAAACTTTCAAATAGTGCTAAAATAATTATACACCAGACATCCAGCTCAAACAAAAACCCACTTGACGCCTGGGTAGACTTCGTAACGGAATTAGGAGCCAAACACGCAACAGAGATAAAAATTCATAAAGGCAATAACACCACCAGGATTACATATGGAAAAATAACAACTGCAGAGATAAAAAATATAAAGCGAGAAATAAAAAAGACTCTTAAACAGCTCCGAAAATCCCCTAACACCGAGGACACCCAAAAGAATCTCCGCATGTTAAAAGCACTGCTAAAAAAGAAGACCTGGGAAAGAAAAAGGCAACTGAACGAGGATCTCTGGGTAAAAATCCTTCACAACTCCAAACAGAAGAACAGCTCCGGCTTCTGGAAGATCATTCATAGCCTCCAACATCCAGGTGACAAAGGCATCAACTCCAACATATCCGAATCTGACTGGGCCACCTATCTATCAGCTCACTTCAATTCAGCTGACCCAGCAACGGTCGAGTCAACAGGGGGAGACAGGTCAGATGAAGCGTGCCAGAGCTCCGACAATTTTGGTACACTTAACCTCAAAGAGAACCAAGTCTGCAGGTGGAAACCAACCCAGGACCAAACCTCAACCGAGGCTAAATGCCTATTACCAATACTCGACCAATCCGAAATTCAAGAAGAAAATTTATTCCTGGACGCACCAGATAGGCTAAGAAAACTAATCCAAAAGGGCAAACTTGAGGGGGCCCCCGGTCCCAACAGGATCCCGCCGATACTATACAAGCAAGACCCTGCCTTCTGGAGCAACATCCTGACACCAGTATTCCACGCAATAAGGGAAACAGTAAATACACCAACATCTTGGAGAGGCTCAATAATAAGCCCGATTTACAAAAAGGGAGCCAGGAATGACCCAAGTAGCCACCGCCTTATAGCCTTAATTGATACAGAGGCAAAATACTACGCGGGCCTCATTTTGGAGGAATTAACATCTTGGGCAACAGTAAATAACATCATCCCAGCAACCCAAACCGGATTCCGTAGCGGCCAGGGCACCTCAACAAATATCATGGCGCTAACCCTTTTGTCCGACGCAGCAAAAGCTTCCAAGAGTTCTCTCTTTATGTGCTTCATTGACTACTGAGCTGCGTTCGACCACGTAGATCGGCACAAACTCTGGCGGAAGTTGGACAGATGGGGAATTCCAGGCCCACTCTTACAGCAGCTGGTAATGCTACACACCGACACCTGGGTCAGGATTAAACTGGGACCTGGCACGCACCTCTCGAGACAAATCAAGACCAGCAAAGGTCTGAAACAGGGCTGCGTCCTAGCCCCCATGTTGTTCAACCTCTTTCTCGCAGACCTCCCCGGCAAACTGGAGACATCTAAATCTCATGCCCCAAGACTAGGCAACATCATGCTCTCAAACCTCCTCTACGCAGATGATCTAGTTCTCATCAGCCGATCGCCCGCCGTCGGTCTCCAACACCTTCTTGACAAAACCAACGCATTTTCAAAAACCAATTCATTAACAATTAACTTAAACAAAACAAAAGTAATGACAACAAACTACCACAAAAAACGGAAACCCGCTTGGTTCCTGGACGGACAGAGGCTAGACCAGGTAGCCTCCTATAAATATCTAGGCGCCACAATAGACGGCAATGGCTCCTTCAAACAACAACTAGAGGCCATACGTCGAAAGGGCACGACATTCCATCTATCGATAAAGCCTCTGCAGAAAGCACTCCCCGACCGGTCACTGGGCCCTCTTCTACAGGTATTAAGAGCTCGCTTACAGCCCATGCTTACCTACGGTAGCGAGTCCATGCGAAGCAAAGACGCTACAATACTAGACAAAACCATCAGCCGAGCATACAGGGCAATATTTCATCTCCCCACCAACTCATCACCTGCACAAATCCGCCTCGAATTCGGCCTGCAGAAACAAGTGGTGGAGAGAAGAGGCGCATATTTAAAAAGCTGGCGGAAAATCAGAGATGCCGACCACGGATCCCTAAACTCTCACCTCTGGACCGAACTAACCATCAGAGATAACTCACCTGCAAGGACCTATTTAATGGAATCACTGAAGATCTTAGGACTAGCAGACCTATGGGAGTCGGCAACTGACCAAGGCACCTTCAAAAAAGTGGTGTTGAAAGTCACCAAGATGGTCCCATTAATTGAGGATAAAGCCACCCTAGCCAAGAGAGCGCACGGATGGGTCGTGCTGAAAGGTTACAGCGCTCTAAAACCACAAGAGTACCTAACGACGGGCCTCACACAGAAGACAAAAAATAAGTTCCTTAACATGCGCATGGGCAATATTCCTATAGCCCCGCACCTGGCACCATGGTCAAGAGAAAACCCTGCAAACCAATGCCGTCTCTGTCTTTCTGGGAAAGAGGATCTTATTCACATTATCTGCATCTGCACAAATCTCCGGGACATAAGGCGCTCTTTGTTTCGAGCTCTATGGAACCAGAAGGGGATAACGAGCTGCAGGCAGGCCGTTATGCTCTGTTTTAATCCTGAAGAAACTCAGCTAAATTGCAGAACAACAAAATACTTTGATATAGTGGCCATAAGACTAAATGAAAAATCCAGAGGGTTTACTCAAGCATCAAACCAATAACAAAGTAAACACCCCTGGCTTCCACTGTTCTCGAAATTTTGGAGCAACAAGACCACGCAAACCCCACTGACTCTTATGCAACCCAAGCTGAGACTTTAACACTCTTAAATACTTGAGCCACTGCTCTTTATTTGTTTTAAAGAAGTAACTGACTTTTAACATTTGTACGTTTTAAAATTGTGAGTTTTTATTAACTATACAATAAACAAACCAGTATATATAGAGCCACTTTCTCAGATATGAAGCTACTGTTATTGGCACCTTAAATTGTCAGAACATCAGTACACTCCCTTCTCCCCACTGGAATTCTCCCAACACTGACTATACACAAGTCTGCTTTAGCTCTAGTAACAGAAATCAAATGGTCCATTGTTCTTAATAGTTTTCATATTTGGGAAAACATACGGTGTAGAAATATTTTCAGGTTGATACTCCTCCCATTCCCATTTGGTCCCTTCAGCTCGAGGATTACCATCTTCATCTGGATAACACACTTTATTGAGATGATAATGAATCCGTCCTACTGTCATCCTTGAGATGTTAGCCTTTTCAGAAGCAAACAAAAGCGCAAACCAGGCTTGGCAAGAACCATTATGCGAGAAAGGAAGAGGAATAAAAGGTGTTCCTCCCTTCTTCTGGTGTGCCGGTATCATGCAAAAACAAAGTGGACTAGCCCACTGAGGTTATTGAATATATGTTAATATTTAGAGTCACTGGTGGCTGAGGCCTTAGTGCAGGACCCAATCAGTCTTGTTTATAAACCCCTCACACACCAACCTGGTTGGTGTCATGCTTCATCATTGGGGTCCAACCAGGCAGCCGAGTGCCGCCTGGTTGTGCTACAACGCCTGACTACAGCGGAGCGGGTGTCGTGCAGTGATGTGATGTTGATGAAGGTGAAGCTAAAAAAGCACTTCTGGGAATCCTTACCTAATAATTTATTTGTGGCGGCCCAGAGTGCCAGAATAAAATTATGTGATGCAACTACTAGTAGAAGGATTATGTCTACGAGTTGACTATGTGATAGTGGTCTACATGTTTCAGTCCCTATTTAGAACTTTTAGCGGGACTTTCTTCAGGACCTAGTGAGTGGCAAAAAGTGGTGCCACGGGTGTGTTATCTCCTACACACGCGCTAAGGTGTGTGGAAAAACGTGAAAGATAAAAAATGGTGCTGCTGTTACTTACAGGCACCTGGAGTTTGCGAGCAAAAACTTCGCTATAACATGGTTTGCCGGCATTTCGGGGCTTGGGGGAGAGGCATCTCTGTAAACAATTTGTTACGAGCGTGTCCTCTGCGGGAAACCTACGTGGATCCCATCGTGTCCCGGCTGGGACACGATGTTCTAAATGAACATCTATGTTCTAAATAGGGACTGAAACATGTAGACCACTATCACATAGTCAACTCGTAGACATAATCCTTCTACTAGTAGTTGCATCACATAATTTTATTCTGGCACTCTGGGCCGCCACAAATAAATTATTAGGTAAAGATTCCCAGAAGTACTTTTTTAGCTTCACCTTCATCAACATCACATCACTGCACGACACCCGCTCCGCTGTAGTCAGGCGTTGTAGCACAACCAGGCGGCACTCGGCTGCCTGGTTGGACCTCAATGATGAAGCATGACACCAACCAGGTTGGTGTGTGAGGGGTTTATAAACAAGACTGATTGGGTCCTGCACTAAGGCCTCAGCCACCAGTGACTCTGAATATTAACATATATTCAATAACCTCAGTGGGCTAGTCCACTTTGTTTTTGCATTATATGTCAGGGGGATAGGACTTGCCCCTCAAAATCCCTTGCTCTCCACTTGATTAGCCGAGCCGGTATCATCCCACACACCCCAACAGTCAGTAGTATTTGTGGAATTGCGAGTGTGATGCAACATCTGAATAAACGTGTTCAAATAGGATTGTCGATGCTTTTGCTCATGGTATGGAAGTGTAAAGTAATGATGTTCAGCTGGTCCTGGGGTAGTGGCGATCAGAAGCTGCCGAGCAGGAGCCACTTTCTCAACAAACCAGGTTGTCACTGCTACAACTACCATAGCAACGACAAATCCTACAGCACAAATGGTCTTTTTAACAGTTGATCTCCCTGCAGACATGATCACTTTGTTGTTGAATCAATCGTTGGAGCTCTAAAGTCCTGGGCAGCCGTTGGTTTCTTCACTGAGGGTCAAGACTGGTGTCACTATGTAGGACTGATCCCCCCCCCTTGCCACATCAGCTACGTTTCACAAACCCAGGACGGTACCTCAACCAGTCTTTTTTAACAATGCAGGCTCTTTCCTTGGTCTCAGTTGATACCGGGATACTCCAGGGATCGTGTGGTCTGGGAAGACTTCCTCAGATTTGTCAGGTGATATGGCGTGGCCTTTCACCGCATCCAGAATCTCTCGATGGTCAGTCAGCATAGCAGGTTCCACCGAGGTAGGCGACACTCGCTTACAGTGAGTGCTGTGAACCCAGTTCTTCCTGTTCGTCACTCGAACCACTGTCCTTGTAGCTAGGAGCACCTGTTCCAGTCCTCGCCACCTGGGCTCCAAGCTGTTCGACCTATGAAAGACTTTGATCATCACATGATCTCCGGGCCTCACCTGTGGACCTGTCAGGAGGAGCTTCTCGAACCTGTTGATGAATAGATATCAAACTGTCAATCAACTGTGCTAAGTAGTCACAATCAGAACACATGGTACATCATGTATGTGGCGTGGTTTAGTAACTGCCCAAATGTTCATCAGTCTCCCAAATACCACCTCATATGGTGTAAGCCCAGATCGTGAATGTGGCACTGATCAAATAGACAACAATGCCAAGGGCAACGCATCAGGCCATTTCAAAGATGTGGAAGCCAGTATTTTCTCTAGTTTCAATTTCAAAGTAGCGTTATACCTTTCCACTAGCCCTGCTTATTGTGGGTGGAAAACTGCATGAAACTTCTGTTTGATCCCTAATCCTTTTAGGACATACTCAACAACTTGCCCAATAAAATGAGGTCCGTTGTCACTCGACAAAAATTTGAAAACACTAAATCTAGGGAAGAATTCCTTTGAAAGCACCTTTGCTGTGGTGAGAGCTGTATTATCCTTTGTAGGGTATGCCTCTATCCATTTACTAAAGGCACATACCACCACTTGAACATACTTCAAGTTATTGCAACGTTCAAGTTGAATGTAATCCATTTGCAAAACTTCAAAAGGTGCGGTTGGTGTAGGAAACCCTCCTGTAGGAGCCTGTGTCCCTTTACCAGGATTGTACTGCCAACAGATCAAACAGGATTGTACTATCCTTTTAACTGTGCCGGCAATTTCTGGATGCTCCCAAACTTGCGTGAGCAATTTCGTTATTGCTGAGGCTCCAACATGTGCCGGCCCATGTGCCATCTGAACCATAGGCTGTTAATAGGCTATAGGCAGTTTCCACGTATCCATCTCTTTACTGCGCCAGCAGCCCTCAAGTTCAAGTTCAAGTTCAAGAATTTGTATAGCGCGCTACTCACCCAGAGGGTCTCAAGGCGCTTGGGGAGGTGGTTCATTATTTTTCGAAAAGCCAGGTTTTAAGTTCTTTTCTGAAGGAGATGTGGTTCTGTGTGAGGCGGAGGTGAGTGGGGAGTGAGTTCCAGGACTTGGCCGCGAGGTAGGAGAAGGATCTGCCTACCATAGTGGACCTTTGGATATGCGGGACTGCTGCGAGGCATTGATTGGAGGATCTTAGTTGGCGGTTGGGTGTATAGAAGGATAGACAAGTGTTGAGGCATTCGGGTCCTAGATTGTAGAGGGCCTTGTGTGCGTGGGTGAGGAGAAGGAATGTTATTCTTTTGTTGACGGGAAGCCAGTGGAGGTCTTTCAGGTGGCCGGTAATGTGATCATGGCGAGGGATGTCCAAAATGAGTCTCGCCGGTGCGTTTTGGATGCGTTGGAGTTTTTTCTGTAGTTTGGTTGTAATTCCGGCGTAGAGGGTGTTTCCATAGTCTAGTCGACTCGTAACCAGAGCGTGGGTGACAGTCTTTCTTGTCTCGGTGGGGATCCAATGGAAGATTTTTTTGAGCATGCGAAGTACGTTGAAGCAGGAGGATGAGACGGCGTTGACTTGTCTGGTCATCGAGAGGGAGGAGTCTAGGATGAAGCCTAGGTTGCGAGCGTGGTCTTGTGGGTATGGGTGCGGAGCCCAGGTCCGAAGGCCACCATGAGTCATCCCAAGCAGAGGGGGATGATCCTAGGATGAGCACTTCCGTTTTGTCTGAGTTAAGTTTTAGGCGGCTGTTTTTCATCCATATGGCTACTTCTTTCATGGCTTCGTGAAGATTGGTTTTGGCAGTGTTGGGGTCTTTGGTGAGGGAAAGGATCAGCTGGGTGTCATCAGCGTAGGAGATGATGTTGAGGTTGTGTTGGCGTGCGATGGAGGCGAGTGGACTCATGTATACGTTGAAGAGGGTGGGACTAAGTGATGATCCTTGTGGTACACCGCAGATGACTTTGGTGGCCTCCGATTTGAATGGGGGGAGGCGCACTCTCTGTGTTCTTCCGGCGAGGAACAAGATGATCCAGTCCAAGGCCTTACCTTTTATGCCAATGTTGCTGAGGCGTTGTATGAGGGTGCTGTGACAGACAGTGTCGAAGGCGGTGGAGAGGTCGAGTAGAATGAGGGCCACTGTTTCTCCGTTGTCCAGTAGTGTTCGGATGTTGTCTGTTGCTGCAATGAGGGCAGTTTCGGTGCTGTGTTTGGCTCGAAAGCCGGACTGTGATGGATCGAGGGAGTTGTTGGATTCCAGGAAGGTGGCGAGTTGGCTATTGACAGCTTTTTCAATGACTTTGGCCGGGAATGGGAGGAGGGATATAGGGCGGTAGTTTTTAAGTTCCGAGGGGTCTGCTGAGGGTTTCTTCAGGAGGGCGCTGACTTCGGCATGTTTCCAACTTTCTGGGAAGGTAGCAGAGTTGAAGGAGCAGTTGATGATGTCACGGAGATGGGGTGCGATGATGGAGTTTTTTTTTAAACCTTTTTATTGGAAGACAAGCAAAAAGACAGTAGTAAACGCATATACACAGCATACGAAGATTCAGGGGTAGCGCAATGCGGTAGTGCAGAGGTACAGTCCAGGTGTGAAGTACAAGCGGGTAACAGGTAGGTAGGTGTGGCATCACAATTTTAGCAAAAAACATGAAATGCAGCAAATCTTTACAGAACATACGCGTAAATCAGCAGTGTGGGTACAAAGCATATATCTTTACAGGTAGCGGAACAACAGTAGTACGGTGGGTGCATACCCATAGTGCGACAGTCCCTGAGTTGAGGCACCCTAAGCAGGGTCGCAGAGGAGTAAGCAACGAGCCTCCGCATCCCCCCCGGTGACCGTACAGTGTAACTCACCCAAGGAACCCAACAGTGGTAGAGAGAGCTCTCCCTGGTCACCGTGTCACACGGCGTTTAGTAGACAGAGGCGGAGTCTCAACAAACAGTATCACTTCAACCCACCCCAACCCGATCTTCACTGTCCGAATCAGTGTCCTGCACAGCCCTGGTAAGTAGGTACACCTGCAGCGGACTCCAAAAGTCTTTGGGCCTACAGCGTACAGGCATCATGTCTGCGTATACATTATATTGATCCTGACAATAAAGGACATCCTTCAGCCAGTCCCCGAACCATGGTACCCTGCCCCGCCCCCAACAGCAGGCCACTCTCCGTTTCGCCAATAGTAGAGTCACATCCACAAATCTACGATAGAGTGCCGGCACCTCCTTGGTAAATCCCAATAATAGGACCATAGGGTCGAACAACACCCCATCCTCAGTCATGACCTGAAGGGTGTCATGGACCTGCACCCAGTATTCTGAAATAGCTCCACATTCCCATGCCAGGTGAAGAAAATCGGCACCCGTCGCATGACAACGAGCACATCTATCGTCTTCCGCTAACCGGAACCTGAGTTTCCTAGCTGGAGTGTAATAGAATCGTTGTATGAATTTATAGTGTATGATTTTTAAACGACAGCTAGAGGAGATATTGGCAGTCACACCACAACAATACTTCCACTGCTCATCAGAGATTGATATTCCGAGCTCAACGTTCCATTGGTCACGTACCCGACTAGATGGTGCAGCCCGCTGTTTCCTGATGGCACCATATAACTTAGACACCAAATGATGCCCATGGGAAAACAACATCATGTGAAGTGGTAGAGCCACACCCGGCACCTTGGGGAACTCAGGCAGTAGCGTCCTAAGACCTTGCCGTAATCGGACATAATAGAACATTTCCAACGGAGAGTATTCCCCGCCTCCAAAAAATTGCTCAAGTGTACGGAAGGTGCCCCCACTAAAAAGGTCCCCCCAAGTACCTATCATGAGACGTTTACACAGGCGTTGGAATCCCGTCTCCTGCAACAAGGATAGAGAAGGGTGATACATCAGAGGTAGCGCAGGTGAGTAGAGGAATGCAAGATCTAGTGCCCTCGCAACTCGTCTCCAAGCATCAATCGTAAACGTCACAGTCGTCTGGGGTGTATCTATGTCCCCAACATTCCCCAGTACCATGCCCTCCAATGGGAGAGGATGAGCAACCCACTGTTCAGCAGCTACCTGAGGCATAAACGGGGTGGGGCGCATCCAGTGGTACGCATAGTGCGCCTGAGCACTAACGTAATAGAGTTCAAAATCAGGGATGTCAAATCCACCATCAACATAAGGTAACGTCAATGTAGACCATGCCACTCGCGGCTGTTTGCCCCCCCAAAACAGTCGAAGCAGCTCCGAGCGGAGACGCGTGAGAAAATATGCACCAGGGTGATACGGAATATTCTGAAACAGGTACAGGAAGCGGGGCAACACCACCATTTTTATCAGAGATGCTCTACCCGCCATGGACAGAGGTAAAGACATCCATCTCGTAATGTTATCTGCCAGTTTAGTGATGGCAACGCCATAGTTAAGCCTGATCGTCTCCTCCCTGTGCAAAGCCACTACAATACCAAGATACCTCAGCTCCGAATCACACCACTCCAGAGGGTAGTCAAGTGGGAATCGACGAACCGCTGCAGTTAGCGGAAAGAATTGGGATTTCTGCCAATTGATATGTATTCCAGAAATACCGCCAAAGGCAACAAACTCACGTAGTAACGCGTTAAGATTCAACTGCGGATCTTTCACATAAAGCGTAACATCATCAGCATACAGTGATATCCCAATTTGACGCTGAAAACAATTAAATGCACTCTGTTGATGCAATTGGCGAACCCTACAAGCAAGAGGCTCTATGGCAATGGCAAACAGAAGGGGAGAAAGAGGACACCCCTGCCGAGTCCCTCTCATGATTGGAAAAGGGGAGGAAAGCACTCCATTCACAACCACCCGCGCCACCGGGTCAGTATACAGCAGTTTGACCCAGGAGATAAATATCCGAGGAAACCCCATTCTGCATAAAACATCTATCAAGTAACCCCATTCCACTGAGTCAAACGCTTTCGTAGCGTCTAAAAACACAGCAGCCACCGGGAGCTCTGGCGCTGTTGTCGGAATTAAGGAGAACAGTGTTCGAAGGTTATGAGACGTTGCCCGGCCAGGCACAAATCCGGACTGGTCCGGTAAGACTATAACAGGCATAAGCTCCGAGAGTCGCGTCGCCAACACTTTCGCCAATATTTTAACATTGCAGTTAAGTAATGACAGAGGTCTATAGGACCCTACGTCCAAGGGATCTTTTCCGGGTTTGAGCAGCGAGGTGATAGCAACTTCCCTCATAGACCCCGGCAATTTCCCCACCTCTAGGGATTCCTCAAACACCTCCCGGAGCACCGGAGCCATAATATCCACATAGCATTTATAGAATTCGGCGGGGAGACCATCCAGTCCTGTAGCCTTTCCATTATTTAACGACATAATGGCACACCTGATTTCTTCCACCTCAAGGGGTCTACCCAGAAACGCCCTATGATCGTCAGATAGCCAACAGAGCGCCAGATCGTCCAGAAACCCCCCGTACCTTACATCCCCCGATTGCTGTGAAGTGTATAAGTGTGTGTAATAGTGCTTAAATGTATCTTGAATTTCCTTTGTGTCCCTACAGCGCGTGCCATCAGGCAAAACCAGTTCCAGCACATCTGAACTATGCCTCTGATGTCTCGTGAGTGCGGCGAGAACCTTTCCAGGTCTCTCACCCTCGCAGTACCTCCTCGCCGTCCAGTATTTCCCCCTATGCTTCGCCTCCCTGGTTGCCCCCTCCTCGTATTCTGAGAGTTTACCCCTAAACTGACGCATGAGGTCAGGGTCAGGGCCATCTAGCATCCCGCGCTCTAGCTGTTGTAAATCAGCCTCCAGACTGGCGAGCGTACGAACAATAGTCCTAAGTACCCCACAGCTCTTGGATATCGTGACCCCACGAATTGTAACTTTAAATGCCTCCCATATCATTTCCACACTATCCACAGAACCCTTATTCCTCGGGAAAAAAGCCTCCACTTCCTCACCCAACTCCGCCTTAAAGATGGGGTCCAACAAGGCAGAAGGGAAGAGTCTCCAAGGAGGCCGCGGCCTGTGTAGTCCAGGCACCGAGAACATAACCCTGACTGGACAGTGATCTGAGTACGTCCTGGGGAGGTGTACCACACCATGTAACCCTGCCACAAGTCCCCTGGAGAGGAAGACATAATCCAGTCTCGCCCTGGTACGGGCCTGCGCTGTGAAATGCGTACCCTCCCTCCCTGTGGGGTGCACATATCTCCAACTATCAATCAGGCCTGCCTCTTCCACTATGCCTCGCAAGACATCCCTGGCTTGGACATTGTACTGAGAGCTCCCCTCCGATCTGTCCTCAAGAGCTCGCATCGCCAAATTGAAATCTCCTCCCCATACAATATGCGAGGCATCTACTGCAAGAACATGGCCCCATAGTGTAAGAAAGAAAGCAGGTGTATCCACATTTGGTGCGTAACAATTCACAAAAAGCACAGTGACCTGCCCAATCCTCCCCCACAACAGTACATATCTCCCGTCTGGGTCCACCCGTGACCCCAGCTCCTGGAATGAGAGTGATTTCTTGATAAGTATAACCACCCCGCGTGCATAAGAGGAGTATGATGAAAATTTCCTCACTGTGGCCCACCTCCCCCCGAACGCATGTGCAGGCGCCTGGCGCAGATGCGTTTCCTGTAGCAACGCCACATGTACATTATGTCGATCCAGATAGTGTAGTACATTACGACATTTCCTGGCATCATTAAGCCCTCGCACATTCCAAGACAAAATCGATATCCTATCGAATACCTCGGCGGACATCACTCAGATAGAATATGCATAAGGGCACGATGCAACTCTGCATCAGGCAAGGTCCCCGAGTCAAGATAGCGGAGCGACCCCGCTGCAAGCACCATCCCCTCCGCATACCGCACACCACATACATCCTCGCTGTCTTCCCTCCACAGAACCAACCTCCCCTCCCCCAAATACAAAGAAGAACAACCGTGCAACAGGCACGCCACACATCCCAAGAACAACGTGCGTCCAGCACAATCAACCAGTGAAAGATAACCTGCCAGCGCAGTCCCCCCTCCCCCCGCCCACCTGACCAACCCCGAACTGTCAGGACCCTCTTCCACCCCCCCTCCCCTCACAACATTCATCCATTCATCCATCCAGAAGATCAGTCGTACAAAGAAACTCAATAATAGTGGGGTATTCCCGGTGGGGTGCATACCAGAGGTGCACAGTACCACCCCCGCACACTAAGCCGACCCTCCAGCCGGAGGGCGAAGGTCCGACTCAGGGGCAGTGTGGGAGTGGTCGCCCGGATCAACGTATTACCATCAACCATCGCTCCCATGCCAACCTCAAATAGCGGACTCACGAATCAGACCGGTGAGCCACACATCTGCCCTCAACAGTACAAGCCCGGGGGAAAAAAGAAAAACACCCCCGACACCAATGGCAGCACCACAAGTGTCAGTGCAAAGTGTGCATCACAGCCGTCCTGCCACTAGAAACCTGTTCAGCTGTCCTCCTCCTCTCCCGCCGAGCGGTGGCCATCCTGTCTCTCCTCGTCCTGCCGACCAGCATCCGCCCACTCCCTCCGGAGGCGCTTCACAAAGTCCTCAGCCAGTTGCGGATTCGTGAAGAAAGTCTGCTTCGCCTGATGAGTCACCCTCAGTTTTGCAGGGTACAACAAAGCGTAGTCCACTTGCAGTTCTCTAAGTTTTTTCTTGACCGCCAGGAATTTGCGTAGCTGCTCCTGAACCATTGGAGTGAAATCCGGATATACAGTGAAATTGACCCCCTCAAAGGAGAGCGAGCGGGTAGTGCGAGCCGCACGTAGAGCCACATCATGATCCCGATAGTTCAAGAGGCGCGCAATGATAGGACGCGGTGCCGCGCCTGGGGCCGGCCGCGGCCCAAGGGATCGATGTGCACGCTCCACAATAAATTGCGTGGAGAATGCTTCCGCTCCAATTGCACCAGCCAGTAGTCTTTCCACATACGTCTCCATCTTCCCCACATTTGTCGTCTCCGGCACGCCTACCACGCGTATGTTATTACGCCGACTTCTCACCTCCAACTCCTCATTCTTAGCGGCGATTACTCTTAGGATATTGTCCATCCTCGCCAACTGAGTGGTATGGGTGGCCGCAGTGTCGTCATGGTCCGAGATGCGCTGCTCCGCCGTAGTCAGGCGCTCCTCATGGACATCAAGTTTTTGCACCACTGCGTCCATGCGCGAGGATAGTTTGTCCACTTTATCCACAATGGTGGCGAAGCCTTGCCGCATTTCCTGCATCATCTGTTGGAAATCTGGGGTGCTGGGTTGCAGATTAGCATCAGCGGCAGGTGGGGGGGGGGGGATCGCAAGCTTCCCGCCTCTTGCACCAAGCGAGCGCCCCTTCTAGAAGCTGCAGTGTCAAATGAGAGCTTAGGCTGCTTATTGTCCGGTTTTCCCATGATTAAACACACACAGTTCACAGTAGTTCTCACCGCAACGTGTAGGGAAAGGCGAGGGAATCCTCAGGTACAGGCCAACAGTTATCAGGCAGTGTTGTACACCCAAAAGAGCACGGAGCACCTCAAGGTCCAAAATTGGGGTGTATGGTCCACATATGCATGCAGCGCCGACAGCTCCCACCAACAGTCACAGCCTGTAGCCACCCCCGAGGAGACAGAGGGCAGCCACTATGATAACAGACGAAAAAAAATCACCCCAGCGGCCCAGCCCAGCACACCATAGAGCAGAGATGGTAACGCCACTCACTAAGTGTGACAGGAATAGTGCACAGGCACCCGCATCGACACCGTCCCCCAGTGATCAGGGCAGTACAGACTCGGTGTTGTGTGGGACGTGATGCGCAGTAGGATGCAGCAATGAACAAGTTATTCAAATAGGCTTGGCGTCACGATAGTCACTGAAGCATCCCGCCGCTGCACCCAGCACTGTAAGCTCCGTCATGTAATAACCGCCGTAATGAAAATGGCGCCAAGCGGTGCAAATGGCGATTTCCCATCAGCGTGGCCAGCAATCACTTCCAGTAGCCGCCTCCCCCACCACAGTTCACCACCATCCGTACTTGTGAGTGTCCAGGCGGTCAAGGAAACACCACGGTTGGGGGCACGAGCAGGCGCGGACGCCCAGCCACTCCCTTCCGTGTAATGGCAGCCGCTTGAGTCAGGGGGCAGACATACACCCTCGGCACAGCCCCTCCGCCGTAGTCAGAGGCGACACCTGTAGCGATACTGCATACACGGCTCCGCCGGTCACGAGTCCCAAGCACAGCTGCCGGCCGTGTCCAGGCGGGAAGCCACGGAGAATCTCTGAGGGGGGAGGGGATCGGGCCTCCACCCCACGTGTGCAGCAGCGGACCAGAGTAGGCTAAGACGCCGGGTCGCAGATCGCCTTCCGTCCAGGGCGTCCGGCGGTGAGACTCCCGGGACCTGTAGCTCCGGCTGGAAACCTCCGATCAGCCCAGGAGTTGGACCGAGTGTGGTCAGTGGCCAGCCAAGGCCAAATCCAGGGTCAGGGCAGGGAATGGTGATGAGTAAAAGGATAATAAGACGGATGAGAGCTCCGGGCTGCAGGAGCTTCACGGCAGTGCGGCCATGCTGCAGTGCGCCCTCTAGCGCCCCCCGCGATGATGGAGTTTGCTTTGTTGTAGATGTGGTGGGGACATGGGTCGGTTGGCGAGCCAGAGTGGATGTAATTCATTAGGCGGATGGTGTCTTCAGTGGTGATTGGGTTCCAGGCGTTAAGGTGGTTGGGGGGCGGTTTAGGTTCTGAGGGCGGTGTAGAGGATTGTTCGTTGGAATTGTTTACGAAGCTGTTATGTATGTCGGCAATTTTGTTGTAGAAGAAGGAGGATAATGAGTTGCAGAGGTCTTGGGAGGGAGTGATGTCGTTTGAGGCTGCAGTGGGGTTGGTGAATTCCTTGACGATGTTGAATAGTTCCTTGCTGTTATGGGCGTTGTTGTCGAGTCGATTCTTGAATGCTGATTTCTTGGTAGATCGGATCAGTTGGTGGTGTTTGCGGGTGGCTGACTTGAAGGTGGTCATGTTGTCGGTGGTTGGGTTTTTTCTCCATGTTTTCTCGAGAGTACGGCAAAGCTTCTTGGATTTCTTGAAGGTCATCGTTGAACCAGCGGGACTTTTTGTTGTTTTGTTTGGTGTGATTGTTTTTCAAGGGTGCTAGTTCGTCAGCGCTGTGAGTGATCCATTGTTTGAATTTGATGGCAGCTTGGTTTGGGTCCGATGGGAGGGCTGGTGGGTTCTGGTTGAGTGATGTGAGGAGTTGGTCGGTGGTGATTTTGTTCCATTTTCTCCGGGGGATAGGTAGTGGGGGATTATGGGTCGAGGTTGTTTTGTAGCTGAAGTGAACGCAACAGTGGTCCGTCCAGAGGAGTGCTGTGGTGTGATTGAAGGAGATGTGTTTGCTGGAGGTAAAGATTGGGTCGAGTGTATGTCCGGCTATATGGGTGGGGGTGTCAACAAGTTGTAGACGGGCTTACCTTTGGCGCACCTTCGGCGCGCATTGGGCGCGACCGCTGCGCGTGAACGCTGCACGGACAGGCATCTGTCATATGTGGGTAGTGGAACGGGAGGGGTGAGGGAGGGTCAAGTGGGAGGCGGGATCTAGGTGGAGGGGCGGGCTGGAAGGCACAAACAAACAAGATGGCAGCAAAACAAACGAGGACGAGGTTGGGGTGGGCAGAGGCGCAGGCGTAGATCAGGCCAGGCGCTACAGTATGCAGCAGCACACTTTGTAGTGCAAGCGCAACTCTCTAATTAACAGTCACAATGCAGTGCGAGCACAATTAAAATATTACAACAGCAATGCAGTGCGAGCGCAACTCTCCTAATGATACAAACACTATGCAGTGCGAGCGCAGTTCAAAAGATCCTAGCAGATGATCAGTAACACAGATAGCGCTACGATACCACTGGCTGGAGGCAGGGAGCTAGGGGAGCGGCCGCTGCTGACGAAGTCAGGACGGTCACGACGCTGTGGGGAATGGGATCGGCTATATGTGTCCTGTGGGAGGGAGGGTCAGCTGGGAGGCGGGATCTGGGTGGAGGGGCGGGCTGGAAGGCACAAACAAACAAGATGGCAGCAAAACAAACGAGGACGATGTTGGGGTGAGCAGAGGCGCAGGCGTAGATCAGGCCAGGCGCTACAGTATGCAGCAGCACACTTTGATTGGCATGACGTGGGCTGAGCAGGAAACTGAGGTAAAAACGGCAAGAACAGCTCAAGACACTCAATGTAGTGCGAGCGCAACTCTCTAATTAAATTCCCTCTTTAGACCATTGCTCAAGATCCTCCACAGAAGCTGATCTCTGTATGTCTAGCACCTCTTGTCTAGCATCATTCCAACGTTCAGCTTGTGACTTCACTACGTACATTGATGTAGTACTTCGTTGCATCGCAGTCTCACTGGCTATGCTATCTGTAAAGGCATTGCCTTGTCCTGTCTTGTCAGTCACTTTCTTGTGTGCGCTACACTTAACAATAGCTATTTTCTTCGGATATGTCAGTGCAGTCAAAAGATTATGCACTATTTCTCCATGCATTATCTGCATCCCGTGGGATGTAAGAAAGCCTCTCTCCTTCCGAAGTAGGCCAAAATCATGGGCCACGCCAAAAGCATAGCGGCTATCTGTATAGATGTTCACACACAAGTCAGTGCTAAGTTCACACACTCGTGTCAAGGCTATTAACTCAGCTGCTTGAGCTGACTTCTGTGGTATATGGGCTGTCTCCACTACTGTCTGAAGTGTCCTAATTGCATATGCAGCTCAGGTTGGCGCATCTGGTAACTTCAAACATGACCTATCAACCCATAGTTCCCCATCTACATCTGAAAGGGTCGTATCTTGCAAATCGACGCAACCCTTTGTCTGTTATTCAGTAAGGAATATACAATCGTGAGACTCCTGCGACTGAGTCTGAGTCGCTGGATAAGGTAACAAAGTAGCAGGGTTCAAAGTCGCATATGGTTCAAAAGAGCATTGACCACATGGGGTACTAGCATCAACAATTTATGTGAAAAAACTATCCCTTTACTCTGATGTATGAACACAGCTGTTGCTGCAACTGAACGGAAGAACCCAGGCAATGCACGAGCAACGGAATCAAGAACAGCTGAAAAATATGCACAAGGACGCTGCTTGTTATCGTGTGTCTGTACTAAAACTGACAATGAACACCCATCTTTCTCGTGTACATAGAGTATAATGGCCTTCGTGTAATCTGGAGTGCCTAACACTGGTGCAGAGCACAGAGCTTGACGCAACTGACGAAAAGCATTCTGCTATTCAGTCGTCCATGGAAGTGGCATTGGAGTGCCTTTGGTCAGAAGTGCCAACAAGGGTTTAACAATGTGCCAAAAAACAAATATCCATTGCCTACAAAAAGAAGTAAGACCAATGAATGCACAGACATCTTTCTGAGTACAAGGTACTGGTGTGTCTAAAATTGCTTGAATGTGATCTGGTGTAAGTGCATGCCCCTCCTTAGAGAGAAGGTGACATAAGTAGGTAACCTTCAGTCTACAATATTGTAATTACTTTCGTGGTGGTGTGAAGCAATAAAGGAAAGCAAAGACAAAGTACATTTTTCACACTGTTCAGGCGTATCGGCTGCCAGCAAGGTGTCATCGACATGTTGTATGAGTGCCACTCCTTCAGACATAGTGAAAGAATCAAGTTGTCTTTTCAATGCTTGCCTGTAAATACTCTGACTCTCAGTATACCCTTGAGGAATTCTACAAAATCTGTACGATCGATTATTCAAAGTGAAGCCGAACAAATAGCCGCTATCAGGATGAATAGGAATCTAAAAGAAAGCATTCTTCAGGTCAATCACAGTGAATGTAGTTGCTGTCGGAGAAACTAAGGTAAGAAGTGTCGTTATATCAGAAACCACTGGATATTGTGGTACTACAATCTTGTTAACCTCTCGCAAATCAATGATGAATCTGTAAATCCTAGTGTCAGTATCTTTTTTCACAATGGGAAGAATAGGCCGGTGCAAATATTATAAGGAACTTCTTCCACAACCCCCACTTCAATTAAATCATGGACAATGTGTACAAGTGCTTCTTCACCTAAGTTCTTAAGAAATGTTATATTGAGTCAAGCGTGGCAATGAAGTGCCCTCCTTGACACTAATATGTACTGGTGGAATAACCATTTGCCCTACATCGGTGTCTGAAGTAGCCCACAAAGTACTAGGGAGTGAAGCTAATGCAATGTCCTCTTTAACAAGACAAGTTCTCTCAATCACGGGTTAGTTGTCATTCAAAATAACATGTACACCTTCTGGAGGACATTGTATCGTAGCCCTGAAATACTTGAGCATATCAAGACCCACAATATTGTCCGGTGTGTTCGGAGAAAGCAAAAATAGACAAGAAGCAGTAAATTTGTCAACATGAAATGCAAGTGGTTGTGACAGTGGGCTAAGGGAAGGTGTTCCATCAAAACCTATTGATGTAATGGTTAAGCCAGACAGGGGAGCCCTTGGAACCAATTGTTTAGATAAAGCGCTACGAGTAGTTCTTGTATTAACCAGAAAGTAATCAGTTGAACCCAAAACATATGCTGTAAAATAGGGACCCTTCTGATCTACTAGAACTTCAGCTGATTCCTTACCCCATCCTAGGCAGTCCTACGCATAAGCAGAATCTTTCAATTCAGACGGCAAATAGTCAGACATTTGATATTGATTCTGTCTTTACAAAGTGTTAAAACCATTCTGTCCAAGAGTATTAGTATCAAACCTCGCACGGTCGTCCATGCTTCCTCTAGGCCCTGAATATCATGAACGATTTCTCGTTTGTCCCCATCCTCGTGGTTACTGTTGAGCACGCAATACCAGACAATCGGCAGGCCAATGTCCACATTTCTTACAGTACGCACACTGGTCAGAAGACAAAGTTGGACGAACATAAGGAGGAAAAGACGGACCATAGGACAGACGTCTACCCCTGTCACTACCTCTAGAAGGCGGACCGTAAGCCTGAGCTAACAGAACCTTCGTTTTTAACTCCTTAGTCTTTCTTATCCTCATTACCCTTTGCTTCTACTTCCTGCCGTTCATAATACTAAGCCATAGTCAAAGGAGAAACCGGAGAAGAGGTAGTCCATGAACTCTCACTGGCCTTTAGTCGACTAGCTATTCCTGGCAACAGGTTAGTGACATATTTATCAACAAACAGATGCCTACCCGTGTAGTCTGTCAATGAATGGCCACTAAAATTGTGTAATACCTCCTCAAAACGTGTAAAGAAGTTAGAAACCGATTCATCTGTCTTTTGCTTACAAGATGCTAATACAGTCCAGTCTATCTTTTTAGGGGGAATACTCGTCTTTAACTTAACTAATATAGCTGAGGGAAGGTCTAAAATTAACTGACATGGTTTCTGTGCAGGTTCCCTTTCTACGTTCATTTGTTTTAATTCTTTCCATAACACCCCAAAAGTCGCATGATCATCAACTTTACGAACAGTTCTCCACATATCAGGGGGTAATATTAATCCCAAAAACATATCAATATCAGGCAGAGTCATAGTACAAGAGCTAATGGCTCCCTCAACTTCCTCATCAAAAGAAGCTGGATTTTGTCGCGGATCAGGCAATGCAGTTTTAAGAGCCATAACATACGCTTTATTCCAAGGAGTGTAAACCCAATTATAAATAAAATAACCCTTTGCATCAGTGGAATTCTTATCATCATCTGTGCCCGTACCTCTAGGAGGAACATACAAAGGTGCAGCTTCCCGCATAGGTCTCACATGAACTACTACATTCTTATCTGTTTCAGAGGTAGAAGCCTGTGACACGCCGGCCTGGGATGTTTGTGCAGCTGCTTCTGCTGCCTTTTTCTCTTCTCGCAGACCGACTGCTTCAGCACGCAGTGTAACCAAATGTCTCATTGAATCAGCCACCTGAGAGGAGATAAAAAGACCATCACGCATTTGCTTATAGTCATCTGCTATATCATCAGGCTCCAACTCATCAGAGTGTTTCCTAAACCACTCAATGACTTCTGTGGCAAACACCTCGGTAAAATATATTTGCTCCCTTTCCTGCCAGGTTTTATGTTATGTAAAATTTCAAAAGCAGAAGCAATACCACGAACGGGTTTGCGAGCAGCGGATCTAAGCTCAGATGAACGCTCAGTGGACAACATAGAACAAGCTTCCCGTCCTTTCTCCTGCTCTGTAGAAGAGTCCTCATCCGAATCATGAGGAGCAGAAGGAAAAGTATACGGAGGTGGAGAACGGTCTAGCAAAAAGGAATCATCTTGCGGTTTATTAAGGATAGAGTAGAGGGGTCGCCGAACAGCGTATTGGCCAGTTACCTGCAAATGGCGCTCCCTATTTTCTCTCTCCTTTATTTCTTTCATTTCTTTGTTTTTCATTTCTAATGCTTTCGCATTAATACTTTTCCGTTATTCTTTTTCGATCAAGGCTTGCTCTCGCTTCATTCGTTCAAGCACTTCTTTCTCCCACATTCGTACACAGTCAAACATATCTTGCCTAGTCTTTCGCTTAAACATACATTGTTCCACATACTGAATCTTTCGTAAATCAAATGACCCATACATAGGCCAACGCAACTCAGGATCCTTACTAGTATATTTATTCCATAACGTGCTGTACATTATAGAAGAAATACCATATTTAATATACATATCCCTATTAGGCTTCCCCTCCGGGGGGGGGGCGGTTGTGTCTCATCGAGTCTCAAACTGGAACCACCACAAAAGCAACACATACCACGAAGTAGGCTTAAAAAAGGCATGCCAAAAATAGTGCAATATATGCAGTATTATATGCAAAGTAGCACTTAAATCACGTTGTGCCGTTCAAATCTTATACAAAGTAGAGAAAATTCTCCTCATTACCTGCCTATATAAATTGCAATTTATATATAACCAAATCCAAAATCCCAAAATTGGCCAATACAAATACCAAACCAAACAGCAAGCGTCGCATCAAACGACCTTACCAATCCCAAATGTCCAGATTCCAGATGCCAAGTTCTTGATTCGACCAAATGGTCACTGCACGGCGAATCAACAGAAGAGATCTCAGTCGAGGACCGGTACCACCTGGAGGGTCAGATCAGAAAGAGAGGAAAAACGCCGTGGTTGCCAAGATGCGGGTCTCCTCGGGCAGTGATCGTCCGTAGCGAGATTCCAATCCATCGTTTCGACCACTCCTTCGGGCATCAGAGTCGCCGATGAGCCCCACTGGTTGGGCGCCAATTTGTTGTGGTTAGCCTCAGCTAGGCCTACCACTGCTAGGGGTTCGCCCTTCTCTACACAAGTCCTCAGACCAATAGAATAGAAGTTGTACAAAAGGGGGTGGTGATGGATGGAGCATCTGAATCAATCAAACACTCACACCCAGTCAAAAGATCTGGGTTTAATCCATCACCGTTATTTGGCCCACTCTGCCATCCCAGTTCAGCGTCTTAACTTGGAATATCCGCCAAAAATTGTTGACTTCATCACTGTATTCATTACGAGGTAAATTACTTTTTCAGTCAGTGCTGACCTTAAATCCACGCTAATATTCACGCCTTGCACTGTAGTGTTAAGACAGTTACCAATCACTTTCATTTCTTACAGTGTATCCTAGGCATAAATGATTTATTTCTTTGCCTGATTTCTACGCCACAATCGAAGGTGCTGCTGCCGTCTTGAACTTTAAACTGACGTGCTCTTGATTTCGAAAGTGAGTCTAAGATACCACTAGTTTATCAGCAACCAGGAACTATCGTAGATATTGTTTGACTGGGATCTCTTTGACCATTGTTTTTCTAAATTATCTTTGCTTAAATTGCCCTAGTCGCCACACCGACCTTTTTTAAACATTTCTGATATTCGAGATGCGAACATTAAAAATGTAAATATGTTTAGATTTGTATCATAAATAGTAATACTATGTAAAAAGTTGTAAAACCAGGTACTCAAATGTAAATGTACATATTATAATACATTGTTGTTTTCTTTACAGAGGGTCATCAATTGTATATACCACTAATTTTGTCCTGATGATGGTCTTAAGAAAACTTCAAAAAAGACCGAAACGTCGACTTGTTTAGTCCAACTCTGCACGTTTTGTTTCATGTCATTCTTTGATTTTCTTCTGATTTTTAGTTGAAATCAATCAGTTACTGTGCTTAAGCAGTCTGGACTCAATATTTGGATATGTTAAAGGAAAAATAACCAATACCTTGAATACCCAAGTTATATCTATGTATGTACCCTACCCTACGTGAATGTTCACCCTATTGTACACAAATATACATTATTTGCCTTGAACTTAAATAATAATTTTCAGACAACAAAAAAATCCTGGTTTCTTGTATTTTATTGATCATTTATTGTACATATGATGTTAGTGTGGTAACATCTTTTGTTCCTGGTTTCAGGAACTCTTTTTATTGAATAAAATAGAACAGCCACTGATTAATCTCAGGTTTAGGTACTTTGATTGCTCCAAAACAGGTCCTAACAGTGCTAAAAAATTATAGAACAACAAAACCCCTTGCTGGCCATCTTTTATTATAACTGCCACAATTATGGGGGCCAAAAGCGGTACAAAAGGGGGTGGTGATGGACGGAGCATCTGAATCAATCAAACACTCACACCCAGTCAAAAGATCTGGGTTTAATCCATCACCGTTGTTTAGCCCACTCTGCCACCCCAGTTCAGACATGGCTATATGCAAATCAGTCTGACCCTGTGCCTCATGGGAACAGTCCAGCCTGAACTGCCAAGCCATGTCTTCCCTGGACCGGTTTCTGGCATTCCAGCTGTCTTCAGCCCAGCTTGCTTGAATCCAGTGGCAAAGTGAGCAAGGGGCGCACGTCTGAGCATACTCTGCCACACTTATGGTGTCCAAAAGCGGAACAAAAGGGGGTGGTGAAGGACGGAGCATCTGAATCAATCAAACACTCACACCCAATCAAAAGATATGGGTTTAATCCATCGCCGTTCTTTAGCCCACTCTGCCACCCCAGTTCAGACATGGCTATATGCAAATCAGTCTGACCCTGTGCCTCATGGGAACAGTCCAGCCCGAACTGCCAAGCCATGTCTTCCCTGGACCGGAAACAAGCTTCCGAGGACCGGTTTCTGGCATTCCAGCCTTATTCAGCCCGGCTTGCTTGAATCCAGTGGCAAAGTGAGCAAGGGACTCACGTCTGAGCATACCCTGCCACACGTATGGCGGCCAAAAGTGGTACAAAAGGGGGTGGTGATGGTCAGAGCATCTGAATCAATCAAACGCTCACACCCAGTCAAAAGATCTGGGTTAAATCCATCACCGTTCTTTAGCCCACTATGCCACCCCAGTTCAGACATGGCTATATGCAAATCAGTCTGACCCTGTGCCTCATGGGAACAGTCCAGCCCGAACTGCCAAGCCATGTCTTCCCTGGACCGGAAACAAGCTTCCGAAGACCGGTTTCTGGCATTCCAGCTGTATTCAGCCCGGCTTGCTTGAATCCAGTGGCAAAGTGAGCAAGGGACTCAAGTCTGAGCATACCCTGCCACACTTATGGCAGCCAAAAGCGGTATAAAAGGGGGTGGTGATGGACGGAGCATCTGAATCAATCAAACACTCACACCCAGTCAAAAGATCTGGGTTTAATCGATCACCGTTCTTTAGCCCACTCTGCCACCCCAGTTCAGACATGGCTATATGCAAATCAGTCTGACCCTGTGCCCCCTTTTGTACCGCTTTTGGCCACCATAAGTGTGGCAGGGTATGCTCAGACGTGAGTCCCTTGCTCACTTTGCCACTGGATTCAAGCAAGCTGGGCTGAAGACGGCTGGAATGCCAGAAATCGGTCCTCGGAGGCTTGTTTCCGGTCCAGGGAAGACATGGCTTGGCAGTTCGGGCTGGACTGTTCCCATGAGGCACAGGGTCAGATTGATTTGCATATAGCCATGTCTGAACTGGGTATACATTGGATTGGTGACAGGGGGCATCTCTGTTGTGTTCCCCTTGCCACCAGATAGACATCTGAGATATGAATGCCGGTTTTTGCCCTGGCTGTTGGATTTGTGTAAAGAAGGGTGACCCATTTAATATATGTGTGGGGAATCGCATAGTAGGCCAGCACCGCCAACATAAAGTCCCACCCCGGGGTGTCACATTTTATTTATTTATTTGTTTATTTTGCTTAACAAACATCCAGTGAGATGTAGCCGGCATATAGGTCATGGTCATGGGCCGCATTAATGATATGGAACAGGTGGTGAATATTCAGTGATGTGCTACACCCAGGCACAAACCCACATTGGTCCATATGGAGCAATTTGGGAATTAATGGTAGAAGTCTACATGCAAAAAGTTTATCTTGAATTCGGTATTAAGAACAATAGGGGCCTGTACGAGGTGAGTCCTGTGGATGGTTTTCCAGGCTTTATCATGGAGGTCACCCATGCTTCTCTAGTGGACAGGAAAAGTGCACCTTCCTCCGTGGAAGCATTATATAATTTTTTAGGTTTCGCCTCGTCGAAAGCTGCGCCGCGCAGCTTTTCGGCGCAGGTGAAAACTTTTGAGAAGAGTATGTGGCTTGGTCACCGCCTCTCACTTCCATTGGCTAGCTCCATAAATGGAGGCTAGTCATTGGAGGTTAGATCTGTCTGTTATGGTTCGAGGCGATTGGTGGGCGTTCCTGCGATGTTTTTCTCATCCTGCCCCTTTTAGCACGTCATGCGGCTGTGGGCGTGTTTTTTTTTTTTTAAATGTTTGTGTTGGCCATTTTTAAAGTGTTGTTTGCAGGGGTGGGTTGCGTGATGTCCCGCTGTCCGTTCCCGCTCCCCTCCCGCTGTCCGTGCGTGTGCTCGTTCCTGCCTCCCCTCCCGCTGTCCGTGTTCCCGTTCCTGCCCCCCTCCCGCTGTTCGTGTTCCCGTTCCTGCCCCCCCTCCCGCTGTTCGTGTTCCTGCCCCCCCTCCCGCTGTCCTTTCCCGCTCCCCCTCCCGCTGTTAGTGTTCCCGTTCCTGCCCCCCCCTTTTTTTGCTATGATTGTAAATAACGAGGGATACTAAACTGTAGGATACAATTCAATATCCTTTATATTTCGACCTTAGAAGGATGAAAGGCTGTGCTAGTGTTGGCAGATATCAGGAACGGGCATTTACCTTGTGAAGCCATCTTGCTTGAGACATTTTTAGTATAAAATTAATCTGCCCACAACAAAGCAATCCTTTGCAATCCATAATAAAGCAGAAACCTTTGGCACTATAAAATCACGATTGAAATCGGTATTGCAATAGCATCATTCTAATAATCTTCTTGCACTATGACGTGTACCTCGTGTTACAAGGTAACCATGATTGCCATGTTAACAGACGAAATGTCTTTAATGTTTTTTCTAACAACATACACCCGTCCCTGCGGTTAAGTTAGGGAACAGCAGACGAAGTTCAGGTGTCGGCCCTGCCTCCGTGGCCCCTTCTGTGGCTTCCGGTGTGTACGGATAAGTATTGTTTCAGGCTGGAATTAATCTGCCGCGCATCTTCAGGATCTCTTGTGCATGCAAGATGAGCTGCGCTCAGGAGGGCCGGCCTCAGGCATGTGCGAGCAGGGCTCGCGCCCAGGGCGCAGGAGTCTGCCTACCACGTGGGGCCAACGAAACGTGTGTTTAAACTCTTTATTCTGAAGGGTGCTGGTGCCAAATTTGATTTTGCCCACGGCGCTCTTGGAGCAAAGGCCGGCTCTGCTCAGACTGGACACCTATACAAGCAAGTTTTGGCAAAATGTGGAGGTCTGACTTTAATGTAAACACGGGCATGCACAGATTATTTTTCGAGTGTCACTGAGCAAACCGGAAGTTTAGGGAAGTAAAAAATGTTAAGACTTAAGAGGCTGGTTGAGCAGTAACGTGGCACATATGGTGTGTGCACAGTGGTGCATATCTGTGTTTGCATACCTCAGCACATTAAAGCCAGACCTCTGTGGTTAGCCAGTGCTTGTTTGGTTTTCACAGCGAGACTCCGTCAGTTTATGGATCGCATGCTGCTTGTGGCGTACCTCCCAAACTCAGTCATGGCGCCCCCAAGCCCTATCTGGTCGGTGCTACGTGTTAGGGCGACCACGTGTCCGTAATGTTCACGGACTGTACACAAAATTTACACTACGTGTAATTTTCGCATCCTTGAAATCTATACTTTAGAGGCACTTTTCATCTTTATCATTAATTCAGATGTGCAATTCATGGCACCCTTGATTATACTCCGTGTAATGCACGTTTAAAATGAGTTACTCATTCGCAGTGGGGACCTCAGAGCACTGAATATACAGAAGTCACTTTACTCTGCTGCACCAAACCGGATTCAATTCTATGGGCTACTGGTTGTTATTCGCATTAACCAATAGAGGTTTCATAACATAAAATTGTGCATTTCCCACGGATTAGTTCAACTTGAATTTATTTTTCAGTTGAGGTGAGGTGTGAATTATTTTATATGTAGTTATTGGATGGTAAAAGTTCATTGAATAGTTGCCACGCCTTTGATTCCGCCTCCGCAGTCACTTACCCGTTCCCATTGCAGTATCCATACTTTTTATGTTTCGCCTGGCGTCCGCTGCGCAGCAGCGTTCGCGCAGGCGAAAACTTTTGAGAAGAGTATGGTGCCTTTGTCAAGCCTCTCACTTCCATTGGCTAGCTCCATAAATGGAGGCTAGCCATTGAAAGTGAGATCTGTCCGTCATGGTCTGAGGCGATTCGTGGGCGTTCCGGCGATGTTTTTCTCATCCTGCCCCTTTTAGCACATCATGCGGCGGTGGGTGGATGTTTTTTTAAATGTTTGTGTTGGCCATTTTTAACGTGTCGTTTGCAGGGTGGGTTGTGTCTGTTCCCGCTCCCCTCCCGCTGACCGTGTGCCCATTCCTGCCCCCCCTCCCGCTGTCCGTGTTCCTGTTCCTGCCGCCCCCTCCCGCTGTTCGTGTTCCCGTTCCTGCCCCCCCGCTGTTCGTGTTTCCGCCCCCTCCCGCTGTTCGTGTTCCCGTTCCTGTCCCCCTCCCGCTGTTCGTGTTCCCGTTCCTGCCCCCCTCCAGCTGTTCGTGTTCCCGCCCCCCTTTCCGCTGTCCGTTCCCACCCCCCCTCCCGCTGTCCGTGTGGAGGGGAAGATGTGTACAGAGCTCACCCTCCCCATGAAGGCTCGTAATCTGCTGGGTGAGTATCTATCGTGACCTACATTCACACGAACAAGTGTAAGTCCCCAGACACCAACGACGGTGATAAGCTTTCTTATTGGCTACTCGGCACGTTCATTCAATCTATGCGTGCAACCACGACCATCTGGATAGTTGTGTCATACCAAATACATGGCTCTTATAATGGAGCACAAGAGAAGACTGCTCATCGAAGCCCTTGGGGCCTCCTGTTCCTCACTTAGGTAAGGACCAACGGTTTCTATAGAATCCGACATGGCCTATGCCCCAACCCATAACCGAACACCAGGCCAGGGCTAGACCACCTGCTGAATTCATTTTGCTTGGCCAAATAGGGAGAGGTTAACGGTCCAGATTTGTACAATGAGCGTACTCCAAACTGAAAGGCATCAGATTAAACTGTACAGGCCTGTGCTACTTCGTATTTCCTTCCTAGTTGAAAAGTTAACAACGCCACATGCACCAGATATAAGTAGTAGTCATCTGCATTAAAATGGTATTTGTTTCGAAATATGCCTGTTAGATTTAGAATATCTGTATTACGTGATGTATAGCTGTATGTTGGGTTTTCTGCAGCTAGTTTGGCCTCCCAGTACAAATCGGGTTTTACACCTCGTCTCCCTGGTTTACAAGATCCTATCATTCTTTTTGTATTATGGTAAGTAAAAGAAGTGTAAGGATAGTTGGTGTTTTGTTGCTGATAAAGATGTTTTATAAGTTTGTTGGTTATGGCTGTATAAGGTTATACCTTTCTCAAAATTGTGACACTGGTGATCATGTCTTTGGGATACAAGGCATTTTTTCAGGAGACTAACAAAATAAACTAAGTGTTTTCTACATGCTCCTATTACATACAAAACAGCTGTTAACATGTAGATGGCAGGGCCCTCTTTTTTGTAGCCAAAACGTAAAATAGCTTAATTGTGCATGGTGTCGTTTGCTGGGGTGGGTTGTGTGATGTCCGGCTCTGCACACAAATAATTGCTCTGCCCGATTCATGCTTCCCGTCGACACTAACTCAATCACAGTTTGTCCAGTGCTTTAAGTGCCATGATTATACACTCTGGCCATACCATCTCCACCCCCCTCCTTACAGTTTTCTGTAGCCAACAATTAACTGCGCAAGCAGACCTATCAGATCGCTACATCTGCTCCCTATATAGAAGTAACCAGTTCCTATAGCTACAGGCTATCAACTCGCACTATCCAGCACAAAGCAGTGTGAGTCTTCTAGGGAGAGCATGGTGTGTGGGAGAGCATGGTGTGTGAGAGGCAGCAGTGTGAGTCTTCTAGGGAGAGCATGGTGTGTGGGAGAGCATGGTGTGTGGGAGAGCATGGTGTGTGAGAGGCAGCAGTGTGTGAGAGACAGCAGTGTGAGAGACCTTTTATTTATGTTTTGGTTTTTGAAACATAAATAAAACGCATTGTTATCTGCAATATCATTAGCTCAAACTCGCGTAAATACGCGACCTATTGCATTGCAGAGATTAAGCTATTGGCATTGTAAATGACAATGCCATTTATTGATTTATTTTCAAAACCAACTCATAAATAAAAATTGTCATTTACAATGCCAATAGCTCAAATTTTTCAAAAGGCGAAACCATTGCATTGTAAATGCTTGTTTAGTTGTGGTACTAATTTAGTAATGTACGTTACATAAAGTTTGGTCGGGAGCCTATCCGAGCCCGGTGTTTTATTCTTGGCCAGGTCTTTATTTGCTCCATGTTAGAAATGAGGGTCTCTATTTGGCAGAGGTAGGTACCTTTGTCCAAGTAGCGACCCTTCTTCCTAGTCAGGGTAAGGGAGTTCCACTCCTAAAATAACCCCTGCTCACCCCCTTGGTAGCTTGGCAACAGCAGTCAGGTTTAGCTCATAGGCAGTGTGTAAAGCATTTGCACAAAACCAACAGTAATATAGTGAAAACAGTACAAAAGGACACCACACCAGTTTAGAAAAATATCCAGTATTTGTATATATCCAAAACAAGACCAAAACGACAAAATCCAACATACAGTACTTAAAAATTTGCAGTTTGCAAGAATAACTTGAAACATGCAGTTCCTTTAAGTTGGTATCTCCGTCCGGTGCTACCACAATACTGAAAACAACAGAATCCAACAGTTTATGCTAACAGTGTCAGAGCGGGTCAGCGGTAGGGTAGACAGACTTGTAAACATTACCTTTTTCATTGCAGCCGATGCTGCTGCACGTGTCAACCATCACGGTTGTGATGTGAAGCATAGCTGTGCGCCATGCTGTGTACTCAGGTCACGGTGCAGGCTGTGGCTCGGTAATGGTCATCCAGGGGTGTTTGTGAGACCGGGGCTCTGGTGCGAAGCGGGTCAGTGCTTGATGTGGTGCTGACAGATCGCATTGCAGGTGACAGAGCCAGTTGAAGAGCAGCAAGAGCATTGGTGAGAATCGGGGCGGCGAGGTGAAGCAAGGCGGTGTGGAGTGCGGTCTCCATTGGTTATGGTGCAAGCAGTAGCTCTCCATTGCTCATGGTGCAAGCAGTAGCTCAATGGTGATGGTGTTGGCCATCGTCGTAAGTGAGACCAGGGTTGCGGTGCGAGAAGGGGCAGTGCCCTCTGCGATGACTTCAGGACATGGAGAAAAAAAGCAAAAGTCCCTTTTCCTTGTTTTTATGAGGAGAAAATCTCCACAGATCTTTAGTTATAAGGCTATTATATTGATGTTCAATATATTGGGTAAAGCGTAGAGTCTCAAACAGATCAACAAATTTACATTCATATAGTACCTAAATCACAAAATTATAGTCAGCAGGATACAATGAGGGCAGAGAAACGATTGTATCTCTTATTTTATGTGTTTATCTTTTTGAATTATATTGATAAAAACATCATCATATTTATTAAAAAAACATTACATCATAAAACAATTCATAATAAAAAAAAAATTGTCGACGCAGCATTTCGGAGAAAGAAATCGTCAACTTCTTCAGGGACTTTTTTAATATTTTAAAAATAATCTAGATTTGTCAATTACTTTCAGTTTTATTCAATCGGCTTTGTATGTTGTTGCAGTTATTCAAGTTTTCTCCTCAGAGGTTTCTTAAAATCCGGAATCTTGGGTTTGTATGCTTTCGCAGATTGCTACAAGTTTTCTTCTTGTTATTAGTAGATTTTCCCCAGCTCGATACTTTGAATTTCCACGAGAAATAACTTAAAATAAATTTTAGGGTTATTTCTTCTTCAGGTAAGTATTGTAAATTTGCTTCCTGATGGGTTGGTGTGAGATATCGCCAACTGAAATTAAGGCTGGATGTTCATCAGAAAACACCTCCTTCCATCATTTATTTCGGTATTCTTCCCTCAAAATTGATGTGAGGTTTTGTACAGGAATGCCGTTTCACCCTTGATATGACTTTAGGGTAGATGGTCTTGTATTTTTATTGTGCCTCATCACACAGTAGAGTGTGTGATGAGGCACAATAATTGACAGACTGGTGTGAGGAGTCTTGAAAGAAGCAAATACTCTAATGTGTAATGAGGCACAATAAAAAGACAAGACCATTTAATACCTACTTTCTAAAAAAGGTATTTTGAAACGCAGAACATCCCAATGGGAAGTTAATCATAAAAATCAATCAGTGCACCACTATGTATCAATTCCATAAAATACAAGATCTGTATCCAATGTCGTGTTCTTCAAATTCTCCTTTTGTTTCGACTCCCAAATGATTCTAGTGTGACATACAACATGTAGAATGGATCAGCCAACGCGCTTCGTCCATTACAAATGGACTTCTTCAGGGCATTCGCAGAGCCCAGTAATGCAACGGCCCGCTATATCTAAGACAAGACGTGATTTGGAATTGATACATAGTGTTGCACCAATTGATTTTTATGTTGAACATTGTACAGTCCAGTTGAGGACCACACCTTGACAGTGGGTATTTTTGATCTGATGCACACATACTCTCGTAGGCCTCACTATCAATTGTTATTTTCCAATGGGAAGTAAAGTTTATAAGATGTTATAAACAAACGCTCATCCTCTCCTATGAGACAGATAGTCTTACCATAGTGAAAAACAAAATACAAAGTAATTCACTACCAGGACATGTCCCGCACACCAGTACATGTCCTACCTCTAACATACACAGCACCCTGCCCACAGGTGTACCTTGGGCCTACCTTAGGAGTGACTTAAATGTAAGAAAAGGAAAGGTTGGGGCCTGGCAAGTGGGTGCACTTGCCAGGTCGACATGACAGTTACAAACTGCACACAGACACTGCAGTGGCAGGTCTGAGACCCCGTTTCAGGGCTCCTTGGGTGGTTGCACAACCAGTGCTGCAGGCGCACCAACAGCATTTGATTTACAGGCCCTGGCACTCTAAGGGAACTTTACTATGGACTTATTAGTAAATCAAATATGCCAATCATGGATACACCAATCCATAAGACAATTTACAACAGGAGTGCTTGCACTTTAACACTGAAAGGCAGTGAGAAAGAGCGCAGAGACACTAAACCAGAAACATCAGAGTCAAAACCGGGAGGTCAGAAAGCAAAAAAGACAGGGAAAACATGCCAAAAGATTCAGGTCTAACACTCCACATATCTGCCCTGGGGTTATAGGGGCACCCAAGACCTCCCAGTCCACTGCAGACGCTCTGGACAATATTGCCTGGCTTAAAATAGGTTGTATTTGCCTCAGGGTGTAAAGGGGGGCAGTGTATAACTGCACATAGGGACAGGTGTGACTGGTCCACAGTGGTTTCTAGCACAGCATTAAAGTCTGCACCGCGTATCCAAGGGTATCCAACCCAGTCTGATAATGTCAAGGATAGGTGGAACAAAAGTATCTTGCTCTATAGTGGGCGCATATATACACCCTAACACAATTAGCGCTCCATCTAGAGTGCCCTTGTCTATTTCTAGGGCCACTCCCATAACCAGAAAGAATCGAGCCATGCTCATACTGGTGAATCCACCTGTGACCCTGATACCTACACCAAAGCCGGAGTCGAACTGCACAATTGTGTGCCACAAGTTTCGTTTCAGTCTTTTTGGTGTATCTACTGGGACCGATGCGTGTTAACGCAAATGCTGTGTCACATGCTACATCCCCCATCATGCCCTTGCCGTCCCTCAAAGACACCTTCGCCTGATGCCCCCTGTAGCTCTAGCGAGGGGTTTCTTGGCCCAGACTCCCCAGCTCGAGTTACTAACCGTTATCCCCTCTACATGCTCCAGATAGTGTGAATGGCTATCCCTGTTCTGGCAAGGCCAGCAAAGTCAAATTCCCCCCTCCCTTTGGTGACTATCCTGCCAAGGAATATGTGACCTAAGCACTGGTGTCCTTGCATACTAGCCGTGAGAAGAGGGGGGGGGTCAGACATGCCGCTAACTTGCCCCTTCTTGAGAATGCGAACGCTGAACACTCCTTATTCCAAGAATATGGCCAAGTTATATTTTGACCCCATGTTCCCCTCAGTGTTTTGCACCCCAACCCACGAACTATGTGGTAGTTTCTGCCAACGCCTGGCAGTAGGGCTGGAGTTTTTGTCTTTCCTGGATGGTCGTGAGGATCCATCTCTTGGTGCATGCCTGCAACCCTTGATATATCTTGGCTTACTCCGTGCCTGTTGAAGTGGTCTTCTCTGAAAGCCAGGCAGTGTTACTTAGAGAAAATCGAGGGATGGTGGCAAATTAAGGACCGGTGGACTCGTTACTGAACATAGCAGAGGCGGTCCCTGTCCGCCCCTCCGGACGTCCAGACTTGACTTTCTCACCTAGCTGGGTAAAACCTTACTAATTTGATGTGTGTTTACCCCGCAACCGAGCATGCGAGGATAACTGAAAGGGCCCCCACCCTGTGCGACACTGGTGTATTGCTATGACAAGAAGATTTCATATATTATACTTTATGTGTCCCGGTGTCTATCGCACAGCAAGTGAAAGGGTTCAACAATGGTTACCTAACCAAGATACTATCTAATAAGACCGTTCTGAAAGCTGCACTTAATCAAATGCACTCTTATGAACCCTATACAGTGGACACATACACATAGCCTGCTAGTCACCTGTGCTTGAGATTATATTGCCACTTGTAGCTAAGTTAATCCTTAGTGCATGCCAAAGGTACTATACCACCTGATACCATTGTGCGACAAGCTGGCCCCTTTATTACCAACTCTGACGGCCCTAAATGTTCTTCTCAGAGTGGCGCCTGTGTACTTGAACAAATGTCCTGTAAAAGAAGGAGGTTGCACTCCAATCCCGGACGTGCTGACCCAGGGCCCCACACACTGGCCCCAGTGTGTTCTTCCCCTGTACCTGCTCCGCGCAGTGGCAGGTCAGCCAGAAGGCGTGGTATGGCCTTCATAGGACGAAACTCATGAGTAACTGGAAGAGAGAACAGATCCATGAAAACAGCCCAAAACCAGCATAGGCAGGTAAGCAAATTGCTACTTCGTTCACCAGGATCCAAGTCCCTTGCTTGAGCACCAGTTGTTGTACCAAAGAACACATTCCCACCTCATACGGGGATGCATGATTAGCCCCCACCCCCCAAAGCTTAACGGAAAACACATTTCATTAATGGCACAGGGGGTTCGTGATTATTTTTCCAAAAGAACACACCAGTTATTGTCCAGGGAATAACCAAATTGCCCAGGCTCAGACAATTTACAAGAGAACGCCCAATTATTCCACAGGGGATACCTGCTATTCTCAAACTAACCAGTTCCAACAATTCTATTACTCTCACGGGGTGGAAACCAGCGAATGCCCCCCCTCCTGTAAACCCAAAGTACCAATGTTGATAAAGTCAGGGCAGACCCTGCTTCCCAAGTGGTGTGACCTATACAACACGTGACAAGCTTAACTGCTGTAGTCCCACCCTGATTGACAACCTCGCCAACCTCGGCCTCAGACAACTCGTCGCCACTCCCACCCAAGCCGCCAGCCACACGCTGGACCCCGTCTTCTCCACAGGCCCCCACGTCACCTTTGACCACACCACCGAACTCCACTGGACCAACCACAGCTGCATCCATTTCACCTTCAAGTACCAACCACGCACCACTGCACCCACCCGCTGCCTCGCTGGAGCAAAGTGACAAAAGACCAGCTGATCACCACCCTCGCCCAGAACACATCCACCGACCTCACCAAGCCAGACGCGACAGCCCGCAACCTCAGACAGTGGATCGACAACAGCGCCAACACCCTCACCCCGCTCAAGAAACCCTCAAACAGAGACACCAGCAAGAGAGTCACCTGGTTCACTGACGAAATCCAGGCCTCCAAACGCGCATGCTGGAAACTGGAGAAGATATGGCTCCACGAACGCACACCGGACAACCACGCAGCCCACAAGGAAGCCGCCCTCAGACATCACCACCTCATCAGGCTAGCCAAGAGATCCTCCTTCAAAGACCGCTTGGATAACAACGCACACAACAGCAAAGAGCTCTTCAGCATCGTTAAGGAACTCTCCAACCCCAGCGCCAATGCCAACGACATCCCGCCCTCACAAGAACTATGCGATTCACTTGCCATCTTCTTCCACCACAAGATAGCCCACATCCACGACAGCTTCAACTCCACGACCGCCCCGACTACGCCAGAACCCACCCACCTTGTGAACACCACCAGCGTCAACCACCTGACCTCCTGGTCCAACACCAACAACGACGAGACACGCAAGGTCATGAACTCCATCCACTCAGGATCTCCATCAGACCCGTGACCACACCACGTATTCAACAAAGCAGACGTAGCCATCGCACCCCAACTACGGAAGGTCATTAACATCTCCTTTGAAAAAGCAGCATTCCCGGAAAGCTGGAAGCACCCCTAAATCAACGCCCGCCTCAAGAAGCCCAAAGAGGACCCAAAGGACCTCAAGAACTTCCGGCCCATCTCCCTGCTCCCGTTCCCAGGAAAGGTCATCGAGAAAATCGTCAACCTGCAATTGACCCGCCACCTGGAAGACAACAACATCTTGGACCCATCCCAGTCCGGATTCAGACGTAACCACAGCACAGAGACAGCCCTCATCGCCGCCACAGACGACATCCGGCGCCAACTAGACAATGGCGAAACATAAGCCCTCATCCTCCTGGACCTGTCAGCCGCCTTCGACACGGTCTGCCATCACACCCTAAACACACGCCTCTTAGAAGCCGAGATCCAAGAGAAGGCCCTTTACTAGACCACGTCCTTCCTCTCCGGCAGAACCCAGACCGTCCACCTCCCACCCTTCTGATCCGAAGCAATCAACATCATCTGCAGCATCCCCCCTCATGGCTCATCCCTCAGCCCGACACTGTTCAATGTCCACATGGCCCCCTTCGCACAAGTGGCCCGCCATCATGACCTCAACATCATCTTCTACGCCGACGACACACAGCTAATCCTCTCCCTCACCAAGGACCCAACCACCGCCAAAACCAACCTCCACAAGGTAATGAAAGCCGTCGCTGACTGGATGAGGAGCAGTCGCCTGAAGCTGAACTCGGACAAGGCGGAGGTCCTCATCCTCGGACCCACCCCCTCAGCCTGGGACGACTCCTGGTGGCCACAACACTTGGAACAGCACCAACACCCACCGACCATGCACGCCACCTAGGATTCATCCTCCTGCTACAACACCCTCCGCATGCTCAGCAGAATCTACAAGTGGATTCTGACCGAAACAAGAAGAACAGTGACACAGGCCCTCGTCAGCAGCAGACTGGACTATGGAAATGCACTCTACGCAGGAATTCCAGCCAAACACCTACGACGACTACAACACACCCAAAACACCTCCGCTCGACTGATCGTCAATGTTCCCCGCTGCATCCACATCACCCCCCACCTGCGAAACCTACACTGGCTCCCCGTCGACAAGAGGATCACCTTCAAGCTCCTCACCCACGCACACAAAGCACTCCACAACGCCGGACCAGCCTACCTGAACAGCAGACTCAGCTTCCACATCCCCACCCGCCAGCTCCGCTCCGCCAGCCTCGCCCTCCCAACCGTACCCCGCATCCAACGAACGACCTCCGGCGGCAGATCCTTCTCCTACCCTGCCGCCAAGACCTGGAACACCCTCCCTATCCACATACAGCAGACCCAAGACCTACTCACCTTCAGAAGACTCCTCAAGACCTGGCTCTTTGAACACTAGCAGCACCCCTCCCTCCCCTCAGCGCCTTGAGAACCTCGCAGAAAAGTGGCGCGCTTTACAAGTTCTCTGATTGATTGATTGATTGATTGGGGTACAAACAAGAAAATGTTACACGTAGAAAACATACTAAAAGTAAGAAATACACCCAATAGTCTCATAAGTTGCTCAGCCATGAGCTCATCTGACTACCCAACTCAGGGAGAGAACTTGTTACCACTGAATTTAATTAATCATATATAGCAGACAAGCGACCATTAGCCCCACAGAGCTTCAGCAATCATTGAAAAATAATGTGGGTTTCTCCTCTCTGACTTAAAATATTTACCTCTGTCCCATTGGTGTTGAATTTACCACCTACTTGCAACCACTTGTCACAATGAATAAAGAATAAGTGACCCAACAAAAAAGTGTGCACTATTGTACCCAACAATGACATTCTCTCAGCATGCTACAAACTTCATTGCAGCATATTCACTGGAAAGGGAGTAAATGTATGAAAAGCAACTTGTCTAACCCATTCCCTAGGGCCTGCACAACTCAAAAGTATATATGTAATTCATATTATAGTTATTGCTTATTGCTGATGTCTCTGCAAATGCTGAGACCAGATACTAAGCTAAAAGGCCATCAGAAAAGGGGAGCAACAGGGGAATTATTCTGCAGGTCTGCGCTTATTTAGAGCTACACACTCATGGGTCAAAACGTATTTACACATTTTGAAGCAAGCCCATCTACTTATTAATGATGCAGCTAAACCATCTCCACCACTAAATAGATTTTTGGATGCTATCTTAGGGCCTAATTAGGATGGAGGTCCGACTGCCACCGACTGACCGTCGGACCACCAGCATAGTGGTCAGACCGCTACATTAGGACTCTGTCTTTCGGACAGATGCAGTCGGAGAGTATGGTCGTAAAGTAGCATCTGATTACTGATCTCATGCCCTGGTGTGCGTTTGTCTGAAAACTTGCATGCAGTTGGGCGCTTTGTGCATCCAACCATAGAGAGCTGTATTAAATTGGCCCGCTTTCATCAAGAGAGAGTTGCGCGAACAAAGCCCAACTTGTTCCAGTCACGAACCAAAAGCGCCATGGCCTAGGCTGAGAGTGAGTCTTGGCTGATTAAATGCAACTACAGCACATTGCTAACTCTTATTTGCAATACTTCAGAGGATGTATTCAGCAGGATGTGGTCAGGCCACACTGAGGGGCCTATTACGATTGAGGTTTTTCCGCATCCTCCGGGCCGGCGGAAGCCACCGCCGGCCTGGAGGATGCGGAAAAACCGCAGCGGACCCACCAAAGACCCACCGCCACATTAGGATGGCTGGTGGGTCCTGGTTTCCGTCCGCAGCTTTTCCGCCGCGGTTGGCTTACAACCGCGGCGGAAAAGCCCTAATATGGTGGCAGTGTCTCTCAGACACAGCCAGCCATATTAGTATGCCCCAAAAGAAATGCTTTTTCCCCGGTGGGTTTTCCGCCGTGGAAAACATACGGATCTTCACTGTGGGGGCCCGTTGCGGGCCCCCTAGGTGAAGGGGGGGGTGGGGGGTGCACATGGGGGGTACCTATGGTACCCCCCTGCATTTGTATGCAGAAAGCGGCAGGCACCGCGCTGTGCCTGCCTCTTTCTGCATACAAATGCAATGACTGCATTTTTAACATTGCTGCGGGTGCAGCTAGAAGCCGCACCCGCCGCAATGTTAAAAGTAGAGGATGTGACCGCCAGGGTGGCGGTCACATCCTAATCGCACAGGAGGGGATGCCGCAGCCCATGCGGACGTTCCCTCCTCCTCAGTGATCGCGGACGGACGCAAGTCCGTCCGCGATCATAATCGGCCCCACAGTGTGTGCACAGCACACGCCAGTCTCGGGCTGCTTTACCTAATGGAGCACCAGAATCTGTCTCGGCTTATGCCTCGCAAGGTCAGTGGTGTCAGGAGGTGCTAAAAATGTGTGACTTGTGCATTTTAGTTCGGTGATGCGGACCACCACACTAAAATGTGCTAATCTAACCCCTGATGCGTGGTACTTGGCAGGGCTGTGGTATCCTAGTGGTAGTAGGGAAGATTTTGGGTCCTAGTAACAGTAGTGAGACCTTTGGACCATGGGGTAGTTGAGAGATCCATGTTTCTCTGTGGAATTGGCTAGCCTTTCAGTCCCATGGGGTGGTGGAGAGGTCTTCAGAGGTGAAATCTTTTGCCCCTTTTGTCAGAGTAACACATTCGCTTGCCAGAAGAGGTAGCAGAGAACCTTGGCCCCCTATGGTAGTAAGTAGCAAGGTCTTCGGTTCCTACTGATAGTAGTCAAGTTTTTGGCCGATGTGATAGTCAAGAGTTCATTGTTCTTGTATGGAATTAGTGAGTCAGTTGGCCCGTGTGCTAGTATTAAGTAGCAAAACCATTGGTATTATGAAGTGGTCGTCAAGACTGTTCCTATCGAGGAGAACTAAAACTTTGGCTGCCAACTTATTAGTGAGACCTAAAGTGCCTTGAGTGTGGTGGAATGGCACTGGTTACCCATGGTAGTAGTTACACCATTAGTCCCATGTGATTGTATCAAGACATCTTCTCTCTCCTAAATATCAGAGACATATTTTGTTGCTGTAGGAAAGTGGGTTCTTATTTGGAGTGGACAAGTGTCCCCCTTAAAGGATAAGGCCACCATCTCCTAGATGATACACCAATTAAATAATTTAAATGTGTGTTCAATCCCCAGTACTGTGGCACAAAGCAGTCAGCTTAAATCAAAGGCAATGTGTAAAGCAGTGCAAACACAGTCGAAACAGAAGTTGCACAAAACACAATAAAACTCAACAAACAATTGAAAGATGAATAGAAGAAGAAATTTTCGGAGTCAAATAAGACTAAAACAGCAAATGCCAATTAGTGGAGCTGGAGAGTTGATTTTTTAAAGAATTAAGTGAAAATATTGCCAAAACAGCACAAAGCGCCAATGATAGTCTATGGAAGAGGTAGACCAGGACCTAGAGGTGATTTGAGACCGGTCACAAGGGAGCCCTGGTCAGATACAGCAAGTGGTTTGGAAGTCACAAAGTTTGAAATAGTTTTAAAGTCCTATTCCAAAAAGGAAAATTGTCTCCCTGTGGACAGAACAGAAATGTTTGCCACCATTGTGAAACTGCAGGCAAGATACCTGCTGCAGGTTGGTATAGCTAAGGCTCTAAAGCTTTGGAGGTTTTTGCTTTAAATATTTTTTTAACAAAAAATAGAAAGGTACTTTGTTATTTTTTCAGAGATGCTGGAGCCTTTCAGCTAGACAAATCTGAAATTCAGTGTGACACCATGGAACTGCTGTTGGGATACCTTTTTCTTAGGTGCTCAGTCAATCACAGGAGCACACTTCTAAGCCCCCAGGACCTTAGTGGGGGAGCGTTGAGACTCTCAGGGTGCTACTCTGAGGTCAATATCAAATTCCAGTCCATGGTCCAGTTGCCACTGTTTAACTGGTAATCATATGGAAAAGGTCTCTTGCAGCTTGTTGTATCCCTGTAGCCACACAGAGGGTCAGCCAATTGACACTTGGAGTCCACTTCTTTATCCTGGGTACAAGGGGAAGCAGGTTCAGCCATTCAGAGCTTCTCACAGATCACAGACAATAGTTCTGGTCTTCTTCTGCTTTTGAGTACTTCCTGTTTGCCTTACTGCAAACAGGCCCAACATACCATGTGCCAGGGCATTTTTAAGACTGCAGATGTTTTCAGCCCTTCTAAACCTGGGCTATGAGGGTTGTGGGTTTGTAGGGGAGTGCACTAAGATAATGCTCCGCCTCTAAAACTAAAATGTCGTTGGAAGCAGGCTCTGTACCTGCAGCAAACTAGGAGATATGATTCTGGTAGGACAAAGGCATAGTCCTACATGACTATGACAGTTAATGCACAAGAATTGTCTTGGGATCATCTTCTCTTCCCTTTAAGTGCACCAAAGTGTTGAATGTGGCTCTAACAGATGTGTCAGGCAGGTTTTGAAACTCTGGTGTCAAAGGATGTCAGTAGCCAACACCTTGCATATTCAACTGAGCTCAGAGGAGTTATCTCTTCCCGTTCATTTACACCTACTGTATAGCTCATGGGAGAAATTTCACACCCCTGTCACACCTTTTTCAGATGAAGTAGTAGGCTGGGCAGGGAAAAGTAACTTTCGAGAAGTTACATTTCCCAGAAAGCTAATAAAAATCAAATAGTACCATTATATTGTCTTGGTATTAAATTTAAAAATGTCTTTGTTGAATTTGATTCTCTCTGCAGGATCACCTCCAAACCTTTTGCCTTAACCCTTCCTTTTTTCTGAATTTGTTTTTGTTGACATTAGGACTCTGTGCACCAGGGCCGTAGCTTGATCCGTAACATTGAGGGGGGTGAACTTCAGATTTACCAACAATCACGGTGGTGTATCTTGAGAAAATACATCATATGAGAAGTAGGACATTAGTGGGGCTTAAATGGAAGTGTGTTAGGAGTACTTAAAGCAACAATTTGTTCAAAGTAACCAACATTTTGTAAGAACTTCAAAGCAAAGACAGGAAAGCGTGTGAGTGATTTTGTCTGTGTGTATATGAAAATCCCAGTTAAAATCAGACAGACAACTCACCACATCCAACTGAAAAATCTTGTAGCCAACTATTTACTACAGAATAAATCTTTAAGGAGGTGGGGTAACACCCCAAACACTTCCCTTCTGAAACTATGCCCCTGCTGTGCACTTTACCACAGCTAAGCAGTGAAAAAGTGCTTCTGATCTCTCCCTAAAAATTGGTAAAATTGTCTTACATCTGATTGGCACATTTAGTTTACTTCTACATCCCTAGTCTATGATACTACATGTACCCAGGGCCTGCACATTAAATGCTACTAGTGGGCCTGCAGCACTCATTTTACCACCCTCTTAAGTAGCACTTTAAAACATGTCTCCAGTCTGCCATTGCAGCCTATAGTGCAGTTTTAAAACTGCCATTTCAAATTGCCATAATAAAAGTTTTGCTAGGCCTAAACCTTCCTTTTAAAATACTTGTATGTTACTCCTAAGATAGACCCTAAAAGTCCATAGGGCAGGGTGCATTGTATTTAAAAAAAAATAGGAAATGTGTTTGTAAATTTTACATGACCTGGTAGTGAAAAACTCCTACATTTCTTTTTTCACTACTGTAAGGCTTACACCACCAGTTGGATAACATTGGGTTACCTTGTTGCATTTAATAAGTGCTAACTTCTGATTGGGAACAGGAGGAAATATGTTTAGACTCAAATAAATTGCAATTGTAAAACCTCTTTAATGGGAAAGGTGAATTTAAAGTCACAATTCTGAAAATGACACTTTTAGAAAGTTGGCATTTTCTTGCCCTAGCCATTTGATGCCTGCTGCCAATGTCCAGGGTCACATGACTGTGAATAGCTCAGCTGTTAGGCTTTGTGTATTCCTCCCATACATATACAGTGAAAACAAAGGGGGATCAGGAGTTGGGGGTGAAGCTGTTCCCTGCCTACTTATGGTGGGGAAGTGTGGCTCAGGGGTTAGAGGCGGCAGACCTGGAGCTTGAGTTCGGCCCTGGACCAGGGTTCAATTCCCTGCCTCGGCGGGTCTTGGGCTCAAAAATTCCACGGACTCGTTAATTCTCGCTCTGGTGCCTTCTCGACTCATGGGTTCACACTCTGCGACTCTGGGCAATAGCTTGCTTAATCTCCACAACGGCCCCTCGTGGTGGGATGCCTGGCTTTCACCTTGTGGATACCCTGCCAGGGTTATCTCACAGGGGAATACCAGGACGGGTTCCCTAAGCAAGCGCGGAGATGCCCCAGGGTAAGTCGTGCGCTATATAAGTTTCATTCATTTCACTTACATTTCAAGGGACTTCCCTCCAGCACACACAAAAAAGCCAGGCACTGGTTGTCTTTTGTCACCCTAGGCTTCATGGACTTTTGGCAGGGAAAGGAAAGAACCTTCCAGAATCAGATCTGGCAGTAGCCAGGAAGTCCCCTCCCCACTTCAAAGGCTGGCACCTGGTATAAATATTGGATTCTCAGAGCAACTCTTCAGTGCAGTTGTGGACCTGAGGACATTACAAGAGGAAGAATTGCCTTGTTCCCCAGATGTTTGCTTTGCTGCTTGAGGCCTGCCTTGCTTCTCACCGACTGCTCTGCTAATTCAGGCTTGCCTTGTTACCCAGAGGACTGAACTGCTGCTTAAGGACTGTGTTGTCCCCCAGAAGACTGTCCATCTGCTTGAGACCTGCCCTGATATCTGTGAGGGAAGACTGGACCTACTCTCATCATCCCAGGCTATCTGAGTGACTCCAAGAATCAGTTGGCTGATCTCTTGTTCTGAACGACTGGGATACAACAAGATTCACAGGCTTTACTTCGATTGGCCAGCTGACCTGCTGCACTGGATCTGCTTGAACTTTCAATTGGACCTGCCTGAGCACTGCTGGTCTCTGCCAGAGATACTTTCTGATCCCCAAGAGGTGCCTCCTCAGTTCCTGGACTATTGTCTGGCATCAAATACCATTCCTCTATAAGTAAAGGTGGAATTCAGACATGTTTTACTCTTCATGACCGCGAAGAGGCCAGTACTGCCATCATCAACCATCAATGCAAAACTCATGTAAACCTGACTTTTCGAGCTATGGTGAATGCCTGTGGTAACTGGCAACACATAATCTGCCCTTTGCGTTACAGCTACGACAGCCTCCAGTGACTTCAAATGCGAAGCTCCAGCAAAGACTGTCTGCAATGCCAGATTGGATCTTCATGCTACAGCGACAACCATTTGCAGTGACAGGCTTGCTCTTCAGGCTACAGAATTGACCATCTATGATGCTCTCCCTACTCCTTTCGGCCTCCATCACCCTGAATGGATCTCTTCGTGCCAGACTTTGAGAAGGTAACTTTGCCAGCAGGAGTAACTTGGTCCATGTATCAGGTCAGCGCTCCATTGTGGTTGGCCTGAACTTGTAACTTTCCCCCGATCAAGCACAAACAAATGACCTTGAGTGGCACTTTGTGTTTTTGAGTGCTATGGCTAAACATTTGAAAATGCGTATCTATGGTTCTACTCATTGGATTTTTGTTGTTCTGGTATCATTCAATGTATTAAAATGTATTCTATTTTTCAAAATTGGTGTGGTTTTTTTCGTGCGTTGTGTTTTTGTTTTATTACTGTTTGCATACTGCATACATACTTTTATGCACTGCCTTCAAATTAAGGCTGACTGCTTTTGTACCAAGCTACCAGAGGGTTAAGCACAGGCTAATTTTGTGACTTTTATGGTTCACCCTGACCAGGACTGTGGATGTTGTTTTGAGAAGGGTTTTCGCCTCCTCAATCAATAAACCACTTTCTTACAGTCTTTGAGTAGAGACTGTGGCTAGTACAAGTCAAAAAAATGTTTTAAAGTGTATAATCTATGCTTTTACTTTTCCTGTGACAGTTTCATTTTGGGCCTAGCCATTGGGGGAACATGTAATTTCTAATGTGCCTCATGGTCCACATTTAAATATGATTCACCCCACCTTGTGGGCAGCAAGGTCCACTCAAGGGTGGCTTATTTATTATTTTAAATCAGGGTTTCTTCCCTGTCAAAAGGGTGAATTTGAAAGATATGTGTAACATGAGTCAAACTGCTGCCAGGCTACACGGGGTAGTGTTGAAGACATGTTTTCACTGTAGTAGATGCTACAATATGTGCTGCAGTCCACAAGTGACTTTTAACTTTCAATGCCATGGTGCACTTCTGCAGTATATATTATGGCATTATAAGAAAGTGACATGTACCAATAAGGTTTTAAACCAATATTGACATGTTTGAGGGGTCAGAGCACATACACCGGGCATTGGATAGCAGTGTATGTGTTAGAGTTCAAGATTATTAGCAAAAAGGGCTACTTTGGACAGATACAAGTAGACACAAAATTCCTAAAAGAGTTATAGCTGTGGTGTGATTACTTCCAAGTATTCGATAGACACCACTTTTTTCCCCACCTAGAACTTTGCACAAAATACCACAAGAGGTTTGACAACCAGATCTGACAGTATTTTGGGTTTTCTATGAAAGATGTGTTGGCACTGGCCAGGGCTGTTAGGTTTTAGGTTTTATGCTGGAGTGCAGTCGCAGGCAAATGCAAAACCCCAATACATTGAGTCAAATCTAGGTATGAATGGGCTGAAAAGAGTAAATGATCAAGGAAATCTGAAAGGGGGGAGTGGAGCAGGTATATGGCTGAAGATCTCTGCGTGTGTGCTTGTATGTGGCAGGGTGCAGGTGATGGGTCGGGATACATCTATTTAAGGAGAACCCCTGGCGAAGAAGAATCCTGATTAGCGGTCAAGGCTGAGGATAAGCCGCTAACGGAATGATCTCTAGTGGGACTTAATGACAAAGTCAATTAGAGATTGCCCTCTGTTTTAACTAACACAGCTCACAAGCCTGGTAAGAGGATTAAGAGAACAGAAGGGGAGGTAGCGGCAGTTAATTCTCACTAATGTATTTAGGGCATGCTTGGTTGAATACCTGGTGAAGCAGGGAGGAATGCTGATAGTCATGCAAAAGGAGGGCGGTAGGGGGGTTGGACAGTGCATATGCTTTTGAGAATTGTGCTACTTTGAGAGAAGGTCAGTACAGACCAGTGGTGTATCAAGGGTTGTATGTCAGAATATTGAGGGCACTCATATTAACCAAGAAAAATCTAAGTAAATATTGACTACCACTACATCGTCAACTTAAATATAAACAGGTAAGAAGAACACTGCAATGTGGAGAGCTTCATAGATGACAATGGAGTGACTCTGGGACAAACATTTCTGATTTAAGTCTCCTGCTCCAACATTGCAATGTTTGTCTTTCTATTTCTCTTATTTTAATTTAGAACATTCTACCCTCAGTGGGTGGACTGTTCTAATGGCCTTATAGCCCGTATGCCTTGGACTATGCCAGTTGTTAACACCGGCAGCGGCTGATGCAGGTAAGAGCAGTGGGGTGGATTTCAACAGACAACGAAGGAAAAATAATGATCCATTAGATTTTCCCTGGTGGTCATCTGTCGAATGCCCCCCCCCCCCACACACCCAGCCCCAGGGTTCTTACTTGCACAGGCCGCTCCTGGTTAACACCCTCTCCCAAGTTAGAGGCCATCATCTGTGAATATATAAATCGGGTTCAGGGCCTTTAACAACAGGTGTAGCCCTCGGCAATGTACTATTCCAGATTTACTATTCTTAAGTCCATATCTGCAACCTCTGAAGACATGTATCATCAAGGGACAGAGGCGTGGAGTTAATAAAAGGAAATCTTCCCTATAAATACTTACTTTGACATTCTCGAGGAAGTTGATGTTCTTCATTTTATATTTTTGTAGGTCGATGTGAAAAACGTAATATTCTTGTCGCATGTGTCCAGGGTCCCTAATGCAAACACTGAGAATGGGCCATCCCACAAGGGGTTGAGGCATGCCTCTCGCACCTGTGGGCCCTGATACCAGAGACAGCTCCTCAGCTATGGCGAAGGGGTTAGACCCCCCCCCCCCCCCCTCCCCCACAACGACCCCCACTTGCTGCCCAGCTGAGGGAAAGGAATTTTTTTTACAATAAAAAAGTATTTTTATCATTTTATTCTTCCTCTGGACTGAGTCGAGTCTTTGGGGCCAGGGCCATGCCATGACAGACATGGAAGGGGAGTGGTGGGCAGCACTGCTGTAAGTGCGTATGATGGTTTGGCCGGTCATTTTAGCATGGCCAAACCGTCATGCGCATTGTCATCTCCCCAACCAGAGCTGGGTGGAAAGAACAGCAGGCCTAGGCCCCCAGTCTCCGTTAGAGTGGAAAACAAGTCCACCCATGTTAATCCCAGTGCTTCTTTCATGTCGGCCTGCATAAGAGAAGCACTGGGATTGTCCGTGGGGAGTCTGGGAGTCTTAGCATATGCACAGGAGAATAGCAGCATAACGCTGATCGGCGAGGAGCAGGTAAGCTATTTTCTTTTTTTGTTTATTTTGTAATTCGTTCAACCCCATACCCCTCACCCACCCACCACTCTGTCACGAGACTAGCCGCTACTGACTCCTGGCATAGACTTCTTCTTTCCTGTTTTTCTCTAGTTTCCGTCTGTGGTAGAAGTACATTGCACTGGGGCCAGCAGCACAAGCTTCTCTTACACAGGTTGCAACAGTGCTGACTTCCTTCACACATGGAACAAATTCCGCACTGTCATGTTTCATTCTTGCTTCCCTCACCTAAAACAGGTATAACTAGGAACAATGTACGTGTCTTACTTCACATTTTTAGAATAGGTATGACAGTCCAGCAGATTCTGCACACAAGCTTCACAGATGCCCTGGTACAGCTTGGACTGTAGCAGCAGGACAACCTTCCCCACACACACAGAACAGGTACAAGAACCGAAACAGAACTGACCTCCTATGCCTATATACAAGTTTCCTTCACACACACGTAAAAATCATACATATATCAACTATTGTAGAGTTGTTTCTATTTTCCTCTCCATCATGTTTTTCCTTGTGCAATTATTTTGTATGAAATGTCTGAATTATGGTTTTTCTGTCTTAAAATGGATCACGAACTATGAATATTGCATATGCGCAATGGGAGCTAGGCAGGTTGCTTTTTGTATTTAGTATTTTTGTACTCTGTATAATTCTACACCTGTGCTACAAATAATAAAAAATGTATAAAAAGAAAGTTGCAGGTAAAAAATAAAAAATAAACTATTGTACATCAGATGAAAAGAGGGCTTGGAGAACAAATGTAGTGAATATGCAGTTTAAGAAAAAGGCAGTGTTAGAACCAAGTTGGGGTAGGAATTCTAGGAACTTAGAGTGGGCTTCAATCTAGGAAATCATGTGAGACTGTAAACAAGAGGGGCTCATGCTACTGTGTTTGACCAGTTGCGAGACTGAGAAACAAGTCTCGTCTAGCCTTGGTTGAGTTTGGAGTTCACAATTCGGTGTTGGTTAGAATGACCAGTGAGCACGCGGCTAGGACATGAAATCGAAGCGCCAGACTGTTCTTGGTAAGGTTAAAGTAGATTGATAGCTACTTTAGGCCTCACAGCTACGAAGCTCCTGGTATCTTATTGGATTGGGTAGCCGATGGTAACCTTGTTGGACCAGAGAACCATTGTACTTGAATGAACTGAACCCAGCTGTTTGCCATCTTAGGTTGAGTGGCTTGCAGGAGGGCTTCAAAGTCTGGTATTATTACAGATAGTGTGATGTGGCCTTCAGCACAAGGGTGTAGGTCTCCAATTGTGTGCTTCCTGAAAGAAGCAGGTTACAATAGTATAAAATGGCGTTATGTCATGTCATGTCAAAGGTTTTTATATAGCGCATCTTATCACCGCAAGGTCTCAAGGCGTTAGGTGGTGCCAAGGCAAGGAAGCCATGCTTGAGAACACCACAGGCAAGCAAGGCCTATAATAGCAGCCAGAGCATAGTCTGTTTGAGCGTTGCTGACATCTGAGTGAAAAATCTGTAGAAGTAACGGAAGGGAGCTGCACTGTGCTCTATGCACAGTGCACAGACCATCCAGTAATAACACCCTGTTAACTGCAGTGCCAAGCCCTAAGGACAGATCGAGCAGCCACACTTGTACAAGTTGTCCTCCAAACACGCATTCACAGATGTTTTAAGTCTGACGTTTAGATGCTCACTCTCTCCTTGCTGGTCTGCTGTCCTAGGCCACACAATTGGAGACTGCCAGTAGTTGGAATGCTGTGTACCGCATGAATTACTTTAATTTCACACACCAAGGGTTTGCAATCAGCTGTCAGAGTGAGATAAATGTCAGCTGGAGGAGTGAACGACCTTAGATTGAATATTTATTTATAAGAATTAAAAACATAAAACGAAACATGTCACATTTTGCCCAAAAGAATAAAAAAACGTATCCTACCCAACGTAGGGTAGGATGTAGCCTCACAGCTAGAGCGATCGATCTCGAAGCTGGGTGTAGTGTTGGGCCCTGGGCCCACATTACGTGAAAGTAAGACACAGACACCAGGCAAGATAGTTAGACAACTGGCCACGTGCACGTGCACCCGGGCCCTTTTAATAGTGGGGTCACGTCACTCGTGACACCCATGATGGATGGGTGTGGGGGTGCAGTGTGCCCAGCCCTCGAGGGAGTGGCTGGCGTTACAACTTCCTGCGGGACACTAGAACGTGTCTTGCAGGATACTGCATTCCTCCCCAACTTTATTGAGGAACAAACAAAAATGCTAGTCCAACCTGTGGGGATAAAACAAACAGTTAACTAGTTACCACAGGGTCCATCAGTCTCTAGAGTCAAGTGGCAGGACAACAGCAGACCTGGGTTGGTGGCTTGGCTTGCAGCAGAACCTTCTCGGCGGGCACCCGTAGTTTAACCTGAGGGCCTCAGGACACGACCGCTGGCTGGGAGATGTCCTCTTCAAGCCAACAGCTCGTTGACGGTGATATGTCTTGATGCCTTGCCTGGTTTCCACTTTGCTGACGTCCGTGATGGTCCGTGGTGGGTTCTAACAGTTCATTGTAGTGGGCTGCATCACAAAGATGATTGGAGTCCTACAGGAGAGTTCACAGAGATGTGGCTGGACTGACTGTCCTTGTTGAACGGCTGGGCTGTGACCGGAAACCTGTCGGTGGGGCAGAGTCTCTACCCGCTCTCCCACCTGGGGAGGCCCGTTGTCGGGGTTGCTGAGGGACTGTAGCAGGGCTGGGCTCAGGGATGCTTGTGTGCCATCTGGGGCAGCTGCTGGACCGCTGAGGAACCGTTACTTAGTCGCACGCCCAACTCCCACGGGTGGATGAATCTCTGCCAAGACTTGCCTTCGCTGCCGCAGTTTCGGTGTAGGCCCGGTTCACAGATGGCCTCTGGTTTCTTTTGTCAGCTGGTGTGGCGACAGTGCAGGACTCCAGTCCGCCGATCTTCTGGGAGTGGTGTTGTTTGACGCAGGTGCTGATGGCTGGCGTGACGGTGGTTGCCAGCCATGTGGTGACTTGGGATGACAGGTGGTGGTGACTTGCTGGGAGTGTTGGATGTCCGAAGGGACTTGGCAGCCATGTGCCTCCGCCTTGCTGGGCTGGAGTGTCTGTGGCGGCTTGACACGTAGAGTGTGGGGATCCTCTCTTGCCTGGCTTGGGGCCACTGCCGACTCCATCTTCAGGCAGTCTGAAGACGGACACTCTGTGATGACCTTCACCTTTGGCATCTGCGGACAGGAGCAGGGATGCGCTTGACTTAGACTGCCGATGCTCAGGGACGGACGGTCACCTGGGGAAGTGTTAGGATGAGACGCGGTTTGCGCTTGCTGCGGCTTACGTTCGGTTCACCCATGAGGCTGTATCCAGGCACGTCGGTCCGCCTTGGTGGCTGTCTGGTGTGTCAGGGTGTGTTCTTGGCTGGCTGTGAGTCCTCGGTCGTCTCCCTTTGTTGGCGTGTTGAGCCCACCTGTGCTCATCCGGTCTTCGAGGTGACATGGCTGTCACTCTTCTTCTTTTCTTCAAGGGCGTTGCACTTGGACCTCGAGGCGGTGCTGTCATGGCGCCGCTTCTGCCTTTTCTCCGGCGTGCTTGTCTGGACTGGTCACTTTGTGACATGCTCCTTGCCTGCTGGGCGTCGTGACGTCTGGTCTTGTGTCGCTGTTTATTGGAGCGCCTGGTGCTGTGGCGGCCTGCCACGTGGGGTGTGCGGCTCCCCTCTTGCCGATCTTGGGTCGCGGCCGACTCCGGCTTGTGGCAGTGTGAGGGAGGACACCGTGGGTGGTCTTTGGCCTACTGCAGGGCTTCGCTGGGGCGGTGGAGACATGGGTGCTCTCCTACCTGCGTTCAGCAGTGTTTTTTTGTGGAGAGGTCTCCTGGGTGCTGACTGTGCAGTCAGGTTCACTGGCGTTGCTTTCTGTGCGCTTCTGGCTTTGCGTGCTCTTTCTCGTTCTTGGACATTTTCTTCTGTCATTCGGGGTGCCTGTGGGGTGGTTGCCTTGAGACGTTGCTGTCTGGCTGGTCTTCCACACTTGCTAGTGGGGTTGTCCTAGGTGTTGCTGCTTGAGTTTCTTGCAGTTCCTTGCGGGGGTTTGTCAGTCTCTCCCCGTATTTTGCAGAGGTGGCAGGCGGTGCTCTTGCCTATATGATGCTGGTTTGTGCTGGTGCAGCTTGGGGCCCCTTGGGGCTTGAGTGTGGCATCCACCTGGAGACTTCGCTATCTTCACAGGCGTCCTGGCAGGCCACACTTGCAGGGTGCCGGGGGCACTCTATGGGCATTCTTCTCGGAGGGCACGTCTTGTGTCCGGTGGAGTCAGTCTCAGCTACTGGGCGTGAGCAGGCAGTCTTCTTGGTGATGGCGGTGCGCACTCTAAGATCTGCTGACTGCTGTTGCCGATCGGTTAGCAGGATGTTGTGTGGTGCCCTGGTGCAGCTGGTCCGTGGGGTACAGTGCCGCCTCGCTGGTCGCAGGTCTGCAGCCGTCGGTCGCGGTGGGCCATTAGTGTGCTGGACCGCCACTTCTGGATGCCTCTGTGTGGATCCTCTTGCTAGGATCTCTTTGCACACCCCTTCCGCTGGTCCTGCTGTTTCCGGCAGGGTGGTGGGGTGTCAGGGTCTCTTCTGTCTGTGATGCTGCTTGGGCTGGCGGTCCAGGTTACATCTGGCTGTCTGATCTGGCCAGGTAGTGCGCCTTTTCTTCAGTGCACCGCTTCTGGGACCCTACCAGGTGGCGCTGTTGTCGTTTTCTGGGATTCGCATGTGCCGCTGCAGCACCCAGTCGCAGAGCACCGTAGAGGGTGGAGGTCCAGGGGTGCTGTCTGTCTACAAGACAGCACAGGTCCTTTTCACTGGGGCACTGACAGCTGTTCTGTTGCACGCTGAGTCACCTAAATTGTGCTCATGGAAGTAGGTGGGGAGGTAATTCCTGTGGTGACCTGCCGGTGGCGAGGTGAGGTTCTCTTTCTCCTTTCCAGTTGGGTGTAGGGCAGCCTGCTGAAAGGCTGCTGTCTGCGTGGGAGGCAGTAGCTTGTATTCTGTATTTTGCATACAGACCTTCACACTGGGCAGCAGGGGGTACTGTAGCAATTCCCCTTTGTGGAAGGTTCAATGCCTGGGCTGGAGGCTCTTGCAATGGGGCTGCTAGCTGTTGCAGCGCTCGTCCTGCTCCTCCTAGGCTTTACCCGTGCTGCAGGTGCTGAGGCAGTCAGTCCTGAGGTTGCCTTTGCTACGGGCTGTCTCATCCTTTCCCTGTTTCAGAGCCTGTCAGACTGGATCAGGTGTGGTGGGCGTCGTTGCTTGGTTCTCTAGGCAGGCATTGGGGTTTTCCCAGGGCAGGGGCCTTGCAGTGGCAGTGCAGCTCCGTTGTCATACTGGCTGGTAGAGACGCCTTCTGCTGCCGGTGCTTTCCCTCATGAATGGAGCTCCCGGTGTAGCGTGTGGCGCAGGCAGGCGGCCACTAGATGGCGCTACCTGCCCGTTCACCCATTTTTTAGGTTTCGCTGGGGGACGGAGCCGTTAGGCTCCGCCTCCAGAGAAATCTATTGAGTACAGTAAGCACTCTGGAACACGCCCCCCCCGTCCCATTGGCTAGCTCCATAAATGGAGCCTAGCCATTGGAACAGAGAGGCGTCCGTCATGGCCGGACCAGACACGGGGGCGTTCCCGAGATTCTTTGGCTTTTGCCGACGTCACTCGACGCCGGGAACGCCCCCGAGTCTCCTCCGGCCGGGCCGTGCTTGCTGCTGTCCTGCCTTGTGTCCGGCCGGGCCGTGCTTGCTGCTGTCCTGCCTTGTGTCCCTCCTCCCGCCGTCCCCACGTTTCCCGCCTCCCTCCCGACGTCCGTGTCCTTTCCCGCCCCCCTCGTCCTCTCCCGCCCACCCCCCTCGTCCTCTCCCGCCCCCCCCGTGTCCTCACAAATTGTGGTATCCCGTCCCACCCGGGGGTCAACCGGCAGCTGCTCGGCACCTTGGCCGAGGCACGAAGGGGCTGCGACCGCATTGGTGGCTTTTCGGAGGCTCGTCGGCAGAGGCGCGCTCTGATTGGCCGCTGCAGTGGGCCTGTCCCCGTGAGCTGCGCCGCCGTTGGTTGGAGCCTCGCCGCGTCATCAGGATCTGCCCCGGGAGCCGCGCTGCGAGTGGCTGACTCCGGGGGAACCCTCGACGTCAGCGGAGGCCAGTGGGAGCTGCGACGGGGGCCGTGCCTGCGAGGGTGAGTCTTCGGCCCAGAAGCTGGGGGAGATCGCCTTCCACCCCGCACCCGGTATTGACACCGGCTGAAGAGAGGAAGCGCTGGGGGGCTGTGCGCTCGCTCGCCAAAGCGTCACGGACGTGCGCCTCCACTCCCGAGTGCCCCGCATTGCGCGTGGGACCCGGGGATAACAGCCCAATACCCGATCTCCCTGATTTGAGGGGAGAAACCAGCTGAGGCAGGAGCGCTGCTCACCGGCGTAGCTAGGGGGGGGGCGAGGGGGGCGGTCCGCCCCAGGCGGCACAATTTTAGGGGCGGCCGTGGCGGCCTTTATAATTTATTTGAGGAAACAGTCACGTGCTGCCAGTAGCTGCTTGCTGGGCTCAGTAAGTCCATAAATAGTTAAAGATTTCTGCTTTCAAAATTCAGCTCTAGAGTGGCTGAGAGCGCAATGTAACAACCCTGTCCAGCCAGCCTGGCGCATATTTATTCCTGCGGCGCTGGGCGGTGAAAACAGTGCTACAATGTTTAATTTGCATATTATTGCGATTCCCCCATGGTGCAGCTCAGGCTGTCAGCCTGACGTCACGGGCCCCGTCAGGTTTGTGTGCTAGTACTTGCCGGTGTTCCGTCGTCACATCCTGTCTCTTTGAGCGGGAGTTCAGTTTCTTTAGGAAGGGGCACGGGTGGTAGCTGAATTTGCCGCCCGCAAACCATTCATGGCTTTCGCAGGTTCCTGCTGCAGCTCGCACCGGCCGGGCCCGAGCCTGGCCGCAGTGGGCTGTCACTTGCTGCACCCTGCCAAATTCAAGTCGTGCGGCAGTCGGACTCTGGGGACACAGAGGACGGAGTCAGCTGCAGGACAGTCTGTAACTGGACGGTCCCGCTTGGGACTCACTGAACAACCTGGACGACTGGACTCGCATCTTAATTAGCGAACGTGAGTGATAAAAAAAAACACTTTAGCATTTAGTTTCATTCGCCGTTTTTTATACTAAATGTCATTACATAAATAAATACTTCCTGCCAGATTCATAGTAAGCGAGAAAACACTAATCTACTCTGGACAATCCCCAAGGAGGCCTGGCAGAGAGGGGCAGGGGTCATAGTGAGAGCTGGTTTCACTGCTCCCCATCCTGCAACCAACAGCACACCACTTTAATCCTGCCATTGTAGAGGTGAGCAGCCCTGAATGCCCTCTCGCCCGCCGTTTTGCAGCCCGTGGGATACGAGTCGTACTTGTGATTGCGTCCACAAGCGGCCTTTACTGAATTGCCGCACTCACCAGCTTTATAAGTAGAGCAATGTATTCTAATTCTCCGCTTTTATTTTCTAAATCATAGTCAGCCGGTAAATGTTAAGATCTAAATACTAGTTTATTGTCGGGCCGGCTCCTTTCAATGTATCTTCCTCCACAAACTGGCTGGCTCTTTCAGTGGACTGCACGTAACCAACTACAGACTGCATGGATCAAGTATTTTTTTTTACAAGTCCTGTGGCTGCCAAGCCCCCAGGAAGACATTGCTAGGCAAAATTAAGTACTCAACTGCACTGGTTTCATGTTACGATGAGCGCTGTTTTTAAAATACACCCATCGCGCACACTGCAATCTAAGTTCATTCTGCTGCTGAGAGCATTTGCCCTTTTCTGCCCAGGTCAGAGCACTGAGGTGTTTCCACTGTCCGACGGACTCGAGCATAGCACTGTCTGTGAGCAGCTCTGAGCAGAGCAGCGGTAAGCAGTGAGTTTAACATTGCAGCTTACACACTACAGCCCTAGGCAGGATTTTCACGTTGGTAAGATCGTTGGCCTGGCATAAGGCGCAGGGGTTGCACAAATCACAGAAAGTAGCTGAAATGTTCTGCTGCCTGCTTCTTCCTGAATTTGGAATGCAATTGAATTAACAAAGAATTTCAAATTTCTCCTGAAAATCTGCAAAGTTCTCAGATTCTCAGAAGTTCCTGCACAGTTCTTTTGTGAATTATTCTGTGTTCTACACACGCTACCATTTACATATGTGTAAATGTGGGAAGTGTGTATTAACAGATGCTTGAATGTGACGCTAGAATGCATTTGCCCTTTCAGAATAATTCCTTTGTGAGAAAAATGTTCTGATTAGAGGAGTTAACTTCCCAAACACACCCCCTAATGTCGGTGTAGTTCCCTCTTTCCTGTATTCATTCTCATCACAACTACATGTTTATGCTGCCTTTTAAATGTGGTAAATTTAGGAGTGTGTTTGATGTAGAAAACTGGTCTCATGATTTACGGAGTTAAACACTCACTACTGACATCTGTTTATGAACAGAAGATTCATGTTCATCCAGGGTCCCATGCAGTCTGTGTGTACGTTTTTTGTACTGTCAGTCACCGGTGTATTTAACTGTGTAGCCTTGTACCTAGTCATGTATGTGCATGTAACTTGCATGATCGAGGTAACTAGGTAACTATTAGCGGCGATACTACGTGTCTCTCGGACCTCTTTCAAGTGCTCGCCGTCCTTTTTCCCCAGCACCCCCTCCCCCCCCCCCCCCCCCTCCCCCCAAGGGGCGGCAATCTGAGGGATAGCCCCGGGCGCCACAAGCTCAAGCTACGCCTCTGGCGCTGCTTCTACAAATGCAGAACAAAGATTAGGAAGCACGTTTTGAGTGCTAAGATCCTACCAATTTACTACGTTCTATATTTTTTAAACATTAAAGGTTTCAGAAACGCCAATATTTTCGATACAACGTACTGCATAATGTTTCCTCATGCATGCATTGCATAGGCATCGCTAAGGTGTATGTTTTCGTTGAGGACCCCTGCACAAACTACTATCGCAGCTAAAACTCAGGGCCCCAGATTAAGAACACACTTCCGTGGAGGCGGCCACGCCATCTGCCTGCCTCTGGAGGAAGTAGCAGCTACAGTAAATCAGCCCCTTTGATGTCAGCCAGGGATCCTGGGATGGCATTCGAGCTTGAGCTTGTGACCTGGTAACCATAGAGACATTAACCCATTGGAATTATTTTGTCCTATGCTTTTCATGCACGGAGGACGTTAAACGGAAAAAAACGTTGTTCTTAATTCTTAGCGGCATCAAAGCAGACTTTGCTCCAGACCTTGTACTAAGTGGTGAAAAAATGATTTCTATGTGCGCTCTAAATATTTTCTTCAGTATTCCTTTTCTTTGAAAAAGAACAAGCGATATGTGGTTGAATGAATAATACAGTCTGACTTAGTTTGCACCAGTCATTCTTTTTTTTTTATTAAATCTTTTTAATATGCAGTTTCAGTTTGGGGTTTCTACTTCAAACTGTACTTGGATTTAAAAGGAACCTGTCTTGTATTGATTAATACATCATATGATTTTAAACCTTCACCGTTTTGTGCAACAGGCAATACACTATTACCTTGCTTCATCAAAGAAACCTATAATGATTTTGTATGAGTTACGCAATGCATATAGCTATGAGGATCACCTTGCTACTAGTTGACAAGCTGTGTGTATACAACAATAGCAGGATTATATATATATATATTTTTTTTTTTAGCAAAAATACGCCGCACTCAGAAATCCTTCACTTCAGGTATTTAATTAAGTAAACAGAGCCAGTCTGTCACACCGACCTGTTTCGGCCACGCAGGGCATTTCTCACTGTTGGAGGACACTACTTTATAGCCTGATAACATTTCTTGCTAATAAAGAGATCAAAGAGGGGTTCTCAATACCAATCATTAAGAAAACAACTGAGATGCTAAAACTTACAAGAGCAGGTGGCACAGATAACTTATCAGCAGTAATAATAAAAACAGCTATTCCCCTTGGAACAACTTGCTCCACCTGCTTTTTCAAACAAATTCTCCTGAAAAGAGCTTCCTAGATTGCTGGAAGGGGCAGTCCCTCGAATCTGGGGTACACCTCCTCCACCTCTGGCCAAGTTCGACCCCCCGCCCCACGTATGGAGCTCTCCCTTCATTGTTTACCTCCTCTCTTTCATCACTTCTCCCTTACCCTCCCTCTATTTCATGCTAGAGGCTTCATGCGAGCCTCAGCTGGTGAAACTCTGCTTCTGTGCCACCCCTGACCTCTGCGTGGGGCTCTTTGCATGTGTGTGGGGCTCTTTGCGTGTGTGTGGGGCTCTTTGCGTGTGTGTGGGGCTCTTTGCGTGTGTGTGGGGCTCTTTGCGTGTGTGTGGGGCTCTTTGCGTGTGTGTGTGTGTGTGGGGGGGCTCTTGCGTGTGTGTGGGGGCTCTTGCGTATGTGTGTGGGGGGCTCTTGCGTGTGTGTGTTTGTGTGGGGGGCTCTTGCGTGTGTGTGTTTGTGTGGGGGGCTCTTGCGTGTGTGTGTGGGGGGCTCTGGTGTGTGAGGGGGGCTCTTGTGTGGTGTGTGTGGGGGGCTCTTGTGTGTGTGTGTGTGGGGGGCTCTTGTGTGGGTGTGTCTGTGCAAATGCAATACGTCTTGCATTTGTGACAGAGTAAGCTATTGGCATTGTAAATGAGAATGCCATTTATTTATCTGTTTTCAAAACCAACACATAAATAAAAAGTTTGTCATTTACAATGCCAATAGCTCAAACTTTTCCGAAGGCGAAACCGTTGCATTGTAAATGCTTGTTGTTGCTCGCTGCTGGGGCCTCCCTCACTCACGGTTTTGGCAGCGCGGCAGAAGCAGATGGCTCAGGGGCCTTCCGCGATGTTAATATACAGCAATGCCCTCGCACACAACAATCAAGGTGTAAAAGACAGTAGTTATGTAATAGACAACATTCTATGCATAGAGGCACTCATTCAGACAGTTGCAATTCAGTTCCGTTTCTTGGAAGATGGATAAAAGTTTATTAGTTCCACAACCAGCCGACACGTGTTTCGTCGCGTGGGAAACAAATCACTGCGACTCCTCAGGGCTAAAGACTGAACCTATATTTGTGTAGGTGTGGTGACAATTCTACAGAATTATATCACGTATAAGTGTATTGATCCAACCCGTCTTAGCCTGGTACGTATGTCTTTAAGGAACGGAGAAGAGTAACTGTTAGAAGCGTCTTTGGAGGTTCCAGGGGCCTCATTTATGAAAAGTGACGCATCGCTGCGTGAAAACAGCGATGCGTCACTTTTCACTGCGCACTCCTTGCGACACCAATGATGCGTCATATTTAATGTATGACGCATCATGTCGCAAGGACTTACAGATACGTCAGTATTTCTGACGCATCTGTAAGTGCAAAAGTGACGCATTACTGGAGTGTGTCACAAAAGTGACGCATCTCCAGCAATGCGTCCTTTCACATTGGGAAAGCCCCATGTGAAAGGGCTTGCGTCAGTCTTACGCCTGCTGTGAGGCAGGCGCAAGATTTTGACGCAACCGCATCCTAAAAGTGACGCAGTGAAATCTCATAGATTTCACTGCGTCACTATTACGAGGCTTTTTGCGGGGGAACGCCCCCTCTGCATACATTATACCTGACGCAGGTATAATGTGGCGCAGGGGTTTAAAAAGTGACGCATCTACCTAGATGCGTCACTTTTTAAATATGGCGCAACAAGGCGCATGTTTTACGCCGCAGATGCGTCACAAAAAGTGACGCATCTGCAGCGCAAAACTGACGCAAGGCCTCATAAATGAGGCCCCAGGAGTGCACCCTCCGTCAATCAGAATGGTGACTGAAGCAGGGTTATCTCAATCTTCACGTGGTAGAATTCTCACGGAATATACAATCATGAGCACACGGAATCAGAGTGCTGCAAGCATCGGACGTGCTTAATCAGTGTGCACGTTAAGCTTCTACCGGGAGGGGATCTACGTGCAGGTACCGGTTCGCGTGGGTGCACCTTGAATCCGGAAGTATCACGGACGTAGTATCCCTCCTCCTATGGTTCCCGGTCGCCGTTTTCCAAGTACGGACCTTTTTAGTATTTCTGATAAGTGTGGGCGCACTACCTGGTGTGAACGTTAATGTATGCAAAATAGCTACGGTATGGCGTGGTGCGGACAGGCGAGCGGATAAAACCCCTTAACCGTTCAAAAGTAGATCTGTCACCAAACCTACGAGACAATAATATACAGCAATGCCCTCGCACACAACAATCAAGGTGTAAAAGACAGTAGTTATGTAATAGACAACATTCTATGCATAGAGCCACTCATTCAGACAGTTGCAATTCAGTTCCGTTTCTTGGAAGATGAATAAAAGTTTATTAGTTCCACAACCAGCCGACACGTGTTTCGTCGCGTGGGAAAAAAATCACTGTGACTCCTCAGGGCTTAAGACTGAACCTACATTCGTGTAGGTGTGGTGACAATTCCTTCCTTCCGCGATGTTGATGCCTTTCCTCTCTGTGGCACCTTCACACTGGAAGCCGTCAGTGTGCACGGACCCGCGCCTCCCACTGCACGGTAGGATGAAGCAGGGTTGGGGCTCACAGGGCTGCACGACTGTGGAGGCGGCCGGTTGGGTGCAGTTATGGGCCTGTTTCCAGCATCGCCGGGGGTTTGGCGCTTTCTTTGTGATTCGGGCGCTGGTTGGTAGCAGTCTCTGCCCTGTTCACGCTTGGTGTGGACACTGCGGCCGGGACAGCTTGTGGGCGTGTCGGTGCTTCTAGAGTTCCACTAACCTCTCCCGTTGGGCAGTCCGGCGCCAGGGCTGGGGCATCAGCAGTGCGTGGGCATTTCAGGGTGCCTCCCCTGACTTCCTCTTGATGCAGATGCAGGCCCACCGCGTCGTTTCTCCTTCTGCAGCAGGGCTACTGCCGGAGTGCTGGCGCAAAGCACGTGTGTCTTCCTATACAGGGAGGGCACATTCCTTTGCTCCATTTCAGGTAGAGAAAGAGCGAGCCCGGGGTGCCGCTTGCTAGGCACCTCTCCTCCCCATGCAAAACAAGAAAGGACAGGTCATCAGGCATGCGGGGTCAGCGATCCCACCCTCGTCGCCAGTGTAGTGTTGGGCCCTGGGCCCACATTACGTGAAAGTAAGACACAGAAACCAGCCAAGATAGTTAGACAACTGACCACAAGCACGTTCACCCGGGCCCATTTATTAGCGGGGTCACGTCACTCGTGACACCCGTGATGGATGGATGTGGGGGTGCAGTGTGTCCAGCCCTCAAGGGAGTGGCTGGCGTTACAACTTCCTGCGGGACACTAAAATGTGTCTCACCGGATACTACATTGGGGAACCGGGTTCGAGTCTAGGCAGACGCTCAACCTCCTGTGATTCTGGGCATATCCCTTAATGTCCCCGTGTCTAACAACAAAATGAATGTTTCCGATCTGTAACGAAACTGGTGCTCATATAAAGAGCTCAGATACCTGATATCTTCGGGTCTAGTTCGCGCTGTTTTAAACTGTATATTAGACGCATGTGCCAGATTAGAGTGTGCTGATTGTTTGGGGTAATCTGCTTAAATTCTGGTAGTCATGGTGCCCACATTGATCAATGCTAAATGGTTTATTGAGTGTGTTCTATGAATTTGTGGTCAGTAATCTCCACCAGATTAAAGGGGCAGCCCTTTTGCACTGCTCTGCCTCACGTGGACCTAGAATAACTTTGCTTTGTTCGTTTAAGTAAGCTGTTTTCCCTTCTGGTAGCAAAATCTCGCGAGACTGAGGACTAAGGGCTGAAGCGACTGAAGCGAGCGGTGCAGCAAGCGGCATTCTCCGGGTGCCGTTTGGAGTGTTTGAGCTCCGAGCCTGCGAGCGGCGAACAGTGAGAAGAGAGCTAGAAGCCCGAAACCCGGAACCTGGTGCTGGAGTCCCGGAGCTGTGGAGCCGGCGCTGAGGCTGGTGAGAGGCGTGGAAAAAAAGCTCTGGGTGGCGGGTGCAGGCTCAGGACTCAGGGCTTGGCAGCTTGTGCTCGGCGGTTTCTGCTCAGTGGTTTCTGCTCGGCGACTGGGAGCGGGGGCACGGCACGTCGTGATCATCAGTGGCAGCAGCCCCGGTTGTGGGGCGGAGCACGACGGGACTGGAGTGGTGCAGCGGAGACTGGGAGGACTGGCCACTCAACCTGGGACCCAGTCTCTGCCACAGAGCTAGAGCTAGTGCCTGCGATCACACTCCGTAAATTCCTTTCACAAACACCAACGAACCTTGCCAAACACATTGCTACAGTTTTCCTGCCTAACCTTGTTTGCACACTTGGACACCTGGCCAGCAGAGAGCAGCGGAGAGTTGTAAGCCGCTCTGGTCACCAGTCGCAGTCGCCTTTCTCCACGTGTCGTAGGAGGAGCGAGGAGCGGCGAGGCCAAGCGAAGGATATTTTTATGGTGGCCTCCCGGGATTTCCTGTCCGCGATCCAGGGCCCCTCAGCCGCTGGAACGCTCTGCACCGCTCCGCCCCCTATCTGCCCGATGAAAGGAGGAGAGGAGGAAAGGTGAGGCTGCGCGTCCTGGCAATTCAGCACCGGCACCGGAGCTAGGCGCAAGGCACAAGGCTCCGGGGGGGGGAGAGACGCGAGCGCGGCTGCCGATAGAGGCGGCCGCGAAGTAAGAGCCCGGGGGGTTGACCGACAGGCAGTCCGACTAGGTCTGATTGACCCGCGGCCGCCCCCTGTGTGCTCCGCTGGCAGCCAGTCTCTCCCATGAGCTCCACTCGCAACCAGTCTCCCCCGTGAGCTCCACTACATCTGCAGATGTGGGGGTGCAGGTGTGGGGGCACAGGTTCCCAAATTGCTCCTACCACCCTCACCTCATTCAGCGCCGGACCCTGTGGGGGGCTCACGGACCCGCAGGCTCAGCTCAGTCCAGCTCAGCACGCTCGGCTGTGCGTAAGCCTGTGCGCGAGCCAGCCTATTTTTCTTCCCCTGCTCTTTCCCGGGGACCAAGGGAGAGAGGCGATACCCTCCCCAGCGAGAGAGGACGGATTCCAAACTGAGATTCGGAGAGTCGGAGAGCCGGGGAAGAGAGGAAGAGAGGAAGAGAGGTCATACGCAGGAGAAGCTCCGAGCTTACCTGGGGCCCATATTGGTAAGGATCTCCTCACCTCTTGAAGCATTCTCGGATAATGGCATGAAGTCAGGAAGGGCCAGGGGGTCCCCGGAGCCAAAGCCAAAACTGAAGGTAAAAACGGGAAACGGGAAAGGAAACAAGAAAAAAACAAACCCAAGCTCACCCACCAGCACGGAGCCGAATCTCTCCATAACAGAGCAGGCATCGGAGCCGATCTATAACAAAACAGAGCAGGGATCGCCAACGGCCTTGATCCAAGAGACCTTAGCAAGAGAACCACAAACCGCAAAAAAGCTCCACAAACCCAAAATATATACAAAGTTTGAATTCCTAAAGGATGCGGGCTCAGCCATTTTTTGAAATGACCACAAGCCCCTTGTCTCTAGAAAACTCCACAGTAGACCCTCATCAAAGCGTTACCTCAAAGCACAGGAACATCAACACACCTCTGGAGACCTCAAATGTAAGAGGAAAGCCCCATGATTCAATTTCCAATCAGCAATTATCACCCGCCTACTCAGCCGGTCAGGCTATATGCAGTCGGGGCAATGTGCTGCGGCCCCCACTGGACGAGCTCAAAGCCAATTCAAAACCTACTTTGGCACCAAAACTAGCCGATAAATTAGACAGCCGTCCAACCGAAAGGGATTCCGGGGCCGGCCTACAGACACTAACACCGGCTCTCCCCAAGGAAACACAATCTAGCCCGGCGCCAGGCATACAATCTATGAGCCACAGCCACAGCACACCCATCAAGTCTCATTCAACGGCTGGATGTGCTCCACCACTCACAGATCCGGAAACCTATGGCTTAGCAACAAGCTCCCCGGGCAGGGAGGCAGCAAGTCCTCACAACTCTAGCCGGAAAGCTGAAGGCAGGACAATAGTGTCTTACCTTAATACACAAGAATGGGAAGACATGCTAGCAACCTACACACCAGATCACAAAGAGCCCCACTCCCTCGATCCACCTCTTGTAGCCAACAACATCAACAACTCCATTAACATCTCTAATGAGAAATAGCGGGGGAAAGAACATAACACCGGAACCTGGAACTCACTGCTAAATACAATCCAGTTAGCAGTAGATGCCCTGCAATATCAATCAGAGAAAATGGAGTTACAACTCACCCTTCTCAATACACTGGCAGTTTTTACAGCCGGCATTGACGACAAGCTTGGCAACCTGAATAATCTGATGATGAGAGCACAAACAAGCACCTACCTGAGCTGCAATTGCAGCCAGGCAGTAGACAAATTAGCCACACTGCCCTCAATGTTAACTGACTTAACAGGTGATATAAGGAATCTACACAGAGGAAACGCAATAAAAGAAATGGGCCCCATTAAATCCGAAGAGGGAGACTCCAGGAGTAAAACACCCGGAACAAAGCCAATCGCCCATCATGCCCCTGCAAATGAGGAGACAACTCAGACGGGACTGGAGTTCCCGCAAAAACTCAACGCCAAACAACGGCGTCAACAAAAAAGAAAAGGGCGTAAGCAAAAATCTCAAATAGCTACAACAAAATACTTCCCCATCTCCTTTGGCAGAAAGGAAAACTCTTCGGTTAACACAAATAATGCCCATCTCACAGGTGGGGAAAACCATGTGCCCAGCGGCTCAACCCAGCAGCAAAAATTAAACAGCAGCTTGCCGGATCAAGAAGGGCAAGGGCCTCAAGATCCATCGGCAAGAGACCAAATTGAACAAACAGACGCACACAGAGATGTGGCAACAATGACCAAACAGCTTACACAGCATAGCAGCACCAAGAACAAGCAAGAGTGGGTCTCCGATGGCCAAGCGGGAGATCTTATACCGCTAAGTAAGGAGCCCCCTTTCCAAAGGGAAACACCTGATGAGACGACCAACCAAGATACATCAATAATAGCCGCAAGCAAGCAACCACCCACGCCAAACTCTAAGGAGGGGGCCAGGAAAAGAACCATTGGCTCAACGCTAAGCTCAAATCATGAAGATCTAATTAGAGACACACCAACAACGGCTATTCATTCTGTTCCTAGCCAAACAGAGTATTCACGGGTAAAATGGCCATTCGAAACGCGAACAACACTAAAGCAAACTATTTCAACCAAAGCAACAACACACATCGCCAATATGCCAGGTGAAGGTAACCACCTGGCACTTCACGAAGCTCACCCAGGTCGTGGCTCATTAGTCCAAGCACATCCCACATCAATAAAACAGCAGGCGGAAGGAAGCATACAACAATCAACAGAGATCTTGGTCTTTTACCCGGAATACACGTCACAAGGGCAGCAGGACTTGCTAAATCGTGGTAACATTCTCAAATTAATGGAATGCATTCCCAACCTGGGGGGGATAAGTACCAAGGACTTAATCTCTGTGAAATTTTTACCCGCTGCTAACCAAAACAGCCCGGAGGCGACCAAGACAACTTGGTCCTCTAGTAATGTTGCAGATTCAATTGTAGCGGAAGCAGAGCAATTCAAGAACTGGGACATTAAGCTGGTCCCCTTACAAAGACCAGCTTATCCCTCGCCGCTCCTGAGGAGGACAAGACCAGAATTAGAGACACAACAGGTAAATACCTTTAGTGTTCTCAGGGGTGCCCTGGGAAGCTCGCCCAAAATAAGAGAGAACAGCCCCTGGCAGCGATCAACAGATAGGCCGACGGCGGCAGCTGGCTCCGAGCTAGCGATCATAACGAGCAGGCGAAGCCCAGTTTTAAAGGACCATCAGACCCACACTTTCACCACTACTAAGCCTCTGCGAGGCAGTCCGCCAAATAGGAACACACGCAACCCCCCGGGATGGGCAGAAGCTAGTGTAAGGGGGGCACGATACCAAAATCGAGCACCAACAAGAGAAACATTGTCCCGAACTATCTTCATACGTCCTGAAGAGGCTTGACGCCATCAACAAATTGGAGACGATAATAGGGGAAGGGCACCAACTATAGGCATTTGTTCTTGGAACATAAACGGCCTAACCTCAAAAATGGACGACCCAGACTTCCAAAAGTATATCTCTTTCTTTGATATAATAATGCTGCAAGAAACCTGGCTTACAACTAAGCATGAGCGAATTTAGCGAATCTGGCGTTCACAAATTTTGCGAATTTGCGAACTCGCGATCCGCAAAATCCACGAATTCCCGCGATTTTTTTTTTTTGTGTGTTCGCAAGGGTTTCTGCCAGTTCGTGAGGGTTTGGTACCAGTTCGCAATCGCAAACTTACTTGTCAGCTCGCAACGGTCGCAACTATGTTGTTTCTACGTCTGGTTCATCATCACAGGTTCCCAGCACCCTCTGTTTCCACACTGCCACCCTCTGTTTCACCCATCCCACCCTCTGTTACATCAATGCCACCCTCTGGTTCATCATCACTGTAGATTATGGGGGGGAAAAGCAAGCACACCTGCCCTGCTTCAACTGACATGAATTATTTTGGGGTTAGTTTATTAATGTGTCACTGTTTTAAAATTCCAGGTCTGGCACCTGCTTCCTTATCAGTAATTTAATTTCTGTTGCAGTGCAATTTTATTTTCCAGGACCTTTGTGGCCTACTTGTAGCTATTCTATGAGCCTGCTGTGAGGGTCAGAGCAGGGTCATACAATTGTTGCAACTAGCAACTGAACTCTGGAGGGGCCCCAGTCAGGAAGCACTACAGGGAATGGTTACTAATGATGAGTTTGAACTCTTGCACCTGCCGAGTGCTTTCAGTTTTGCAAAACTCGTTTTTCTGCAATTTCGCGGGATTCGCGGGGCGCGAACACGCGCGAGATCGGATTCAGAAGCCGCGAATTCGTGCGAATATGCGATTTGTTTTATTGCGGCGTGTTAGTTCGCAAGGTTTTGTGCGTTTTTGCAAGCCGCTTGTAGCGCAAGGCGCGAAGTTACCCTCGCAGTCGTTCAAGGGCGCGGCCATCTTGTTTGCATGACGTATTTCTGTTTCCGGGCGCGAAGTGTGCGGCTCGCCAGTACAATTTCGCGAGTGTTCGCGAGGAAAATCTCGCGCGAAGTTACCCTCGCAGTCGTTCAAGGGCGCGGCCATCTTGTTTGCATGACGTATTTCTGTTTCTGGGCGCGAAGTGTGCGGCTCGCCAGTACAATTTCGCAAGTGTTCGCGAGGAAAATCTCGCGCGAACTTACCCGCGCGGTCGTGAACGGGCGCGACCATCTTGTTTCTCATTCATTGCTATGGTTCTGGGCATGCTTTTTGTATCCTCTCTAAATCTGTGCCATCCTTTGCTTGTTTGAAGTTTTTTTTGATCTATTTTACTTATTATCTATCCCTCTATTTTTCTAGCCCTATATTTTTGTGTTTACTGCTACTTTTGGTTAATTTTAAACTACTTTTTTAAACTCTTTTCTTTTCTTCTCTTTCCTATTCTATTTTCTTTATTCCTTTCCGCCCAGACCATGGTGAAGGGAGCCGGGAAGCATACCGAGAAGGGGAAGGGTCCCGCACCCCGTGCCCGGCTCCCGTGCAGGCGTTTGAGGGGGGAGCAGGTCGTACCCCGGGAGATCTTTAGCCCGGAGGATGTGGGCGCACTCATTTTTTATATTCAGCGCCGCCTCCCCAGGACCATCATGGCAGGCGGCAGGATCGGTGTCGGGTACGGGATCCGGGAGCGCCGGAAGCGGTGGGAGAAGGTGTGCCGGGCCATGTACCACCACTCTCGGGTCCGGCGCACCTACAACCAGGCCACCCACCGCTGGATGGATGTCCTGGACCGTGAACGAGATCTGCTCGACCTGCTTGGCCTTGAGATCCCCGGGCTTGGTGAGTAGTATTTTCTTTACTACTCTGTTTTCTCCTGCTGTGTGTTATTATATTGCAATTTTTTGTTTTTTACCAAGAGCAATAATGCTGCTCATTACATTGTAGGTAAATTATATTTCAAAATCTTCTGTGCATTTCAGGTGCACTGCTCTCCTTCTCAGTAGTGTTGCTACTATGCTTATTTGTTTTCGATTTTGTGTTCATTTCATTGGCCTGTGAAATTATGTATGAGTGTAGTTTAAAGAACTTCGTAATGCTACACACTAAGGTTCAGATTTTTAATTACCGGCGCATCCCTGCAAAGTAGCAGGGATGCGCCAGTAATTGTGCGCCACGCCACCATCACCCATGGTGCGCCGTATTTACAATGCAAACAAAACAGGTGATGGACAGAATGTGGATCAATGTCACACATTCACCCCAGTCCAAAGATCTGGGCCCAAATTCATCGTTTTTTTGCACTCCACACCACCCTGGGTTAGACAATGGCGATATGCAAATCAGCTCTGACCCTGTGCCCCATGGGAACAGTCCAGTCCGAACTACAAAAGCCATGTCCTTCCCAGAACGGAATCAAGCATCCGAGGACCGGACCGGTTTCGAGGTAACACCTCTCATCAGCCCGGCTAGCTTGACTCCAGTGGTGTTGAGTGCCTGGGATCCACGTCTGAGCATCCCCAGCGCACTTAGGGCGGAATTTGCAAACAAAACAGGTGATGGACAGAATGTGGATCAATGTCACACATTCACCCCAGTCCAAAGATCTGGGCCCAAATCCATCGTTTTTTTGCACTCCACACCACCCTGGGTTAGACAATGGCGATATGCAAATCAGCTCTGACCCTGTGCCCCATGGGAACAGTCCAGTCCGAACTACAAAGCCATGTCCTTCCCAGAACGGAATCAAGCATCCGAGGACCGGACCGGTTTCGAGGTAACACCTCTCATCAGCCCCGCTAGCTTGACTCCAGTGGTGTGGAGTGCCTGGGACCCACGTCTGAGCATCCCCAGCGCACTTAGGGCGGGATTTGCAAACAAAACAGGTGATGGACAGAATGTGGATCAATGTCACACATTCACCCCAGTCCAAAGATCTGGGCCCAAATCCATCGTTTTTTTGCACTCCACACCACCCTGGGTTAGACAATGGGGATATGCAAATCAGCTCTGACCCTGTGCCCCATGGGAACAGTCCAGTCCGAACTACAAAAGCCATGTCCTTCCCAGAACGGAATCAAGCATCCGAGGACCGGACCGGTTTCGAGGTAACACCTCTCATCAGCCCGGCTAGCTTGACTCCAATGGTGTGGAGTGCCTGGGACCCACGTCTGAGCATCCCCAGCGCACTTAGGGCGGAATTTGCAAACAAAACAGGTGATGGACAGAATGTGGATCAATGTCACACATTCACCTCAGTCCAAAGATCTGGGCCCAAATCCATCGTTTTTTTGCACTCCACACCACCCTGGGTTAGACAATGGCGATATGCAAATCAGCTCTGACCCTGTGCCCCATGGGAACAGTCCAGTCCGAACTACAAAAGCCATGTCCTTCCCAGAACGGAATCAAGCATCCGAAGACCGGACCGGTTTCGAGGTAACACCTCTCATCAGCCCGGCTAGCTTGACTCCAGTGGTGTGGAGTGCCTGGGACCCACGTCTGTTGCGTTTGCATATTCCGCCCTAAGTGCGCTGGGGATGCCCAGACGTGGGTCCCAGGCACTCCACACCACTGGAGTCAAGCTAGCCGGGCTGATGAGAGGTGTTACCTCGAAACCGGTCCGGTCCTCGGATGCTTGATTCCATTCTGGGAAGGACATGGCTTTTGTAGTTCGGACTGGATTGTTCCCATTGGGCACAGGGTCAGAGCTGATTTGCATATCGCCATTGTCTAACCCAGGGTGGTGTGGAGTGCAAAATAACGATGGATTTGGGCCCAGATCTTTGGACTAGGGTGAGTGTGTAACATTAATCCACATTCGGTCCATCACCTGTTTTGTTTGCATATTCCGCCCTAAGTGCGCTGGGGATGCCCAGACGTGGGTCCCAGGCACTCCACACCACTGGAGTCAAGCTAGCCGGGCTGATGAGAGGTGTTACCTCGAAACCGGTCCGGTCCTCGGATGCTTGATTCCGTTCTGGGAAGGACATGGCTTTTGTAGTTCGGACTGGACTGTTCCCATGGGGCACAGGGTCAGAGCTGATTTGCATATCGCCATTGTCTAACCCAGGGTGGTGTGGAGTGCAAAATAACGATGGATTTGGGCCCAGATCTTTGGACTGGGGTGAGTGTGTGACATTGATCCACATTCGGTCCATCACCTGTTGTGTTTGCATATTCCGCCCTAAGTGCGCTGGGGATGCCCAAACGTGGGTCCCAGGCACTCCACACCACTGGAGTCAAGCTAGCCGGGCTGATGAGAGGTGTTACCTCGAAACCGGTCCAGTCCTCGGATGCTTGATTCCGTTCTGGGAAGGACATGGCTTTTGTAGTTCGGACTGGACTGTTCCCATGGGGCACAGGGTCAGAGCTGATTTGCATATCGCCATTGTCTAACCCAGGGTGGTGTGGAGTGCAAAATAACGATGGATTTGGGCCCAGATCTTTGGACTGGGATGAGTGTGTGACATTGATCCACATTCGGTCCATCACCTGTTGTGTTTGCATATTCCGCCCTCAGTACGCTGGGGATGCCCAGACATGGGTCCCAGGCACTCCACACCACTGGAGTCAAGCTAGCCGGGCTGATGAGAGGTGTTACCTCGAAACCGGTCCGGTCCTCGAATGCTTGATTCCGTTCTGGGAAGGACATGGCTTTTGTAGTTCGGACTGGACTGTTCCCATGGGGCACAGGGTCAGAGCTGATTTGCATATCGCCATTGTCTAACCCAGGGTGGTGTGGAGTGCAAAATAACGATGGATTTGGGCCCAGATCTTTGGACTGGGGTGAAAGTGTGACATTGATCCACATTCGGTCCATCACCTGTTGTGTTTGCATATTCCGCCCTAAGTGCGCTGGGGATGCCCAGACGTGGGTCCCAGGCACTCCACACCACTGGAGTCAAGCTAGCCGGGCTGATGAGAGGTGTTACCTCGAAACCGGTCCAGTCCTCGGATGCTTGATTCCGTTCTGGGAAGGACATGGCTTTTGTCGTTCGGACTGGACTGTTCCCATGGGGCACAGGGTCAGAGCTGATTTGCATATCGCCATTGTCTAACCCAGGGTTGTGTGGAGTGCAAAATAACGATGGATTTGGGCCCAGATCTTTAGACTGGGGTGAGTGTGTGACATTGATCCACATTCGGTCCATCACCTGTTGTGTTTGCATATTCCGCCCTAAGTGCGCTGGGGATGCCCAGACGTGGGTCCCAGGCACTCCACACCACTGGAGTCAAGCTAGCCGGGCTGATGAGAGGTGTTACCTCGAAACCGGTCCGGTCCTCGGATGCTTGATTCCGTTCTGGGAAGGACATGGCTTTTGTAGTTCGGACTGGACTGTTCCCATGGGGCACAGGGTCAGAGCTGATTTGCATATCGCCATTGTCTTACCCAGGGTGGTGTGGAGTTCAAAATAACGATGGATTTGGGCCCAGATCTTTGGACTGGGGTGAGTGTGTAACATTGATCCACATTCGGTCCATCACCTGTTGTGTTTGCGTATTTACAATGCGGCGCACCATGGGCCCAAAATGTCACCAAAGCGTTACGCATCTGTGCCGTAAAGGCGGCGCATTGCTGGAGTTGCATCGCAACGATGGCGCAGCTCCATCAATGCTCTGGGGTGCCCTATCTCCCCAATGCTGCGTCAAGCCGTACGTCTGCTTCAAGCAGGCACAGGGTTTGAGTCACGCATCATTGTCGTTAAAGTGAGTGATTGAAATCTTGTAGGTTTCCCTCAGCCACTTTTAGGATGCGTTCCTGCGCAGGAACGCCCTCCCTTGCGCCGGAACGCCCCCTGATGGCACAAGGCTTTACAACGTGATGCATCTCCCGTATGCGTCACGTTGTTAATATAGGCCGCGCCATTGCGCCTCTTTTGTGCTGCCGCTGCGTCACAAAAGTCACGCAACAATGGAGCAAAAGACCCGCAAGGGGCTTCTAAATCAGCCCCTACAGACTCAAGTCCAGTCCTTCCTTTGTACACATGGCGATAAGAAGAAATAGTGGTGGTGGATTGATAGTTTGAGTATTTTAATGACTGGTTAATGTAGTAGGAAACTTTAGTGTTGTCGCTGATCTGCAATCACGATGGACTTTGTCTGTCACTTCGCGTGCTGGGGACTGCTGCCTGCCAATCCTAGGCAAACCTTTTTAGTACTTTGTTTAGTGGGTTACATAAGAAGTTTCCAATTCGACGGTCCGCCAATCAAGCAATACTAATGACGTAGTAGACCACATGAGATTGGTCAATAATATATCCCGTGGAATAGTTGTCTATTTGCTATTTCGCCAAAATATTTTGTTAGTTCTTTTGAAATGTTTGATTTGGTTGACAAATATCATCCATGTTTTCTGTTTTTCTTTCTTTCATGTTGTACATCAGCTCCCGATAAAGTGAGGGGGGCGTCACTACACCCCAAATCCAGACGCACAGCGGTGATAATTGAAAGTTGCACATTTTTTGCTTGCTTATCTTCAATTACTTTCGCTAATAAGTCCATTTTACTCCATATTTTGTGTTGTATCAGTTATTTAATTCCAATGTAACGTCCACACATGATTAGCCAATGTTTTAAAGACACTTCTCATACCGCGGATATGCCACAACAGGCCTTTTTCCGGGCACGCGTCGAACATATAATATCCTCAATATACAATGTTGATGTCACCCAATGCATTTCAAACTTTTCAAAGTCCTTCCTCAGGGGTTCACTGTAAAATTAAAAAACATTGCTATAAACATTTTGTGTAAGTGACAACTAATGAATACAATTCATTACCCAATAACATGACTGTGCTGCTTTTAAACTCTCCCCGTGATTATAAACGTTTTAAGCACTGCCCTCAGGAAACGGAGCAAAAATGCCACCGTGATTAGATTAAAGAGAATCCTCTAAATACACTCCCTTGTTATGATGTTTAACCCTCCATAACCTTGCGAACGGGGCCCAATGTTCCACCCCAGTGATCTACATTTTTTCGCTTTTCACCCAAAGATTACTACCCCTCCATACCTGTAGTGTTAAGCTTCATTTGTACACACGATGGCGGCGTTTAACTGCACGCCGTCTTCTTCCACTAATTTAACTGCTTTGCTGATGCCCCTCCTTCTCTCCCTCATGTGTCACAACCTATCAATGGCCTCAACGCTATCATCCTACAACCCCCAGAATACCTCTGTACACAAACCCGGTGAGTGCGCCCGACTGATTCTTTACTTTCCCCCGCCCACCCAGTTGATGTTATCATGTGCGCTGAAAACGTTAACTTATTCATACAGTTTATACATTTTATATTAGACAAGTAAACTAATCCAAAAGATAAACAGATAACCACATCCAAAGCAGAAGTTTGTAATGTTCATGTTCATGTTTTGTGGACACGAAAAAAAAATGTTCCCGAGCAAGTTTCTCCGGCATTAAAGATATGCTTTTCACATGTGTTTATCAGAACAAAGTCTAGTTGGTCGGTGATTTGACTGGTTCCTTCTTTTCGTGGGTGCTACGTGCGAATGGGCAGTAGTTTTAGAAAATTAAAGCATGAGGTTGCCGTGCACACCCTTTTTTTTCTTGTTTAAACGGTTGTAGTCTTTGCTTAACATTTTTAAACCTTTTTGCGTGCTCCCTGGATAACGTGGTCCACCCTTAGCCACGTGAAGGTTGACAATACGATAAAGTGAGTGGGGCGTCACTACACCCCAAATCCAGACGCACAGCGGTGATAATTGAAAGTTGCACATTTTTTGCTTGCTTATCTTCAATTACTTTCGCGAATAAGTCCATTTTACTCCATATTTTGTGTTGTATCAGTTATTTAATTCCAATGTAACGTCCACACATGATTAGCCAATGTTTTAAAGACACTTCTCATACTTCAGCACCCACGAAAAGAAGGAACCAGTCAAATCACCGACCAACTAGACTTTGTTCTGATAAACACATGTGAAAAGCATATCTTTAATGCCGGAGAAACTTGCTCGGGAACATTTTGTTTTCGTGTCCACAAAACATGGACATGAACATTACAAACTTCTGCTTTGGATGTGGTTATCTGTTTATCTTTTGGATTAGTTTACTTGTCTAATATAAAATGTATAAACTGTATGAATAAGTTAACGTTTTCAGCGCACATGATAACATCAACTGGGTGGGCGGGGGAAAGTAAAGAATCAGTCGGGCGCACTCACCGGGTTTGTGTACAGAGGTATTCTGGGGGTTGTAGGATGATAGCGTTGAGGCCATTGATAGGTTGTGACACATGAGGGAGAAAAGGAGGGGCATCAGCAAAGCAGTTAAATTAGTGGAAGAAGACGGCGTGCAGTTAAACGCTGCCATCGTGTGTACAAATGAAGCTTAAAGCTACAGGTATGGAGGGGTAGTAATCTTTGGGTGAAAAGCGAAAAAATGTAGATCACTGGGGTGGAACATTGGGCCCCGTTCACAAGGTTATGGAGGGTTAAACATCATAACAAGGGAGTGTATTTAGAGGATTCTCTTTAATCTAATCACGGTGGCATTTTTGCTCCGTTTCCTGAGGGCAGTGCTTAAAACGTTTATAATCACGGGGAGAGTTTAAAAGCAGCACAGTCATGTTATTGGGTAATGAATTGTATTCATTAGTTGTGGAGTAAAATGGACTTATTAGCGAAAGTAATTGAAGATAAGCAAGCAAAAAATGTGCAACTTTCAATTATCACCGCTGTGCGTCTGGATTTGGGGTGTAGTGACGCCCCACTCACTTTATCGTATTGTCAACCTTCACGTGGCTAAGGGTGGACCACGTTATCCAGGGAGCAGGCAAAAAGGTTTAAAAATGTTAAACAAAGACTACAACCGTTTAAACAAGAAAAAAAAGGGTGTGCACGGCAACCTCATGCTTTGATTTTCTAAAACTACTGCCCATTCGCACGTAGCACCCACGAAAAGAAGGAACCAGTCAAATCACCGACCAACTAGACTTTGTTCTGATAAACACATGTGAAAAGCATATCTTTAATGCCGGAGAAACTTGCTCGGGAACATTTTGTTTTCGTGTCCACAAAACATGAACATGAACATTACAAACTTCTGCTTTGGATGTGGTTATCTGTTTATCTTTTGGATTAGTTTACTTGTCTAATATAAAATGTATAAACTGTATGAATAAGTTAACGTTTTCAGCGCACATGATAACATCAACTGGGTGGGCGGGGGAAAGTAAAGAATCAGTCGGGCGCACTCACCGGGTTTGTGTACAGAGGTATTCTGGGGGTTGTAGGATGATAGCGTTGAGGCCATTGATAGGTTGTGACACATGAAGGAGAGAAGGAGGGGCATCAGCAAAGCAGTTAAATTAGTGGAAGAAGACGGCGTGCAGTTAAACGCCGCCATTGTGTGTACAAATGAAGCTTAACGCTACAGGTATGGAGGGGTAGTAAACTTTGGGTGAAAAGCGAAAAAATGTAGATCACTGAGGTGGAACATTGGGCCCCGTTCGCAAGGTTATGGAGGGTTAAACATCATAACAAGGGAGTGTATTTAGAGGATTCTCTTTAATCTAATCACGGTGGCATTTTTGCTCCGTTTCCTGAGGGCAGTGCTTAAAACGTTTATAATCACGGGGAGAGTTTAAAAGCAGCACAGTCATGTTATTGGGTAATGAATTGTATTCATTAGTTGTCACTTACACAAAATGTTTATAGCAATGTTTTTTAATTTTACAGTGAACCCCTGAGGAAGGACTTTGAAAAGTTTGAAATGCATTGGGTGACATCAACATTGTATATTGAGGATATTATATGTCCGACGCGTGCCCGGAAAAAGGCCTGTTGTGGCATATCCGCGGTATGAGAAGTGTCTTTAAAACATTGGCTAATCATGTGTGGACGTTACATTGGAATTAAATAACTGATACAACACAAAATATGGAGTAAAATGGATTTATTAGCGAAAGTAATTGAAGATAAGCAAGCAAAAAATGTGCAACTTTCGATTATCACCGCTGTGCGTCTGGATTTGGGGTGTAGTGACGCCCCACTCACTTTATCGTATTGTCAACCTTCACGTGGCTAAGGGTGGGCCACGTTATCCAGGGAGCACGCAAAAAGGTTTAAAAATGTTAAACAAAGACTACAACCGTTTAAACAAGAAAAAAAAGGGTGTGCACGGCAACCTCATGCTTTGATTTTCTAAAACTACTGCCCATTCGCACGTAGCACCCACGAAAAGAAGGAACCAGTCAAATCACCGACCAACTAGACTTTGTTCTGATAAACACATGTGAAAAGCATATCTTTAATGCCGGAGAAACTTGCTCGGGAACATTATGTTTTCGTGTCCACAAAACATGAACATAAACATTACAAACTTCTGCTTTGGATGTGGTTATCTGTTTATCTTTTGGATTAGTTTACTTGTCTAATATAAAATGTATAAACTGTATGAATAAGTTAACGTTTTCAGCGCACATGATAACATCAACTGGGTGGGCGGGGGAATGTAAAGAATCAGTCGGGCGCACTCATTCGGGTTTGTGTACAGAGGTATTCTGGGGGTTGTAGGATGATAGCGTTGAGGCCATTGATAGGTTGTGACACATGAGGGAGAGAAGGAGGGGCATCAGCAAAGCAGTTAAATTAGCGGAAGAAGACGGCGTGCAGTTAAACGCCGCCATCGTGTGTACAAATGAAGCTTAACGCTACAGGTATGGAGGGGTAGTAATCTTTGGGTGAAAAGCGAAAAAATGTAGATCACTGGGGTGGAACATTGGGCCCTGTTCGCAAGGTTATGGAGGGTTAAACCTCATAACAAGAGAGTGTATTTAGAGGATTCTCTTTAATCTAATCACGGTGGCATTTTTGCTCCGTTTCCTGAGGGCAGTGCTTAAAACGTTTATAATCACGGGGAGAGTTTAAAAGCAGCACAGTCATGTTATTGGGTAATGAATTGTATTCATTAGTTGTCACTTACACAAAATGTTTATAGCAATGTTTTTTAATTTTACAGTGAACCCCTGAGGAAGGACTTTGAAAAGTTTGAAATGCATTGGGTGACATCAACATTGTATATTGAGGATATTATATGTTCGACGCGTGCCCGGAAAAAGGCCTGTTGTGGCATATCCGCGGTATGAGAAGTGTCTTTAAAACATTGGCTAATCATGTGTGGACGTTACATTGGAATTAAATAACTGATACAACACAAAATATGGAGTAAAATGGACTTATTAGCGAAAGTAATTGAAGATAAGCAAGCAAAAAATGTGCAACTTTCAATTATCACCTCTGTGCGTCTGGATTTGGGGTGTAGTGACGCCCCACTCACTTTATCGTATTGTCAACCTTCACGTGGCTAAGGGTGGACCACGTTATCCAGGGAGCACGCAAAAAGGTTTAAAAATGTTAAACAAAGACTACAACCGTTTAAACAAGAAAAAAAAGGGTGTGCACGGCAACCTCATGCTTTGGTACATCAGCTTCCCCCAGGGGCAAGAGGAGGACACAGGAGGAGGAGGAGGGTGCTGTTCAGGATGCAGGCCAGGATCGGGCAGGCGAGGGCTCCTTTGCTGGCCCCAGTAAGTTTTAATTTTAATATAGAGCACTTATTTTTTCCTAGCGTTCCTCATTCAATTTTTTCTAAATCGTCTTTGATCTTCTTGTAGACTGGATCTAAATTCTTATCCTGCCTCGACTATGACTCCATGTGGTATTACTAGATTATTCTTATTAGTCTGTCTGTGTAGCTAACTAAGATTGCACATTTGGCAATTCCATTGGACTCCCATTCTAGTCAGCAATAGATCTATGCACTGAGTGCAGTCCTCTGGGATTGTCCATAATGTATTTTCAAGTCTTCTAAATGTTTATGCTTTGACAATTGCCAACAATAAAAAGGTGAATGACCACCAAGAAAGAATAAGATACTACTTTACTTTTGGTTTGGATAGGAGGACAATCCATTTTCCTACTGTTGCAGGGACAAATCTGCACAAACAGAACTATGGACACTAAATAATGCATTGCTTAGCATATCAATTATAATAGGTGCTGTTAGACTTTCCACATACCTCAGTGATAACAGACTTTGAACCCTCAATCTCCTTACTGACTAGATAGTGTGGCAGAGTCATTTAGCTCCCAAAGTCACCGATGATTGATCCCCAATGATGTCAGAGGCACGGACTCATGCTTGCAAAAATTCCAAAACCTTTAGCTCATCCACTCTAGTCTGGAGGACCAAAAACCACAGAGTCTGTTTAAGTTTAAAAGCTTTCTTAAAAGTAAACACATTTATTAAAATCAAGTTTGTCATAAAATTAAACTTTTAACTGAAAATGGAAAAGTGCTTAGTGCTGACGATTAATTGGACACATTTCTTGTGGTCGAGCCAAGCACTCACCTGGTTTGAACTCGATCCTGCTCGTGTTCTTAGAAGTCAAGCTTCTTTCTGTTATGAGAAAAAGTGGTGCGTGTTAAAAATAAAAAGCAAGGATTCATCAGTTGTGCCAAAAAGTGCAGCAAGACAACAGCCTTCCCTGGAAAAAGGGACATTTTTACTTTAGAGTAGACAGTCACAAATTATTAAATTGTATTCTGTTTTTTTCACATTTCTTTCTTCCTCCTAGACCAAATATTATATAGTAGTGAGTGGTGTATACTAACATTATTAAATGTACTTTGTAGGTGGAACATCTGGAGGCGGGGCCAGCGCGGAGGTGGTGGTGGCATTGGACGAGGACAACTCTGGGGAGGAGGCGGTGGAAGTGCCGGACAAGTCTGTGAGGGATAACACGTGGTGGCGGGCAGAGGTAAGCTATATATTCCTTACTTATTGAGATTGAAGACTGCAGAGTGTGCTTTCTGCACGGGTGTATTATAAATCAACCAGGTAGTAGCCTCCTCTAAATGTACTTCCACTTAGCTGTGAAGTTTTTGGCAAGAAGAATCCCAATCAGATCTGAGATGAACTTGATGGATGGGATGAACGGAAAGCGAAAGAAGGGTGTAAGTAAGTGTGGAAGGACGAGAAATGTAATGATGACTGGCAAAGAAGAATGATATGTGTTTGCTTGGTCCCCGAGGTGGCTGGGAAGGAAAGAATATGGTATGGTGCATGGCTGGGTGAATGATGAAGCAAGGATGGGTGGAAGGATAACAGCCTGGGTGGGTGAAACAGAAACTGTATGTGTGCATATACTTTGAATGGATGGATGCCTGGATAATGGTACTATCTGACTCTTAGATAGCATATGTGTATCTAGAGAGAGTAGACGGTCACTGGATGAACTAAGTGTTACTTTGAAGAGCATGTAACACCGCACCCGCACGTCCGTTCCAGTGTAGGAAGGGCAAGGAAAAGAAGTTGTAATTTTGTCCAAATACTACCATGAATAGTAGCAGTAGTTTGTATTGCAACTGCAAGCACAGCACATATCCGGTTATTACGGTGGACACTCCCTACCTCTCTTAATAACTTTAGTTTAGTAGTAGTACGTCATTCATGTGTGGGTGTATCACTGTTCACTCAATAATAAGCAAAGCACCTAAAGTCATCCCATATGTCATCAAATATATCCCATGTGAAGTGATAGATAATCAGATTATTTAGCTTCTTCATTTTCCTTTTCTAATACTCATTTGCACTATAGGGTGAAAGCTAAATTAATTAAGCAGTAGCCCTTTTAACAGAGTATTCTCAGTGCCACCCGTAATAAAAAAGTAAGAGCTTCACCACCTGCATGTACTGGACCGGTACAGTAACGCAAGTCTGACTCACTCATCATGGTGTGCGTCTGTTTTTCTCGGGTGCAAGTTCACTGCGCTGGCATTATGCCGGCTTGCATAAGATAACGTACCAATTTTCCTAAACAAGAGAGAAGAAGAAGAATAAGCCTGGTGTACTGTCATAGTCGACTGTAATGGAAGTCCATAGTGCTCGTAGAATTTGTTCCTTAAACTCCCACTAATGTTAGAGCAAGGATGAAGAAGTCGGAGGTTACATAGATACTGTCCTCAATAGTTATGTACTGTGCTTTCAATTTGCTACTTGCACTGTGACACACAACTTTCTGCTCAATCATGTTGTGTTAATCTTAAGGAGCATTGGTTACAGACTATGCCTTTCTTTCTTCATATAGTTGCTCCTTCCAAATCCAACAGACCATCAAGGAGGAGGGAGCTGGCTCGAATGGCCCGGCAACGGAGGCTGGATGCCACTGTCGCTGAATATCGGCGGCTGGTGGCCCTGGAGGAGGAGGAGACGCAGTCTGGTACTACAACAACATCCACTGGGACAGCTGCATCCTCCTCCGTGCCCCCACGGGCTGCCAGCCAGCGCAGTGCTCCAGCGGTACGGAGCCGGGCTACCAAAGCCAAACGCCACCGCCGAGCAGCAAAGACAGCAGCTGCCCCCCAGAGGATTTGCAAGGCACGCCGGTGCCGCTTATGCCTCAGAGTGTCCTACCTGGAGCAGGATGTCCTAAGCTATAAGAACTTGGTGGAGGGCATCCGCTTCGACCATGCCACCCTCCGCAAGGAGCATGATGCCCTGGCCGCTAAAGTCAACAGCACCCTGCCTTAGTGTCCCTTGCCCCTTTTTTAGAGACTTTTGGGGGTGGGAATTGGAAGTTGGGTTTTTTGGGGACTTTTGAAGGACAATCGTTGGGGTTAGGGAGGATCTTGCGGGAGATTATTTTGTTAGGGCTATAAAAATATACTTTTTGAAACTTTATCTGACCATACCTGTTTTTTACTGCTTTTGAGTCTGGTGGGTGGGGGTTTAACAGTAAGTTTGTTTTCCTGAATAGTCCTAGGACTTTAGTAGTACTACCGTCAATCTCTCATCTCTCCTAATACTCCATTATACTACCTCCAACCAAACGCTTATCTTACCTGTAATTTGTGTTTGAAAGTAGGGCTAGGCCCAGCTGGCTCCACGGGAAATGGCGAATAAGGTTGGCAATCCAGGGCGGTTGAAATTTCCTCCTCATTGCGGTGGTACTAGTGGTGTGACACAGTGGCAGTTGCATGTCTATGGAAAAAAAGAAAATGAAACCTGGTTTGTCCTTACTGTAGCATTACAACGGTACGATAGAGAATATAGCAGGTGACAGTACACTAGAACAGTGCCACAATGTAGCCTAACAAATGGTATAACTTGTACTTGTGTTGGATAAGATTTCTTTGACATTGGCTACTACCACAAGAAATAGTATTGAAGCTGAGTAAGTCTAGAATATATCCTCAGATTCCTTCTCCAGCCTGTTGCTATGACCTTATCCTCCCCAGCAAGTGTGTGGAAATATTGATGTCATTTAGTCACACATCAAGCAAAACCACACAGCCCGGGGGGAGAGGGTAAGGGTTTGTAAAATGGATGGGAATGGGGGTTTCTTTTTGGGTAGGTTTTGTTGAGAGAAAAAAAAAGCACAGCATGGACAAACAATAATTGAACATAAAGAAATTTTTGGGTACAAAGCTATCCATAAATCTTTTACGTGACATAAAGGAAGTGCATGCACTACTGAATCATTGTTACTGAAAAGTAAGTAGTACTTTCGACAACCGTGAATGACAGAATGCAACAGTGCAGGGCTACATTAAATTAGGTTTTAAAAATAGCCGAAGTAAAACCTATAGAATGGCTGTAGGGATCAATTTAGAAGCAGAGAGAGATCCAAGAAATGCAATCACAGTCATAGAAGAAAACAATGGATACTGTATCTGTATGTTGTTGTAGTTGTCCTGTTGAATTTGGTAAGTAAGTTGCATGCAGAAAAAAATTCCTCTTATTAGCGGCACTCCTCCATTCAAGCTGACGCTTCGTCCATCAATGTTGGTGGCCAGAAGACACCCTGTAAAAAAAGCACAGCATGGACAAACAATAATTTAAGATAAAGAGATCTTTGGGTACAAAGCTAACCATAAATCTTATAAGTGACATAAAGGAAGTGCATGCACTACTGCATGCATTGTTACTGAAAAGTAAGTAGTACTAGAATGAAACAGTACAGGGCTGCAGCGTTTTCACTTGCCTATCTCTGCACTCAGAGAAACACTTCTTACATTAAATTAGGTTTAAAAAATAGCCAAAGTAAAACCTATAGAATGGCTGTAGGGATAAATTTAGAAGCAGAGAGAGATCCAAGAAATGCAGTCACAGTCATAGAAGAAAACAATGGATACTGTATCTGTATGTTGTTGTAGTTGTCCTGTTGAATTTGGTAAGTAAGTTGCATGCAGCACACAATTCCTCTTATTAGCGGCACTCCTCCATTCCAGCTGACGCTTCGTCCATCAATGTTGGTGACCAGAAGACACCCTGTCCACTGCCTGCCTGGCCGATGCTGAATTGCGGCTCGCTAATGTGAAGCCTGACTCCATCCTTTTTTCCCCATTGCAGAGACTGAAACTCGGCCTGTAATTATTGAATGAAAAACAGGAAGTGATATAATATTACAACACCACTGATAAATAAATATAAGGTATGTAGACTGTGTAGTGCAAAAAGTGACACTTTGATTTTCTTAATAGACAGTACAATATTTTTGAAAGTGCGTACTCTGTCTGAGTCACCTTTTGAAGGATAAATAAGTATGGGCAAATTAATGTAGCTGATCTTTCCCCTCAAGCTAGGTGTTCTGTAAACTGTGTTTTAGAACAAAATTAGACCTTCCCAGCAGTGTTCCCACCCAGACCCTTACTAAAGCCAGTCGCAAAAATGTAGAAGACCCCCAATCAGATCTCAAAAAACGAGGCCTAGCAGAAAACTGGTGACAAAACGTACTTTGAAAGTAAAAGTAGGCCCAAATACCCCCTTACCCACCGTGGATTGTATTCAAACCACTTGCAAGCAAGCAAAAGTATACATAGCCAGCATCGCTCCAAGACTCGAAAACCCCCCCACCCAAACACATGCAATAGAAATACTGCTAATCCTAACGAGCCCTAAGTTAAGAATAGTGGCAAAGGCTTTCTTTAACTATGCCAAATCCCCCCTTTCCCACCATGGATTTTCTTCAAATGACTTGCAACCAAAATTACACATTCTCACGAGTGCTCTAAGTCCCCAGAACTCAGTTGCAAAAATCTAGAACACCCCGAAACACATGCAATCCTGCTGCTAGGGCTAACCCTAACGAACCCTAAGTTACAAAAAGTGCCAAAAGGCTTTTCCTTATGGATTTTGTCCCAACCACTTCTATCCGGTATTAGACCTTCACAGGAATGCCCCAAGACCCGCCAACCCACCCGCCAAAAAGCACAACACCCCCAAACAGCCAAAAAGGAAAATCTCATACTTACAATATTTCTCGGCCTTCGGTCCAAACGCGCTGTGCAGCTAGGCCATAACTCCAGTTTTCCACCACGGATTTCCTTAAAAGCAAATGCAATCAAGATTAGACTGTCCCAGCAGTGCTCCCAGACCCAAAAACTCACCCACAAACACCCGGAACCCCCCCAAAGAGCACCTCAAAGGCAAGCAAGTCAGCAAAAACACAAAAAAAATTCCGCCTCCGGTTTGGTCCAAACCACTTTTATCCGGTATTAGAGCTTCCCAGCAATGGCCTCAGAGCCGTCAACCCAGGAGAAAACCAGTAGAAGACCCCCAAACAGCCAAAAAGCAAAAGTACAAAAATGGGGACTTAGTCATTTTTTTGCCAATTTCCCAAATCACTCCGCGCGCGCTCTGCAGCTAGGCCCTAACTCCCCTCTGCCACCATGGATTTGCTTCAAACCTCTTGCAAAGTAAAGTATCCATAGCCAGCAGTGCTCCCAGACCCCGAAACCCACCCACAAACACCAGGAAGCCCCCCAAACAGGCCCCCGAAAACGCTACATTGAGCAAAATGTCAGAAATAGCAACAAAAAAAATCAGCGTGGATTTTGTCCCAACCACTTCTATCCGGTATTAGACCTTCCCAGGAATGCCCCAAGACCCGCCAACCCACCCGCCCAAAAGCACAACACCCCCAAACAGCCCAAAAGGAAAATCTCATACTTACAATATTTCTCGGCCTTCGGTCCAAACGCGCTGTGCAGCTAGGCCATAACTCCAGTTTTCCACCATGGACTTCCTGAAAAGCAAATGCAATCAAGATTAGACTGTCCCAGCAGTGCTCCCAGACCCCAAAACTCACCCACAAACACCGGAACTCCCCCAAAGAGCACCTCAAAGGCAAGCAAGTCAGCAAAAACACAAAAAAATTCCGCCTCCGATTTGGTCCAAACCACTTTTATCCGGTATTAGAGCTTCCCAGCAATGGCCCCAGAGCCGTCAACCCAGGAGAAAACGAGTAGAAGACCCCCAAACAGCCAAAAAGCAAAAGTACAAAAATGGGGACTTAGTCATTTTTTTGCCAATTTCCCAAATCACTCCGCGCGCGCTCTGCAGCTAGGCCCTAACTCCCCTCTGCCACCATGGATTTGCTTCAAACCTCTTGCAAAGTAAAGTATCCATAGCCAGCAGTGCTCCCAGACCCCGAAACCCACCCACAAACACCAGGAAGTCCCCCAAACAGGCCCCCGAAAACGCTACATTGAGCAAAATGTCAGAAATAGCAACAAAAAAAATCAGCGTGGATTTTGTCCCAACCACTTCTATCCGGTATTAGACCTTCCCAGGAATGACCCAAGACCCGCCAACCCACCCGCCCAAAAGCACAACACCCCCAAACAGCCCAAAAGGAAAATCTCATACTTACAATATTTCTCGGCCTTCGGTCCAAACGCGCTGTGCAGCTAGGCCATAACTCCAGTTTTCCACCATGGACTTCCTGAAAAGCAAATGCAATCAAGATTAGACTGTCCCAGCAGTGCTCCCAGACCCCAAAACTCACCCACAAACACCAGAACTCCCCCAAAGAGCACCTCAAAGGCAAGCAAGTCAGCAAAAACACAAAAAAATTCTGCCTCCGATTTGGTCCAAACCACTTTTATCCGGTATTAGAGCTTCCCAGCAATGGCCCCAGAGCCGTCAACCCAGGAGAAAACCAGTAGAAGACCCCCAAACAGCCAAAAAGCAAAAGTACAAAAATGGGGACTTAGTCATTTTTTTGCCAATTTCCCAAATCACTCCGCGCGTGCTCTGCAGCTAGGCCCTAACTCCCCTCTGCCACCATGGATTTGCTTCAAACCTCTTGCAAAGTAAAGTATCCATAGCCAGCAGTGCTTCCAGACCCCGAAACCCACCCACAAACACCAGGAAGCCCCCCAAACAGGCCCCCGAAAATGCTACATTGAGCAAAATGTCAGAAATAGCACAAAAAAACATCAGCGTGGATTTTGTCCCAACCACTTCTATCTGGTATTAGACCTTCCCAGGAATGCCCCAAGACCCGCCAACCCACCCGCCAAAAAGCACAACACCCCCAAACAGCCCAAAAGGAAAATCTCATACTTACAATATTTCTCGGCCTTCGGTCCAAACGCGCTGTGCAACTAGGCCATAACTCCAGTTTTCCACCACGGATTTCCTGAAAAGCAAATGCAATCAAGATTAGACTGTCCCAGCAGTGCTCCCAGACCCCAAAACCCACCCACAAACACCAGGAACACCCCCAAAGACCACCTCAAAGGCAAGCAAGTCAGCAAAAACACAAAAAAAATTCCGCCTCCGATTTGGTCGAAACCACTTTTATCCAGTATTAGAGCTTCCCAGCAATGGCCCCAGAGCCGTCAACTCACCCGCAAAGAAGTAGAACACCCCCACAAGTGCTGAGTCTTTCTTCATTGGGCGTAATCCAGCCCTCTGCTTTGATAGAAATAGGAGTCTGGAGGAGGAGGATAGAGGAGCATGTTCTTCTGAACTTGTGAACCTGAGGAATGCAGACTACGGCACCTTCAAATCAATAAGCAAACAAGTGAAGACAGTTCTGCTGATGGGCTTGTTTTTGTGATTAGGTGATTAAAGTTTGAATTATATTAACTGTGCACAACAAAGAAAGACAGACACACAGGAATAAAAGTGAATAAGGACGAAAAAGAAAGTTATTGATTCATTGTCTTATTTTCAGGGCTCGGTGTCAGGGTCCAGGAATAAGAATAAGGCTTCATCATCATACTCTGCAAATTCAGGCAGGGTGAGCTCAGTGTCACCTGACAGAGAAGAAATTCCCTCATCTACGTTGCTGTCCACCTCGTCTTCATCCGGAGTGCTTTCTCGTACTCTGTAATCTGGTGGTATGAGGTGCTGATTCATCTTGATCATTGTTAACCTCTCCACATTTTTGGGCGAGAGGCGGCTCCGTTTGGGAGTTACAATGCCACCAGCAGAACTGAAAACACGTTCAGAAGACACGCTTGCGAGTGGGCAAGACAAGTAGTTTAAAGCCAGGTTGGAGAGCTGTGGCCACAATTCTTTTTTCCCATGCAACTACGCCAATGGGTCAGCATTAACATAGACCTCTGTTGAGTCATTCAGATAGTCCTGCACCATCGACTCAAGGTCCTCCAAGGTTCCTCCACTTTGCTTAGCTTTTGCTGTGACCTTTTGAGAACCAAACCCAAGCCGATTTAGCCAATCCTCTTCAGCATCCAATGTTACTGTTGTGTCTGGTGCAGATGATCCGGTTGCCGGTGTCTTTAATGGCTGAGAGGTCACTTGTGCCACAGCCACAGGTGCAGAAGTGGATTGTTTTGACTGGGGATGGCCTGCTGATGCTGATGCTGATGCTGATGTACTGCCTTTTCCTTCAATTTTCTGCTGTTCTCTTTCAAACCTCTTGGCTGACAAGGCTAGCCAACGTTTGTACTTTGTAACATCTTCATCAGCAAAAGGAAAGAATGCTCGGCCTGCCAGCGCCTTTTTGTAGTGTGGATCCAGAATAGTAGCACAAATGTAATGCTGGTCTGAGTGGATCATTTTAAGACGTTCATCACCTTGTAGGCGCTCTAATAATTTCTCCGCCAAAATAAAAGGGTCTTGGTTTTTTTCATCTTTTTAAAACACAGAACAGACCTCCTTCAGTTGGTGCTCCAGCATGTACAACAATGGGATAACTTTTCCCAAATTACAAACCTCCTTGCTGACTGCACGCGTGAAGACCTCAAAAGGACGAAGCATGCGTGTCAGGCTTTTAACTATGTCCCATTGCGCCGCACCCATCCTCAGGTCCTTCTGAGCTGTACCCTGTTTTAAGAAATAGTGATCGAGTACCGTATACTGCTCATACAGATGCTCAAGCATGTAGAAGGTTGAGTTCCAGCGTGTTGCCACCTCCTGGATGAGTGCTTTCAATGGCATTCGACGTTCATGTAGCAGGCTCCTCAGATGCTTCCGGGCCTTAAAAGAATGGCTGAAATGGTTGCACATTTTTCGGCAGGTGTCCACTACCTCGTACGCTGGACTGTCTTTATCACTCAAGAATTTTTTGACAACCAGGTTTATACAGTGCGCCAAACACGGCACTCGGAAATACTGACCCAGCTCCATGGCCTTAACTACATTGGCGCCATTATCCGTGGAAACATAACCAATCTGGTGTTTTTTTGGGGACAGCCAGTCAAGGACCTTTGTGTTAAACTCATCCAAAATGTTTTGTGCTGTGTGACGTTTCTCCAAACCAAACATGGCTAGTGTTGTATGTTTCCGAGCAGCTTTAAAAACTTGGTCCGGGTCAACACCTGCGTTTAGCTTTGCTTTAACCCCTGAAAAAGAGACCCAGTGTGCAGTGATGCACATGTAATCAGCGCCTGCGCCACTGGTCCACATGTCTGTTGTCAGATGTATAGTGTGAACAGCACTCTTCTGCAAAGCTGCCCCAATCACCTCCAGCACATCTTCATGTAGTGCTGGAACCGCAACTCTGGCAAAATAGAACCGGCTAGGAACCTTCCATTTAGGGCAGAGCGCTGCCACTAATTCTAGAAAACCAACCCCTTCTACAAAAGAAAAAGGGAGAAGGTCCAGAGCTAGCATTTTAGCCAGCTTAGTGTTATACAGACGCGTCAGTGGGTGGTTGCGTTCATATTGCGCTTCTGCAAACAACATCTTTTTAATGTTGCCCTGGACCAAGCATTTACGGGATGATGATGATGATATCTTCGACCCAGTTACGCTCGCTGATTAACTTTTTCGCATTAGTGTCTCACTCTCTCCCACACTCTTAGTGTGGCTCACGTGGGGTGTGCTGCTGACAGGGGTACTGGGTGTAAGTGAAGTGTTTGACACGTCTTCTTCCTCCTCGTCATCATCAGATGAAAAATCAACGTTTTCATTACGTGCAATTCGGGCTTCCTTGATCGCCTGTAGGTGCGCAAACCATTGGACAGTGTGCTGTCTCTTAAGATGACCTCTCTGGCCTCCGGTACCATAGTTGGTACCAAACTTACCACGACTAACTGCAACCTTACAAATGCTACAAATGGCAAAGTTTTCCCTTTTTGGGCAAACACTAAAGAAGTCCCAAGCTGGGGACTTGAATTGTCTGTGGGGGCCGGAGGAGGCGGCGAAACTGGTGGCGGTGGTCATGCTGCTAATGCCAGATGAAGTGGAGGATGTGGATTGCCGAACTTTAGTACATTGTGCACTTTCACCACCACTAATTGAGGTCGAGGTGGATGGAGGTCCCTTCTTGCGAGGAAGAAATATGGAAGCGGTAAGTGTTGGTGTACTAGTTAACTCCAATGATTGTTGTGTTTCCATTGCCTCCTCGTCGACATCATCATCACGCTCAGCAGCTTCTCGGGCTAGGGTCAAAATGTTTCTTTGCTGCATGCCCGCTGGGGCTGCAGTGACCTTTATGATGACTGGCTCGTCGTCGTGAGAGCCTTCATCAGCAGCAGTATCCGCCACTTCTTGTTGAGCCTCATCACACTCCATAACTATGAGTTTTTCGATGACCTTCTTTTACTCTTAAGTACCTTTGTCAGATTATGGTGTGCCTCACTCTCAGACGGCCGTGGTGGTTCCCAATTTTCATCCAGTTCATCAGAAGGAGGTGGGCTTGAAGAAGATGTAGACACCCCCTTGATCTTTTCCTTGCTAGGGATGTGGAAGACAATGAATGATCATCAGGAGGAGTGGCTTCCTCAAATGATACCTTGGCTTGATTGTCGATTTCCTGATGTGCCCCTACTTCGGGAGGAACAACTATTGTGGGCACTTGTGACCCTCCATGCACCTCCGCTTGCGCATCTCCTTGCGCTGCCTCTCCTTCCACATGTACTGGGCTTGTACTTGCACATGTGGTTGTTGTTGCGGCTGTGGTTGTTCAACACTTGTCAGATGAGTTACAACAACCTGTGTTGATTCAGGGACATTGCTGCTACTTTCTTGAGATGAGCCAACATCACTGGTCGATGGTGATTGAAGAAGTACACTGACTGCCTCTGCAGCACTCAAGGGCTTGAACTTAAGTTGGTGTGGTGGTGGCGGCACTGAGCCCAATGGAGCGGGGGTGCTGCTCCCAGCTTGGTCCCCAGCAGATCCCGCTGCTGCGGCAGGCGTACTTTTTTTTTTACTCCCAAAAAACGTGGCGGCCGGCACACCAGCCTCCTTGGTAACTTGCTTCTTCTGCTCCTTACTGGCAACTCTCTTGCTAGAGGAGCTACGGTGAACTTTTTTTGGGGCCATCTTCTTCAGAGCAGGTCAGAACAGCAGGCCGCAGTTGCACGAGTTGCAGAGTTGTCTGTGGCCAGACGTGACGTCGCGTGACGTTATGCTGCACACACACACCGCTGCAGGACTTCTTCCTGGCACTGGTGGTTCTCTTGAGTCTTGTGCACCTAAAAGCAATGGAAGACAGAGGAACATCAGTTCAGTTATACACCCCAAAAAAATCGAAAAAACACAGAAAACTCAGCACAATCCCATGCCCTCCATGATGTTTAAATTCAAGACACCCCACAGAAAGACTAGGCCCAACCAACACTCACTACCCCTGGTGAAAAGGCCACAACAACAGGCCAAAAAAACGAAAATCACAGAAAAATCAGCACAATCCCAAACCATCCAGGCCCTCCATGATGTTTAAATTCAAGACACCCCACAGAAAGACTAGGCCCATGCAACACTCACTACCCCTGGGCATAAAGGTTGAAAACTAGGCAAAATGGTTGCAGACCTAACAACACTGCCTGCATTCAAAATGGCCACTTGCCTCCCAGCACATGGCCTGCCTGTACCAGCACTCAAAATGGCCCCCACTCACATGGCCTGTCCCCATGAACACCCCAAAAAATAAAAAAACACAGAAAAATCAGCACAATCACAAACCATACAGGCCCTCCATGATGTTTAAATTCAAGACACCCCACAGAAAGACTAGGCCCATGCAACACTCACTACCCCTGGTGAAAAGGCCACAACAACAGGCCAAAAAAACGAAAATCACAGAAAAATCAGCAAAATCCCAAGCCATCCAGCCCCTCCATGATGTTTAAATCCAAGACACCCCACAGAAAGACTAGGCCAATGCAACACTCACTACCCCTGGTGAAAAGGCCACAACAACAGGCCAAAAAAACGAAAATCACAGAAAAATCAGCACAATCCCAAACCATCCAGGCCCTCCATGATGTTTAAATTCAAGACACCCCACAGAAAGACTAGGCCCATGCAACACTCACTACCCCTGGGCATAAAGGTTGAAAACTAGGCAAAATGGTTGCAGGCCTAACAACACTGCCTGCATTCAAAATGGCCACTTGCCTCCCAGCACATGGCCTGCCTGTACCAGCACTCAAAATGACCCCCACCCACATGGCCTGTCCCCATGAACACCCCATAAAATCGAAAAACACAGAAAAATCAGCACAATCCCAAGCCATCCAGCCCCTCCATGATGTTTAAATTCAAAACACCCCACAGAAAGACTCAGTCCACCCACCACTGAGTACCCCTGGGCAAAAAGGCCCCAAAACAGCCAAAAAATCGAAAATTCCAAAATTGTAGTTGCTGCAACTGTAATGCCCCAAACAAACTTACTTGTGAAATTTCTAATCCGAAAGTGATCCAAAGAAAGTCAAAAAGGCCTCAAATCCAAATATCCAGCAGCATCCACAAAAAGTAATCCTTCCAGCTCCAGATCCAAATGAAAAGTGACCAGGAGATGGACAAAGCACTGGGAGAAGCCTGCTGGACAGGAACAGGAAGTTGAAGACTGTGGGGCACTTCCTTCCTCCCACCCCCCCCTCCCCAAAATGGACTCCTCGCAAAAAAAGTGCAGGCAAATGTCAACCTGAGGAGTTATTCAGATAAAAATCATCATTTACAGAAGGTTTATGCTGCTTGCTGGTGGATTTCTTGTGCAGAATTGCAAATTTTGTATTTTCGCGAGTGCGAGATTGTTGCTGCTCGCCGCATCTACAAGGTCGCAATTGCGAAGTCCCGCGATACGTGATCACGGTGTACTCGCTTTGACAAACTCTCGCTGTGCAAGTTGGCAAGACGCGATGACGTAATCGCGCTCGCCAAATTCCCGCGGGATCCCGCAGCAAGATCCAAAATGGCGCAGCACTCGCAAAATATCGAGAAAAACAACTCGGCAAACGCTGAATGACGATAAGTAAACGCCGCGCACCGCAAAATTGTATCACCAAGAAAAATAAAATCCGCTCCGTGCGAATTTTCGGTAAATTTGCGAGAGTTCGCCGATTGCGAATTTACCGAAAATCCGCAAAATCCGCGAGCGTAACGGATTTTCCGCCCATGCTTACTTACAACCACACAACATATCACGGGCTTCACTTGCTATTCATCATCAGCGGTCAGAACTAACAAATTTGGCCACCAGTCAGGAGGCTTGGCCACATACGTATCCACTACAACAATATCTTCGGCAGTCCTTATGGATTCATCTACATCCACAACCATAACAGTAAAGATAAAATTACAGCTTGGGAACAAAGAAGAAGAGATATGCCTTGTCAACGCATATGTCCACCCTAAACACAGAGTTAAAGATTCCAACAAAATCTCCAACCAATTGGCGGAGTATGTCACTCAGATGGAAAAGCCACTCTTCCTCCTGACAGGGGACTTTAACCAAAACTTACTTGGCTCATCAGTAGAAGAAGAGGCTTTGGCTCTAAACAAAATCTACACTATACCATCACAAAGTTCCCCTCTAAACAGGAGAAAGCATCAAAACAACGCTCTACTCCAAGATTTAGAGCACCAAAACCTTCGGGCATTAAATGGAAGATTTACGACTGACTCTCCTCCAGTAGAAACCTTTTATTCACACACAGCCAGCTCCATCCTGGACTATACCTTTGCCAGTCTGGCATTATTTCCACACATCCTGGGGTTCAGAATGGGGGATAAGGGTGAAAGCGACCATCGTCCCCAGGAATGCCACATGACATCAAAGACACCAACGGAAATTAGGCCAGACAAAACGCTTGGGGCGATTTATTCCATTAATCACAAAAGGATCAAATGTACGCCAGCCAACTCAACTACTCTGGCCGAAACTGCTCTCCAACTATATAACACACAAAAACCAAATGCAGCCGGGCACATCTCCCACTGGGAGCAATACACAGGATCACTGCTAAAAGAACTGACAATTAAGACCGCCCCAAAAAGTAACTTCTGTAAAGAGAGCAGTAAAACCAACTTAATGAGAGGAACAAGAGCACAACTAAGGTTACAAAAAAGATTAGTAAACCTGACCTTACGGAAGCTAAGATCAGCCCCCAAAAATGCATACCTACGAGCTGCACTGAAAAATCATAGGGCTGAGCTCAATTGCACAAAATGGAACATAAAAAAAGACGCTGAAAATGAGGCCTGGGCAACACTACTATACGATACTAAAAGCAATAATAGTGCCCGCTTCTGGCAATCAGTGAACAGGATCCTGCGTCCACAGCACAAAGACCTAGGATCTCACATTGTGGAAGAGTCATGGATCAACTATCTCTCCAGCCACTTTAACGATCCTCCGGAATATGCAGGAGCACAAAGAAGTACCAACACAGAGCCAGACCCCACAGCGTTAATGCCGGTGTTACTGACCAAGAGAGAGCAAGGCCTACCCAAAAATAACTTGGTCATATCAGCTGCTCAGCAGACAGCCTTAATAACAAAGCAGATTTGTAAGGGCAGGAAAGAAGGAGCTTCAGGACCCAACGGTATTCCGCCAGCCCTGTTTAAGAAAAAAACACAGAATGGGCAACCATTATGCAACCGTTATTCACGGAAATTAGACTCCTGAATAGAATCCCAGAATCTTGGAGGGGGTCGAGGATCGCCCCCATATACAAAAAAGGCGACAAAATGGACCCCAATAACTATCGCCTAGTAGCCCTTCTCGATAATGAGGCGAAATACTTCGCGGGAACCATCTTAGAGGAGATTGTGCTATGGGCGGAATCAAACCAGATCATACCACTGAACCAGACCGGTTTCCGGCAAATTACTGGAACAGCAACCAACATTCTGGCTATCTCTCTAATTGTTGATGCAGCAAAAACCAAAAAACTGCCGCTGCACCTGTGTTACATCGACTTCAGTGCAGCATTTGACAACATCAAGAGAGGCAGACTCTGGGGGAAACTAGCACAATGGGGCATACTGCAGCCGATTCTAAACATGCTGAAGCTTCTCCATTCTGATACCTGGGTGCAGGTGAAGCTAGGAAGCGGCACCCATTTGTCATCTAAAGTTTGCACCACCAAAGACCTAAAGCAAGGGTACGTGCTCGCCCCAATATTGTTTAATCTGTTCACGGCGGGTCTACCAAGCCTACTCAACACATGTAACTCCCACTCCCCGAGGATGGTAGGGAAAACTCTGAGTAACCTTTTGTACGCTGACAACGTCGTACTATTCAGCCACACCTACATCGGCCTTCAGCAGCTTCTGATCCAAATGCACAGTTATGCAACAGAAAACAACCTGAAAATAAACCTGAGCAAGACACGCACCATGTCAATCAACACCAACAATAAACAACAGAAGTCCTGGACCCTGGGAGGCCAAAAAATAGAGCCAGCATGCGAGTACAAATACCTGGGATTCATTTTTGACAGAGAAGGTACATTTGCACAGCAGAAGCAGGAAACAAAAAGGAGAGGGGCTCTGATCGCCGTTACGTTGAAAAAATGTAGCCAATCAACTGACGGGGACAACTTTGACCCCTTACTTGAAAGTTATTCAGGCTAAGCTACTCCCCTCGATCTCCTACGGCAGCGAGGCACTACGAGGAAGAGATTCTAAGAACCTGGACACTATCCAGGTAAAAGCCCAAATAAGGTTGGAGTTTGGCTTGCAAAAACAAGACCTTGCTAGACAGAGAGCCTACATCATTTGCTGCCATAAACTCCGCTCTGACACTACTGACACACTAAATTCGCTGTTATGGCAAGCCATACAAAGCAGGGACCTATCTCAGGCAAGATCTTACCTGCAGGCAGCATTGGGGGCCATTAAACTATCTGCGATCTGGGACATGCAACTCGGGCATAACCTGTTTAAACAAGCACTGGCGTTGCCAATAGGTCTTGCAGTAGGAAAGTTGGAGCTATTGGTTTTGTAAATGACAAAGCCCTTTATGTTTTTAAAATGAAAACAAAAATAAAAGGCATTGTTATTTGCAATTGTAATAGCTCCAACTTTCCTACTGCGAGACCTACTGGCAACGCCAGTGCTTGTTTTTCGGGAACCCACGGGGCACAGCGTTCACCAGTGCGTGCCCTTCAGCGTTTTTGTGTGTCCTTGTGCCCTCTGTTTTCTCCACGCACCAACAACAGTCAACCGAACGCCCACGGGGCACACCCGAAAATAATGGGTCGTGAATGTGGGGGCCATGCACAGGGGGAGTGGAAGAGACTAATATGCCCAAAAAATTGAGTCCTGCGGCTGTACCTGGAGCGAGAAGCGGCCTGCAACAGGTTTGCCACGTTGGCCATTGTCTGGATTTAGAGTGGAGGCTGAGAAGAGCGGCACGTTGGGCAAGAGAAGGCCTGCTGGGGGGCGTGGCTACGCACGCAGTGAGACTGGCTGCGCTTTAGCGGAGCTCCGGCGTGATCCCACACTCTGGGGTTAAATTATCCGGCAAAATCTCCGCCTGGCCGGCCAAAACTTGCAGCGGGTGGCCATAAGACGATAATCCAGCATCGGACCGAGTCTTGAGGTCCAACTAGCCCCGGAACCGCACCGGCACCTGTGCATCCGCCGAAGCCGAGGGAGAGATCACAGAATCGGCGGGACCCGCCAGGCAAGTCCGGGGTCGGAACCGGAAGTGAGGGCCGCACGGGCGGGGCACCCTGGGAGGCTGGACGGAGGTGGCCGAGCTGGGGCACACAAGCAGTGACCGACCCTCAGCAGACACGAAGAGGTGGCGGTGACCTGAATAGCAACTCCCAGACAACGGGAGAGTGGTGCACCAGCAGCGGATTGGGGACGGCATCCGGGCTGCCACGATCGAATCGGACGCGAGGAGGAGCCCCTCAGCCCCTCGGCATGTGCATGCGGAGCGGACTGACATAGAGGAGAGCGGACCCAGGGGATATCTGGACACCCAGTGCGCTGAATACCCGCCCGGATCCCACAGAGCTGCACCCGGAGGACTCGGGCGCCCCCGGGTCGGAGATCGGTCCCCCGGCACCGCCTGCTGCGGACCTGGGCAGTGAGTGAAGCGGCGTGGGGCATATCCAAAGGGCCCTCCGCCCAGTCGGCACCGGGCGGGGATTCCCCCCCCCTGGCACAGAGGAACCAACGGGCCCCGGCTTTCACAGAACCACACGTCCGACCCAACCACTGGGCAGCTAAGCCGCCGCTGACAGGGCGCCTCGGAGGCCGCGTCCATAACCCACACCATAAGACAGCAGTGGTGAAGCACCAGGGGGCACCATCGACCGGCTGGTAGGCCGGGGAACTGACTAACCGCGCCAACCACCACTGCTGAGGCTCGCTAGGGGGTTCCACTGCTAACTACGTCCCCCGAGCCATATGGATTAACCAATGAGGAGAGCGCCGAGGGGGGACATTGCCTTCTGAATACCGCATGTGCCTCCACAACGCACGACTGGACACTTGTAGACTCCAGCACCCTCAGGGTCACGGCATTACTGGGTGATCGGCACGATAAGGGGACGACACGAGTCCCGCGCTATACAGACGTGGAGGCGGAGCAACATAGCGCATTACCCTGGCCGAAAACCGAGCAGAGTTGCAGCTACCATTGGACCACACAGAAACGTGCGCAGCTAAACCCCACGTGAAGATCCACGGAGGACACTTCCAACACCTCTCACTTTGGGAGCACAGACGCCGTCCCCGCTGGTGGAGCTGACAGTCAGCGGCACCACTGACTACCACTCCAACCAGATCTTCCGCGTGCCGGATCCTGCCCATGTCTGGGGGCGCAGGGAAACGCACAGGAGTGGGGAGCACGTCCCAGAAGGGCAAAATGGACACGTCACTGAAGCAGACGTACGCGGACCCGGTAACGGCCAGACTGAAGTCGGTGCTGGCAGCCATGGAACGCCTGGAGAACTCCATCCAGTCCACTCGGACGTCCTTGGAGGCGAAAATAGACGGAGTCGCCATAGACCTCACGCACCTGAAGGAGGACCACAAGAAGCTAGCTGAGCGCACCAAAACCCTGGAAATCTCAGTGACTGGCCTGGAGCCTCGGGTTGCCCAGTCAGACAAACAGATAAAAGACCTCCTCAACAGGGTGGAGTTCCTGGAAGACAGGGCGGAGGATGCAGAAGGACGGGCGAGACGCAACAACGTCCGCATAGTGGGTTTACCGGAAAAATGGGAAGGAAGAGATCCGACCACACACGTGGAGGACTGGCTACGCACCCTGTTGCCAGAAGGCACCCTCTCGCCACACTTCATGGTGGAACGAGCACACAGAGTCCCGACCAGGCCACTCCAAACCGGATCTAATCCGCGCCCTTTTCTCATCCGCATCCTGAACTACAGAGACCGGGATGCTGTCCTGAGAGAAACCCGTAAACTCGGTAACGTACAGGTGGAAAATGCAAATATAATGTTTTTCCCAGACTACACGATTCAGGTGCAGTGCCAGAGACATTCCTTCCTGATGGTGAAGCGGAGGCTGCACCAACTAGGACTTACGTATTACCTCCTCTTCCCTGCGAAGCTAAGAGTGATAGCAAATGAAAAAACACACTTCTTTGACTCCTCGGAAGACGTGGAAGCCTGGCTGGATAATGGGACGGACAAGAACACGGGGAAATCGGGAAACCCGAACAGGTCAAGGAGACGCAGGGGATCCAAAAGGAGACGTGGCGCCAGGTCACCCTCCCCTGCGGCAAGTGGCACTCAGCACAGCGCGAGTCCGCCGGAGGAGGAAATGCGCCGGGAACAACAGGAGGCCCTGCGGATGGTCTCGGAGCTCAGCGGCTCCCTGTCCCAGCGCTCCCCGCCTGCCACCAGCCCCAGGATGTCACCGAGTGACGACGAGGTGATCTATGGTCTACCGGACTCACAAATCTTGAGTGGTCTACCAGACATCACCCCACAAACGTCGGACCTATATGGCTGATGGAGTGCCGCACCCCGGCACTCTCAGTGTCCTGCTCCACTCTCCCTCCCACCCTCTGCCCTTGCACCTGCAAATAGACAGTCCTGAAGCACTGGAGGGAGATGACCGGGAGGTATCGATCGATCGAGTGAAGCGGAAGCACTGACCCAGCTCCTCCCGGTGAAGGCGAACACTGACCACGCAGTAAGTTGAGACTGTGCCACACTTAAAGTAGCCTATCGCGAAACAGATGCCCTGTGGCACTCACACCTCATGAGGCACAACAAGGCAAGGGTCCCTCTGGGTGTGCGGTGGTCACTAGCACCGAACCTGGACAGCGATGTGACCTCATGACTTTATGATCACACAACGTAACTGGCGGTGGGCCCGTCCGATGGCCGCCTGGACCTATATTTCTTCCCCCCCTGAAAGGGCACTCACGCTTTCACGTTCAGCTGACACTCATTAGCCACCTAGCCTGCGTGATGGGCAGCAACCCCCCAGAATGGATTATTAGTACTTTTTGTAGAATGTTTGGACGGCTGCGCGTTTGGCAACCGACCTTATGGTATTTTCCCCAGTTCATGTTCACCCTCCTTCTCCCTATTGTGATATGCTGCATACATGGTCTGACAAGGTGCTCACTAGACTCATTCCGGGGTTATACGGACGAGTGTGGGGATGTTCTGGAATTGGATGGTGGAGAGCTCCCTGGGGGGGTGTGCGGAACGGGGGGAAGAACGGGTGAAACTGACATGTTGAATACTGATGGCTGAGGTCAAAATCTGTACTTGGAATGTACGCGGAATACATACACCTTCACGCAGGTACATGATATATTCGTACTTGAAGAGGCACAAAGTGCAGATAGCATTCCTTCAGGAGACACACCTAACAGCCCCTGAGGTACACACCCTACGCAGGCGGTGGCGTGGCCAGATCTACGCGACGGGGTTCTCCTCTTACGCCAGGGGGGCATTGATATGGGTGAGACCGGGGATCCCGTTTGAGGTTGAAGACTCACACATAGACAAGGAGGGGAGATTGGTGGCAGTGAAGGGACGCCTAGATGGGCGACCGCTGGTACTAGCGTCGCTCTATGCCCCCAACACGGATCAGCAGGGTTTCCTCGAGACAGTGTCCACAACCCTAGCACATTGGCATGGGATTCCCTGGATATTGGGGGGGAATTATAATTGCGTATTGGACACCACACTGGACCGCTCCTTCCCACCGCTACCCAATGCACCGGTAGTGGGCGCCATGAAAGCTGGGCCTCACACTGGAACTTGCATGATGTGTGGCGCCACCGGAATCCAACTACCAAGATGTATTCGTACTATTCAGGAGCCCACACCCTGCACACCAGATTAGACATATACATGCTCACTGATGACTTACTCCCGTTAGTAACAGAAGCACACTACATGGGTAGGGCACACTCCGACCACAATCCACACATGCTAACAATCTCATGGGCAAGCGCTCGTCCCCCTGTTCCCAACTGGAGACTGCAACCAGACCTCCTACTGGACGCACCCTTCCGAGATTCACTGTTCACACATATAGTGCATTACTTTGAGGAAAATGCGGGCTCTGCCACCTCTCCACAAATAGAATGGGAGGCGTTCAAGGTGGTCATAAGGGGACAATGCCTGGGCACGCAGAGAAATCTCAAACGACAGGTGGAGAGGGACCTGCAGAAGGTAGAAGAGGAATTGAGCCGGCATGAACAGTAGTCGGTTAGAGGGAACATCACTGGGCTCCAAGCTGCGCAGGCGAGTCACGAACGATTACTAGAAAGGCTCAGATGTTTGAATTATGCGGCACATGCGGCACGTACCCACGATAGGGGGGACAAACCCGGTAAATAGTTATCATGGCTCATCGCCAGAGAGGAACGGATGAAACCAGTCACGAAAGTGCTGGGCGCAGATGGGGCGCCCTTGCACACACAATCGGAGATTCATGGCGCATTTACCGCACATAAAACACTGTATCGCTCTTGCCTGCCCACCCCCGCCCCGGACACGGAGGAATATCTCAGCTAGGTACCGCTACCGTCACTCAGCGATGCCCAACGCGCTGCCTTAGCGGCGCCCATTGCCTCTGAGGAACTCCGGGGAGGTCATAGCGGCGCTTTCCAACGGAAAGTCCCCTGGCCCCGACGGACTCCCAGCGGAGTTCTATAAAGCGTACCCGGACCTCCTGATCCCTGAACTCATTAAACTGTATGAGACGGCGTTGGACGACTCCTCCCTGCCTCTTTCTCTGAGTGAAGCCACCTTGGTCTCCCTCTTAAAACCGGGAAAGGAGGGGTCGCTACTGGGCTCGTACAGGCCACTTGCCCTCCTAAACACTGACTATAAAATATTAGCATCCACGCTAGCGAGGAGACTGGCCCAATATACGCCTACCCTGGTCCACCCTGACCAGAACGGCTTCGTACCTACACGCAGCACTTCACTCAATATCCGTCGGTTGTTCAGGGTGCAGGAATACGCGAGGGAACCTTGGCCACAATCGGGTTGTATAGTCTTAGATCTGGAAAAGGCATTTGACTCGGTAGAGTGGCCGTATCTCAGAGCGGTTATGCAGAAATTTGGTCTGGGTGACACATATTTGGACATGGTGGACCTCCTATACCAAACGCCTAACGTTCGTGTCCGGATAGGGAGCCTCCTATCGGACGCCATACAGGTAAGGCGGGGCACGCGTCAGGGCTGCCCGTTATCGCCTCTGCTCTTCTCATTGGCTATGGAGCCGCTGGCGGAGTTGCTGAGGGTGCAGGGTGCCGAGTGGGGCATCCCATTGACGGATGGCATACACGCGGTCTCGCTGTATGCTGATGACCTGCTCCACTACGTCAGGGACCTCACGCAGTTACCCCCGGGGCTCACCAGTGCCCTCCGAGAATTCACAACCCACTCGGGTCTGAGGGTAAACTGGGGGAAATCTGGGGTTTATCCCTTTCACCCAGATATGCAGGAGTGCACAGTGCAGTTAGGGGACACAACGCTGGCATGGTATGCCGGCACCTTTAAGTACCTGGGCATCCACATTTACAGGAATCCGGCGGATATATTGGATGGTAACCTGATTTGGGCCATAAACTCCCTGCGGGCCCAGATACGTTTCTGGAGCACGCTGCGGCTAAATGTCCCGGCCAGAATCACCCTGTCGAAAATGATAGTCTTACCTAGACTCCTTTATTATTACTTGAACATACCGGTGTATGTCCCTGCTCGGGTCTTCAAAGACCTGGAGACCCTAGTGCGAACACTCATATGGAATGCAGGGAGACCAAGGGTGGCCCTGAAGAAATTGTATGCCCCGACGTCCTCAGGGGGACTTGCGGTCCCGAACCAGGAACATTACTACCTCGCCGCGCAACTCCAGTGGGTAGTGGCCTGGCTCGCGGGAAGGAGCCTGCACGACACTGCCTCGGCGGCCCCGGACCTGACTCATGTGGAGGCTCTCGCTATGTTCCACCCCCTTAGCGGCGCAGCTCGCGGAACGCAACTGCACCTCGCGGTGGCACTACGATGCTACAAACGTGCACTAAACTTAACTAAGGAGACTACACCCTACGCCCCAGCCCTTCCGCTGGAAGGAATGCCCAGGCCTGGGGGTGTGGGAACTGCAGCGCACCTGCACGACTGGGTGCAGGTGGGACTTGAGACAATGGCGGACCTATATGACGACGGCGCCCTGGTCCTGTTCGAGAGACTAGTAGAGAATCCCGGACTGCCAGATGGACAGTTCCTGTTCCATGCATCTCTGATCCGGGTCCTAACGAAACACTGGGGCGACATGTCTGAGGAACCTCAGACACACCTCTTGATACAATACTTACACGTTATGGGGGCACGGTCACACGTAATACACTGGCTAACACAAGCGCTAAGGTCCCACACTACAAGCTCACTACAGTCAGTAAGAGACAGGTGGACAACTGACAGGGGGAGGGACTGGTCGGATAAGGAGTGGGAGAGGATCCTGGAAGGCCCACAGCACATTCCCCGCAACTCGAGATTCAAAATAATACAATTCTACATCACACACAGGGCATACCTGTCCCCGGACAAGATCAACCGCTATTTCGGCCTAGATACCGCCAGCTGCCCATGATGCGCGCTGCTGAATGCAGATCTCCTACATATGCTGTGGGCATGTCCCGAACTGCGGACGTACTGGCACGATGCCACTACACTGTTGACGAAAGGGACGGCAATGGAACTTAGTCACGACTGGGACACCTGTGTGCTGGGCCTACTTACCAGAACAAAACACAACAAAGCCCACACGAGGTTCTGGGATCTGGGACTGATAACCGCCAAAAGGCTCATAACACGTCACTGGAAAGCCACGGACCCGCCACAGACGAAACACTGGAGTGCCTCCCTCATTTACTGGGCGACCGCAGAAGGCACAGTGTTACGCAGGGAAGAAACAGCGGGACGGAGGGCCATCCCGATAGCCCAGATTTGGCAGGGCTTCCTACAAGCATTCACCAAGGCCTGCCACGATAAAGGGGTGATGTGAGATGATAGATAACTCGCCCCCCTCGCCCCCAATGGAGTGAAGGGACACGTTTGGGTAGAATGATACATAGCAACAGGGAGAAACAAGAGCTGCACACATACAGACATAAGCTACCACCCCCGCAGCCTCTCTCTCACTCCCCCCCCACCCGATCCCCCCCTCCCCCTAGTCGGAAGGGGCCACACACACGGCCGACTCCAACGGTGCAACCCCGCCCCGGGCCTTAGAGCTTACACACACCACCCGAACCGTTGCCCCGCGAACACTTGACGCCAGCACCCTACATAGCCACTCTACCCGGACCTAGCACGTCAGGACCCACACTGCAGCACCCCCTCCCCCCTCCCGAGTTAAGGTTCATTACACCCCCAATTTCTTTCCTATTTCCCCCGGTTGGGTCAGAGGTAATTGCAGCGACTGTCGCCCCCCCGGTTGATTACGCTGGATCTGCCATTCTCAAACAAATTTTTACTTTTCTGCACACGACGAACAAGCACGAGGTTGTAGCACACATAGCGGCCCCTGCCGCAACCCTCTACCGCACTGCGACAACACTCTGAGCGTTCTAGCCGCCCACGGCACTCACATGCGTCGCCCGGAACCGGGCCTGGTTGGTTATATACACCATTGAGGAACAACACGTTGTATCACTGGCCGGAGGGTTGTAGGCAACAGGGGTACAGCTGGCCAGAAGAATGCCCGTCTTGAAGGGTAGGGCCAGATATTCTGGTGGGTTCGACACTGCGAAATAAGTTGTAACACATTGATGGAGTGTCCATTAGGGTGAATGCAGAGACTGTCCCCCATTACAGCTGATTGTGTTATTCGCTAATGAGTGCATTTATTGGGTTTTCAACCGTCGTCAACATTCGATCAGATATTGTACGAGCTACTCAAATGGCTGTTTCCCCTTTGAATTATACACATAAGAAATGTAACTGTATGTCAAGTGTTTCAATAAAACAGATTTTAAAAAAAAAAAAAGAGAGAAGGCCTGCTGCATTATCGGGGCATTTACTGGCGCCCAAGGTAGCGGTCTCCTGGTGAAGCAGTGACTACCGGGGACCCACATAGGTGAGAAGACCCGGCAGCCGCAGCAATAGAGACTGCATTGGTGTGATGCGTTGGTCTGAGCGGGCCTGGTGAACCCAACTGGGAAGGCGCAGCAGCGGCGCTGATGCCGGATTCACCAGGTGTGCTGGTGGTCCTGTCTCTCCGAAGTGACTGTAGGGCCATTTGATGCGATCCGGCTGAGAGCCTAGAGAGGGCCTCATGAGGGGCAGTACAGTGATTTCGTGGCCTTCTGCCCTCTGTTGCCCTCGTTGTAGCGTGCCCTTCTGCCTTCTGTGTTCCTCGTTTTTTGTTTTGTCCTCTGTTGCCCTCGTTGTAGAGTGCCCTTCTGCCCTCTGTTTTCCGCGTTTTTTGTCCTGTTGTGCCCTCTGTTGCCCTTGTATTTAGTTTCCCTCGTTGTAGCGTGCCCTTTAAAGTGCCCTTCTGCGATTTTGCGCGTGGCACTGTTACTACATCTGCGAGTGCTGTGTTATGTTCCAGGACTTCTATTGTTGATGGATTCTGTTATTGTATTTTGTTTTTATTTTTGTTTGCTATTAAAGACATAATAATTATTGAAGTATTTGGTATTAATGAAATGTAAATAAAACGAAAAGGTTCACACGTGTTAATGCAATGTAAAGAAAATTAAAAGGTTCACATGTGTTCTTTTGTATGTGGATAATTTTTTTCTTCTTTTTTTGGTGCTATTAAAGACATGCTTATTTTTGAAGTATTTGATATGTAAAGAAAATAAAAAGGTTCAAACGTGTTCTTGTGTATGTGTTTTAATTTTTGCATGGTTCAAGGGTAATTTTCATAATCCAGCCACCCATACACCCCATCCATCCATCCAAACATCCCTGCATCCATACACCCATCCATCCATCCATCCCCGCATCCATACACCCATCCATCCATCCGCCATCACCCATCCATCCATCCCTGCATCCATACATACACCCATACACTGATCCATCCATCCACCCATACACCCATCCATACATCCCTGCATCCATACACCCATCCCTCCCTGCATCCATACACCCATCCATCCATTCATCCCAGCATCCATACACCCATCCATCCATCCATCCGCCATCACCCATCCATCCATCCCTGCATCCATACATACACCCATACACCATCCATACACCCATACACCCATACACCCATCCATACATCCCTGCATCCATACACCCATCCATCCCTGCATCCATCCACCCATCCATCCATCCATCTGCCATCACCCATCCATCCATCCCTGCATCCATACATACACCCATACACCCATCCATCCATCCACCCATACACCCATCCATACATCCCTGCATCCATACACCCATCCATCCATACACCCATCCATCCATCCATCCATCCATCACCCATCCATCCATCCCTGCATCCATACATACACCCATACACCCATCCATCCATCCATCCACCAGCACTCACCCATGCATACATCCATCTATTTTTCCTGTAAATCCATAAAAAATGTTTCCTTGATAGGAGACTCGAACCCTGCTTGACAGCACCAAAGTCGGGAGTGTTATACGTCATGCCACAATGCAAGTTCTTAATTTGCATTTTGATTCCCATATATCAGTAAAATGCGAAATTGTTGTTAATTTGCATTTGTAATCCCACATATCAGTTAAATCCATACTAAATGTTTGAATCTCACAACTGTTTTCAAGTTTGTTAATTTGCATTTTTAATCCCACATATCAGTATAATTTATCCCATAAAAAAGTTTCGTTGATAGGACACTTGAACCCTGCTTGACAGCACCAAAGTCGGGAGAGTTATATGTCATGCCACAATGCAAGTTCTTAATTTGCATTTTTAATCCCATATATCAGTAAAATGCGAAATAAAATGCAAAATTGTTGTTACTGTGCATTTTTAATCCCACATATCAGTTAAATCCATCTTAAATGTTTGCCACATATCAGTATAACCCATCCGAAATGTTTGAATCCCACGTGTCATTAAAATCCGTAATGTTTGTATTTCGATTATAGTACCCGTTGCGATGAGAACGCATGCAATGAGAACGCACGTTAACATCGCATGCGTTGCAATGACATGCGATGTTAGTGGCCTCGCGTCCTCGTTGCATGCGCACTAAAGGCATGCGATGTAAACGTTCATCCGATGTCAAAGTCGCGGTGCGAGAGCACCGCGATGTTTTGACACCGATGTGTTTGGTGTTTCCCAATTGCGGTACTTTGAGTGTGACTGGTCAGGATTTCACATTCTTGTCTGGTGATTGCCGTGTGCAAAACACTTTGTATTTTTATGGCTAGATTTTGAGCTCCAGACACAATGTTGCCTGGGAAAGATACAAACATTGCTACAAAAATTGCTGTAACTAGTGCCATTTGTAATTTCGGATGTTTGTTCAGCTTCAAAGGTGACCCTTTTTAGAAGCAGTGGATGTTAACGAGCATGGTCAGGGCTAGGCCACCGTTCAGCTACGTCTGCTGTTTTATTGTTAGGTCCGAAAACATGTCATTTTTGGGCGAAGTGGAAGCATGACTCATGTAGCCTTATGGAGCAATGTACAGACATGTGAAAAAGTGGTTTTCTACTTGAAGGGCAAGTTTGTAGTGTAGCTGGTAAGAAGAGGAAAACAAGAAAACGGAGCTAAACTATTTTAAAAACCGACTCAGAGAAAATAAAACAAGGATTATAATAATCCCAGATAAGGAAGGAACGTGTCTTCCAGGAAGCAATAAACTGCATTGAGGTAAAACGCATATAATCCTTTAAACAGAAAATATGCTTTCTGCCCAACTGAAATGAAATCAGAGAGCGCAATTACAGGTTTAATGCATTTGAAATGAAAAAAGGCAACGTTTCACTGCTATTAAGAGATGTGATCAAATGAGAATGTTTTGGCCACTTGATGGTGTAAGAAAAGACGAAATTATCTGGACTGACTTTAAAAAGCTGTGAATTCTGCTGTTAAATAATGTTTAACAGAAAATATTTCATCACTTTGCAGCTGACATTAATTTAGGCAGCATGACCAAAGTTTTTATCATTAAGAAAAAAGATCTTTTACTTTTTGGTGGTCCAGCGGAAATGGATCTGGGCCGCTGCGTATTGTCTGCATTGCTATGGATGTAGAAAACACGAGTTAAAAAGCCTTTTAGAAGAGAAGAAAGCATGGAAAGTCAAATGCTTCCAGGGAGTGCTGAAAAAACAAGGCCGGGAGAGAAAATAAAAAAAAATGAGGCGAGAGTGGAGAAGATAACGAGATAGACGAAAGGAGGGTCCGGCTGGGAGCTGGGAAAGAGGCTAAAAGGGCTGAAAGGGAGGGGAGAATGCACGTAGCACATTCCAATGAAGTCTGGTGGGGGGCGGGGTGGGGAGCAGGCATATGGTGTTTGAGTGAGCAGCCTTTGATGTGCGAGCGAGTGGGAGGGAACAGCAGGGGGCGGAGAAGCAGATTGCCTTCAACGCAGGAGGCAGGCAGAAGGCTCGGGCAAGCTCGTGCACGAGAGCACATGCACTCGTGAAAAACCTCTTTTTTGGGCTCATGGTGAAACTCTTGGTTTCACTGCTATAGACTCGTCTATTCCATTCCTGCGGAATGGAAATAGGCCGAGACCTAAAAACTAGTATGGAAAAACGTCAAATCTCTTTCCTTACTAGAGGACGAGGCCGCCTTTGCAAAAAGAAACCACGCATGGATGACACATAATTCGTACAAATCCCTGACATCACAACCATATTTTAGTCAGGGCTATCCAAAAGCCATAAAACTGAGGTTTTTGAAACACAGACTAGGGATTTTGCCCAGCAGAGAGCATCTTCCACCATGGCTCAGGAGCAACGGCCACGAAGCCTGTCCGCTCTGCAACCTAGAGAAGGGCGACATCCTCCACATGACCTGTCTTTGCAAAGAGCTTCGGCAAGCCCGCCAACAGCTCTTAATGGACCAGTTCAAGCAGATAGGGACTAGCACTAGAAGGCAAGCGGTGCTCGTCTGCTTGAATCCTGCAAACACTAAACTGAACTGCAGATATGTCAAGTTCCTTGCGATGATCGAGCAAAGACTGTTAAAACTTCCAAAATCATCCACACAGGCAACAAGTAGGCGGACATTAGGACGCAAGGGAACACGCTTCCCTGGCCCCAGAAAAATGCTCCTGGACAATTAGACTGGGTCTTCTACTGTATGCTTTTTTAAAATGATTATAACGAACACATTTTTTTATGACATTTTAAAACTTTTGTTGTAAAACGTTTTTGCACTGGTTTTAATTAACTATGCATAATAAACTTACCTTACCTTACCTTCTGTTATTGTGAATGCAGAGAGGAATTGCAGTAGGTTCCTTTGTTGTTACAGGGCTGTCTGCAATGCGCAGTCAACACTTGTGAGCCTAACAGGAAGCCTCAACATTGTATCCCTCGCCAGGATAGAAAATGGCTGCCAAGACCTGGTCAGGAGAGTGGGTTGTGCCTCGAGTGAGATGTTTCCTGAGCTCCTACAGGGAGGCACAGGAGTCTGGATACACTGGAAGTTTCCCAGGGTTGAGCTGAAGTTGGGGGCACTCTGAGAACTTCAGAGGTTTAGGCAGTAAGCATATATGATGATGATGTTTGACATTGCTTTATCCCACCATGTACACTTTGTACCCAGGACAATGATTTGGTGCTTCCTTTATAGTACTGATCAGCGACCAACCCAGAACATTTGCCTGAAAGAGGGAAGAAAAGGGCAAAGTACAGAAAAGCTAGGTAAACCATGACTACATTTCTCCTGACAGACAGGTCTGTTCTTGGTAACCAAAACTCCATTAAATGCAAAAGGTAGAAAGTTTTTTCATCAGCTCCCAGTATACCTGGGGCTGGTTTTTACAAGATGTCTAAATACAGTGTGGCTACCTCGATAATAGTAGGGGAGGGACCCTTGAAGGTTCTATCTGCACCTATATTAGTCGCTATTGTAGGTGTAACCAGAATACATGGGAAGACAGGTCATCACAGTAGGCTCCTGTAGTGAAGAAAAAAAGAGGCTTAGGAAGCTCCAGAAACTGCGGACCCTGAAGTTGTGTTCGATAGGAAGGCAGGAACAAAATTGAACCACCTGCAGAATATTGATGCAATCCATTGGAAAGAAACGAATCGGAGAACTTCATTAAACCCCTAACCATATGTACACCAGTGCAAATCTCTCACAAGTCCCTCTATACATTTCACAAGCTAGGTTAATATATGATTACATCAATATTGGATTGTTCATATGCAAACATAACAACAATTGATGGCTGGCTGATAGTACATTCTCTGAATTCAACACACACGACTGAGGATGGTTGAAGGCCAGCCTCTGCAGCCATAAAAGTATAAGACTTACAAATTAAATGCATCTGGTGAGAGAAGGTTGAATAGTGAACTAATTCAAGACAAGCATGATCCTTACGAAAGTCCCAAAAAGAAATCAGCAGGCATCATGGATACCTCATAAAATAAAAACTGATTTGACTCAAGGAAATCCCTTCCCTTAGTAAAATTACAAATAATCAAAAGGAACCTGAAATTCCTGAGGAATACACACATTATTTAATGGCACCCGTTAAAAGTTAGGTTCATGATGGAATGTATAGAAAGTAACTTACCATAATTCTAGAGAAGATGTACAGAAGTGACAAAGAAAAACCTTCAATATCACCCTAATCGTTTGATATTCAGATCTCAGATCTCCCTCCACCCAATACAACCAGTAATGCAAAAAAAAAAACCCTTTTTCCCTCTTCTTTTCAGTTGAAGGCTTTCTTTGATTGTTTTGACACATTAGAGAATTTGTGTTAGTGTTTTCATCTCTTACTTGCACTGGCACATATATTTTTCTTAACTTACTTTTCACATGAAAGATTTCTCGCCCTCTTACCTAAAACTTCACCGGATTGGTTAGAGCACTTTGGTCTTTTTTATTTCTGGCCATTCCTATTCTTTAAGATTAATAATTTTCCTTTCTTCCCTACCCTGGGGGACCTAATATTCCCGTGTCTCTTTCTTTCTGAAAAATATTGCAGGTCAAAATTGTTTTAATGGTTTTCTTGTGATTCTCATTATGAGCTTATTTTCTTGTTTTTGTGCCTGATGCACCAAAGTGATGTGATCGAAGCATTCTGAAAAAAATGTGCCTTGATTTGTGATTCAGTCCTGTTCCTACATAACAACGCTTTAACTTTGAATCACACCATAAAACGATGGTCCCTCAAAGGGCTTCTTTGCCTTGCAGACTGGAATTGCTGACACTTTTCTTCACCCATCTGTTCCAAGAATATCCATCAAATATGTATAACACTTGTGTGCCACAAAGGCATCTGTACCCCTACTAGTACTATGTTAATTCACTTTTTGTGTTATCCTTTTATCTTTGGAGTGTCAAGTATATCACATGTGCACAGAAATAAATATCGGGATTTATCGTACCCGGGCGATTGGAGAAGAAGCGAGGCTCCTATTTTTTCGACTATGACTTTTGCAGGAAAGAGATGAGGTCAGAAACAGGCATTTTCACAACATGAATTTTCTAGATACTTGGGAGAAATAATTGGAGAAGTTCATTGGAAGAATAGAGAAGTTGAATGAAGGGGCAGATTTGGAGTGGACAATATCAGCTAACTGGCTCACAGATTAATGAAGACATATGATTGACCTTGGGAGCCTCCTACACTTAAAGCGTTGAAACTTTGCAGAAATTGGAAGCATTGCACTAACAATAATTCAAGCCCTGATGACGTCCTATCTCCAGGACGAAACGCGTCGGCTGTTGGGAGTTTAAAGAAAAATATACCAAGAACATATGAATTATTTTTGTTTCCTTGATTAACTGTTGCTTGACAATTATTGATTTTGTGGTGACCAATTGTGATTAAATATTGGTACTGTCTTATTCAACAACAAAAAATGTTGTACTCCCAGCTCATTCTTTGAGTATATAACAGAAATGAATATGTCTTGTGGATTTAATTGCATGTAAAGATACACATTTTCAGAGGAAGTATCTTTATTTTACAGCTCTCGATTTTTGTTTGATTTTGTTTCAAAATGGTCATCAAATGGGCGTCATTAATACCATGTAAATCTCTGGTCAAGGTAAGACCAGTGGTGTGATACCAATGAAGCCACCCCAGCAGCTTATGATTCAGCTACAATCACTATAAATGTAGGCCTTTACACCCCAGAATTGAAAAGTGCCTGTTCCTAACTTTCAGTGTGGATCTATATAAAAAATACAAATTTGTATTTTTTACACCTGAACCAATTTGGTCAAGGCAAGACTTTTGTAGAGAAGGAAGATTGCTCCATACACTGGTTGATGTAAATAAATAACAAGCTTTATTGAGAGAACACAACCTGGCATCAGTTCTCCACAAGGTGCCAGGGGACTGCCAACCTTGGAATTCCTGAAGCCTTAAATTCTAAAAGGAACTTAGAATACAGAAGTAAATGACCAAGACTCACAATGATGCTAACATCATAACACATCTCCTTCCCTCCTAAAAACAAAAGAAATAAAAGCAATAAAAAAGAAATATAATCATGATCTATCATAAACATCAAGATAAGAGGGTGCTCTGCACATTCTTGAGCTCCTCACATCATCCCGCTCCCTCTCTCTGGATGACTCCACATTCACCGTACCCTCCCGACAACCTCCCACCTCATCGTCCCTCATGTGCCTCACCCCAGAACATCCACCATCCACCCTTCTACTACAATCAACACCTCTCTGATTTAAAACCACGTTCCTGAAATTCCACCTCTGCACGTTGTCCAAAACGACAAAAAATGTGCTCACCCTGACCACTCGAAAGGAACCTTTGAACTTGGATAGTCCTTTCATGACTACCTGATTTCACCTCAACCAATCACCAACCCTAATCCAGACCGTACCTAGACTCTCAACACTGTAATTCCTAAGTCTATTCTCAACACCATTCCTCAACCAAAAAGGTTCTAGTTTGCTACCAGGCATCCTGCTCTGCATCGCAACAAAAGGAATTTTAGAAATAACGCTATGACTAGGGTTCCGATGCGCCCATACCATCTCCTCTACCATTTTCAACACATTGCACCGGTTAACCACAGCCAATTGTATCGTTCCCTTTGACTAAACGGTTAACCCTCTCCACCATTCCATTACCTTCTGGGTTGTAAAGCAAAGTGCACAAGTGTCTTACACGCTACTTTTTAAAAAAAGAAAACCATCGTATCAGACGTCAGTTGGGTCCCATTGCCAGTCAATACAACTGGAACACCTTCCTCTTCAAAAATCTCTTCTAATGTTGAAATGGTGCTTTTTGTGGTGACATCCTTCGTGAATTTGACACAAATCCACCTGGACTCAACATCAGCAACCATAAAAGCAAACCTGAACCCTCCCTGAAGATCATCCATGGAACCAATAAAATCCATACAGGTGTTGTGCTGCCGTGTCCCAGGATCCTCAATGTGTCCACACACACTCTTGCCACCAACTTTCAACCTCTTCTCACTTTCTTTGCAAAAGCATCACGCCTCCACCCACAACTTGATTTGATCATCAATACCTGGCGGCCAAAATTCCTCTTTAATCCTCCAACTCATTGATCCCTGACCCAAATGGCCTACATGTGTCATATCAAACAACCTTTGTCACAGTCCAACACGTGGTACAAACTGATCGCCTCACATCAGAAAACTCTTACCATTCATAGACAGTTCATCCAGCAACTTAAAAAACAGTCGCACTGCAGGAGACAACGTACTTTCTCTTGTGGCTCCACACTGCACCGTAACCTCCACCTCCTTAAATACTCCATCCAATTTCATTTCATCCTCCCACTCCTTCAAGGTGAATGTTCCTGACCCACACTGCACAGCATCTTGTACCAATGCCACAGCTTCCTCTGCTTCCTGATCCCTAACAGCTACCCCGTCAACCTCCTCCAACTTCAGGGGTAGTCTCGATAGGCAATCTGCCTGCAAATCCTCCACCCTTGCACAAACCCCACAGCATACGAGTATTCTTTGGGTAGGGGCCCCCTCCCGGGGCTAGTTAAATCTTGGGGGCAGTGCATGTGGATTGGACAATATATGTGGGGGATGGCTAAGCTCCCTATCACTACTATTAATATCTGTGGGTTGAACGATAAGTTTAAAAGGTGACGGGTACAAGAAGACCGTACATTTTTAAGAGTGCATGTTTACTGCTTGCAAGAGAACCATATTACACACTGTGATAGTGCTATGCTGAGCGCCTTAGGGTTGAATGTAGTCTGTCATACAGCCCAGGACTAAAGGGGAGGCCATCTTAGTTAAAGGAAATTCTGGTGTCCTTAGTCGTAAGGCTGCAGATAGTTATGGGAGATGGGCAATTGTTGGGTGTAAAGCTGGGAGGGGTCTCTTTACGCTGTGCTCAATACACGCTCCTGTCGTAGATTACCCTAGACTGCCTAATTTTTTAGCAACCAAATTACCATTGTGGCCTGCCCCGTATATAGTATGTGGGGACTTCAATCTAAATGGTTCAAAGGGGCCTGGGGGCAATGAAGCGTGTCATGCTGGGCACAAATCACAACCATTTAGATCTTCCAGGAATCTAGTAGACGACATTGGCCTAATTAATGTCTGGCCCAGCCTGAAGGCCCCTGATGCTGGGTACACTTACTATTCAGGCGCTCATGGCAATATTGCAAGATTGGATTATTTCTTGGTCTCACCATTATTTGTTAGGGGCGCGCCGGTGAAACTTTTTCCAAGATTAATACATAGCCCCATCGTCTTGGAACTTCCACTTGATGGACTGAGAAGTGAGCCCAGAAGATGGACATTTGAGAGGGCTCTTTTGTCGGACTCAGAGTACATAAGGTATGTAATGGTAATGGGCTGGATTTCTGAGTTTTTGGAATTTGAAAAAGGTAGCTCGTCTCCCAGAATGGTATGGGGCCCTTTCAAGGCTGGTATAAGAGGTGAAACCCTTAGGTTCAGTATCTGCAAACAGATGCAGGGTCTGGGGCAGATCAAAGAACTTTATCAAAAGCTTGGTGTTTTGGAGGCAGAATTGGTTTTAGCTGTGGCCTCCGGGAGAGATCTTTCTCCCGTGCTGAACCTGATATCTTTAATTAAGGCAAGCTGGAACGAATTTACGGCTAAGAAGATCACCGGAAATTCATGGCCAGAGATCAGGAGTGCTCTGAATATAATGAATGGGTGGGGCGGCTATTAGCAGTGCGGTTGAGGCAAAATCTAGCAACTGGGCATATTAGTCAGATTAGGAATATGCAAGGTAGATTGGTAATGGCGGTAAGGGAGGACGGTGGCAGAGTCTCCCCCGACCCGCTTGGCGCCAGTAAGCACATTTAGAGCGCAAGACTTTGCACTGAAGTGTTTTGGTTGTTGTAACCTAAAATGTTAATACCTGCTGAATTTTAAAATTGATTGCTAATTTTAAAGTCACTTACTCCATTGTTTATTCACGCTCATTCCCGGGGCCACTAGCGGCATCTGGGGCTTATTCGAACTCTGGGAAGTCTGTGCTCGATCTTCCAGCCTGCCCGCCCCGGTCCGACTCGGTAGCTAGTACCGTTGAGCGGAGGGCGGGACAGGAAGAGCCAGACACTTCCGCTGACACGAGCGGTTAGCGCTCTAGCTCTCCAACAGGAAGGGCTATTTAGGCAGCGAGGAGCTGCCGGCTGATCGCGGTAAGGGAGGACGGTGGTAGAGTCTCCCCGACCCGCTTGACACCAGTAAGCACATTTAGAGCGCAAGACTTTGCACTGAAGTGTTTTGGTTGTTGTAACCTGAAATTTTAATACCTGCTGAATTTTAAAATTGATTGCTAATTTTAAAGTCACTTACTCCATTGTTTATTCACGCTCATTCCCGGGGCCACTAGGGGCATCTGGGGCTTATTCGAACTCTGGGAAGTCTGTGCTCGATCTTCCAGCCTACCTGCCCCGGTCCGAGTCGGTAGCTAGTACCGTTGAGCGGAGGGCGGGACAGGAAGAGCCAGACACTTCCGCTGACACGAGCGGTTAGCGCTCTAGCTCTCCAACAGGAAGGGCTGTTTAGCCCCCTCGTCGCTCTGAGCGCGCAGCGTTCGCGCACAGGGGCGCGCCTAAGGACGCACCTAAGACAAGCCAAAGTGAAGCCCGTCTGCGCCCGTCCGCGACCGGACGTGACCAGTGGCCATGGCACTTACATCTGCTGACCCAGGCTGCAATTCCACTATACGGGTGAGTTACTCCTCACAAGTACTCTTAGGCTTGCGAACTTCCCTCCACTTGGGCTGCACAAGGATGGTGGACACTTATCCGGAGGGCCCTTTCTCCTGTCGTGATTGTCAGACTCAGTTTCAGGCCCAATCTGATGATATTGCTGGTTTTCATCAGGTATCAACAAGAGGGGTGGGCGCTAATATGCTACTGGGTTGTAAGAATTTGCTTTGCAATATTAGATCGTTGCCAAAGCACTTTACTGAGGTATGGGAACTAATATCATCTGTAGAACCGGACCTATGTTTTCTAACAGAAATATGGATGAAACCCCATTCGGTCCCTGCCATCACCTTAGGCATCCCGAATGGCTATAAAATAGTTAGACTAGATCGCCCCATCAAGATAGGGGGAGGGATAGCTATTGTTCATAAACAGGAAATAGACATTTCTATTTTAGACGAATATTGTACCCCAGAAATGGAACTACTGATCTTTAAAATTGTCATCTCACCCACGCTGCAGCAAGAATTATCACCGGATCCAGGAAATACGACCACATATCGCCACACCTGAAAGCTTTAAGCTGGCTACCCTATGAAGCCAGAATCCAAATGAAGATAGCTTGTATCACTCATAAAGCACTACACCACAACACCCCGGGATACCTAGCGAAGAAACTACAGCTGTCGGGAGGGAATCGGCCAGCGAGGAGTACTGAAGAATTTCTACTACGGCCAGCCTTTTTCCACAAAAAAAAAACTTATGACAGAGCGTTCTCAGGAGCTGCCCCCAGAATATGGAACTCTATTCCTCCTACCATCAGGAAGATCCATAATGTAGAAGCATTCAAGCGAGAGCTAAAGAGCTATCTGATGAAAAAATACACCATCTAGATCCAATCAGTCTCAAAATGACATTGAACTAAATATCATACCTGTTTACACACTCTACTTATGATATATATATATCCACCTATGACTTTATCTATCATCTACCTCCTATCATCTACCTCATAGTTGCTTACACATCTTCTCGTGAGTGAAATATAACCTACACTGTTCTATATTTATTACCTACCTCCTATCTTCTACTTCATATTTGTTGTCTGTTGAACTGTTTGATATATATGTCTTTGTCCACGCCTCATATGCAATTTGTCTCGTTGCCCATTTAACTGAGTGATATATAATGTATGTCGCATACGCCTATATGTTAAGCGCTCTGATACCCACGGGTCTTGTTCGCGCTATACAAAACTTTCTAATAAATAAATAAATAAATAAATAAGGTTAGCCGGAAAGGGGCATTGTTATACCGCCCTCCTGGGCCATGTGCCAACTTTTCCATCTCGCTAGTGGAGGCGCTGGCCTCATATGTCAATGCAGACAGTGATTTCCAGCTTCTCTGGGATTTCAATGTTCACAGTGAACTAAAGGAGTGTAAAGAGGTACAGTCCTTATTGACTGATCTGTCTTCACTGGGCCTAAGACAGGCGAATAGTGGTCCAACGCATCAGGCAGGACATACCTTGGACCTAATCTTGTCCAACTCCCCCATGATTAACTGCCTACCTCCGACTCAGGTTAACTGAACTGATCATTTTATTGTGGAGTTCTATATCCCTAATATTTGCATATCACCCTCATGTCCAGTGGCTCTGCCTATTAAAAGGAGACAATGGCATAAAATGACTCATGAAACCTTCAATGAGAGGTTTGTTGAACCCACCATTACTCCTACGGAGGGCATCGAGGTGGCTCTGACTAAATTTGAAGGAGCAATCACTACTGCGGTGGATATTATTGCCCCCTTAAAATTGTTCAAACCACGTCCGGCACACAAGCAGGAAGTATGGTTCTCGGAACATTTAAGGTCCTTGAAACAAGTCGCCAGAAAATTTGAAAAGACATGGAGATCTTCCCATTTAGATGATGACAAGAACCGTTATTGGAAGGCCCTCACTATATATCATAAAGCAATTCGAGCGACGCGCAAGAATTACATTGTGTCCTAACTCGCAGCTGCTGGTAATGCTACGAGGGTCTTATATCAAATCTTGCAGTCCTTTGTCAAGCCGTTGGCTTGCAAGAGCTCTGAGCTAGCATCACAGCAATTGTGTGATGAAATCTCTCAGTTCTTTACTGTTAAAATAGATAGGATATATGAAAAAATCATTAGCTCTGATTTGTCTTTTAGTAGAGATGCAACATGACCACAAGTCGTGGAAAAACCCTGCTCTGCTACTCATACCCTTGCTACATTTCCCTCTATTTCTCTAGAAGAGGTAGAATCTTCAATAAATCAGATCAAGAGCGGCTGTCCATCTGATACCATCCCAGCTAGAATAATGCCTGTGGTTGGCAGTGTGCTGGGTCCTGGGATCCAGCGGCTTGTGAATCTTTCACACTCCCTAGGGGGTGGAAAAAGGCTCTGGTAAGACCTATTCCGAAAAACTCTGCAATCCCATGGACGGACCTGTCCAATCTCAGACCGATATCTCTGCTTCCTTTCCTGGGTAAACTCACAGAAAAACATGCGAACCAACATCTATCAAATTTTATCGAACAAGTAGATGGTCTGGATTTTTCTCAATCCAGTTTCAGGCCGAAGCACAGTACAGAGTAAGCACTACTGTCAGTCACGGACGATCTGCATATGTATCAGGACAAATTATTCCGTTATCCTGATACTGTTAGACCTATCTGCAGCGTTCGATACTGTGTCCCATAACATCTTGAGTGGACGACTCGCAAACATCGGTCTTGAGAACAAGGCACTGGCCTGGTTAAGGAGCTTTTTATCCAACCGCACCCAATGTGTCACCATGGGTGGGTTCCGCTCGGTGGAGGTAGAGATCACTAAGGGGGTGCCACAGGGCTCTTGTTTGAGCCCAACTCTTTTTAACATCTATGTGGGCCCCCCTAGCAAGAATCATGAGAGTTTTTGGTTTTATCCCAATGTCATACGCGGATGACACCCAGCTCCTTTTCCCTTTTAAGTCTCTAACCGCCGAGGTTAAAACCTCTTTCTCCCAGGGCATGAAGGCTGTGGTCAAATGGATGTCATCAAATTGCCTACAGTGTAATGTAGGGAAGACCGAAGTCATGCTCTTTGGGGAGGCTAAAATCCTATGGACCCCGGACTGGTGGCCACAAGATCTTGGGCCAGTCCCCGACCCTAAACAGGTTGTGAAGAACTTGGGAGTACGTCTAGACCAGGAGCTCTCGCTGAAGCAGCATGGTAACCACACTGTGGGCTCATGTTTCCACGTGATAGGCCTCTTACGCAAAGTGTTTCCCCTGCTTCCTGACTCCACTAGGAAAACATTGGTGCAGGCTCTCGTCCTTAGTCGTATTGACTACTGCAATGGGCTGTTGTTATCGGCAAATGAGGGAGTATTAGCTAAACTCCAAGTGGTGCAGAATACTGCTGCCCGGACGGTTTTGAACGCTCCCCCTAGATCCGCGTCCAAACCTCTTTTGGACAAGCTACATTGGCTATCGGTTCGCTAAAGGATTAAGTTTAAGACGTGTTGTCTAATTCACAAAAGTCTAAATGGACTAGGTCCCTCTTATTTGATAGACAAATTTGTACCTTATACTCCTGCTCGCTCCCTTAGGCCCAGTAACCAGCTTCTATTGCGTGTGCCCCATGCAAAGAAGGCCAGACACGGAAGTAAAGCTCTATCGGTGGTCGGGCCCACATTATGGAATAAACTCCCCTTGGCTCTCAGGCAACGTTCGGAGCATCTGTTGTTCAGGAAACACCTTAAAACCTTCCTGTTTCAAAACTAATTCTTTGTAAGTGTACCCCCTGATTGTGCTTGTGGTGTTCTGAGGGCGCAGAGATACTCCTTCGGGAGTCGATTCAAGCGCGATATAAACCCGCAAATAAATAAATAAACGTATCCTGCTGAAGTTAGAGAAGCATTCTGTGAATTTTAAGTGGACCTTTATAAAGCTTCACCCACTGTATGCCTTGAGGATTGAGAGCTATATCAGAATCCAGTGTTGTTTGCTAAAGCAATCCAGGAGGAGAGGTTATTTTTAGGGGCAGATATCTCATTAGAAGTATTCCAGGTGGGCCTCCAGGCTCTTCCATCTGGGAAGGAGGTGGGTACAGATTCTATACCACTGGATTTTGTAAGATTTTTTCTGTAGCACTTCTTCAGAAAATGCTGAAGCTTTTTAAGCAAGTTAGAAATGGGGCACACACCTCTGGGGCATAGCAAATGTAATATATATTTTTTAAAGGTAAGAATCCCGCGGATTTAGGTTCTTATAGACCAATTATATTGTTAACCAGTGATGTTAAACTATATTCTAAAATCTTTTCCAGCAGGCTGGGCGATATGATACACAGGCTAGTCTCTGTTAGACAGGATGGGTTTATCCCATGGAGAGGGACCTCGGATCATGTATGGTGGGTAATATCAATGTTTGATGCTATGGAGGTCCGAGAAGAACCCATGGGGACCGCCGTGTTGGAGGCTGTGAAGGCCTTAGACAGGGTGTTGTGGGAGTTCCTCTAGAAGGTATTTGAGGCTAGTAGCTTGGGTGGGCCTTTCACCCAGGCAATCCGGATGATGTACTTTAGCCCCGCGGCTCGATTACAGATAATGGGAGTTGAGTGGGATTCCCTTCCGATTGAAAGGGGAACGAGGCACAGCTGTCCGGATTCTCTTTTGTTATTCACTTTAAATATTGATCCCCTCCTTAGGAGACTCGTAGCCTCTCGGGACATTCTGCCATCGGCCTGCAGGGTTGGGATACGAAAATACTGTCCTATGCAGATGAGGTGGCAATATTCACCAGTGATCCAGATAGGGCTGTCCGTGCCAGCTAGAGTTTTATTTAGCACAAACTAGACCCGAGACATCGGGTATCAGAGCGTTTTACATGAGCACCAGTTTTGTTACAGAAAAACACATTCATTTTTGTTAGGCACGGGGAGATTAAGTGATTTGCCCAGAATCACAGGATTCTTGAGCATCGTTGCCAAGACTCGAACCCAGTTCCCCAGGTCCGAGGTCGACTGTTCTAGTCACAAGACTACATTCTCTCCCTCAACTTACTCAAGTTTCTTGCTAAATAAAGCAAAAACGCAGTTAGTCATAAACAGATATGCACCAGATAATGATAGCCACGTGGTTGAGGAGGCTACCTATCTGGAAGTTAGTATCACAGCTAATTTGGAGCTTACCCCTATTATTGAAAAAATTAAGGAGGATTTTAGTAGATGGGATAAATCAAATGTCTCAATAATGGGAAGATGTAACCTTGTTAAAATGATATTCCTTTCAAAATTATTGTATGTTTTTGTACGATCCCACTGGAGATTGATAATGTGTTGTTTAAAATAATTGAAAGAACGGTTGCTAGATTTATGTGGGCATATGGGAAGACTAGGAGGGCAAATACATTTCTGTGCTTACCCAGAGACAGGGAGGGCTGGGCGCTCCTCAATCTTACATCATATAATCTAGCGGCAGCTCTGCAGTTGTATTAACCTTTATTCAAAAATAAGGAAATTGAAGTTGGTAATGCAGGTTTTTTTCCTTCGATTTATGAGTTATTGATTGGGGCAGCAGCCAGGGGATGTCTGCTGAAGATTGTTGAGCCGAGTTACTATAAAAAGATACGGTTTAAGAGTCTGGTGGCTGCATTTCAGAACTGGACGGGCATACGAAAAAAACGAAGGGTTGGCCGGTTTAGCTGGTATACTACACTGCTTCGGAACAATCAACTACCCGGAATATTCCATGACAACTGCTTAGCCAATGGGAATAAAGGGGGTTTGGTAAGATCGGAGATCTGCTCACGGGGAATCATATGACATCATTTGAAGAGGTAATGGGGAGATTTAATATTGGAACCCAGGACTTTTTTTTATTTCTACCACTGAGGGGTTTCCTTTTGAGAAAGGTTGGGGGTTTATCAGGCTTTTCAGGGATCCCCATGATGGAGACTTTAACAAACGATACTAGCTACTCAATCTCTAAAATATACGGGTACCTGTTGGAGCGGGTACCATATGATTTGGGAAAACAAGATGAAAAATTGCAGGCGAGGTTAGACTTGGAAGAATCTTTTATTTTTGTTTTAAATCATTAAAGCTGTGTGGGTCAATTTTATGCTCATCAAACCAGCCAATGCAACACAATAAAACGAATTTTGAATTATATAACACACCCGCAAAAATTGCTAATTGGGGAGGATTGGCTGGTACCCGCTGTCCTAAGTGTCGCATCCTCAGAGCAGACCTGGTCCACATGTTCTCTTCTTGCCTTTGCTTAAAGCCAGTCAGTTCAGAAATTGCAGGCTTTTTAGGTGAGGCCCTCAAGGTAAATGTTTCCCTGTCACTGCAGCTTATATTATTGGGCGTTGATGAATCAAATATAGGTGTGGGGGTTGAATCATTTCTTTTAGCAAAGGCTTTGTATTGTTTCTGCCTGGCTCAGTCTTTCACTCCCGATATTTCAGCAATGGAAGGGCCACTTTTTATATGTATATAATCTAGAAAAAACGGTACAAAAGGGGGTGGTGATGGACGGAGCATCCGAATCAATCAAACAAACACTCACACCCAGTCAAAAGATCTGGGTTTATTCCATCACCATTCTTTAGCCCACTCTGCCACCCCAGTTCAGACATGGCTATATGCAAATCAGTCTGACCCTGTGCCTCATGGGAACAGTCCAGCACGAACTGCCAAGCCATGTCTTTCCTGGACCGGAAACAAGCTTCCGAGGACCAGTTTCTGGCATTCCAGCCGTCTTCAGCCCGGCTTGCTTGAATCCAGTGGCAAAGTGAGCAAGGGACTCACGTCTGAGCATACCCTGCCACACTTATGGCGGCCAAAAGCGGTACAAAAGAGGGTGGCGGTCACATCCTAATTGCACTGGAGGGAACGCCGCAGCCCCTGCGGATGTTCCCTCCACCTCGGGGGTCGCGGACCGACGCAGGTCCGTCCACGATCCTAATCGGCCCCATTGTTAGGCATTGGCAAAGTGGGAAATTGCCTAAGACCACCCCTGAGAGCGTGAGCTGTCTCTTTTTGCTCTTGATGCAGCATTTTGGGCCAACACTTTTACCATTCGTCCTCCAACTTACCTTTTCTTCCTGACTGAGAGGTGAGGAGAGTTAACGCTGCATCAATCTTTTTCAGTTGACAGTGTAACCCATTTGGCTACACAATAAGGACCAGAAATCAGTGACTAGAGTTAAGAAGGTGTATTACAAATTAGCAATAAAGTTAAGGTCCATGAATCTCAGCACCATGCTATAATGACACAGAATAACTACTGGGAAACCCAACCTCCTTAAGAAGTGAAGCCATACCAGCATTAAGCAAACAAGAAGTTTAGTCACAGCAGTGCAAAGGATTGGCATTAAGAGCTGGTGCTCAGAGAAGAATTTCTCGTCCTCTCTTCTATAAATGAATAAATCTAGAATTGTTTAAGTTATAGTCCAAACTAAGAGGATTGTTCATTAGTTTAAGGAATCGTAAAATTCAGTAAACTGCAGATAAATAGAAAAATACAAAAAGTGCAGGAGTGAAGGAAGTGAAGGAAGGTGTCAGCGTTTAATAAGTTCAGTCAAGAGTCTTCTTGGGTCAGGGGAATTATAGGTATCAGTCTAAGCCACACTCAACAACAATCAAAGGGAATAAGCATTGAGGTCTAAACCTCTCAAAGTCCAGGAAAATTGGCTCTCGCATCATACAGTGTAGTTTACATTTATTTGCACTAAAATCCTCCAGGTATCACACCTCTGTTCGCAACATCAGGGGTTTGTTCCATTCTCCTGTTCCATTCTCACTTTGTTCGCTGAAACATTTGTGAAATATCCCGATCTAAACATGAGAATGACATAGTCTTTGCTCAACCAAACCATGTTGAAACATTGCTGAATAATACACTTCAGTTAACGCTTTGGCTCTCCATGTCCCTTTGTCAAGGTCTTCTTTTCAGGCCCTCTCTATTGCTAATACAGTGTTGTATCTATTTTCAAACTAATAATGTGTGGGAATATACCTGCAAGGAATAAGCCATGTCATAAGAAATGGAAAACAGTATTTTATGCAGAATGAGAAACAGGACAACTAAGGGTAATTTTACAATATTGAATCTATGGTGCACATTTAATATACATGTGCGCGTTTAAACACAAATGAATAGAACTTGTCAGTACATTATATTCATATTGGCATATAGTAAATCTTTAATACACATGTATAAGTATGGCTAAGAACTTCATTTTATGTGAAATATACATGTAAAATTGTTTTGTTTTCATAAGCTTTTATTCGATATGCAAGATATCTTATAAGCACATTTATAATACAATCAATATAATGTACAAAAAAAAACATTGCCACAAGAAGTCAGTATAAGATATTAAAAGAGATAAAAGAACGTAAAAAGCCCGTTGATAAATTAACTAAAAAGAGAATTAAACAGCTACTGACAATCTCTTACAACGAATAAGCCAAAACTGCTTTAAAAATTTAGCTGTTCCGCACACAATAGGGGGGGAAGTGTCCGTGCTTAGGATACGCAAGGCTACTAAATGACTACGTGTGCCCATATTTCGGCATAGTGGTTTTAGCCAGAAACTCCTAGGCCTTGCGTAATCCGGGCATTCAAATAAGACATGCGCAATGGACTCAACCTTATTCGGGCAACATGCACAGTTGGGAGAAGTACGGGCCGCTAGTGACCAATTCGATACCAAAGCACCTAGCGGGAGGGAACCAACTCTAAATTTAAAATAAAGAGCTCGGTCAAAGGGGAGAGTAATCAAGTCCAGGTAGGGTTCAAAGGCCACAGTGTCTTTAATTTGTAGGAAGGCGGCAGTGGACCTGCAGTGGTTGGAGTTTGTAATTAGACGCTCCGCAGTCCATTTCCAATAAAGCGCCTTGACAACTTCTTTTGGAGGGGCTGAACGAGATGACCAGCAGTCTCCTAGTCCGATATTCTCCAAAAGCTTTTTGGTGTCACTTAACCATCTTATCTTAGCCCAACCCCCCAGGCTCATTATGTCTCCCAGGGCATCAGCATAAGATTTTAATTCTTCGCTCCTCCAAATCCGTGTCCACAACAGGAGCGGGCGAAGCTGGGCCTGGTCTTTGATGTTTTTACATCCCGTGTCCATCCATACTGGTACTGATGGTGTGCTCAGCGGAACAGAGATGAGAGATTTTAAAAGCTTGCTCTCCGCTGTCACTAGGGCATCCAATCGGCAGTGGCCCCACAGTTCTGCCCCACACAAGGCTGATGTCGCTACTTTGGCCTTGTAGATGTCGAGTACTGGGGTAAGTGATCTCCTAGTTGAGGCCCTGTATTCCCTCATGAGAGCTCCTCCTACTCTTCTATGATTAAGGACCATTTTATCAATATGGTTTGCCCAAGTCATCCTATCCGTAATCCGGATACCAAGGTAGTCGAATTCGGCTACTTTCTCTAGGGGGATAGAATTAAGTGTAGGTAAGGTATTTCGTTTTGTCCACATTTATTATTAACCCTTTTGCAGCACAGAACTCCTGGAATCGTGTTAATAATTTCTGCAGGACTTGTGGGGTCTTCGAGATCAGGAGCGTGTCGTCCGCAAAAAGCAGGGTTGGGGTGCGGACACCTCCAAGACAGGGGGCGTCGGCTGGTTCTTGTTGAAGATGTTTTACCACCCCATTCAGATATAGTGAGAATAGGGTGGGCGCCAAGACGCAGCCCTGTCTTACGCCCCTGGACACTGGTATCTTCTCAGTGAGCTCTCCGTTTTTACCCCAACGGACCTGTGCAAAGGTGTGGGCATGAAGGCTTATGAGAAGGGACAAGATGTAAGGTGGCAATCCCAACTCATGAAGCACCCTCCAAAGCTCTTCTCGGGGGACTAGGTCAAAGGCAGTCTTCAGGTCTATAAAGGCCAAGTAAAGACTACCCTTGCCTAGTTCCACCACCTTCCACCCCAAAAGGGACAGCCTAAACACCTGCTCTATTGTCCCCATACCAGCCCGGAAACCTGCCTGAAAGTCTGATAGGATTTTATTCTCCTCCACCCAATGGAGAATCCTACCAAGGATAGCTTTACCAGCTATCTTTTGGGTGGAGTCTATCAGACTTATGGGGCGATAGTTGCCCGGGGTTTCCCTACACCCTTTTTTGTAAATAGGGACCACCACCGCCCCTTTCCAGGATTCTGGCACTACTCCTCCCCTCATAATATCATTTAGGAGAGCTGCTATGATCCTTCCCCATTCCGCTGGGTATGCCCTCATGAGGTCACCCGGAAGGCTGTCCGGGCCCGGAGCCTTGCGAGGTGCTACCCAGCCTATAACCCCCTCGATCTCTAAGGGAGTGAAGAGGTCATAGGCATGAGGTTCAATTGCTAGTGTGAGGTCCCTCCCCACGGACAGTTCCCCATCTGGAGGGAAGTATAGGGACCCAAAGTGTTTTACCCAACTTTGAGGCGGGATGTTGCAGGGTCTCATGTCTGCATCGGATTTACTCCGTTTGCTTATGAGATTCCAAAAGGCCCCTGAATCCCTGATTTTACTAGCCTGGAGTAGGTCTTCCCAATATTTATCTTCCCACTCCCTCTTAGCCAATTTAAGGGACTTTTTATAGGCCTTCCTTGCTTCCTGGATCACACTTTGGGATTTGGATTTAACCGCCTCAACCAACTTTGCCTTGTGGCCCCTACATGCTTGGGTGTACCAACCATCAACTGGTTTTTTAATTTCTTTATTGCCCGACTTTTTAGGATACAAGGTAAACACGTTGGTTAAGGCTTCAATCAGGGAGACAAAAAACCCACTCGCTTTACCCACCCCTTCTAGGGAGGTTCCGAGGGATGTTACCACACGGTTTAGATGGGATTGAATTTCCCCAACTTTTGCCTCAGATAGAACCAGTTTTGCCCATTTTATTCGTCTACCACAAGGGGAGACTTCCGACTCATCTGGTGGTACGGGTGCCAGGTTAATGTTGGCCCTCCTTAAGGGTTGCCACCACTGTTCCATTTTTAGGGAGAGTGAGTTGTGATCACTTTCTGTCGAAGGGACCACCTGCATGTCCCTTACATAAGACCATAAGCACACATCTATCAGAATATAATCTAGCCTAGAGGTGTGTCCTGGTCTATTGTAGGTGTGGGCGCCCCCCCTATCCGAGGAAGTCCTCCCATTCGCTGCCCTTAGGTTAAATTCAAGACTCAGGGAGTATATCTGGAGCGCCACTTCTGTCCACCTTTTAATCGGTGGGATGTCCAGTGCCGGGATCCCCCGCCTAGCATCCTCCTCATCTTGGTCGAGGGAAACGTCCGAGCCCAAGGGCTCGAACGTGCAGTTCATATCACCTGCAATCAAAGTGCGTGTCTTATATGGGGTGTTGTTTAGCAGGGTCTCGAGGAGAGATATTACTGGAGACTTTCTCCCACCCTTTGTACCCCGGGCATACACATTATAGACGTTTAAAACAATTCTTCCCCTTTGATCTATAAGGGTGATATTTTGTATGTCCGGGGAACCTGTGGGAAAGTCCACTACTCTGCAGTTTAGTGAAGCCGAGAACCAGATGAGAAGGCCGCCCGAAGGTCGCCCTCTCCCAGATTCCGAGACCAGCGCAGGGGAGGAATAGGAGGAAAATCCCACCCTATGGACCGGCACCAAGCTCCATGTTTCCTGGAAAAGGCACAAGAAGTCCTCATCAACCCATGCAGTAAAAACCGGAAGAGCCCGTTTTCCTGCAATCCCTGCGACATTCCAGCTGAAAACCTTAAAGACTAGGTCCGTCACAGCTGGAGGGTCGCTGGGCGCCTGAATGCCCCTATCTATAGAACTCCTCCGCAATATCCGAGGAGAACAGGGATCTTGTGGAATGGCTATAGAGTCTCCCATCCCGCTTGCAAGGTTTGTTTGGGTGGGTGGTGCTCCTACTGGGTCTTCTCTGCTCACTGTTTCCAGTCAGCAGGGGCCTATTGCCCACATTTGGTTCTCCCTATTGCCCCCTACAACCCCAGCCCAGTTTTGACCAAAATTAGGGGAACTTACACTTCCTCCATTTGGGCTAACAAGGTGCCTAGGGTAAAAATACGAAAGATCTACCAATTTAACACCCGGGGCCCCCATATTTTTGATAGGAGTACAAATGGATGGAACTACTCTGGGGTCTTGGAAATTTATGATTACACAATCCCCCTCCTGCATTTTTTTCCCATGCCCTACCCAACCCACTCTGCGGACACTTAGGATAATGCCGTCCACACCCAGGGGGATTGGCTTGTTTGCCTTCAGCCAGTGGATACACTTGTTCTTGAGTGATTGAGCTATGAAAGGTGCACTCATATACCGCCCACCCGGATCAAGCACAGGATTCTCCCTCTCTCTGATGGAATTAATAGCCCCTTACCTCAGAGCCAAAGAAAACTTTGTTCTCCTAGGCGATTTTAATATCCACGCAGACAATCTGGAACTTACAGAAACCAAAGCTTTGCTTGCAGATATGTCCACAATAGGGCTCCAACTTCATAACTCCGACCCCACCCACGAAGGGGGACACCTTTTAGACCTACTTTTTTCAAACAGTCCCACCTTGCCATGCACAACCACTTCTCACCTGAGCTGGACTGATCACTATTTGCTAGAATTTAATCTTCCCATTTCACATAAAAAGACAACAAACAAAAATCTTCCCCCAATTTGGCGACGCCAATGGCATAAAATAACTATTGAAGGACTACAGGAAACCTGGAAAATACCCTCAATCCCAGACACAGATAACGTAGATGACATGCTCGCAAAATTTAATGTCTCTCTATTGGAAGCAATAGACAAACTAGCCCCGCTAAAACTCCACAAACAATTCCCCACCCATAAAAAGGAGAAATGGTATACAGAGGTACTAAGAGCTGAGAAGCAAGGGTGCAGAAGACTGGAAAAGAAATGGAGAAAATCTCACCTAGTAGAGGATAAAAAAGCCCACTCAGAAGCCCAATCGAAATACTACAAAAACATTAGAAAAGCTCGGAAAAACTCTCTGGCACAGCAACTGTCAGAGGCGGGCAATTCCTTGAAGGAACTGTACAAAATATTGGAATCCTTCGTGAAACCCACAGCTTGCATTAGCACAGATGATTTCTCACTACCACTGTGCAACGAGATCTCCCTGTTCTTCGAGAGCAAAATCAACACGATTTACGATAAAATCCTGAAAACAACCAGCACCAACTGTGGAAATTATGTCCCCATGACCCTGCAACCAAAAAAATCTCCATCCTTACTTTCCTTTCCCCCAGTGTCTAATACAGACCTTTCCCCCCTAATTAACCACATAAAATCTGGTTCTCCTAATGATCTCTTACCAGCGAAAATGATGGCCCCTTTAAACTCAATTCTAGGTCCACCCATACAAGCCATCATAAATCAATCCCTGAGCAAAGGACAGGAACCTACAGTGTGGAAACAGGCTGTAGTCAATCCAATTTGGAAAAATGCCGCGCTACCCTGGTCGGACCTTTCAAACCTCAGACCTATTTCCCTCCTACCCTACCTCAGTAAACTCACAGAGAAACATGTTAACACACACCTGTCGAAATATATCGAAGCAGCGGAAGCCCTGGACCCATCCCAATCTGGTTTCAGGCCTAATCACAGCACTGAATCAGCCCTCCTCTCCGTGACCGACAACATCAGGATGTCACTGGACAGGGGGGAATCCGTGATTCTAGTGCTGTTAGATTTATCCGCTGCTTTCGACACGGTATCACATGAACTCCTCCTAGAAAGACTGAGTGATGTGGGAATAGGAGGCACGGCTCTCTCATGGCTAAAGAGCTTTCTTTCCGATCGCACCCAAGGAGTCAGACTAGGCTCTCACTCCTCTCCATCTAGAGTGCTTACTAAGGGTGTGCCACAGGGCTCATGCCTTAGCCCCACGCTCTTTAACATTTATGTGGCCCCCTTGGCAAATATGATAAGATCCTTTGGATTCACTTCGGTGTCGTACGCTGACGACACCCAACTTCTGTTTCCCTTCACAACTCTCACACCGGCAATTCTTTCATCATTTGCCAGTGGGATGAGAACGATAGCACACTGGATGGCAATAAATTTTCTTCAATGCAACGTGACCAAAACAGAGGTCATGCTGTTTGGAGGGGCGACTCTCCTCTGGTCACCAGATTGGTGGCCTCTGGAACTAGGCCCGGTCCCCAACCCCAAGCCCATAGCAAAAAACCTTGGTGTTAAGTTGGACCAAGCACTCCTGCTCAAGGAACACACCACTCAGGTTGCAGGTGCCTGCATTCACGTGGTGGGGCTCCTAAGACGTGTCTTTCCTTTCCTGCCAGACAACCACAGAAAGACCCTCATCCAAACTTTAATCCTAGGCAGAATGGATTATTGCAACGGGCTTTACCTATCGGCGAATGAAGAACAAATAGACAAACTTCAGGTTGTCCAAAACACGGCAGCAAGACTGGCCCTCAACGCCCCCCCCAGAACGCCCTCCCGCCCCCTACTGCACCAACTCCATTGGCTTCCTGTGAAGCAGCGCATTAATTTTAAAATCTGTAACATCATACACAGATGCCTGTACGGTACCAGCCCCAAATACTTACGAGAGAAATTTATACCTTACTGCCCTAGACGCGCACTCCGCTCTAGTAACCATCTGCTGCTACAAGTTCCAAAAATAAGAAGAGCTAGACAGGGAGGTCGAGCCCTGTCCTACAAAGGACCCTTACTTTGGAACTCCCTGCCCACTGAATTGAAACAGATTAGCAATTTAGTGTTGTTCAGAAAAAAATTGAAAACTTACCTTTTTACCAGGCCATAATACCTACCCCCCCCCCCCCCCAGCGTTTCACCACTGCAGTAAGCTGCCCTAAAACTGCTAGCAACAGCGCAGAGATATCCCTTCGGGAATTGACTCAGGCGCTCTACAAGCAAATAAATAAATAAATGGTTTTCCAACTGGCCTTCCTTTAGGGGGGGCACATTAACCATGACAGCAACAAAAGGTTGACAGTCTGGTGGGAGGTTAACCGGGGGGATCCGTCGTGCTGGATTACTGGGGGCCGGTGGGGAGGTAGATGGGGCAGAAGATTGGGTTACAGGCCTAGGGGCTTTCCCTGTCGTTAGCCCGTTGGATTTGCTACTCCCCTCTGGTTTTTGTTGGGCTTCCTTTTTACCACTAGTTATCTGTTGCTGCTTTTGTGGAAGAGGCTTGGGCTTACTATTGTCAGGCTCTATGTGTGTTGATGGTCCCTTGTGACTTGGGCCTGCTTTGGGATGGGGAGGAGATTTAGGAGTTGGGATTACTGGACTATTAGGAACAGCTTTATTTTGAGATATTAGGGGCTTAGGGCCTCTCTGAGCTGGTTGTTCATTCCCCTTGGACCCAAGTCCTTATTTTCAGTCACTCTGATTATTTGTTTAATTGTTGTTTTGAGTGAGTGAAACCCATCCAGGGTTGACTGCTCTAGATTGTCAATCCTCTCCCCTAAACCCTTGACTTGTGCTAGTAACGGTTTCAAGAGGGTATATACCTTCTCCAAAATATTTTCAACTGTTACTAAGTCAGGTGGCTTTGAGACCTTGGCTGGGTGTAACCCCCTGGGAGAGATCAGAACATCCCCTTCTATATCGGTTTCGTTCAGCATAGGGGCACCCCTTGTAGTTCTCGTACTAGAAACAGGAGACTTCCTTACTCTTTGGTAGAGGGCGGCCTGTCTCACTAGCCTACCCTTTTTGCGTTTACGCGGCTTTTTAACTAAGGGCAAAAACTCCTGCCTAATATCAGGAGTTTCGGTGTTAGGTGAAGCCCCAACTAACTCCCCTTCTGATATAGCTGTGGGGGGAGCAAGCGATTTTGGGGACTCAGGATCTCTGATGACTTCGCTTGTGGGAATAGGTAGTAATGATGTGGACAGGTTACTAAGGCCACCGTCTTCCACTGTAACTATAGGTAGAAGAGCGGCCAGATTTTCCAGCCTGTCTATATTTTGCTCAATACCAATCAACTGGGGGGGTCTGAGGGAACGCCGACCACACTAGGAGGGGTACCTGCTTGAACCCGGACAATGGCTGGTGTGAGCGACTGGGCGACTGCCCCCAAGGATGAGCGTCTTGAGCGGAGGTAAACTTCAGATAGACGCCGCTCAGACATAGCGATCTCCTTTTCAATCACCGCCGCTACCCTGGTGATGAAATGGTCCATTGATCCTATGACAGGGCTCGCGGCATTTGATCCCCTTTCAACTTCGCTCCTGAGAGGCTTTCCTGAACGGGTAGACATGGTTTGGGCAACAGAACGGGGACAAGCACCGGGCGTGAGTCCTCACGGCTGGTAGAAAAGAAAGGGACGTGGCCCAGCCCAGCCTCTGACAACCCCTGACTGCCACAGACTGCCCGCCCTTTGCTCGGGCTTCGCTCGGCGTCCCGCTGATTGTCAGGCTGTTTGCTAAGTAGTGGGCGTTGCAGGCGGGGGCGTGTCTGAAGGTGGGCGCGTCCGCTCACAGGCCTGGGGAAGCAGGGACTCCTGGTCTTCTGAGTCCCTGCTTAGCGCCGGCGAGTTTGTCCTTCCTGGTGCCTCCCAGACACAGCACGCAGCCTTCACCTCTCCCTCGAGCAAGCCGCGAAGCGGCACCCGCGGAGCGGGTGCGGCGAGGAGCAGCGGCAAGGAGCACAGCCCAGCAGCAGGTCAGTGTGGAGAGCGCGGGTCCAGCAACAACCCTCAACAGCTTTCAGGTGGGTCCCAGCAAGTAGATCACACACACGCCTTTTACTCCTGGTCAGGCGGGGCGTGTCTGAAGGTGGGCGCGTCCGCTCACAGGCCTGGGGAAGCAGGGACTCCTGGTCTTCTGAGTCCCTGCTTAGCGCCGGCGAGTTTGTCCTTCCTGGTGCCTCCCAGACACAGCGCGCAGCCTTCACCTCTCCCTCGAGCAAGCCGCGAAGCGGCACCCGCGGAGCGGGTGCGGCGAGGAGCAGCGGCAAGGAGCACAGCCCAGCAGCAGGTCAGTGTGGAGAGCGCGGGTCCAGCAACAACCCTCAACAGCTTTCAGGTGGGTCCCAGCAAGTAGATCACACACACGCCTTTTACTCCTGGTCAGGCGGGGCGTGTCTGAAGGTGGGTGCGTCCGCTCACAGGCCTGGGGAAGCAGGGACTCCTGGTCTTCTGAGTCCCTGCTTAGCGCCGGCGAGTTTGTCCTTCCTGGTGCCTCCCAGACACAGCGCGCAGCCTTCACCTCTCCCTCAAGCAAGCCGCGAAGCGGCACCCGCGGAGCGGGTGCGGCGAGGAGCAGCGGCAAGGAGCACAGCCCAGCAGCAGGTCAGTGTGGAGAGCGCGGGTCCAGCAACAACCCTCAATAGCTTTCAGGTGGGTCCCAGCAAGTAGATCACACACACGCCTTTTACTCCTGGTCAGGCGGGGCGTGTCTGAAGGTGGGCGCGTCCGCTCACAGGCCTGGGGAAGCAGGGACTCCTGGTCTTCTGAGTCCCTGCTTAGCGCCGGCGAGTTTGTCCTTCCTGGTGCCTCCCAGACACAGCGCGCAGCCTTCACCTCTCCCTCGAGCAAGCCGCGAAGCGGCACCCGCGGAGCGGGTGCGGCGAGGAGCAGCAGCAAGGAGCACAGCCCAGCAGCAGGTCAGTGTGGAGAGCGCGGGTCCAGCAACAACCCTCAACAGCTTTCAGGTGGGTCCCAGCAAGTAGATCACACACACGCCTTTTACTCCTGGTCAGGCGGGGCGTGTCTGAAGGTGGGCGCGTCCGCTCACAGGCCTGGGGAAGCAGGGACTCCTGGTCTTCTGAGTCCCTGCTTAGCACCGGCGAGTTTGTCCTTCCTGGTGCCTCCCAGACACAGCGCGCAGCCTTCACCTCTCCCTCGAGCAAGCCGCGAAGCGGCACCCGCGGAGCGGGTGCGGCGAGGAGCAGCGGCAAGGAGCACAGCCCAGCAGCAGGTCTGTCAGGATTCACCGAGTAGCCACTGTAGCTTCCCCAAGACTGTTGGTTAGCTCCCTGCCTTGGCCCCGCTCTGCACGATCTAATGTGTGGTTTCCTTGTTCCTCTGGCAGACTGAGAGATTCCAGAGGTAATCCGAGCCATTGAACTAAAGAACTGCTAAGTCTGTATATAATTCCCCTCCCTAAGATGGCCGCTCAATGTTCCATTTACTGCATTCAATAGATGCGCCCTCTAGTGGACTTCGGTAAGGCGCGCGCTCCTAACTGCGCACTTCAACGAAGATTCCGTTCGAGAAGCTTGTTCTTGTCGCTGCTCCGCGTCAACTATTCATGACGGGAGAATAACAGCAATTATCATAGACGTTCTAAATATCATAGTATTAGAGTTTTCAGAGACTTTCGTGAGAGAAATCCTTGTCGTGCGCTCTCATTGCTCAGAGAGGCACCTTGGTCAGACGAAGTTCCTAGTCGCTGTCCAAGAGCTGTGACAGCTGTCATCCAACTATCCTACGGTTCTTCAGGAGAAGACGAGTGTCGAGGAGGACTTAATCTGACACGACGTAGTTGAGTATTCAGCTGAAGAGAAACTTGAACTCTACAAGTAAGGTGTTACATCTTCTCGTCAAGTCAACCTATATCCAAATTGTATTGCTTCACTCGCATTCCCCCGCAGGACATTCCCCCTTGCGTTTCTCCTTGCCTTTCCTCCCCTTTGTACCTCCCTTTATCCTTTTTGCGTGCTTCAGAGATTCCGTGAACTTTTGCTTGCACTTCTGATCCGAAGATATCTCTGCACAGAATCCCAAGACAAAGTCTGACGAAGAACTTCACAGGTACAATTCAGGTTGATAGAGAGAGTGTGTGCCAGTGTAGAAATATTCTGGGGAGAAATACTAATGTCCGTATATGTCTTCACTGCAGGAAGTTCAGTCAGATAACATTCCAAAATATAGAAGAGAGGCAAATACCTGGGCAGAAACTGGTAGGACAAGTTTCATTTATCATTTACGATTAGTCAGCACAGTGTAAGAAGGTTTGTGGTATATTCTCTCTCTCTCCCCCTTCTGTGTATTAGGCACCCATCGAAAAGGCGGCGAGATGAATAGCATTTGCTGGGAGTAGGGTGCCAGTCGAAGTACAGGTATTCTCTTCTCTGTCCACTTCCCCTTTCCCTGCTGTTGGTGGTCTTGCTCTTGTAGCGAGGGTACCGGTGGAAGGGTGATCGGGACATTCGTCATTACTGCCTCTGCGAAGCGTTGGAGCACCTGGAGTCGTGATAGTTTGAAGTGCCCACGTATTTTACCTTCGCCCGGGCAGTATGGCTGAGGGGATGGACTTGAAGGAATTAGGCGCTATCTTAGTAGGGATTCAGAGAGATTTGGGAGCCGTTCGAGATGAAAATCAAAGTTTAAGGTCAGAGTTAGTGGCTTCCCGTCAAGAGGCTAGGTTGTTAGCACAAAAGGTAGATGGGTTTGCTATGGGGAATCCCGTACAGAGTTCAGCGGTACCAGCCACTAGTGGTGCCGCTGTGGATCCAAAATCTGTAGCTCAGGTAATTCATTCGGTATCTCCCTGGATTCCATTGGCAACTCCTGAAAGGTTTTCGGGAGATCCTCAAAAGGCTCAATATTTTTTGACCCAATGTTCCCTTCATTTCATGTGCCGACCCACCTTGTTTCCAGACGCCCAATCTCGAATAGCATTTATCCTGTCATATTTAAGTGGAGATGCTGCCAATTGGGCTATGCCTCTAGTTAGTGAGGATGATCCTTTGCTTAGTGACTTCACTAAATTCAAGGCTGAGTTTCTTAGAATTTTTGATCGGAGAAGGATATCTCAGGCCACCGATAACGAATTATTGGAGCTGCGTCAAGGATCTAAAGATTTGATTACTTACCTCACACAGTTTAATAAACTGATCTTAGAGACTAACTGGCCAGAAGAAAAGAGAGCTGCCTTGTTTTATCGTGGTTTAAGAGATGAAATCAAGGACACCCTGGCTCAAATTCCCAGTCGACCCACCGAGTTGTCAGCTTTGGTAGATTTGGTTTTGGAATTGGATTTTCGGAACTCAGAACGCAAAGGCGAGAAGAAGAAAGATTGGAAGATAAATTTCCCGCGCTTTGACAGAGCGAAGAGCGAAAAAGGACCCGGAGGAAATTCAGAGTCGGAACCCATGCAAATTGGGACAGTTCGAGGCCCTTTGAGCAACGAAGAAAAAGAACTACGGAGACAAAAGAAGTTGTGTTTGTATTGTGGTACTGCCGGCCACTTTGTAAAGGATTGTTTGAAGCGTCCCAAGACTCCGTTTAAGGGAAACGAGGTGAACCGCCAGTAGACGGGGTCGCTCTGGTGGTGAAAGAAGATAAGACGACTCCAAAGTCACATTTGGTTTTGAATACGCTGCAGACCATGACTCCTCATGTAATCCTTCATGTAACCATGCAATTCCGTGAACATCAGATTTTTGGAGTGGCCATTATGCTCGATTCCGGGGCCACTGGAAACTTCTGCGATATCCGCTATGCTAAACAGATGGGAATTAAGGCAATCGCAAAAGATCATCCCGAGCCGGTATGTGCTGTAGATGGGACCAATTTGACCTCCGGACCAATTACGAGTCACACCGAAGAATTGGAAATTACTCAAGGAGAGGGACATCGGGAAGTGTTGCAGTTCAATTTAATCGATGCCCCCCAATTTCAATTGATCCTGGGACTGCCCTGGTTAACCCTCCACAATCCGACTATAGATTGGGAAAACCGGACAGTCAGTCTGCATTCAGAGTTTTGCCTGTCCCACTGTTACGGTGTCAAGAATATCGAGAAGGAACCTACGCCTTCCATGCTGTTGTCGTTTGGCGGACAGTCCATTGGAGCTATAGTGACGGAAGAGATTCCTCCTGAGTACCGAGATCTCAAGACGGTGTTCAGTGAACAGGAAGCTGAAGTATTGCCTCCCCATCGTGCTTATGATTGCACCATCGACTTGGAACCGGGAGCCGCTCTTCCTTGTAGCCGAATTTATGCGTTGACTGAAGCTGAAAATGTGCATTTAAAAGAATACCTGGATCGATATCTTGCGAATGGATTTATCCGGCCATCTCAGTCTCCAGTTTCCTCACCTCTGTTCTTCATACCGAAGAAGCAAGAAGGTAGTCTCAGAACTTGCATAGACTATCGTGCTTTGAATCAGGTCACCATTAAAAATAGGTACCCATTGCCGTTGATTTCTGTTCTTCTGGATCAGATTAAGGAAGCACAAATTTTCACCAAACTGGATTTACGAGGAGCTTATCATTTGGTTCGAATGAAGGAAGGGCATGAGTGGAAGACCGCCTTTCGAACCAAGTTTGGTCTTTTCGAGTATTGTGTTATGCCATTCGGCCTTTGTAATGCTCCTGCAGTGTTTCAACACTTTATCAATGACATAATGAGCGATTTAATGGATAAGATTGCCATCATCTACCTGGATGACATCTTGATTTATTCGCAGAATCCTCAGGAACACACTCAGCATGTACGATTGGTCCTGGAACGATTGCAAGCAAACCAGCTATTTGTTAAATTGGAAAAGTGTGTTTTCCATGTGTCACAAGTGGAGTTTTTGGGATTCGTTATTTCGCCTCAAGGAGTGACCATGGACCCAAGAAAAGTACAAGCAGTGGAAGATTGGCCAGCTCCCAAGAATGTGAAAGAAATTCAAAGGTTTCTGGGGTTTGCCAATTTCTATCGGAGATTTATTCAAGGATTTTCGCAATTGATTACTCCCATCACAGTTCTCTTGAAGAAAGGAGTAAAGTTTGAATGGACAGATGAGTCAAACTCCGCTTTCCTGAATCTGAAGAAACAATTCACCTCTGCCCCCATCTTACTGCATGCGGATCCTGACGAACCATTTTACGTGGAAGCTGATGCTTCAGATCAGGCCATCGGGGGAGTTCTCTCTCAACGCCATCCAAAGACTGGGCAGTTGCATCCTGTGGCATACCGCTCCAGAAAATTGAACTCTGCTGAAATAAATTATACCATCACAGAGAAAGAGCTATTGGCAGTAAAGGATGCTTTTGAGGACTGGAGACACTATCTGTTGGGGGCACGACACACAGTCACCGTCTATTCCGATCACAAGAACCTGCAGTTTTTGAAGACAGCTAAGACCTTGACTCCTCGTCAGTTGCGCTGGTCCCTTTACTTTGCTGACTTCGACTTCGTGATTACATACCGACCTGGCCCCAAGAATGGGAAAGCAGATGCGCTGTCTCGACTACAGACCGAAGAATCTGAGCATACTGTAGAAGCAAAACCAATCATTCCAGAAACAAAGATCGTAGGGGCGCTTACGTTGGACAATTTCAAAGAAGAGGTCCGTAAGAGTTTAACCTCAGAAGAAATTCAACAGTGGGTGCTACTCGGAGAAGAGCGTCAGTATCGACAGCAGTTACCATATGTCAAAGAAGCCTTATACCTTCCAACACTTGAGCTTCAGGAAAAGGCTTTGCGAAACTGTCATGATCATCCTCTAGCGGGCCACAAAGGAATTGCAAAGACTCAAAAATTGGTGCAACGTTATTTTTGGTGGCCTGGGATGTCCGATCAGATCAAAAAGTATGTTCAGTCTTGCGAATCTTGTGCTCGGAGTAAACCCACTAGACAGGCTCCCCAAGGGTTGTTACAGCCTTTACCCACGCCCCCTTCTCCTTGGCATACCATTTCCTTAGATCTCATCGTAGACTTACCCTTGAGCAAGGGATTTGATACCATCCTGGTGGTGGTAGATACATTCACGAAAATGAGTCATTTCGCCCCTTTGTCAGGAATTCCCACGGCAGTCCAATTAGCTAGAGTATTCAGTGAAAATATTGTCAAAATTCATGGTGTCCCTAAGATAGTGGTCTCAGACCGAGGTCCCCAATTTATTTCCCACTTCTGGAAGGCCTTCCTAAAGGGGATGGGGATAGAGGGTAGACTGTCCACTAGTTACCACCCAGAATCCGATGGGCAGACAGAGAGGACCAATCAAGAATTAGAACAGTACTTGAGGTTATTCCTATTGGATCAGGGTGGGGAATGGTCCGAAAAGTTGTGGATGGCCGAGTTTGCCTGCAATAATGCGAAGAGTGCATCTACTGGTTACTCTCCGTTTTATTTGAACTTTGGTAGACATCCTAACTTTATGGTGTTACAAGAGGAGTTAGGTGTCCCTGCAGCCAAGAGGGCCCTTTTAGATTTGAGTTCTTTGCATAAATCAGCTGAAAAGAATCTAGAGAAAGCTAAGGCGTCCTATAAAAGGTTTGCAGATTCACATAGGAAAAAGCCCCCACTGTACAAAGCAGGAGATCAGGTGTGGTTGTCCACTAAAAACTTACATTTGAAGGGAAACAGAAAATTTCAGCCTAGATTTGTGGGTCCTTATACTATTGAAAAGGTGTTAGGACCAGTTACTGTAAAACTGAAACTCCCGGCCAAGATAGGTGTACATCCGGTTTTTCATGTATCCTTGCTGAAAAAGGTTCAATTGCCTATACGGTTTACAAAACCTCCAGATCCACTTAAAGTTCAAGGGCATCCAGAATATGAGGTTAAGGACATTTTAGATTCCAAGTATGTAAAAGGGAAATTGAAGTATTTAGTGGATTGGAAAGGGTATGGCCCCGAAGAAAGGTCTTGGGAACCGGTCAGCAACATTCACGCTCCACAACTGTTGAAACGTTTTCACTCCAGATTTCCACACAAACCAAGACCGATGGATCGGTCCTTGAGAGGGGGTACTGTCAGGATTCACCGAGTAGCCACTGTAGCTTCCCCAAGACTGTTGGTTAGCTCCCTGCCTTGGCCCCGCTCTGCACGATCTAATGTGTGGTTTCCTTGTTCCTCTGGCAGACTGAGAGATTCCAGAGGTAATCCGAGCCATTGAACTAAAGAACTGCTAAGTCTGTATATAATTCCCCTCCCTAAGATGGCCGCTCAATGTTCCATTTACTGCATTCAATAGATGCGCCCTCTAGTGGACTTCGGTAAGGCGCGCGCTCCTAACTGCGCACTTCAACGAAGATTCCGTTCGAGAAGCTTGTTCTTGTCGCTGCTCCGCGTCAACTATTCATGACGGGAGAATAACAGCAATTATCATAGACGTTCTAAATATCATAGTATTAGAGTTTTCAGAGACTTTCGTGAGAGAAATCCTTGTCGTGCGCTCTCATTGCTCAGAGAGGCACCTTGGTCAGACGAAGTTCCTAGTCGCTGTCCAAGAGCTGTGACAGCTGTCATCCAACTATCCTACGGTTCTTCAGGAGAAGACGAGTGTCGAGGAGGACTTAATCTGACACGACGTAGTTGAGTATTCAGCTGAAGAGAAACTTGAACTCTACAAGTAAGGTGTTACATCTTCTCGTCAAGTCAACCTATATCCAAATTGTATTGCTTCACTCGCATTCCCCCGCAGGACATTCCCCCTTGCGTTTCTCCTTGCCTTTCCTCCCCTTTGTACCTCCCTTTATCCTTTTTGCGTGCTTCAGAGATTCCGTGAACTTTTGCTTGCACTTCTGATCCGAAGATATCTCTGCACAGAATCCCAAGACAAAGTCTGACGAAGAACTTCACAGGTACAATTCAGGTTGATAGAGAGAGTGTGTGCCAGTGTAGAAATATTCTGGGGAGAAATACTAATGTCCGTATATGTCTTCACTGCAGGAAGTTCAGTCAGATAACATTCCAAAATATAGAAGAGAGGCAAATACCTGGGCAGAAACTGGTAGGACAAGTTTCATTTATCATTTACGATTAGTCAGCACAGTGTAAGAAGGTTTGTGGTATATTCTCTCTCTCTCCCCCTTCTGTGTATTAGGCACCCATCGAAAAGGCGGCGAGATGAATAGCATTTGCTGGGAGTAGGGTGCCAGTCGAAGTACAGGTATTCTCTTCTCTGTCCACTTCCCCTTTCCCTGCTGTTGGTGGTCTTGCTCTTGTAGCGAGGGTACCGGTGGAAGGGTGATCGGGACATTCGTCATTACTGCCTCTGCGAAGCGTTGGAGCACCTGGAGTCGTGATAGTTTGAAGTGCCCACGTATTTTACCTTCGCCCGGGCAGTATGGCTGAGGGGATGGACTTGAAGGAATTAGGCGCTATCTTAGTAGGGATTCAGAGAGATTTGGGAGCCGTTCGAGATGAAAATCAAAGTTTAAGGTCAGAGTTAGTGGCTTCCCGTCAAGAGGCTAGGTTGTTAGCACAAAAGGTAGATGGGTTTGCTATGGGGAATCCCGTACAGAGTTCAGCGGTACCAGCCACTAGTGGTGCCGCTGTGGATCCAAAATCTGTAGCTCAGGTAATTCATTCGGTATCTCCCTGGATTCCATTGGCAACTCCTGAAAGGTTTTCGGGAGATCCTCAAAAGGCTCAATATTTTTTGACCCAATGTTCCCTTCATTTCATGTGCCGACCCACCTTGTTTTCAGACGCCCAATCTCGAATAGCATTTATCCTGTCATATTTAAGTGGAGATGCTGCCAATTGGGCTATGCCTCTAGTTAGTGAGGATGATCCTTTGCTTAGTGACTTCACTAAATTCAAGGCTGAGTTTCTTAGAATTTTTGATCGGAGAAGGATATCTCAGGCCACCGATAACGAATTATTGGAGCTGCGTCAAGGATCTAAAGATTTGATTACTTACCTCACACAGTTTAATAAACTGATCTTAGAGACTAACTGGCCAGAAGAAAAGAGAGCTGCCTTGTTTTATCGTGGTTTAAGAGATGAAATCAAGGACACCCTGGCTCAAATTCCCAGTCGACCCACCGAGTTGTCAGCTTTGGTAGATTTGGTTTTGGAATTGGATTTTCGGAACTCAGAACGCAAAGGCGAGAAGAAGAAAGATTGGAAGATAAATTTCCCGCGCTTTGACAGAGCGAAGAGCGAAAAAGGACCCGGAGGAAATTCAGAGTCGGAACCCATGCAAATTGGGACAGTTCGAGGCCCTTTGAGCAACGAAGAAAAAGAACTACGGAGACAAAAGAAGTTGTGTTTGTATTGTGGTACTGCCGGCCACTTTGTAAAGGATTGTTTGAAGCGTCCCAAGACTCCGTTTAAGGGAAACGAGGTGAACCGCCAGTAGACGGGGTCGCTCTGGTGGTGAAAGAAGATAAGACGACTCCAAAGTCACATTTGGTTTTGAATACGCTGCAGACCATGACTCCTCATGTAATCCTTCATGTAACCATGCAATTCCGTGAACATCAGATTTTTGGAGTGGCCATTATGCTCGATTCCGGGGCCACTGGAAACTTCTGCGATATCCGCTATGCTAAACAGATGGGAATTAAGGCAATCGCAAAAGATCATCCCGAGCCGGTATGTGCTGTAGATGGGACCAATTTGACCTCCGGACCAATTACGAGTCACACCGAAGAATTGGAAATTACTCAAGGAGAGGGACATCGGGAAGTGTTGCAGTTCAATTTAATCGATGCCCCCCAATTTCAATTGATCCTGGGACTGCCCTGGTTAACCCTCCACAATCCGACTATAGATTGGGAAAACCGGACAGTCAGTCTGCATTCAGAGTTTTGCCTGTCCCACTGTTACGGTGTCAAGAATATCGAGAAGGAACCTACGCCTTCCATGCTGTTGTCGTTTGGCGGACAGTCCATTGGAGCTATAGTGACGGAAGAGATTCCTCCTGAGTACCGAGATCTCAAGACGGTGTTCAGTGAACAGGAAGCTGAAGTATTGCCTCCCCATCGTGCTTATGATTGCACCATCGACTTGGAACCGGGAGCCGCTCTTCCTTGTAGCCGAATTTATGCGTTGACTGAAGCTGAAAATGTGCATTTAAAAGAATACCTGGATCGATATCTTGCGAATGGATTTATCCGGCCATCTCAGTCTCCAGTTTCCTCACCTCTGTTCTTCATACCGAAGAAGCAAGAAGGTAGTCTCAGAACTTGCATAGACTATCGTGCTTTGAATCAGGTCACCATTAAAAATAGGTACCCATTGCCGTTGATTTCTGTTCTTCTGGATCAGATTAAGGAAGCACAAATTTTCACCAAACTGGATTTACGAGGAGCTTATCATTTGGTTCGAATGAAGGAAGGGCATGAGTGGAAGACCGCCTTTCGAACCAAGTTTGGTCTTTTCGAGTATTGTGTTATGCCATTCGGCCTTTGTAATGGTCCTGCAGTGTTTCAACACTTTATCAATGACATAATGAGCGATTTAATGGATAAGATTGCCATCATCTACCTGGATGACATCTTGATTTATTCGCAGAATCCTCAGGAACACACTCAGCATGTACGATTGGTCCTGGAACGATTGCAAGCAAACCAGCTATTTGTTAAATTGGAAAAGTGTGTTTTCCATGTGTCACAAGTGGAGTTTTTGGGATTCGTTATTTCGCCTCAAGGAGTGACCATGGACCCAAGAAAAGTACAAGCAGTGGAAGATTGGCCAGCTCCCAAGAATGTGAAAGAAATTCAAAGGTTTCTGGGGTTTGCCAATTTCTATCGGAGATTTATTCAAGGATTTTCGCAATTGATTACTCCCATCACAGTTCTCTTGAAGAAAGGAGTAAAGTTTGAATGGACAGATGAGTCAAACTCCGCTTTCCTGAATCTGAAGAAACAATTCACCTCTGCCCCCATCTTACTGCATGCGGATCCTGACGAACCATTTTACGTGGAAGCTGATGCTTCAGATCAGGCCATCGGGGGAGTTCTCTCTCAACGCCATCCAAAGACTGGGCAGTTGCATCCTGTGGCATACCGCTCCAGAAAATTGAACTCTGCTGAAATAAATTATACCATCACAGAGAAAGAGCTATTGGCAGTAAAGGATGCTTTTGAGGACTGGAGACACTATCTGTTGGGGGCACGACACACAGTCACCGTCTATTCCGATCACAAGAACCTGCAGTTTTTGAAGACAGCTAAGACCTTGACTCCTCGTCAGTTGCGCTGGTCCCTTTACTTTGCTGACTTCGACTTCGTGATTACATACCGACCTGGCCCCAAGAATGGGAAAGCAGATGCGCTGTCTCGACTACAGACCGAAGAATCTGAGCATACTGTAGAAGCAAAACCAATCATTCCAGAAACAAAGATCGTAGGGGCGCTTACGTTGGACAATTTCAAAGAAGAGGTCCGTAAGAGTTTAACCTCAGAAGAAATTCAACAGTGGGTGCTACTCGGAGAAGAGCGTCAGTATCGACAGCAGTTACCATATGTCAAAGAAGCCTTATACCTTCCAACACTTGAGCTTCAGGAAAAGGCTTTGCGAAACTGTCATGATCATCCTCTAGCGGGCCACAAAGGAATTGCAAAGACTCAAAAATTGGTGCAACGTTATTTTTGGTGGCCTGGGATGTCCGATCAGATCAAAAAGTATGTTCAGTCTTGCGAATCTTGTGCTCGGAGTAAACCCACTAGACAGGCTCCCCAAGGGTTGTTACAGCCTTTACCCACGCCCCCTTCTCCTTGGCATACCATTTCCTTAGATCTCATCGTAGACTTACCCTTGAGCAAGGGATTTGATACCATCCTGGTGGTGGTAGATACATTCACGAAAATGAGTCATTTCGCCCCTTTGTCAGGAATTCCCACGGCAGTCCAATTAGCTAGAGTATTCAGTGAAAATATTGTCAAAATTCATGGTGTCCCTAAGATAGTGGTCTCAGACCGAGGTCCCCAATTTATTTCCCACTTCTGGAAGGCCTTCCTAAAGGGGATGGGGATAGAGGGTAGACTGTCCACTAGTTACCACCCAGAATCCGATGGGCAGACAGAGAGGACCAATCAAGAATTAGAACAGTACTTGAGGTTATTCCTATTGGATCAGGGTGGGGAATGGTCCGAAAAGTTGTGGATGGCCGAGTTTGCCTGCAATAATGCGAAGAGTGCATCTACTGGTTACTCTCCGTTTTATTTGAACTTTGGTAGACATCCTAACTTTATGGTGTTACAAGAGGAGTTAGGTGTCCCTGCAGCCAAGAGGGCCCTTTTAGATTTGAGTTCTTTGCATAAATCAGCTGAAAAGAATCTAGAGAAAGCTAAGGCGTCCTATAAAAGGTTTGCAGATTCACATAGGAAAAAGCCCCCACTGTACCAAGCAGGAGATCAGGTGTGGTTGTCCACTAAAAACTTACATTTGAAGGGAAACAGAAAATTTCAGCCTAGATTTGTGGGTCCTTATACTATTGAAAAGGTGTTAGGACCAGTTACTGTAAAACTGAAACTCCCGGCCAAGATAGGTGTACATCCGGTTTTTCATGTATCCTTGCTGAAAAAGGTTCAATTGCCTATACGGTTTACAAAACCTCCAGATCCACTTAAAGTTCAAGGGCATCCAGAATATGAGGTTAAGGACATTTTAGATTCCAAGTATGTAAAAGGGAAATTGAAGTATTTAGTGGATTGGAAAGGGTATGGCCCCGAAGAAAGGTCTTGGGAACCGGTCAGCAACATTCACGCTCCACAACTGTTGAAACGTTTTCACTCCAGATTTCCACACAAACCAAGACCGATGGATCGGTCCTTGAGAGGGGGTACTGTCAGGATTCACCGAGTAGCCACTGTAGCTTCCCCAAGACTGTTGGTTAGCTCCCTGCCTTGGCCCCGCTCTGCACGATCTAATGTGTGGTTTCCTTGTTCCTCTGGCAGACTGAGAGATTCCAGAGGTAATCCGAGCCATTGAACTAAAGAACTGCTAAGTCTGTATATAATTCCCCTCCCTAAGATGGCCGCTCAATGTTCCATTTACTGCATTCAATAGATGCGCCCTCTAGTGGACTTCGGTAAGGCGCGCGCTCCTAACTGCGCACTTCAACGAAGATTCCGTTCGAGAAGCTTGTTCTTGTCGCTGCTCCGCGTCAACTATTCATGACGGGAGAATAACAGCAATTATCATAGACGTTCTAAATATCATAGTATTAGAGTTTTCAGAGACTTTCGTGAGAGAAATCCTTGTCGTGCGCTCTCATTGCTCAGAGAGGCACCTTGGTCAGACGAAGTTCCTAGTCGCTGTCCAAGAGCTGTGACAGCTGTCATCCAACTATCCTACGGTTCTTCAGGAGAAGACGAGTGTCGAGGAGGACTTAATCTGACACGACGTAGTTGAGTATTCAGCTGAAGAGAAACTTGAACTCTACAAGTAAGGTGTTACATCTTCTCGTCAAGTCAACCTATATCCAAATTGTATTGCTTCACTCGCATTCCCCCGCAGGACATTCCCCCTTGCGTTTCTCCTTGCCTTTCCTCCCCTTTGTACCTCCCTTTATCCTTTTTGCGTGCTTCAGAGATTCCGTGAACTTTTGCTTGCACTTCTGATCCGAAGATATCTCTGCACAGAATCCCAAGACAAAGTCTGACGAAGAACTTCACAGGTACAATTCAGGTTGATAGAGAGAGTGTGTGCCAGTGTAGAAATATTCTGGGGAGAAATACTAATGTCCGTATATGTCTTCACTGCAGGAAGTTCAGTCAGATAACATTCCAAAATATAGAAGAGAGGCAAATACCTGGGCAGAAACTGGTAGGACAAGTTTCATTTATCATTTACGATTAGTCAGCACAGTGTAAGAAGGTTTGTGGTATATTCTCTCTCTCTCCCCCTTCTGTGTATTAGGCACCCATCGAAAAGGCGGCGAGATGAATAGCATTTGCTGGGAGTAGGGTGCCAGTCGAAGTACAGGTATTCTCTTCTCTGTCCACTTCCCCTTTCCCTGCTGTTGGTGGTCTTGCTCTTGTAGCGAGGGTACCGGTGGAAGGGTGATCGGGACATTCGTCATTACTGCCTCTGCGAAGCGTTGGAGCACCTGGAGTCGTGATAGTTTGAAGTGCCCACGTATTTTACCTTCGCCCGGGCAGTATGGCTGAGGGGATGGACTTGAAGGAATTAGGCGCTATCTTAGTAGGGATTCAGAGAGATTTGGGAGCCGTTCGAGATGAAAATCAAAGTTTAAGGTCAGAGTTAGTGGCTTCCCGTCAAGAGGCTAGGTTGTTAGCACAAAAGGTAGATGGGTTTGCTATGGGGAATCCCGTACAGAGTTCAGCGGTACCAGCCACTAGTGGTGCCGCTGTGGATCCAAAATCTGTAGCTCAGGTAATTCATTCGGTATCTCCCTGGATTCCATTGGCAACTCCTGAAAGGTTTTCGGGAGATCCTCAAAAGGCTCAATATTTTTTGACCCAATGTTCCCTTCATTTCATGTGCCGACCCACCTTGTTTCCAGACGCCCAATCTCGAATAGCATTTATCCTGTCATATTTAAGTGGAGATGCTGCCAATTGGGCTATGCCTCTAGTTAGTGAGGATGATCCTTTGCTTAGTGACTTCACTAAATTCAAGGCTGAGTTTCTTAGAATTTTTGATCGGAGAAGGATATCTCAGGCCACCGATAACGAATTATTGGAGCTGCGTCAAGGATCTAAAGATTTGATTACTTACCTCACACAGTTTAATAAACTGATCTTAGAGACTAACTGGCCAGAAGAAAAGAGAGCTGCCTTGTTTTATCGTGGTTTAAGAGATGAAATCAAGGACACCCTGGCTCAAATTCCCAGTCGACCCACCGAGTTGTCAGCTTTGGTAGATTTGGTTTTGGAATTGGATTTTCGGAACTCAGAACGCAAAGGCGAGAAGAAGAAAGATTGGAAGATAAATTTCCCGCGCTTTGACAGAGCGAAGAGCGAAAAAGGACCCGGAGGAAATTCAGAGTCGGAACCCATGCAAATTGGGACAGTTCGAGGCCCTTTGAGCAACGAAGAAAAAGAACTACGGAGACAAAAGAAGTTGTGTTTGTATTGTGGTACTGCCGGCCACTTTGTAAAGGATTGTTTGAAGCGTCCCAAGACTCCGTTTAAGGGAAACGAGGTGAACCGCCAGTAGACGGGGTCGCTCTGGTGGTGAAAGAAGATAAGACGACTCCAAAGTCACATTTGGTTTTGAATACGCTGCAGACCATGACTCCTCATGTAATCCTTCATGTAACCATGCAATTCCGTGAACATCAGATTTTTGGAGTGGCCATTATGCTCGATTCCGGGGCCACTGGAAACTTCTGCGATATCCGCTATGCTAAACAGATGGGAATTAAGGCAATCGCAAAAGATCATCCCGAGCCGGTACGTGCTGTAGATGGGACCAATTTGACCTCCGGACCAATTACGAGTCACACCGAAGAATTGGAAATTACTCAAGGAGAGGGACATCGGGAAGTGTTGCAGTTCAATTTAATCGATGCCCCCCAATTTCAATTGATCCTGGGACTGCCCTGGTTAACCCTCCACAATCCGACTATAGATTGGGAAAACCGGACAGTCAGTCTGCATTCAGAGTTTTGCCTGTCCCACTGTTACGGTGTCAAGAATATCGAGAAGGAACCTACGCCTTCCATGCTGTTGTCGTTTGGCGGACAGTCCATTGGAGCTATAGTGACGGAAGAGATTCCTCCTGAGTACCGAGATCTCAAGACGGTGTTCAGTGAACAGGAAGCTGAAGTATTGCCTCCCCATCGTGCTTATGATTGCACCATCGACTTGGAACCGGGAGCCGCTCTTCCTTGTAGCCGAATTTATGCGTTGACTGAAGCTGAAAATGTGCATTTAAAAGAATACCTGGATCGATATCTTGCGAATGGATTTATCCGGCCATCTCAGTCTCCAGTTTCCTCACCTCTGTTCTTCATACCGAAGAAGCAAGAAGGTAGTCTCAGAACTTGCATAGACTATCGTGCTTTGAATCAGGTCACCATTAAAAATAGGTACCCATTGCCGTTGATTTCTGTTCTTCTGGATCAGATTAAGGAAGCACAAATTTTCACCAAACTGGATTTACGAGGAGCTTATCATTTGGTTCGAATGAAGGAAGGGCATGAGTGGAAGACCGCCTTTCGAACCAAGTTTGGTCTTTTCGAGTATTGTGTTATGCCATTCGGCCTTTGTAATGCTCCTGCAGTGTTTCAACACTTTATCAATGACATAATGAGCGATTTAATGGATAAGATTGCCATCATCTACCTGGATGACATCTTGATTTATTCGCAGAATCCTCAGGAACACACTCAGCATGTACGATTGGTCCTGGAACGATTGCAAGCAAACCAGCTATTTGTTAAATTGGAAAAGTGTGTTTTCCATGTGTCACAAGTGGAGTTTTTGGGATTCGTTATTTCGCCTCAAGGAGTGACCATGGACCCAAGAAAAGTACAAGCAGTGGAAGATTGGCCAGCTCCCAAGAATGTGAAAGAAATTCAAAGGTTTCTGGGGTTTGCCAATTTCTATCGGAGATTTATTCAAGGATTTTCGCAATTGATTACTCCCATCACAGTTCTCTTGAAGAAAGGAGTAAAGTTTGAATGGACAGATGAGTCAAACTCCGCTTTCCTGAATCTGAAGAAACAATTCACCTCTGCCCCCATCTTACTGCATGCGGATCCTGCCGAACCATTTTACGTGGAAGCTGATGCTTCAGATCAGGCCATCGGGGGAGTTCTCTCTCAACGCCATCCAAAGACTGGGCAGTTGCATCCTGTGGCATACCGCTCCAGAAAATTGAACTCTGCTGAAATAAATTATACCATCACAGAGAAAGAGCTATTGGCAGTAAAGGATGCTTTTGAGGACTGGAGACACTATCTGTTGGGGGCACGACACACAGTCACCGTCTATTCCGATCACAAGAACCTGCAGTTTTTGAAGACAGCTAAGACCTTGACTCCTCGTCAGTTGCGCTGGTCCCTTTACTTTGCTGACTTCGACTTCGTGATTACATACCGACCTGGCCCCAAGAATGGGAAAGCAGATGCGCTGTCTCGACTACAGACCGAAGAATCTGAGCATACTGTAGAAGCAAAACCAATCATTCCAGAAACAAAGATCGTAGGGGCGCTTACGTTGGACAATTTCAAAGAAGAGGTCCGTAAGAGTTTAACCTCAGAAGAAATTCAACAGTGGGTGCTACTCGGAGAAGAGCGTCAGTATCGACAGCAGTTACCATATGTCAAAGAAGCCTTATACCTTCCAACACTTGAGCTTCAGGAAAAGGCTTTGCGAAACTGTCATGATCATCCTCTAGCGGGCCACAAAGGAATTGCAAAGACTCAAGAATTGGTGCAACGTTATTTTTGGTGTCATGGGATGTCCGATCAGATCAAAAAGTATGTTCAGTCTTGCGAATCTTGTGCTCGGAGTAAACCCACTAGACAGGCTCCCCAAGGGTTGTTACAGCCTTTACCCACGCCCCCTTCTCCTTGGCATACCATTTCCTTAGATCTCATCGTAGACTTACCCTTGAGCAAGGGATTTGATACCATCCTGGTGGTGGTAGATACATTCACGAAAATGAGTCATTTCGTCCCTTTGTCAGGAATTCCCACGGCAGTCCAATTAGCTAGAGTATTCAGTGAAAATATTGTCAAAATTCATGGTGTCCCTAAGATAGTGGTCTCAGACCGAGGTCCCCAATTTATTTCCCACTTCTGGAAGGCCTTCCTAAAGGGGATGGGGATAGAGGGTAGACTGTCCACTAGTTACCACCCAGAATCCGATGGGCAGACAGAGAGGACCAATCAAGAATTAGAACAGTACTTGAGGTTATTCCTATTGGATCAGGGTGGCGAATGGTCCGAAAAGTTGTGGATGGCCGAGTTTGCCTGCAATAATGCGAAGAGTGCATCTACTGGTTACTCTCCGTTTTATTTGAACTTTGGTAGACATCCTAACTTTATGGTGTTACAAGAGGAGTTAGGTGTCCCTGCAGCCAAGAGGGCCCTTTTAGATTTGAGTTCTTTGCATAAATCAGCTGAAAAGAATCTAGAGAAAGCTAAGGCGTCCTATAAAAGGTTTGCAGATTCACATAGGAAAAAGCCCCCACTGTACCAAGCAGGAGATCAGGTGTGGTTGTCCACTAAAAACTTACATTTGAAGGGAAACAGAAAATTTCAGCCTAGATTTGTGGGTCCTTATACTATTGAAAAGGTTTTAGGACCAGTTACTGTAAAACTGAAACTCCCGGCCAAGATAGGTGTACATCCGGTTTTTCATGTATCCTTGCTGAAAAAGGTTCAATTGCCTATACGGTTTACAAAACCTCCAGATCCACTTAAAGTTCAAGGGCATCCAGAATATGAGGTTAAGGACATTTTAGATTCCAAGTATGTAAAAGGGAAATTGAAGTATATAGTGGATTGGAAAGGGTATGGCCCCGAAGAAAGGTCTTGGGAACCGGTCAGCAACATTCACGCTCCACAACTGTTGAAACGTTTTCACTCCAGATTTCCACACAAACCAAGACCGATGGATCGGTCCTTGAGAGGGGGTACTGTCAGGATTCACCGAGTAGCCACTGTAGCTTCCCCAAGACTGTTGGTTAGCTCCCTGCCTTGGCCCCGCTCTGCACGATCTAATGTGTGGTTTCCTTGTTCCTCTGGCAGACTGAGAGATTCCAGAGGTAATCCGAGCCATTGAACTAAAGAACTGCTAAGTCTGTATATAATTCCCCTCCCTAAGATGGCCGCTCAATGTTCCATTTACTGCATTCAATAGATGCGCCCTCTAGTGGACTTCGGTAAGGCGCGCGCTCCTAACTGCGCACTTCAACGAAGATTCCGTTCGAGAAGCTTGTTCTTGTCGCTGCTCCGCGTCAACTATTCATGACGGGAGAATAACAGCAATTATCATAGACGTTCTAAATATCATAGTATTAGAGTTTTCAGAGACTTTCGTGAGAGAAATCCTTGTCGTGCGCTCTCATTGCTCAGAGAGGCACCTTGGTCAGACGAAGTTCCTAGTCGCTGTCCAAGAGCTATGACAGCTGTCATCCAACTATCCTACGGTTCTTCAGGAGAAGACGAGTGTCGAGGAGGACTTAATCTGACACGACGTAGTTGAGTATTCAGCTGAAGAGAAACTTGAACTCTACAAGTAAGGTGTTACATCTTCTCGTCAAGTCAACCTATATCCAAATTGTATTGCTTCACTCGCATTCCCCCGCAGGACATTCCCCCTTGCGTTTCTCCTTGCCTTTCCTCCCCTTTGTACCTCCCTTTATCCTTTTTGCGTGCTTCAGAGATTCCGTGAACTTTTGCTTGCACTTCTGATCCGAAGATATCTCTGCACAGAATCCCAAGACAAAGTCTGACGAAGAACTTCACAGGTACAATTCAGGTTGATAGAGAGAGTGTGTGCCAGTGTAGAAATATTCTGGGGAGAAATACTAATGTCCGTATATGTCTTCACTGCAGGAAGTTCAGTCAGATAACATTCCAAAATATAGAAGAGAGGCAAATACCTGGGCAGAAACTGGTAGGACAAGTTTCATTTATCATTTACGATTAGTCAGCACAGTGTAAGAAGGTTTGTGGTATATTCTCTCTCTCTCCCCCTTCTGTGTATTAGGCACCCATCGAAAAGGCGGCGAGATGAATAGCAGTCGCTGGGAGTAGGGTGCCAGTCGAAGTACAGGTATTCTCTTCTCTGTCCACTTCCCCTTTCCCTGCTGCTGGTGGTCTTGCTCTTGTAGCGAGGGTACCGGTGGAAGGGTGATCGGGACATTCGTCAGTACTGCCTCTGCGAAGCGTTGGAGCACCTGGAGTCGTGATAGTGTCAGTGTGGAGAGCGCGGGTCCAGCAACAACCCTCAACAGCTTTCAGGTGAGTCCATGTAAAATTAGTACACACATTGCATAAATTCATTATCATGTCTGAAGTAAAGACATTCTAAATATGCGAGGATCGTTTCTATTCAATCATCTAAGCCAGTGGTTCCCAAACTGGGGTCCGTGAAACATTTCCGGGGGTCTGCAGGCAGCAGTTGTAAAAGCACTGCAAAGTTTATTGTATAATCAGCAGGTTTCTAGCACAATAAAAGTGTCAAGATACCTCTGGTGATTAATGTACTTTCTGGAGAAAGATGGGAGTTTTTCCAGGGGCAGCTTTGAGTCATCTAAGGTAGCGCAGTGGGTGAATATGCCTGCTGAAAAGAACGTGTACCATTCATTTCAAAAACAATATTTTATGTGCATAGCTCGGTGGTTAACTGCTTTTGTCACAATCGTAATATAACATAGTATGCTATGAACCGCCATCAAAGAGCTGCATGCAAATTGCATAGTACAAGTTAGCTAGTTATATTTTTTCACAGTCTTTTATTATCATGATGCTGCTAAAAAAAGGTTTGTTTGGGTATAAATACATTTTTATTATTAAATTCCATGCTGAACACTGTGTTATGTTCTGAATCCTAAGTTTGTACTTCTCCAGATCAAGCACTATCAAGCAACGCCTATCAGTATGTATGATATGTGAATCATACACCTTGAAGTCCCATTTACCTTATGTAACATTCTCTATACACTGATTTACAAACTTATGATTCATTTTTTCTTTATGTATGTGGTGAAAAGCACTAAAACACCCTACCCTGGTTTGAGAGGTGCTATGAAACAAATAAAATACATTTGACAGAGGGGCCGTGGAGATATAAAAGGCACAGTTGGAGGGTAATAGTGAGGAAATCATTGAAGAGCCCCAACAAAGATTCTCATATCCTGGGGCACAGTAAGGTCTTCATTTACTATGCTTTGAAAGCTAATACAATTCAATATATGATGACAAATGTGTTGTAAAATGTACCCTTTTCCCTAATGTTCTTGGGAGGAGGGGCCCCATAAAGCCCCCTTTGTAATGACCAGGCTCACTCACTGCACTTGGGGTGCACCGTACGGGGACTGGTCTGACAACATTTGCCAGGGCTTCTTTGGGTTTCCAGTCTGGCCACGTCAGGAGTAGGAGCCTCATACCGCAAAATAAAACCAAACATTGAAAAGTTAGTCGCCAAGATGTAGCACCAACCTTCCCATTAAAATGTTGTGATTTTTGCAAATTTCTTTCAACATAAAATCTTTAGTAATTTGAGTATTTCTTTGGTGTGCACTTCTTTGTGTATTTTGTTTGCGACTGACTGTGTAAATGTTTGAAATTTAAATGGTACAAATTGCTTTGGGGTCCCCAGCTTCCAGTAGTGACTCAATGGGGGTCCTCAGGAGTCAAAAGTTTGGAAACCACTGATCTAAGCAGTAAATCTTGTTTAATGATTTAAGGCACACAGTGTTATATATGAATTCTCTAATTCTACAGTGCATGCACTTCAATGATGATGTCCAGTGTAACATTTAATAATAATGTCAATAGGTCACACAGGAAACGTGGTAAGTGCACGTTTAGGTTTTGCATTTGCAAAGTGTAAAGGTGGGGGTCAAAAATACGCTGTACCAATCTCTATCCTATTTCTCTATCTACACCTCTCTCCTTTGCTTCTTTTTTCTTACTCTGACTCCACATCTCATATTAAGGATTTTTGGGGTCCCAGGTAAGAGATTTCAGCTATTATGGTGTGACCCCACTAAAGTTTAAAATATAAATTGGTATTGTTGGTGAGCCTGAGTTAGCAGGATATGAGTACTAAAATTCAAAATGTGTTCCTTACAAGGCTTCCAAAATATGTGTTACTCGGGCCACCCCCCCCCCAAATCCTTAAAATAGCACAGGTGCACTTTGTTGATTCCTGGTCAGCCCCATTTTGGAACTGACCCACTCGCTAGGGTGACCAACCGTCCGTAAATTTCACGGATTGCCCGTTATTTGGGCCCCTTGTCTGTTGACCGTGAGCATTTCTTTCATGGACGTCATTTGTCCGTAATTATGGGGATGGCAGCCAGCTGTGTTGCTACCTTGGGACAATCAGAGCCAGCTCGCACTTCTCTGAGGATGCAGCAGCCCCTCCCCGACCGCGCTCAGTCTTTGACCAGGCCCATGGTCATTCTGATGTGGCTGATTATCACCTAAAGAATGAAAATGGGCCAAAGGTGTGGAGAAGGGGGGGGGGGGCATGGCCCTTCCTAACTTTGATCTGTGACTTGAAGATCAGCACAGGGCAGAATAACAAACAAATAAATAAAAGCAGGAATGATCACTGTGATGCAGCTTTGTGTGTGTGTGTGTGTGTGTGTGCGTGCGTGCGTGTGTGTGTGTGTGCTTGCATGTGTGTGTGTGGTGGGGGGGTCAGAGGGTGCAGAAGTAGCCAAAAGCAGCGACAGAAAGAGAAATAATGATAATGTGTGGTATCTGGTTTTGGGTAAATCAAAAAGAAGCCCAAAGCAAGTGGAGTGAGAAAGCGAAGTAAGAATAGAAGCAAATAATGAAAGAAAGCTGGAAAGATGGAGAAAGATTTAGATTTAACAATGGAAGGAAGTACTAGAGGATGAACAAATGGAAAAAAAAGGAACACAAAATGAATGTTAATGTGGAATATGAAAATATGAAAAGAAAATTAAATATGAATTTGAAGAATAGAGAGAGTGAGAAGAAATGAAAGGATGCACAGACAGAAAGATGGAAAGAAAAATAAATGGAGGATGTAAAGATGAAAGTAGAGAACAAAGGTGGATAGAAAGGACATAAGGAAAGAAAGAAAATTAAAAGATGGACAGAATAAAAGACAAACGTCAATATAGGTAAATGCAGTTTTTGGCCAAGTTTCTTTCCTGCTGTAAAAAGCATACTTTTGCATTACTTTTGCAAATTTTCATCAGGGGAGCAATTTTCAAAGACTTCAAAGGGAAAGACCGGGATAGCTCACTTTGCTCCTTTATTTAGTGCCATTTAAAGCGGGGGTATTTTAGTTTTCTGGCCTCTCCCTTCCAATGGGCCCTTGCGTAGTTACAGCATGTGGCGGCGTGCCATCCTCTGCATAATTCTAGGGCACAGCATGCTGCTTTTGTGGAGGAGCCGTGCTGGAGGACCTAGCTACATTTTGAAATATCCGTCAGGAAGAAAGGCAAAGCCTTCTGAGTGCTTTGCGCGCCTGCAATTTTTGGGCCATAACAAAAATGTCTATTTAACTCGGTGATTAATGTATCTCTTGGAGAGATCTGAGGTTTCACTAATCCCTGTTTTGACTCATCATAAAGAAGCAAAGAGGTATAATGCGCCTCTTGTAAAGCACAAAGTGTATAATTCAGAGCAAAGTATTTATTTGTATAATAATTGTAAAGACAACCCCAACAACTATGTTATGTGCTATACCCACAGTCTGTATTTCCGGGTCACGGGAATTATGTGATTGTGCGGCTTCAACAGTTTCCGCGTGATTATGGATTTGCCACATGTGCCACATAATCCATCATTAGCTGAATATAGCTGAAGATTCTAATTTAAAAAGTTTCTTCCTCAAATGATTAAAAAATAACTAAAAAGGCAGTGATGTTTTGCAAAGGCCCTATGTAAAGGTTGACTGGTCTCCTTCCTTTGCAGATTACTATATTTGGGTGTTATACGGGTACTAATGAGGTGCAACCTATGACCAGAAAGTGTTAATATGTGCAAAAATGAGAAATTAATATGGCAATACTATGACAAAATGTGCAGCATTCCGCTGCATAAATTCCCTTTTCTTGCCAAATAATTTAGTCAACCCTGTAGCATAATTTGGCCCTCCCTGACACATAAATACAGTGGCCCTGCATAAAGTACCTATCAGTATGGATGCCATGTGGCTCATACACCTTGTAGCCCTCCTTGTCTTAAGTAACAATTTCCTATATATTGATTTACATACTTATATAAGTCATTGTCACTGAACAGTAAGCGTTTGATCTAAAGCGCATAACACTACATTGGGCTGAGCATCACCGTAAAATAAATGACATATACAAGAGGGTAGGTCTATATAGAGATGAGGGGCACCATGGGAGGTAGGTAGTGACAGCATCTGTGCAGAAGGTCGTCTTTGGTGAAGGGGTGTAATGAAGGTTGAAAGCCACTGCATCACCTGCAGTGTGGGTGGGACAACACTTCAAAGGAACTCCAAACTGTAAACAAAATATCATATGAAATACCACAAAACGACCTGCACAGTTGCCCAAAGCTGTGCACATATCAAAACGGCGAGGTGCACGATTGTCTCAACTTAATATAAACTTATTGTGACATGTACCTATGTTGGTTGTCTATTTACTTACTTGTACACTATTGTACGACTTCCTCTGATGTGTCTGAAAATGTACCTTTTGTCCGAAATTTCTGTCCTGAATTTTGACCCTTCGTCCTTAATTTTTAAACTCGCTGTCCTGAATTTACAACTATGCCAGTTGGTCACCCTACCACTCGCAGATTGAAGAGACGGGAGTTCTCTCAGGAGTTACGTAACTGCGTAGTTTGCCGCCCTCAGTCACTGGCCTACATGACGTAACGTTTGAAGAGACGGGTGCAGTCGCCTGCATTATTTCAGCACGCACCGGAATGCCGGGCGCTTATCCGCGCGGATTGTTTCGTGCTAATCCCATAAGGCTCATTAATTTCCACTGGGGGCCCGTCGCCCCCAGGGTGGTCGCAATCCCTTGATAGGCCTATTTAACGCAGCTGCTGCTTGCCGCTAATGTGAGACACGGATTGGACGCCTGATCCGCTTTGCCACGTGCGGCATCTCAACTCTTCAAACCCCCGGCAATCTCGCCCCTCCCCCACCTAACAAGTACACACTGCCCTCGCCTGGCACCACCTGCTAAGCTGGTTATGTCAAGAAAGATTGTCAGAGATCATAGCTGGAGCCTACGGAGGGGGGCCAGCGGGGCTTTACTGCTGCAGATGGACGGAGAGAAGGAGATAGAGGACGGACAGAGGGACGGAAGGTCAGAGATGAGGAAAAGAATTATACAGAGGGCAAGAAAAGAGAGAGGGAAGACGGAAAGGGAAGGACAGCAGGAAGGAAGAATGGGTGTAGGAGTGGAGAAAGAAAGGGAATGCGGGAAAAAGAGAGGAAAGGAGGGCACAAGGATGGAAGGATAGAGATGAGAGAAAGATGCAGAGGAGAGCATGAAGGAAATACAGAAATGAGGGGGAGAGAAGGAGTGGAGAGAGGGGAGGGTATTGCCAGGCCCGGACTGGCCGTTGCAGGCACCGGGCAAGCAGGCACCAGGCAATCCCCCGGTGCGCCGCATGGGGGGGGGGGGCAGTTTGGGGCTCCTGGGGGGCGTTTTTGTTACAGGGCCGTAATTGCAGCATAGCTGCAAAATCGTCCCTGTAACGAAATCGGCCGAAAGCCGGCCCTGGCAACGAGCCCAGCCGCACCCCCAGACGCCCCCCCGCCCCCCCCCCCCCATTCGGGAGGGGACACTGGCCGAGCACTTTACCAGGGCCGGTTTTGGTCCCCAGTCCGGCACTGGGTATGGAGGAAAGAAGGGAACGGGGGCGGGAGAGGAACACCTTAGAGGGGTACGCAGAGGACAGCCCGAGGGAAGGGTGGATGATCTAACAGAGAAAGGCGCAGAGGAAAAGGGGAGGTGGACTAGGGAAACACAGGGGAGGGAAGGATACAGGGGAGAGAGACGACGAGAGAAAGATAGAGAGAGGAGCTGGGCTCGAGTCGGGGTACCTCGCGGGTGGACGGCGCCCCCACTTATTTTACCAGGAGCTCGATAACTGGAGCAAATGAAGCCACACATTCACTCTTTGGCCTCTCTGGGGCGAGATCGGAGCTCATTCAGAACTCTGCTCACGCGCTAGCTTCTCTAATGCAATCGCATCTAAGGGGTGAGCGAGGGGAGGCAATGAGTCTGATGGTGCAAGCCACCTTTGGTGACGTCACTTCTTGCGGTCAGCGTCCCCCCACTTCTTTTTTAAGGACTTGTGCCTTGGGCCAGAAGAGGCTATGGAAGACACAAAGAGTGAGGTCTAAGGTGGAGAGATGGGAGGGCCCAGAGGCGAGGGGAAAGGAGAGGAGGACAGAAGGATAGAAAGGGTAGCGCCATGAAGGCTGTAGGTGTCAGTGCACTTTAGAAATAAACTAAAACATAGCTATGGGCAGAGCCAAGAAAAGAAAGGGAGCAAGGGGGTAAAAAAGATAGATAGAGAAGCGTGGGAGCAAAATGTGCAGGAGATAGAGAGAAAGAAGGAGGCAGGGACAGCATGACTGAAAGATAGAGAAGCGAGAGAAGGACTTTGAGGAGAGAGAGATGCTGACAGGGCAGCTGGAGCGAAGGGCAGAGAAAGAAGCAGATAGATGAGACAGAAGGCAGGGATGGAAGTAGAAAGGAGAGATAAGGATGAGAGAGAAAGGTATATAAAGGGTGGAGAGAAGGAGAACATAAATGAGAGAGAAACAGAAAGAGAAAGACGTGCAGAGAACAGCACATGAGAAGGCTAGAGAAGAGAGAGAGAGTTTAATGTGGATGACGCCGGCAGCATCATGAACCATGGAGAAAAGAGACTCTAGGATGCAAGAGTAAAGAAAAGAGAAAAGACAGAGACAAAAACAAGTCATGGAAGAAGGCAAACGTGAGGGATAAAGACAAAAAAATCGCCAAAGAGTACAGTGGATCAAGAGACAAATGCTAGAGGAGGACAGAGATGCAAGAGAATGAAAGGAAAAAAAACAAAAGAGAACAGACAGAAGGAGAGAAAGAGAAGATAGAGAATGAAAAATGAGGATTGAGAGGCGAGGGAGAGAGGGGGAGGATGAGGCAGCATGAAGAACGGGACATTTTTTATGCCCCCTTCTGCTCTTAGTGTCTTTAGATGTACATTATGGTCCAGTTTGCCACAGGCTGCTGAGAGGTCTAGAAGGCTAGAGAGGCTGCTAATCTTTGACTAGTGTGTTGGCGATCTTCTCTCTGACGCTCCTTGGTTTACGTTTTATTTTTTTTCATGGACTTGAAGCCTGACTCGGGGACCTCAACTTCCACCTGGAGAACAACAACGACCGGAGAACAACAACGACCGCATACCACCACCCTGCTGGACAACCTCGCCAACCTCGGTCTCAAGCAGCTTGTGACCACCCCCACCCACTCCGCCGGACACACACTCGACCCCGTCTTCTCATCCAGCAAGGACATCACCTTCAGCCACGCCACCGGACTCCACTGGACGGACCACAGCTGCGTCCACTTCAGCTTCAGAAGGACCACAATCCACCACCACCAGCAACAGGTTGCACGCAGAAGCTGGAACAAGATCACAGCCGACCAGCTCGCGACTTCCCTGAGCATGAACCCTCCCACCAGCACAACGAACCCAAGCCAGGCCGCCACCAACCTCGCGAAGTGGATCAGCAACTGCGCAGACGACCTCGCCCCTCTGAAGACCCCGCCTAGCAGACCCGGCAGCAAGAAAGCCCCATGGTTCACCGACGAACTCAAGAGCTCCAAGAAGAACTGCCGAGCCCTCGAGAGAACCTGGCGCAGAGACCCAACACCGAACAACATGACTGCCCTCAAGCTCGCCACCCGAAAACACCACCAACTGATCCACGCCACCAAGAAAACTGCATTCAAGGAACGACTGGACAGCAACGCACACAACAGCAAGGAACTCTCCAACATCGTTAAAGAGCTCTCCAACCCCAACGCCGGAAACAACAACATCACCCCTTCGCAAGACCTCTGCAACTCCCTCGCCTCCTACTTCCACAACAAGATCGCGGACATACACAACAGCTTCAGCACTCAACCGACGCACGCCACGACTGAACCACCGCCCCCCACCACCACCCTCCGTGCCTGGACCCCGATCAGCACCGAAGACACCATCCGCACAATGAACTCCATCCACTCCGGATCTCCGACTGACCCCTGCCCTCACCACGTCTTCAACAAGGCCGACGCTGTCATCGCACCCCACCCCACCTGCGGGACATCATCAACACCTCCTTCGACACCGCTACCTTCCCGGAGAGCTGGAAGCACGCCGAACTCAGCGCTCTACTAAAGAAGCCATCAGCCGACCCCACCGACCTCAAGAACTACTGCCCCATCTCGCTGCTCCCGTTTCCTGCAAAAGTCATCGAGAAGACCGTCAACAAGCAGCTGGCCGCCTTCCTCGAGACGAACGGTTCCCTCGACCTCTCGCAGTCTGGCTTCCGGGCCAACCACAGCACCGAGACCGCCCTGATCGCAGCCACCAATGACATCCGAGCCCTGCTCGACAACGGAGAAACAGCGGCCCTCATCATCCTAGACCTCTCCACGGCCTTTGACACTGTCTGCCTCCGCACCCTAGTGCAGCGCCTCAGCAGCATCGGACTCCAGGAGAAGGCACTGGAATGGATCACCTCGGTCCTCGCCGGAAGGACACAGAGAGTCCGCCTCCCCCCGTTCAGATCAGAAGCCACCGAAGTCATCTGCGGCGTTCCTCAAGGCTCCTCGCTCAGCCCAACCCTCTTCAACGTCTACATGAGCCCCCTCGCAGCCATCGCACGCCAACACAACCTCAACATCATCTCCTACGCCGACGACACCCAGCTGATCCTCTCCCTCACCAACGACCCCGCCACCGCCAGAGCCAACCTACAAGAAGGGATGACAGACGTAGCCAGGTGGATGATGAACAGCCGCCTGAAACTGAGCTCGGGCAAGACGGAAATCCTCATCCTGGGATCTTCACCCTCTGCCTGGGACGACCCCTGGTGGCCCCCTGCCCTGGGCAGCGCACCCAAACCAACAGACCACGCACGCAACCTGGGCTTCATCCTGGACTCCTCCCTCTCCATGTCCAGACAAGTCAACGCCGTCTCCTCGTCGTGCTTCAACATCTTGCGCATGCTACGTAAGATCTTCCGGTGGATCCCCACCGAGACCAGGAAGACAGTTACCCAGGCCCTCGTCACCAGCCGTCTGGACTACGGCAACTCCCTCTACGCCGGAACCACCGCCAAACTCCAGAAGAGACTCCAGCGGATTCAGAACGCCTCAGCACGACTCATCCTGGACATCCCCCGTCGCAGCCACATCTCCGGACACCTGAGGGATATGCACTGGCTCCCGGTCAACAAGAGAATCACCTTCCGCTTCCTCATCCATGCACACAAAGCCCTTCACAACCAAGGCCCAGGATACCTCAACAGCCGCCTCAACTTCTACGCTCCCACACGCCAGCTTCGATCGACCGGCCACGCCCTCGGCGCCATCCCCCGCATCCAAAGAGCCACAACAGGAGGAAGGTCCTTCTCCTACCTGGCCGCCAAGACTTGGAACTCCCTCCCGACCCACCTCCGCCTGACCCAGGACCACCTTGCCTTCAGGAAGCAGCTCAAGACCTGGCTGTTCGAGCAGTAGCGGACCCCCCCTCCCCTAGCGCCTTGAGACCCTCCGGGTGAGTAGTGCGCTATATAAATGCTTTGATTGATTGATTGATTGATTGATTGACTGATGCTGGTGGAGACGGCGATGTTGCTCCATGCATTATTGTGACTCTTTTTCAACTCTTTCTTGACGTGGGAGATGAATATCGATATACCTTAATATCGTAGCCAAGATATTGAGAATGAAATTAGCGACAGATGAGTAGGTATAGAATTGGTATGCCTATCCCCTCATATATGTTCCTTAGCGACATACGTCTTCAAGGTATGTAGATATGGTGAGAAGATTATATTTATACATATGCACTTACCTTTCAATATTTGTGCCCTCGATATTTTAGCTACGAGACTTAGGTATAATATTCCCTACTCAATATTCCAGACTACAACCCTCCTTTTTCAATATTTGAATGGGAAAACGAAGTTTGCAAACCAGTTGATAGTACCTGTGTGCCTCTTAGGGATTATTTGATTAATTATGTGGTCTAATAATGAGTGGTGATATGGAGATACTGGTTTGTGGTCAAATCATTTAAGAATGGTACATATTTATCACACTATTAAAGTCGAACTCCAGTGGTAGAAGAACCTATTTATTTAGCAATTTGTTAATTTTTATAAAAGACCGTGTTTTGCTATTTGCTTACAGAAAGGGCACTCATGGTGCAAACTATGTACAGAAAAGAAAGGAGTGGCTAGAGCCAGCCGGAAAGGTAAGTGCTGGTGTGTGATATTCATGGATCACAACCCTTGATCTGTAAGGAGTTTAGTTAAAAAGCAAGAATGAATACTTCTGTTTTCAAGATTTAATAGCAGTGTTCCACAATCTCGGACCCTGTATTTTAGGGTTCTCCACCATGTTTTATTCCCTTGAATCATTGGTCGAAGTATGAACGGATATTTCTAGCAAGGGAATAGTGTGAAGCTAGTTTTGAAGGTAGGCATTCAAGGCCTTTTCTCCAATAGGCCTTTCGCAGAATGCATAGAACATTGAATTTAATCCTGGCGTCTACTGGTAGCTAATGACAGCCACTTTAAGATGTAAGGCCTGCCAATACCAGGAGAGTAAAAGCTTCGGATTGAATTGTGAGGTGTGTTCCCTCCTTCTCTCCATTCGGTGTGTATGTAATTGTAATGGTGGCCAGGAGAGGGGAGGTTTGAGAGTGGTTTGAGGAAAAACAGGAGGTTTGATGTGGCCAAGGATCTGTGAAGGGCTCACAGATAGGAGTCCTTGCAGTGTTGCTTGGATACGCACAGGTTTAAAAAAAAAATATATATATATATATATATATATATATATATATATATATATATATATATATATATGGTAGAACTATAGGAATCGATTGAATATCAACTTTTTTTGTTACTTGACTCTCTGATATCCTTTCTGAGGACAGCCTATTTTTCTCTCTGTCGTTGCATAGTGTCCCTCCTGTGTCTTGTTGTAGTGTGCACTCTTTATTTTTATTGCCCTCCAGTTTGAAGCTTTTGTAGTGAAGACTCTATCTTCTACACTTTAAATCATTTTTACTTTCGTTTCAAATGTTCTGGCTGCCAGCTTCTCTTGAGCCAGTGCCAGCTGGTGGTGTTGCTATTTACTCGACAACACAACTCGAAACGAATGAATTACGAATGTGTTTCATTTATCGTGGTCGTGGATTGCAATATGTATCTTGCAGCAGGTTTTGTCAGCTTCAGTAAACAATTTGTTGACATAGAAAGCTGTTCTTATCAGTGGGCTACTATTTTAGCTCAGCTAGCTCACTGTTAAATGAATTCTCGATTACTTGATCACACATTTCAGTTTTCTTTTTCTCAGGGCCAAAGGTCTTTCCAGGATGCCTGTTTCTGCTCCAGGGAAGACCTGATTTGGCAGTTCGGGCTGGACTGTTCCCATGAGGCACAGGGTCAGACTAATTTGCATATAGCTGTGTCTGAACTGGGGTGGCGAAGTGAGCCAAAGAACAATGATTTGTTCAACGCAGATCTGTGACTGGGGGTGAGGTCTGAAAAGCTTCAGCGCTCTGTCCATCATCTCCTTGTGTTTTTCCAGTGAATAGCATATGTTCCAGCAGAAGGACTGTAGCAAGGCCCTCTATCAGGACACTGATAGCTGCATCAGTGATGGCTGGCAGAGAACGGTGGCGGGGTTGAACAAAAAAAGACATGGCTGCTCGTCGCCAGCCGCTGCCTCTCCTCCATCCTCTGCTCTTCCTTGATCCCAGCAGCACTCAGGCTTCCAGACTCCATTAGCCAAGCACGACATTGCTAAGCACCGTGGTTTGGCCCTCAGACAGGGAGTAGGAGCTTGTGCATGTTCTCCACCCAGGCTGTGCATTACAGCCAATGGAGAACATGCTAAGTGTGCATGACCGTTTGGGAGGCCCAAGATGGCTGGCCAAACCGTCATGTCCACTCCTCCATCTGAAACAAGCCAATACCTGCCCCGCCGCACCCGAACCTGACTCCACTCCATTATAGTAAAAATAAAATGATAATAACGTGCAGTTATTACCATTTTATTTTTCCTTTACACTGCTCATAGAGCAGTGGTGCCACGCTCCTCCGCCTTAGCAGATGAGTCGCTGCTGAGCTTCATGATGATGTCTTTACTAGGCTTTGGTGAAATTTCCCTTATTTTATTTTAATGAATTTAATTTTTCACTTATGCAGCAAAATTGTTGAAATCCTACCATTATACTACCTGCTCTTATTATGCCATGTTGCGATATGCAAAATAGCTGAAATCCTCTCATTATGCTAAATGCTTTACTTACACCGTGTTTGTGGTAATATTTTAGCACAGGAGCACAAAAAGAATGCGAACGACCAAAATATGAGCAGCTGCTGCTTATGGCACTTGTATGTCTTGTGCCAATTCTTCAGTGCAAAATGGGAGGCAAGGTCACAGTTCACGTTAGCACATAGTGCTAAATAGCAGTTTTGATTTCACATAATTCTGCATAATTACGCAAAAGCAAATTACATGAATTTCGCACACCCTTTGTCTTTATAGCCCCTGTCAAATTCTTACTCATAATTTCGAGCTCTGTGACGGAAATGGTTCTTACACCGTTCTGATGCAGCATCGAAGGAGGTATAAAAAGTTTGAGAGGTACATTTGGTTGTATAATTATGCAAAATAAAAATAAAAAAATGTCTGAGAGGTGAAGGTATATTAGAGAATGATCACACCAATCTATGACTGTATCATTAGGTATGAAGTATTGATTAATGAACTTATGTTCAGTTTTAACTTTAGGACTGAGTGATACATAGCAGAAGTGCATGTATATATAAACAATAATATGCATATTATCACATACAACAATATCATCTGAGAAACATATTGTGCCCTAAATATTGTTTACAAAAATATCGCTCTATTGGATTTTCTCTCATTAACTCCAATTGCTCGCTATTTTTCTAAATTATAATTAGGGCATACTATTTTTGTTATGCAATATCTAGGTAACTATACTCTGGTGCAAGACCATATAGACATACATAAACAAATCCATTAATATATTAAAGATGTTATGGGCTTCTCTCTAGAACACCTTCCTAAACACATTGGGTCATATGTACAATGTGATAAAGCCACCAGAACGTCACGTTTGGCAATGTTCTGGTGGTGATAACCCCTTCGCCTTATTTACAAGGCGGCGTTAAGTCACTTTTTGTGGCTTAACACCATCTTGGAAACATGGCCCCTTAGAACGCATCATTCAGTGTGAAAGCGGTGTGCAAAGGGTGTTGCTGTGGGCGGTCCACCACAATGCCCATTGTTTTTTGACGCTACCTCAGATTTATAAGGGGTGTAAATCTGTGGCAGCGCCAAAATCTAACACCATGCAAGAGCAGGCGTTAGAATGGTGCAGGCGAAAATATTTTATTTCTCCTCATTTTATTTTTTCTATGGGTGCTGCCTTCTGCAGCATACAGGGAAAGAGCAAAAGGCCACTAATGCTTGTTTATGTGCAGGAAGGTGTCCCTTCCTACACACAAACAATCATTGAAAAATGGCGATTTGCCACTTCTATGTGTGCTACACATTGCAGCACACATAGAAGTAACAAATAGCCAATATGCATTGTTTATGTGCAGGAAGGGACACCTTCATGCACATAAAACAAACATTCCCTGCAACGCAGGCACCCTTGCACTATGGTGCCAGGGTGCCTGCGTTGGTGCTAGGCAGCTACATTTAGCAACAGCGCTAGGGGAAATGCAGGGGTGCACCGTATTGTGGTAAATATGGCACACCTTTTCTGTTTCGAAAATGTCGGAGCGTGGCGCTGCCAGATTTGACGCAGTTTCGCACTCTGACATGTTCTTGTAAATATGCCCCAAGGTATGTTCATGTGGTGTACTTTGACCAGCTGCACATAATTCTACTTACTCATCAACCAACATTCGTTGGCAAAGATAAACTTATTGGAAACAAAAATAAGTTGTCCATGGGAGTTTTAGCTACAATAGACACAGACCACAACACCATAAACTATCATAAACGTACTAAAAAATATCAGTCCCGATAAAAAATTGAAAAATCGCATCACAGGTTTCTTCAAAATTCATATATACGTGGAACCCCAGTGCGCCATTAAGTCACTCTCTCTAATTACCAAAACACCAAAGGCCGGCTTTAGCGCTGGTGGCGCCTGGTAGACAGTCTTTTTTGGTTCCCCCTCCATGACCTACCTCTCCATGAATTACTTCGTTACCACTCTCCAACAGTGCCCCTTATCTCTCTATAGCCCCTCTGAGACATACATTTTTTAGCGCTACTCATAGTTCCCTCACAGTCAGTTCTGTGATCTGCATGGTACACATTCTTTGCAGGAGGCACATTAACACTGCGCTACTTTATGATGAGTCAAAACTGACACTAGACAAAATTGGGATTTCTCACTAATAGGAACATTAATCACCAGAGTTATCTTGACTTTTTTTTATTGTTGCCTGAAAACTTTTGGACGCACAAACAAGTTCACATGATTATTTTTAAACACAGCTCCACCCAGCAAAGTCAGTGCCAGGCGGGACTGCGCCGGTCACACCACCCTAAAGCTGGCCATGAACACACCACAGCACGATACACTGAGATGACACATTGCATTATCCCTGGGCCCTAAGCCTCTCGCCTTCCAGGAGGAGATTTCATGGGGGATGGTCCCAGCATCAATTACGCCCGCCCCCTGGGGAAAATCCAATAGAATAACAGAGTAACGAGCTGCTAATTAGGACGGCTTGTCTATAAATCCAGGTCACCCCGGGATCAGCCTCACTCACTTCCCAAGCCCGGCCACCGACACGACGGATACACCGCTGAGTCCCAACCCGGCGCGTGGTGGGACTCACCGCTTCCTGCGGTGCACCTCAGCCTGATCTGGCCCGAGACTTAGTACGTGATGGTAAACCATGCCCATGCATTATCAAGTGTCGACACTGCGGAAAACACTGACTGATATCCGACTGCACCCTTTAATATTCAGTGCCGGGGCACGTGTCAGGCATTTCTAGATCCATGCTTCCTGTACATGAAAGATTCTGGCGTTCTTCCGGCTGATGGCTTTGAAAACAACTTCGACGGCGCCCAAATGACTCCTTGGTTTGCTGTTGGCACTCAGCAGGGCCTTTCCTCTTCTGCAAACGTCTGACCTTTCAGGAGCTTGCTTGGTTTGTCAGTGCTAAGTGATCATTTTATAGAAGGTGGAAAGACACCTTGTTTGTTATGATGAGAGCAATGATTTCCAGCCCTCACTTTGGGAGATCAACTTTTTGAGAGCCCAGGATTGGCCAGGCTTGGTCGCCATCTTTCCTCCACGCAGACTAAGTTTGCGGTCATTACAGGTATCTTGCCCGCTCATGAACCACATGATGCTGCCCCCTGTGGGGATGGCCCTCTTCACGCCCCGGCAGGTGGCCCGTGTCTGCCAGGTGCTGCAGGAGAGCGGGGAGTTTGAACGCCTGGCACGCTTCTTGTGGTCACTGCCACCTGCGCTGGTCACCAATGGCCACTTGGTGCGGCCAGTCTGTGGCGCCCCTGGCATGTCACACCATCTCCTTGCCGCCCCATGCCCTTTCCGAGATGAGCCCCCGCTGCAGACTGGGGTGGAACCAAGGTGGGGCAATTGGCTCGGGGCACTGGAAAAGCTGGCAGGCAGGAAGAGAGCGCCCGTGGAGGCAAGTCTTCCTCAAGACCAGGAGCAAAAGTCCTCCTGCTTCAAGGTGAGTGATGAGGCAAATTGGGGCAGAGGTGGCATACTCGATGAGTAGGGCTTAGGTTGTCATGCCAGCCTGACGTGTTTGACCTTGCCCTATGCTGGCCCTTCAATGGCATTGGCCTGCCGTAAAAGGTCAGAAGGTGTCTTTGATACCTCTCTGAGAGGGTCAAAGAGAAATATTGGTAGCAGAGAAGGGAGTTATTTGAATGACCACAAGATGCAGGGTCCCACTCCTTGAGAAGCCTCTGACATCAAGGCAAGGATCTCCTACAATAGCCATAGAAAGGCAGGGAATCCCGTTGACCACTATCAAGAGGCAAGAGGTGGGATGGCAGGAAGTTACTCAAATTGTTCCAAAGAGGTAGGGTTCTCGGTGCAGTGAGCTTGCCTACTCTTCATAAAGCGAAGCGGGAGGTGTGCCACCAGAATCTTGAGTTAGGAATCACGATGGCATCAAAAATAGTGAGCACACTGTAGAAGGGCAAAATATCTATAGGTATGTGTGTATATATATATATATATATATATATATATATATATATATATATATATATATATATATATATATATATATATATATATATATATATATATTCACAAAAAACAAAGGTTAAAGATAAAAAGTTAAGTTATAGTCAAGAAAACTTTATTTATGTTTGCTCTACAAACCCAACTTAAACTACAGAAACATTAGACATTCCAAAGTTCTAGTTCTATTTTTAGTTTATCATTTCAAATTAATGACATAGTTATATCTCACATTTATACTAATGTACCATCTTAAAATGCATATAACTCACACACCTCCGTACACTGTCTTTTCACCTCACTCGCCACACTACATTAACTATAACTCGCCCCTTCTCCCTGCACTACCTACACCCTTGCATATTACAGAAGTTAGAGCATGTGAAATTGTAACATTAATAACAACACATAAGGCATCTTAAATTATATAATATGGCAGAAAATAGTGCATGGTACATGGCCCAGTGGAGCCTGATAGTTAATGTAGATTGGCGGGCGAGGTGAGAAGAATGTGTTTGTGGAGGTGTTCGAGTTATACGAATTTTAAGGTGGTGTGCAAGTATGAATGTGAGTTATAAGTATGACATATTAATTTGAAAGTGGGGCTTCAATGATAAATTAAAAATAGAACTGTATCTGTAGAATCTCTAATTGCTGTGTAGTTTACGTTGGGTTTGTATAGCAAACATAAATAATGTTTTCCTAACTATAATTTATCTTTAACCTTTGTTTTTTGTGTGAATTTTAATGTTTTTTCTAATGTTAGTATTACAAAGTTGAAAAATTCCTCCATGTTAGCTTTGTGGAGTAGAGTGCGCTACAATATTGTGCAGCACAGCATTGTAAAGTCGACTATGGTACAGCAGATTGAGGTATAGTGGAGTGGAGTAAAGTGGAATCAGGTATACTTGAGTGGTGTCAGTGGAATGGCATACAGTGGAGTGGCATAGAATTAATTAGGATACATTGCAGTGGCGTATAATGGAGCGGTATAGAGTGCAGTGGTGTGCACTACAGTGGAATACAGTGGGATAGCATAGAGTGGAGTGTGCTGTAGTAGAGTTACATTTTGTAAATATTGCAGAATGTATTTGCGTCCACTGTACTAGCGTACAGTGGAGTGCTATAGACTGGAGTGTTGTACATTGTAGGACCATATATTGGAACATCGTATACTGAAATAACATACTCTCCAGTGACATCCACTGGACTCATACTGTGGAGTGGCAGAAAGTGAAATAGCGTTCACTGGAATGGAAGTACAATGGAGTACTATACAGTGGAGAGACATACAGTTTAGTGGCCCGCAGATATAGCTAAATTAAAAACACTTAAAACATATAAAATACTTACCCCACTGACTTGAGGTACATTTTGCAAAAATCCGACCAATGGATTTCCCACTACACAAAACATAAAAGTCTATATAAAATGCATTTGATTTTATGCACATTTTGGACCCCTTCTTAATCGTTGCACCCCTTGACCAAACACCTTAAAACTCCAAGAATGCAACAGGGGCAGTAAGTCTGCAAAATTTTGCAGACATTCGCCAAACGTGTGCAAGATTATTAAGGGACAATATTCCAAAAAATCCCTATCTCTCTGGTCTCCCTAACTTGTACTACAGAGTGGCTACCACCACAATATATATATATATTCAAGGTGCATAGATGTGGAGTTAAGAATAGTAAACCTACACTTACTCTGTATGCACTTACCTTTCGATATTTTTGTTATCCCTTGATATTTCGTCCACGATATTAATGTATTACGATATTTCTAGAGCACACAGAGGAGTACAAAGTTCCCCGGGGATAGTGATACAGTGTGAAGAAGAGAGTGGATGCAAAGAGTCAAGGAACTAGGTAGGTTCTCTTGTCGGAACTAGAGAGCCTCACACACCCTGAGCGTTAGGTGTGAAACACACCCTGACTGAAGGATGTCCAGTATCCTCATCGGCTCACTGCCCCTCGTCAGACCGGCACTGCAATGTCTGACGGAGTGCCCAAAGGCACTCTTTTGGCGGAGTTCTTTTGTTCCTTGCCGATGGTGAGTGTGAGTGAGGACGGAGGAGAGTGTAGTCAGTGCAAAGTGAGTGAATGTTAAAAAGGGTGACCAGTCCACAATAAGTTTTATTGACGTGGCTGATTCCCTAATTAAAAGGGGTGGGAGAGGAGCTAAAGGCTGTGGGGGTATACAGACATCTAACTCAACCCCTTGGTGTGATCAACATGTTTCTCGCCAACCAGCGATTCGTCTGGACCTAAAGCAAGGTACTGCACAAGAAAAGAAACGATTAAATGCTCATTCACATTGTAAAAAGCAAATACAACCTCTCAGGGTCGGGTGCAAAGAGGGCCGCGGGGTCCTGCTCTAATTAGGCGACCTAGAGGTAGGGGAAAAAAGGGTTAACAGAGAGCGAGTCAAGTCATAGCTTAATTATGTGACTGTATAGTCGGAAGACGTAGAGTGACTTCAGTGAACGCGCTCCACACTGTGAGGGGTGAAGGGGGATGTGTAGGGAAACTGATCATACCAGGCACTGGGTGAAATTTCCCTTCATAATCGGTCTAGTGATGGCGAGACTATTATCTCTCATTGGAGAAATCAGAGTGCAGATAAAATACTAATCTGAAGTGTAAAGCCGAATCTCTCAAAGTGGCACCCATTCCTAGGAAAATAGCAGGAAGGTTCTTAACCTAAGGGAAGGTAACACGGGCCTCGCAGCATGCTCCCGTGAGGCCAGCACTGTCTGGTGGAAAAACCTGTAGGGTATGGAAGGGAGGGATTGATATGTGTATTACACCTCAAGGGGTGGGTTGTGTGTTATTGTTATGCTAATGCATGATGGTGGAGGCTAGTATAGCAAGTGACATCCAGGGTTACAACAGAAGCTCCTGTAAATACTCATGGAGTAGGAGAAGGGGGAGGGGGAGGGAGGGGGAGAGAGGAGGGAGGGAAGGGGGGACAACCACTCTATCCACATTATATGTATAGAGATCAGCGGGGCCCCAGGACGGAGCCCAGTAATGAAGTTCTACAGCCCACTGCCAATTCATGCTAGCAGGCCTAAGGCATCATACGATATTTCTAGCCTCGATATCCCGTAGTACAGCTGAGGCAGGAGGTAGGAGAGCATGGCTCTTATCTAAAAGCTATAGGGAGGAAGGAGGTATCAATCCATGGTGCGTTTCCAGTAAGAGTGGAGAAGCAGGCAGTGGCTTCATAGGGAGTTCCTTTAACAGCTATAGTGAGGCCAGGGGAAGCAGTGCTGCCTCAGTGGCTTGATGATCATACAGAGAAGCTCCAAGTGTCATGAAGTACCTCTAATGACCTCAATAGGCACACAGGGAGCCCCCTTAGTAACCAGAGCGAGGCGCATAAGGCGAGATGTAGCTCCACTAATAAATAGCCTTGAAAGGCAGACAGGGCTTTCTCTAATAGCCATATAAATGCATTCAGTAGAAAGGCATGACCCTTCTGATGACCATAGAGACACAACAAGAGGAAGCAGGACAAATACTTCCAGTAAAGGCCTTAGAGGGAAAGGAAGGTCGTGTAACAGGCATGGTGCCTTGGGGGATTCGCAGACCAGCATGCACTGGTAGCCATAAACGCCTCTTCTGGAAAGCACATCCCTGGGGCCCGGGGCTCTCACACAAAGAACTCCCTTTCTAACTTTGCTTTGCTTTTACTGCTTTCTTGCCCTAGGAAAGAACACGTAACCTACTGCGTGAGTGGTACCTGCAGGACCCATACCCCAACCCTTCCCGGAAGCGGCACCTAGCCCAAGCGACAGGCCTCACCCCCACCCAGGTGGGAAATTGGTTCAAGAATCGACGCCAGAGAGACCGGGCAGCTTCGGCCAAAAACCGGTGAGAGCAAATGCATGCAAGAGAAAGCGAACGAGTCAACCTGAATGGCCGGGTTTGAGGATCTGTCTGGTGGGACGAGGGCAGACAATTTAATGTAGGAAGCGGACTCGAAGGTTGCTGAAATGAAGATTGATGCATAGGAGCGGGCTGCTTCAACAGGCCATAATGAGGTAGACATTGACCATGAAGGTTTTTGGAAAGAGAGAGTATGTTTTCCAGGTTAAAGTACTATTTTAAGGTTGACTCCTGTAATCATTGATGCAAATTTCCATTCAAGAAAAGGATCGATCCAAATTTTTAGGAAAAATAGAATATTAATACAGAATTGAGCATTGACAGCCAACACGTGTTTCGCCCTCTGTGGTGTATTGCGTCAGGGCTTTCTCAAGGCTGGTTCAGTTTCTTAGAGTCATTCTGTTGAATTCTCTAATGTACGTCTAATGTATGTTTCGCCCCCGTGTGCGAATGACTCCAGCAGGAGTCATTCGCACACGGGGGCGAAACGTCGGGGATAGAGGCACCAGTCCGGTGGTGTAGAAGAGACAGTGGCTGGTGCGTTCGTGGACACACACAGGAGTGTGCAAAGATACTGACATATTCAAGGAATCTATTGTATTATATACCCATTACGATGTACATTAGAGAATTCAACAGAATGACACTAAGAAACTGAACCTAGCCTTGAGAAAGCCCTGGCGCAATTCGTCACAGAGGGCGAAACACGTGTCGACTGTCAATGCTCAATTCTGGATTAATAAAATTCTATTTTTCCTAAAAATTTGGATCGATCCTTTTCTTGAATGGAAATTTGCATCAATGATTACAGGAGTCAACCTTAAAATAGTACTTTAACCTGGAAAACATACTCTCTCTTTCCAAAAACTGTTCATTTTTCAAAACTCTAAAAGTTTTTGAGTATGTTTCCTCCGCCTTCATAAAAATCTTTGTGAAAACAGATATAGTCCTGGAATCCTTGGACCTTCCACGCTCAGCTGTTATTGACCATGAAGGTAGCAACTGCCCAAACCAGGACCTGTGCTTCCCTTCACACTATCACCAGCTCTGCACCATTCCGGTTACTTAGCCAATCAGGTTCCAACATTAATGCTGCGTAATGGCTTCTACATGGGCAAGCTCTGCTCTGCGCTCCTCTCCTCTTCTCTTACGTTCCCTTTCTTCCTTGTCTTCCTCTTCACCTTCCCCTTACCTTTTCCTTCTCTTCCCTTTCCCTTTTCCTCTCCCCCTTATTTTTCTAAATTATGTTATCGACTTTTAGGCATTATACTACATATATCCAAGGAGGGCTTGCCTCATTGCACAAAAGTTCAAGATCAGTGCTTAATTTGTAAAAAAAAAACTATACGTGCCGGGGCTCTCGTCAGGAGACCCCTTCCGCTTGTATCACCCTTTGCCACTGCCAGCACTGCCAATTATAATAACAACCAGCTACTAACCACCACACTCCTATAAATGTGGCAATTCTGACTACTCCAGTCCCTCAAAGCTATAAGAATGGCTTTGGTGGCAGGTGTTAATCATTTTCAATGTATGTTGAATTAGTAAAAAACTGTTGTTGTGCTCAACTCTAAATTAGACAGGGCCACCATATCAGCAGACTGCCCTAAGTACTGGTCTAGGCAATAAAGTGCTGGGCACTGGAAACCACAGGCTCAAATTAAGCACTGTAAGATGGAAAACACTCCTTACGACGCATCTCTCACCCACAAGTCGTTACAACCACTTGCAGAGGGGGTAGAAGGTGTTGGATTTAAAATCCAACACCTTCCCTACTGTCCGCACAGACTGGAGTTGGAAAAGTAAGTTATACTATTCCAACATCCGGCACCCCCCACCGCAAGTCATTGTTACGACTTGCGGGGTAATGGTGTGCATTGTTACAACACGATTGTTGTAACAACCGTGTTGTAACAACATGCAGGGTGAGGGAAAGTGGGAAAAAGAGGTCCATTCCTGTAAGATACAGAGGAAATGTGCTCGAATTCACTGCCAGGTCCTGCAACTGTCCAAGATAATGCCACTCTCAAACCAGAGCATAATATTCTCTGAACAAACTGAGGGGCATATGTACGAGCCCCTATCGCCACGGGAACATCATTTTTTGTGAAGTTTCAGTGGTGTTAGGGGCTTCACCTTGTTTACAAGGCAGTGTTAATCCACTGGTCTTAACTTTGAGAAACAAATGACAAAATGGCCTTTCAAGATTGTTCAAGTGCAGGAAGGGGGACCTTCCGGTACATAAACAATCTTGCCCTGCACGCAGACACCCTTGCACCATGGTGCAAGGGTTCCTGCATTGGCGTTACACTGCTAAGTGTAGTGCCTGTGCAGGGGTAAACGCAAGGCTGCGCCATATTCTAGTAAATATGGTGCAGCCTTGCGTTTCTGAAGTGGCGGAGTGAGGCATTAAGCCATGACAGCTAACGGAGATTAGATTAGAGGTGTTCAAAAAGATAGATCGTACGTTCAGTGTCATTAAAAGTTAAAAAAAAATGATTTGCATTTTTAACCAACAGTAGCACCACTGACAAGTCACAGATGGTTAACCCCTCACCCAGGCGCTCCCCCTCCCCCCACCCACCATCCACAAGTACGACATCATGAGCATCAATTCCACAAGATCTAGCCATTTCTTACAGGGCATAGTTCTGCCATACTCTATTTTATTCAAAACCAAAGGAGAGAAAAAGGGTGTTCTACATGAGTGTAGGGCGTGAACTCCTGGTCCCCTTCTGAATATTTTAAACAACAAATGGAGGAGTGCCCCCTATAGGTATAACAGAGAAATACTCTGTAACCAAAGTTTAAAGATCAAAATTGCACAGTGTGCCCAACCTTTTTTACAGGACAGAGCATGTCCTTTTAGAAGACCCCTCACTCACTCAAAAAAAGAAAAACTACTGCACCACTGTAGTAAGGTGTCGAAGCACACCCTGCTGGCACACGGCCTGCGGGGTGGGACCCCGATGATGAAGCATGTCACCATCTAGGTTGGTGAGTGAGGGGTCTTCTAAAAGGACATGCTTTGTCCTGTAAAAAAGGTTTGGCACACTGTGCAATTTTGATCTTTAAACTTTGGTTACAGAGTATTTCTCTGTTATACCTATAGGGGGCACTCCTCAATTTATACTCTATTTTATCCCAGCAATTCTCCACAATATTCGGCCCCAACCCTCGTCCCCCGCCCACCCGCAACCCAACCTCATCCTTCAGGAGTCTTAGTGCGTTAATCTGGGCCCTGACCCCCATCAAGACCATTGTACCTTCTCCATTTGCCCCACACTCTACGGAATGTTTGAGGACATCCTCTAGCTTTGTTCGTTACTCTTTTGGCCGCCATGTACATATCCATTCCCCTCCTCCATTCCCCAACCGGGGTAGGCGCTGGTGCTCCCCATGCTCGCGCCACATCCCGTTTCACCAGCCCCAGAGCCAGCATCCCGAAAATCAGATGTGGGCGGCTCAAATCTATATCAGTTGTTATCCCAAGTAAAATGAATTGTGGGTCCATTCGGAGCTCCGCCTCTAGCACCTCTCTCAACTCCCCCAGTATGTGTGTCCAATAGGTGTGGATAACAGGGCAGTCCCATATAACGTGGTAGAAGGTCCCCTGCGGGTGTCCACATCGAGACAGCAGGAGTCAGTAGCGCGACCCATGCGGTTCAGTCTGGCTCTATCATAATATATCCTATGTAGTATCTTATATTTAGGCTTTCCTGTTTTCAGTTTCTATTTTTTGGTAAATTCTGGTGGGGTTTTATCAGTGTTTTCAAGTGATTTCAATACCTTAAAAAAACAGTGGTTATCAGTGGTTACACATTTTTGTGCCATTAAAAACTACAGAAACAGTGTTTTTCCAGTGTTTATGTAACGTTTTACTTTTATTATTGCTTGCTTTCTGCACTGATCGCGCATGGTATATAGAGAGTGTACATATAGTGTGTATGAGGTCCAAATAGATTTTTGCTAATTAAACCTATTGTAGTACACCATACAATACTTCTTCAGTGAGTCTTTGGTCATGTGTGCTCGCTCTTTCCTTCCCATGTAAACTTCTGTGAAAAGGCCCTCTCAACATTGACACTTGAGACGGGCAGCTAAAACAGCCAGTACACAATTTGTTAACTCTGGCCACTGACATAGCTTTCCATGCCAATACTGGTGCACTTGAAAATTACGATTCACAGGGCAGGTTCTGCAACAATTGAGTTGAGCTGGGCGCTTATGCCCTCAGAGTTATTGAAGCAGTCAAAAATGAAGCAGCACTTTTGAAACTAGGGAAGAAATACACCTTTATGGAAGGGATCTAGAACTTGTACAGAGTACCACATTGAGGTTTAATTGACTTCAAATACCATTGGTGGTGAAGGGACATTTCTGTGCATCATTGCAAGCCATTTCTCATACATTGTAAAATAAATGTTCCTGAATTGCTCTTCAACATTTCTTTGTTACCAAGTGGCAATCACTCTAACATGGAACATGTTGCAGTGCTAAAGTCATGAAAGGTGCCGCCCAGCCTCCTCTCAAGGAGATGTTTCACATCTACACCAATTATGCTGCACACTTAGTAGACAAGTGTGTTTTCAGACTCTTATTTTTTATTATGGCCACTACAGAAGTTATGAGATCAAACATCCTCCAATTTCTTGCTTTTGGCATCATCACTCTGCAAAAATTCTGTAAACGGTTGCCACATGGATAATATAGCATTCATTGCCCCTTATCTATCAGTAAAAGAATCAAATGCAGCCAAAATATCAAATATGATTTTGATATTTCCTGAATCTCTACAATTTATAAAATAATTAAACAGGACCTAAAACATGCTTCCAAACCCTGCATCTTTAGACGAAAGACCACAAAACTGAAAAAGCAAAAGGAAGAAGAAAAAATATTTTAGTGGCATCCCTAAACAACAAAACTTAAGCAGAATAAAGTTAGCCCAGTCTTTCTTACTGCTAGCTTGTATAACAAATTTACATTGTATTGGCCCCTTCTGGAAGAAATATATGACTCTTTCACTCTCTTTTTCCTTTCTTTGAATGGCATTTAGTTTGTGGTTGTGCAGGTGTTTTTTCAGTGTTTATATGTTTTCACTGGTGAGGGCTATTTCTCTTTCAGTGGGGTTTTATCAGTTATTATAGGTTTAAACCTAAAACCGGACAGCCTACTTATATTGTATGAGTCACAGTCAGGATTTAATCGCGACTTCTCTGTGATGCATCAAGGCTGCTTCCCAATCTACTGTGTCCATCTCGCCCAAGTCCTGTTCCCACGTTGCTCTCAGTTTCCCTCATCTGTCCGGCGTGTTATTATTCAGGGTCTTATACGTCAGTGACACTAGTTTACTGGGTACTCGATCTTGCAACAGACGATCCTCCAGTGGGCCATATTCTAGCAACATAAGCGCCGCCTCAGCCCTCCATGCATGGCGCAGTTGCGTGGATTTGAGAAACTGAGTAGGGCGTAGGCCATATTCTGCCGCCAGGGACCCATAGGGTTTGAATTTCACTTTCGCTACCAGGTCCCCCAACACGGAGATCCCAATATCGTCCCATCCCCTAAAACCTGTGAGTTTGTGAAGCTCCTTTAGCCATGTACAGTTCCATATCAGTGTCTGCTTGGTGGGTCTATGTGACCACCCCATCATCTTGGTTGCCCTGTCCCAGACCTCTATGGTTATCTGCGTAGCCGGGGGTAATCACCTCCTCCCACCCCCCGTACAAGTAGTGGAGACTAGTGCAGCATGCCATGGTGTCTCTTTCCAGCCCAGGCGTCTCCAACCTTTTTTGTAGTGAGAGCTACTTCTGATCAGCGAAAATCATCATGAGCTACTAAAGACCAACCATGTAGTGCATTTTAACAAGAGACCCCCCTCGACACCCTCGCAATGCAACCAAGCACAGAAGCCATGGTCGTCACAGTACTGACTGCTAACCTGCTGAAAAGTACTTTTCTTTCTTCACTCCGACACATCCTGGATTAGAACCTTTCAAATAAAGTTACCCAAATGTGACACCGGAATGCGAAACATCTCACACAAGAGCTCTCAGCCTGGCTAGGAATGTGGTATCAAACAATCAGTACAGGCATCACCATGGATAACTGACCACTCCTTGACCACAAAAGGGCAACCCTGTCACACCCATCTGTGATTAGAAGTAATATAACCACCTAATAGAATATATAGCATGCTACTTAGTACATGTACTCACTCCTAGGGCCCATTGCAGCTTCATATATGTAACCTGTTCTCAACTGGACTCCACGCACCATAATCACCTCCTTCTCCAATACAAATGTTCTTCATAAAGCGCTGCGCTGCTCACTGGAACTAGTTCCACACTATTTGATGGGTTTTTGTCCACTGACCGGCCTAGTCAGAGGCACCTTGGACCTGTTGCTGATGGCATTGCTACAATCAGATACATCTTATCCGGATTTGTACCTCTCCAAACCTTTGTGTTCCAGGGTGTGAGTCCGACCCTGGCACACCTCACTCCTCCCGCTCTATATAACATTTGCATTGGAACTGGCATCTCTGATAACCTCTGACAGCGGGGGCATGTAGGTATTGAACCAAATACATCCCTCGTGGTACATTTAGGTGCCACATGGACTCTGTCCTGCAGTAATGTGAGAGGGGATCGTTCACTTCTGTTCCACCAGTTGTACCCTCGGTGCAGCACACAACCTGGGCTCCTCTTGAGGAATACTGCAGCAGAGCTGTAAGACAGCTGTCTGCAGTGCTCTTAATGTAGCACCGAACCTGCACTTTAGATCACCGCTAAAGGCTAAACTGAAGTTGCTCTACCAATCCTTCTCCATTTAGGCTGTTTCTGTCCACTGCTGATGGAGAAATCCAGTCGCTATTTTTGTCAACCGAGGTATTCGGTAACGTAAACCCAGCAGCGCTCCAGCTGTCTCTAGGCACCAGCATTCACACCAAAAGACGCTGCCTCGAATCCATGAATAATTGTCTCCTAAAATATGTAAATGTACATTTCTGTTGCTCGATTGCTGTCAATACCTGGTGTGAATTTTAACAGTCTTTATTATGAGTGTAAGAATCACGAGGTAGGAGACATCAAGCAGGGAAAATGATCCTTTCAGGCCAGGCAGACAGCTCTTATTGTTTTTCCCTCGCTGCCCCTCCAGCTCGCAAACTAACAAATGAAGAAACCGCAACTTTTTGAGGTCAGGACTTACCAATTGATCTGCTACTCCGCACGCAAATCAGAGACAGGGTGCCGGACTTGAAAAGGTAGGCCACTTACACGCTACCAAACTTTCAGGCCCCTTCCAGCACACGATGCGCAGGCTGAAAGCGTGGTGCCAGACTGCAAAAGGCAGGTGGCGCAGAGATCACGCAGATGACGAACAGGACCTTCAATTTCGCAGGGAAGAGCAACATGCATTGTATCTTGCGTTCTCTCAATTTAGCTTTAACTGAGTCAAAAGTGCGCCTTTGTTTTTTCACCTCCCTACTGTGGTCCGGGAAGATCATGATGATGGTATTCTCATACCATATTTCCCCTACTTTCCAAGCCTCTCTAAGTATCATGTCCCTATCCAGGAAGTTTAGGAAACACGCTATTACGGGCCTAGGCTGTGCGCCCGCCGGTGGTTGGGCTAGTAGCGCCCGGTGGGCTCCTTCCATGACAAAACAGGAAGAGAACTTGTCCGCCGGGAAGGTGTTCCGCAGCCAGGCATAGAGAAATTCTGGCATATTTGCCCCTTCAATTCCTTCTCCAAAACCTACAAAGCATAGATTGTTCTGTCGAGCTCTGTTTTCCGCATCATCAACCCTCCACAGCAGGTCCTTTTGAGGGTGAACAACCTTTACAACGAAACTCTTACAACGCACTACCGTTACAACGCAACCATTACAACGGAAACCATTACAACGCATTGCGCTGGGGGGGCGCTCTAGGATAGGGAATAAGTTTAATTTACTATCCAACACCTTCCCTAGTGTCCACGGGGACTGGAGTTGGAATAGTAAATTAAACTTTTCACTATCCAGCACCCCAAAGCGATATGCGTTGTAAAGGTTTGCGATGTAAAAACTGTGTTGTAAAAGCAATTCTTAACCAACAAGGGACCCCAATCAAGTCAAACAGGGACCTCGGGGAACAGTTTTATGGAAACAACAGTGGTCCCATGCTTATGTGATACAACAAAACAAATAAATATAGACGAAATCGCTTCTATATTTTCAGAAGGACATGTCCAGCCGGACAGAGGTCTTCCAGGTTTACTTAATAAACACAGTGTTTCAACAAATAAGATGTCAGGAGTACCTTCCACAATGCCCCTGTGTGGTACACAAGCCTGTGCCCGACACTAACGGGGTGAACAAAAGTGAAGATAGTAGGAAAGGTTCAAGGCAAAACAAACGTTTTTTCTGTTTACATATAAATTTGTACAGAAAATATCAAGCTGCACCATTACATAAAATCAAACAATCATTTGTATCGGGTGCATTAGCAAGTCGACGGCGTTTCGGTTTCATCAAACGCCGTCCCTGGACACATCCCATAACCAAAGCTATCGGCTTTTCCTGGCGTCGCCCGTTTACGATTGTGTAAACCGGCATTACCTGACGCTCCATTGTGGGTGACTGTTCAAAATGAATAAACGGGCATCTTGACGGTATTTACTCTCGGTGCCTACAAGTGCTCTGCCTCGGCAAAATTGAGGTTTAATGCAAAGGCAAAGTATTTAATTGTCCTGATGATGGTTTCTATGATCTTTTGATGAAACCGAAACGCCGTCGACTTGCTAATGCACCCGATACAAATGATTGTTTGATTTTATGTAATGGTGCAGCTTGATATTTTCTGTACAAATTTATATGTAAACAGAAAAAACGTTTGTTTTGCCTTGAACCTTTCCTACTATCTTCACTTTTGTTCACCCCGTTAGTGTCGGGCACAGGCTTGTGTACCACACAGGGGCATTGTGGAAGGTACTCCTGACATCTTATTTGTTGAAACACTGTGTTTATTAAGTAAACCTGGAAGACCTCTGTCCGGCTGGACATGTCCTTCTGAAAATATAGAAGCGATTTCGTCTATATTTATTTGTTTTGTTGTATCACATAAGCATGGGACCAGTGTTGTAAAAGCATGCGTGGTAAAAGTATGCGTTGTAAAGTACTACATCCCTTTTGAGAGGATTGGAGTTCCTGCATATCCTTGCACAGATCATGGACCGAGTCTTCCGTCTCGCCCAACTGCGTCTCTGCCTCCGTGACCCTTCCCGCCAGGTTCCAAAGGTCCTGGCGCAAGAGCGCCACTTCCGATCCGACTGCACCAATCTGCCCTTCTAGCGCTGTTCTGGATGGCTGTATTGCCTGGAGGAGGGTATCTGTATCCGAACGGGTGCTCCTCCTGGGGGGGGGGGGGGGGGGGGGAGGGGGTATGACCTTCGCGTACTGGTCCATCTTGTCCTGGCGTGGCGGTTTCGGATCTCTGTCCTTACCCATGGTGAGGTAGGGCAGGCTCAGGTGTAGGCAGCCTCCACTCTCACGTGTGTTGTAGGCCAAGTCACCTGTCGCCCCCCGCATTTCTTGTGTTTCCCGCCCAATGCGTCCGCAAGCGGGCCCCTTCTCAAGGGTGCAGTGTCACAGGGGAAGGCGGGGGCCAGTCACGGTCCAGCAGATATTCAGGCAAGTGGGTCAGGAGGCAGGAGGGAAGACCGCCAGTCTGGCTCGCCAATCCACCACTCAGCCCCACCTTACCAGCTCGCAGGTTCGAACCTCCGGTGGCCTTCCCCGCCTCCCCCAATTAATGCAGCCCTGCCGCAGTCTCTCTGACCACCGCCAGGTGTCCCGCTCAGAGATGTCCCCTCCTGATGGCCAAATCCTTGTCACTCTCTCAGATAGGCGTCGAGGTCCTCCTCCGCACCCACAGGTCGGTCTACTCGCCAGGGTCTCCTGCTCTGCTTGCACCCCCAGGCCTGTCACAGTGGCCGGCAGCACCGGTCCCACCTTCAAAGTGGTGCTAGTGGCTCGGGGGGGAGACGCCCTATCCGTTGCGGCCACACCCCGCGCCGCTTCCTTCTCCTTCGCGCAGCCACTGCTCATAATGCCCCAGGGTGGGTGGGGGTGGGGAGGGAACTGCTCACACAGCCGCAGCCTCAATCCAGGCACTCGCCCCCTTCCTCCCGCACCTCACCTCCTCTCCGACGCCATCTTGTAGGTCCTTCGCCCCTCTCAGGGCCAGTTCATGAACTCGGGGGGGGGGGGGGGGGGGGTCCATCTGCCGCAGCACTCCACTGCCCAGCTGCACTGCGGATCAAATGGCCCCGGATCAACTCGCTGCCTCAGATCGGCTCTCCCTTGTGTGGTTTCATACTCCCGGGGGTCCGCTCGCCAGTCTGCAGCCTCTCTTCCGCTTCGCGCCTCACTGCTCCGCCAGGATGCGGGCCCGCAGTCAACACACACTGGCCCCGACAGCGGCCGCAGGCCTCCACCTCGCCTCACCCGGGCACTGCAGCAGTTCTCAGTCCCGGTGGGAGGAGGGGCTCTTCCCACGGGTCCACCGTGATCCTCTCATTTCGGCCGCACCTTCAGGAGCAGAGGGTCCTCTCAGGCACCCCAGTCGCTTGTTCAACGGGGTGGCGCACTACAAGTCAGCCCCCGTTATCGGAGGCTCCTGCTCGCCGGTTCACAGGTCTCGGTGCGGTGTCTCCGGCCCTCAAATGCAGTAAGGCGCCATCTTGGGGATTGCCAGCTCGACCAGGGGCACCCGATTTTCGGCTCCTTGGGCTCAAATATCAGAGCGTTCCTCCCGCTTTCGACTGTGGGCAGCAGCAGGGCACCTCCTCTGGCAATTGCTGTGTTCTCCGGGTCTGCTGGGCACCGGAATCTATGTCGGATAAAGCTTTCAGCCGGAGCTCGGCGAAAAGCACGTCTCACTCGGCCATGCTGTTGGCGACGCACCACGTTGAAACGTTTTGTTAATCTGAGAGCCCATTATCCATTAATCTTATCTGCACTAGCTTAACGATCTGGAATGTTATCCTTGCATCAACTGGTAGCCATTAGAAGTCGTCCCTTTCAGGCTAAATCCTATCTCTTGGTTTTAGTTTGTGAATGACTCCAGTTGTCTAAATTTTTGTAGGTGCTTTATAGCGTGTGTGCAGGTAGAATGTATAGGAGGGTCCATAATCAGACTTTAATGAGTTATGGCCTGGACAGTGGAGATCTTTGCTGAAAAATCGTGGGTGGCCTAATGTTCCTTGAGAGATGGATTTGCAAATCGCAAGATTGAACCACCGTAGAAATACACCTTTTGCAAAATAAAGTAGTAATCAATCGAGAAGTACTAGCCTTAAGCACTGCCACAATCTTGAGGGAGCGGATAATGGTGCAGGTCTTGGATACAGTGGTACTTGTGATCGAGGCCCTCACACGTTTGAGACCTTTCCATTTTGGCCCCAAAAAGGTCAGCAGTCTGTGCCACAACCCTCCTAGGTATTACCTAGACAATTCAACATCATGTTTTCCTTGACAAGCCAGTGTCTTTGTAAAGTTCCTCAGAGAAACCTCTTAATCTATTGCCACAAAAGTATGACAGACTTCTGTTCCTCCTACCACTCTGAAATGTGTTCACTTTGGTTGCTAGCCATTTGCAGATCAAATTTGCAACTATTTCCAAGGTGGGGAGAGTTTTATACCATGTCTTTAATTTCTTGGTTAGTAGCCATTTTTAGCCCCCCCTCCCCTCCACTCCCACTATTAACTCCCTTAAATCCATTTCATGCTTTTAGGGCGCATGTTTTTCTTGAGGGTCTTCATGAGGTGAGCTAAGTCTCCAAACCCTTCTCAATGGATAAGTTAAACAGTGTCACGTGACTCAGTGACCTGTGAAACGAGGTCCCACAACACTCCTAATACAAAAAACCATCTTTATTTTAAAATCTTTTTGAACCATTTGATTCTACCGTCACCTGTGTAATAAAGTGCAAACTCCACTCAAAGTGGGTTTCAGAGCACTGCACAGTCAGAGAATTGACTTGATAGGCTTGACACAGTGCACTAAGGTAACAGAAGTTTCAGGTCGGCAGTGGGCAAGGCTGAACTGCATAATATATTATAAGAATAGCAAAGGTATACATAGGCACACATAATTGTGACTTATTTTTCGTCCTTATAGTCATTTTTAACTTCACTTTCACTTAAGCACTGCACTCCATCAGCATCCATATTGTTTGCAAAGTTCTCTGGCTGAGTAGATCAAGAGTAAGAGGTCCGATATTCAAGTGTGCCAGCCTTTGGGCAACACTGGCTGTATAGACTCTACTCTTTTGTTTTCCAAATGATGATGGAACTCATACTCACGCCAAGTGCTAGGCAAATTGTCTGAATGTGCTGAACACTCCTTCTGATCTTTTAGAATTCTAGTTTGATTTAACCGACTGCTTTTCTCCCTTGTGTTATATATGTACTTGAATTTGGGGTATGGAGCTTAGTTGGTCGTTAAACACTATCCCTTAGACCCTTGTTTTCTCCCATAGTTTTTTTGGATATGTATAAGTCCCTATTGCCACGGAAACGTCACTTTTAGTGATGTTTCCATGATGATTTGGGTTCTCCTTATTTACAAGGCAGCGTTCAGCCACTTAACGTGGCTAAACGCTGCCTTGTTAATACGGTCCCTTTTCATGCTATGTTTAGCATGAAAGGGGTGGGCAGTGGGTGTTGCAGTGGGCGTTTCACTGTAACACCCATTGATTTTGACGCTGCCCCCTATTTATAAGGACAGCGTGAATAGGAGGCAGCGCCAAAATTAAAGACCAAGGAAATCCTGGCCTTAACTTGGCGAAACGAGGAGAAATGCTGTATTTTACCTCGTTTTTGCTTTTTCCATGTGTGTTGCCTTGGAAAAAGCAAAAACGCCTTGGATTGTTTATGTGTAGGTAGGTGTCCCTTCCTGCACATAAACAATCTTTTAAAAAAATGACATTTTGTAACTTCCATGTGTGCTGCATTAAGCAGCACACATAGAAATGACAAAACGGCATTTATAGATTGTTTATGTGCAGGAAGGGACACCTTCCTACATATAAACAATCTTCCCCCGCACACAGACACCCTTGCACTATGGTGCAAGGGTGCCTGCATTGGCACTAGGCAGCAAAGTCTAGCACCATCGCAGGGGAGAACACAAGGCTGCACCATATTCTTGTAACTATGGTTCAGCTTTGCATTTCTGAAGTGGCAGAGTGAGGTGTTAAGCCGTGACGGGTAACACCTCTCCCTCTGCTACTTCTTTGTACATATGCCCCCAGGGTCGAGTCTTGGCTTCAGCTCAACCTCCTGTGATTCTGGGCACATCACTTAATGCCCTGAGCCCCTGTCCCCCTAACTGGTGCTCATGAAAAGCGCCAGTGTTGATGATTAAGTGCTGGTGCTGAGTACCGGAAACCACTGGCTCAAATTAAGCACTAATTTCTGTCAGAATGGTAACAATGTAGCAAAATCAACCATGCATGCCACTGAAACATCATAACAGCGATAAATTGATAGAGGCAATGTTACCTCAGATAAGGAATGTGGTAAATGTCTAGCAGTGCTTGAAAATGAAGTGAAGAAGGAAGGAGTTATAGCACAAAGTTGAGAAAGGTAGGAAGGGAAATAAGCAGACGAATTGGTGACGGTAGGAGGCCTACTGGTCTCTGTTTCACAAATCGGGCAGTGGTGCGCTGGTGGTGATTGGGCAGAGCGGGTTTAGATAGGGACTAGCAGGGCAAACCCTCCTCTTCTGCCTTATCCTCAGTACCTGAGAGTTGGCCAGATTGGACACCAGTGAGGGGTTTGTTTTGCTGCTGGGGTCAGGTTTGCCGAGAAGTTTCTTCAATAGGTGGTTTGGCAGGGTGGGGACTAGCACATAGCTAGACTCGGACCATGAGAGGAGTCAACCAGGGGACTTGATGGGTGTAGACTTGAACCATGATTCCTGGTAAGGAGTTGCAAGAGGGTGAGCCAAGAGCATAATGGCCAGTGAAGGGGGAAAAGAAGGACAGAAGGAAATGACTGCACAATGGCAAGTGATGGGATCAAGAGGATGGGAAGATGTGTTGAATGTGGAGGGGCATGCAGGTGGATTAAGGTCCAGTATGCTTAAGTAAAATACGTGGTATTAATAAGGTAAATGATGGTTTAGAATGTAAGGCATTACTTGGGATAATTTATTGTTAGACCAGACCTATTCCATTAAAGTGGCCATTTATACAATATTTTGATGACTGGCATGATTGGGCAACTGCTCCCACAGTCCTACCTGGGGGACCTTGTCCTGGGGTAACTCTCACTTTATATAAGATGCACTCTAAAACTCACCATAATGAACAGGCAATCACAACACTACCTGTTAAGCGAAATCTAAGCCACAAGGTCACCCAATACAAACCAATTCAATTCAAATACAAACATGAAGAGATAGGAGCAGCAGGGGATGAGTATATTTCAAACACAAATTGTTATAGCCTGTGTGTTGCGTTGCAGAAAACATTTGTTGTTAACTTTCTTTTTGTTGTTTTCTTTCTCCTTCCTTACTTCCTGATACCGCTGACAACGCAGGCTTCCGAAGGACAGCAGCAACCCCGGCCATGCTTCCACAGGTGCACAACAAGCCTCACACACGCTGTTGTCTACATGTAGCATGCAGAGACATGGTCCTATGATGCATGTTGGCCTTATCTGTGACACTGAAGCCAGTCTAATGCCCCTTCAGCCAAACACTCCCTTGACTGACAGCGGCCAGTGACTCCCATCTCTCGGCCACTGGACAAGTATTGCAGAGCAGCCAGGTACCAGGAAGATGGTGCTGCCTCTTGAAAGGAACAAGGGAACATATGCAGGATACACCTTTGGATTGCTGAGATCATGGCTGCCTTGTTAAGACTTCGGACAGACGCCAGAGCAACCGTGGCGGGCCAGCAAATGGCATCAGCAGAGGTCCTTCAGAAAACAGACAATGACAGTCAGTGGCTTGTCAGAGAATGGCACTGGTTATAAAGAAGACCTGCCATGGGTAGTGGGCATCTGAGGCCGGAGTGTTGACGCAGCCTTAAGGTCCGGGTTCTCAGGTGGTACACACAGGTGGACATAATGGAAGGATCTGTCAAGAAGCTTGCCAGGGCTCTGAAACTCACACGAAGTGCACAAAGCCCAGTGGGTAGACTTTCAGTAAGGCCACTTTGAATAAGCCAGGGGCAACATGTGGTGGTAATTTAAGTGGGCCCCTGGAGGATGTGATCACAGCAGCAGCGGATGACAAAGAGAGACTGCTAAGAATGGGAATAGCATAGGATATCCCAAAACATACTCTGCACTCGCAGCATAAACCCAAGTGGTTGCTGCTACTAAGAACTAACAAATGTTAGCAATTTTAGCCTGCTATCTCGAGCTGGGGTATCTCAAGGACAGAACAATCCAAAGACTTTAACATCTGCTGATCATTGAACATTGACTAATGCCAAAATTGTTATGTTGGTTATCATAAACAAAGATAGATTGTTTGCTCTGCTTGTGAGTCGGCCATTGTATTAATGTAAATAAAACTGCAGCCATGTTAACTCGGACACATATATGTACTCATAATTTTCTTCATAACGGATGGTTTGGAATTCCTGGCTGAGTGTCCTGAGCGCTTGCGTTAAGTTGCTATTGCATGGAAGTACGTACTGGAAAAGGGGGAATAGGTGATAGTTGAGTTTACACTGTAAATACATCACTTGAGTGGGAGCAAAGATAATGCTCCAAACAGATACTGGGTTTTATATTTTGACAAACACTGTTGGACCTATTCACAAACTGCATTTTGTAGTATGCAAGGTAGTACCATAGTAGTGCTACTCACATAAAACCAAAATGGAGGGGGGGCGTGGCCAAGATGGCGTCGGAGTAGGACGTGCTTTCGAGTCGCTCCGGCGCCCGACCTGCTAAGCATTGTTCAGCATCATCTACAGGGCTTCAATCCGCTCTGAAACGGCCGCAGAAGACTACGGCACCGAGCGGAGTGGTCTAGTGTCATCGGCGTCTTCCGGAGTGGCTGTACGGCGCAGCCGGGAGCTCTTCAACGTCGGGCCTGCTAAGCCCCGGTCTTGCGTGGGTTCGAGGCCGCCGTAGGCGCAGTGACTCGGCATTGACTGGGCTTGACTCCACGGAGCGGCGGACGCCCTATGCCTTCCCCGGCCCCCGGACTCCCTCCACTACAACCCTTGCTTTGAACGGCTGGAGGACTCGTCAGGTGGCTGGCCACGTGAACCTGGACTGTGGAGCTCTGGCGGGATTGGGCGATCGGGACGTGGCTATCCCTGCCGCCACATCGGCGCCCTCGACGGCCTATGCTAACCGGGGGGTCATCCCCACCGTTGTGAACACAGTACTGCTTGGAGGGGCCCGCTCCCGGCATTGCCTACGGCTGGGGGTGGTTGGCTTCTGCGGAACGCCCGGGAGTGGATATTGACTGCCTCGAGACCCTGCTCTGCCACGCGGACCATCTCCCCAGCCCACACGATCCAGAGGCGGGAGACTCGGTTATGCATTAGCTGGATGTCTGCCCCCGTGCCCGGATCCGTGAGACGGGGTCCCTAACTCTGCTGCCGTGTCTCGGCGTCTTCGACGAGTGGTCTCACACCGCCATTTTTTCGGGCGGCTGCCATTTGTGACGCAGGTCCTCCTGCACGGCCTACATCTTGGACGGCCCTACCTCCACGGCTTCGCCACGATGTCGCAATTGCCGCGCAAAGGGAGATCATTGAAGGAGGGAGCCTCTAAAACATCGCAACCACCGAACTCCCCTGGAGCGAGTGGCTCAGCTAGACAATCAGATGAAGAAGCGCCGGCCACCAAGGCCTTTATGTCGGAACTCTTTGCCTCGATCAAGGAGGACATCTCCGAGCTTCGAGCTCAACTAGCGTCGGACCTCCGTGAGGTCCGAAGGGATGTGGACGGCATCGGGGAGCGAGTGGCCGTGTTGGAGGATCATGACCTGAGTATGGCGAATGACGTGCACCAGCTGCAGCAGGATGTCCTTCGCCTTACGGACCAGAACTTGAACCTGCAAGCATACGCAGAGGACTTGGAAATAAGCATGAGCGAATTTTGCGGATCTCGCGTTCGCGAATTTTGCGGATTTGCGGATTCGCAATCCGCAAAATCCGCGAATTCCCGCGAATTTGCGGATTTTTTTTTTTTGTGTTCGCCCGTGTTTCTGCCAGTTCGCGAGGGTTTTTACAATTTCGCAATTTGCGAACTTACCTGTCGGGTCGCAAGTTTTGCGAACTTGTTGTTTCTACGTGTCCAACCTGTTTGGGACACTCTTCTTCATCACTGCCACTCTCTGTCACCACTGCCACTCTCTGACTACTCATGCCACCCTCTGGCCCACCCATGCCACCCTCTGTTTCATCACCACACCCTCTGGTTGTCCAGTGTACATTATTTTCGGCAAAGCAAAGCACACCTTCCCTGCCTCAAGTGACCTGAATTAATTTGGGGCTGATTAATGTGTCACAGAATATTTTTTTAGCTGGCACCTGCTTCCTTAGTGCGCCCTGATTAGTGATCTTTTGCACTTGCTAAGTGCTTTCATTGTTGCAAAATTAGTTACAACACCTGCCCTGCCCCAACTGACAATAATGAATTAGGGGCTGATTAATGGATTTTAACTTCCAGCCTGGCTCCTGCTTGTCTCCCTTAGCTGTAATTCATGACCTTTGTGGCATATGTGTAACTATTCTGAGGTTCAGAGCAGGGTCACATAATAGTTTCAACTGGCAACTGAACTCTGGAGGGGCCCCTCAGGAAGCACTACAGGAAATGGCTACTAATGATGTGCCTGAACTTTTGAACCTGGTAAGTAGTTACTTTCAGTTTTGCTTAGATCGTATTTCTGCAATTTCGCACTTATTCGCGGGGCGCGAACTCACGCGAACAGTGCGAGCAGTGCGAGCAAAATCCGCTGCTCGCGGATTTGCGGATTTTGCAGGAAATTCGCAAATCTCGCGGATTGCGGATTTCCCGAAAATCCGCAAAATCCGCGAGCGGAATGGATTTTCCGCCCATGCCTACTTGGAAAACCGCTCCAGGAGAAACAACATCCGTGTCAGAGCGGTCCCCTGGGACGGAGAGGCTGGTGACTTGAGGGGGTATGTGCAGGCCCTCTTCCTGCAGGTGCTGGACGAGGATGATGTTCGGTAGATCAAATTGGACAGGGTGCACAGAGTTGGCTTGCCCAGGCGAGGAGGTCCCCCTCCGGACATTCTTGCATGTGTCCATGACTTTCAACTTAAGGAACGCATCCTCCGGAAGGCCAGGGCCCTCCCTACTTTGAACTTTCGAGACCATCGACCACAGCTGTTCCAGGACTTAGCGGCCTCCACGCTTCAGAAGTGCAGAGAATTCCGGACGGTGACTACCTATCTGAGGGAGCAGGGCGTCTCCTACTCCTGGGGTCACCCCTTCCGGATTATATTTCGATGGCAGAATAGGTTGGTGCAAATCCGCTCCCTAAAGGCTGCGAGGGAGCTATTGGGACTGGAGGAGGACCCATCATCGCAAGCGGCACAGTCATCGCCTTCACGACGACGGCATCGTTCTTCATCTTGGCACCGGGTTGGGGCTTCCCCGGACCGACTGCGGCCGGACCACTCTATCAGCCTGCAGGAAAGAGGAGCAGCGGTGGCGTCGGTGGCCTCGGCCACCCTTGCGGATTCCCAGCAGTCCTCTGGAGCGGCGTGATCCCTGTTTTCTTTCTTTGATGGTCGGGCCCCGGGGCGCCTCCGCTCCTGCGGCCCTGGGGTACTATGGTATGGTATGGTATGGTACTTGGGTGGGGGCCCCTGATCTGGTGCCCCCACCCCGACACCAATCTGATGTGGACCGTGTGACCTGTGGCCCATTGGACCTTTCGACTGTACAGAACAGGTTGCGAGCCTTGTGCTCTGTTTTTTTGGTTTTGGGGTTGTTGCAGGGGGGTAGATCAGTTGGTGCTCTGTATATGGTTGAACGATCTGGGTTGGGGCTGGGGAATGAGGGGTTTGTGGTGACGACCGCGTGTGTTGGCTGTGTGATGATGATGTCTCTTAAGGTGTTCACTCCTGCATTTTGTACTTCATTCTGTGGTGCGGACCCCTTGGCATCTGCGCTTTCTGGTAGGGAGGCCGTTCTGAGTGGCTTGGGGAGAGGGCACGTGGCCCCATTGGTGTGGCTGTGGCTGGGGTCTTTTCCTGGGGTCCCCTTGACTAGCTTCCTTCGATGGGCCTGGGCTCCGGTGTGGGTCGGGGATCTGTACGGGGGGAGTGCCTGTCTGGAGATGTGCATGGCGTGGAGTTTCAATTCCCTATTATGCCTATTAGCATAGGAACCTGGAATGTAAAGGGCCTCAACTCCCCGCAGAAGCGGCAGAAACTCTGGAAATACATTGTAGATCATCACTTGGATGTGGTCGCTCTGCAGGAAACCCACTTGGCTAGGAGGGATGAGCTGAGGCTCCGTCATAAGCAGTTCCCTCTTATCTACAGGGCGTCCGCGCCCACAAAACATAGAGGAGTGGCCCTGCTCTTCCGGGCTTCCCTACATTTTCAGCCCCTGGGAGTGAGTGCCGATAAAGAGGGCCGTTGGCTTCTGGTGAAAAGGATGTTGCATGGCCGCCTGTGTACTTTTGCGGTAATGTATGCTCCGAATACGGGTCAGAATGGCTTTCTTCAAGGTTTGCTAGATAAGATGGGGGACTTTGTGGAGGGGCACTTAATCCTGCTGGGAGACTTCAATATGGTTTGGGACAGAGGTCTGGACAGTTCTGGAGCGCGCAGGGCGGACACTGGCGTCTTCTCAGAGGAAACTAAGCGTCAGTTAAGTGATATGGGACTCATAGACAGTTGGCGCTTTGTCCATACACAAGCTAGGGACTACACTTTCTTTTCCAGTGTTCATCGCTCGTACTCCCGCATTGACTATGTCTTGGCGCTCCGGGGGGATATACAACTGGCTGATATCTTCCCACTTTCATTATCGGATCATAGCTTGGTGGTCCTTGGACTACAATGGACCGCCGGGGGGGATGGTTGGCGCAAGTGGTACTTTCCGGCTGCTTTGGTGAGGGATGAGGTGTCTTGTAAGGCTTTACGTAGGGCTCTTGGTGACTTCTTTCTCCTTAACCCTCCTGCGGACACGTCGGTGTATAACACGTGGGACGCGTGCAAGGCCTCTCTACGGGGCACGTGCCTCGCTCTCAACGCGAACCTGAACAAATTGAGGCGCGGGGAGAGGGAGGCTCTTGAGTCGGAACTTGCCACGTTAGAACAGGCCCACAAAGCGAACCCCTCCAGGGTGACTCTACGACCCCTGACGGCGGTACGAGGGAAGCTGAGGGCCCATTACAACAACAGGGCGGAGTTTACACTTCTGCGCCTTCGGCGTACCTCCTACTCTCAGGGCAACAAGGTTGGGCGCCATCTTGCCCGGCAACTTCCGGACAAGCGGGAAAAAGACTATATAGGGGGAGTGCGGGACCATGCGGGCTCCGTTCAGCACAAGGATGCAGACAAGGCGGCCATATTTGGTCGCTTCTATGCTGCACTTTACTCGAGCGACGCTCTCGACCCGGAGGCTCAGTCTGCGTTTCTGGAGGGTCTGCCTCTCCCGAAAGTCTCTAAAGAATGGAATGCCCTGCTGTCCTCCCCCTTCACTCGGGAGGAGGTCCTAGATGCCATCAAGGCCTTGAAGCTTCATAAGGCCCCTGGGCCTGACGGCTACACGGCTCTCTTCTACAAGACGTTCGCCTCCGACATTTGCGATTACCTAGTCTCTCTCTTCAATGCAATGGCGATTGATGGTAAGACCACGGACTCCATGGCCGAAGCGTTGATTACCATTATCCCCAAGCCGGGGAAGGACCCTACTTCCTGTACATCTTACCGCCCGATAGCGCTCCTCAATCTGGACGCTAAACTGTACTCCTCCATTTTGGCGCGCAGACTGCAGGACCTGATGCCTGCCTTGATCCACCCGGACCAATCTGGGTTCATTAAGGGTAGGCAGACTCACGATAATCTACGCCGCGTCGTCCACCTCATCGAAAAAAGCGGAACGGTTTCGCATACCTGCGGTGCTGGTAGGGCTTGACGCGGAGAAGGCCTTCGACCGCGTCGACTGGGGGTTTCTACACCAGACGCTGGTGGCCTTCGGATTCTCGCCCCACTTCATCCGGATGATTGAGGCCAATTACAGTAGCCCTACCTCCAGAGTTTTGGTCAATGGCCATAGGTCCGGGAGCTTTTGTCATTCCCGGGGGACACGCCAGGGTTGTCCCCTCTCGCCACTCCTCTTCGCCCTTAGCATAGAACCACTGGCGATGGCGGTGCGGGAGGAGGAGCGGATTCTCGGGCTTCCCTTTATGGGCGAACAGCATAAGATCTCGCTCTTCGCTGACGACGTCCTGTTGTCCATTCGTGATCCGGCGCGGTCGCTGCCCCACGTTCACTCGGTGCTCTCCTCTTATGAGAAGGTGGCGGGCTTTAAGGTCAACTTCGACAAGTCCTACATATTAAATCTGACCCTGTCGCCAGGGGAGGTACACTTGACCCGGCTACTTACTCCATTAGCATGGGCGTCGCCGTCTTTGCTCTATCTGGGGGTACGGCTGACTCCCACCGTAGGTGCCCTGTTCCAAGCTAACTTCCCCCTGATGTTGACATCAATCAAGGCAGATCTGGAACGCTGGAAGCCCAAATTCATCTCATGGCTCGGCAGGATTCACGCCCTCAAGATGGTCCTCCTACCCAAGCTGTTGTACCTTTTTCAAGCTTTGCCTATCCCGATAGGGCTGGACTACTTTCGCCGCTTGAAAACCGCGATGCTGAAATATGTTTGGCAAGGTGGCCGGGCACGACTTCCATTTGCGGTTCTTCGACGTCCGCGATTGGAAGGGGGGGTGGGCTTTCCAGACATGCATTTATACTACAAGGCTGCCCAATTGAGAGTTCTTGTGGAGTGGTCTCAACAGCTTTCGGAGAAGCATTGGCTTCATATGGATCGAAGTGTTGCAGGCCGCTCCGTCTGGGATTTAGCCTGGAAGCCTAAAATGGACCGGCCCAGAAACGTGTACATCAGCACCCCCACGAGCACGGTGTTGAAGGTCTGGGACACGCTGAGTGGCGATGACCGATGGACCACGTTCCTATCCCCGTTCACCCCGATTCATTTCAACCCGGCCTTCCCCCCGGCTTTGGTAGAGGGCCCCTTTGAGGCTTGGAGGGCGGGTGGTTGCAGGTCCCTCACCCACTTGTTCCATGGCGCCGAACCCCTCACTTTCCACAACTGTATGAGGGACTATGGCGTTCTGCCAACGGAGCGATACAGACATCTTCAGCTCCTGCACTGGGCGACGTCCCCTGCTGTAGTGGATGCCGCTACCAGACCCTTGACGAAATTCGAATCCTTCCTCCTTCGCACGTCTACTATGAAAGGAGCGATCTCCTTTCTATATAAGTTGCTATTAGATACTACTATGTCTCCGTGGCCGCGATATCAGGATCACTGGGAATCCGCGCTAGGGAGGGACATTTCTGATACAGAATGGCAGAGCTTGTGGAGGGATGTGACGGCACATAACCACTCTGTAGATCTCAGGGAGGCCCATATGAAACTCATCTTTGATTGGTACCTGTATCCATCCAAATTACATCGCATATTTCCAACTGCTTCAGATAGGTGTTGGCGAGGCTGTGGGATGTTAGGGGACTTTAGCCATATATGGTGGGATTGCCCCACCATCAAGCCTTTTTGGGCTGAGATTCTCTCCCACATAAAAGATATTTTGGGTTACCCAATCCCCGACTCTGTGGCCTTTGTTCTGTTAGGTCTTAGGGACCCATTGCTCGAACATCAGACTAGGGCGGATAAGCGTGTTATGTGGCTGTGTTTGGGTGCGGCTAAGATGACTCTGGCAGCCGCTTGGAAGTCCCCATCTGCCCCTGCTATCTCCTTGTGGCATGCCCGGTTGTGGCGTTTGTTGAGCATGGAACGTCTATCGGACATTTTCTTGGGGAATTTTAAGAACTTTATGTGCAATTGGGGCCCACTTGTGAGATTCCTGTCCCAAGGACTGCCCTCGGCAGTGTGTCCGTCCGCTCTGCGGACCCTTCATCTTTTCCAAATCTGATCACGGGAGCGACTGTGATGGTTAAATGCTTGCTGGTCGTCGCCACTGGGGGGTGGGAGATGTTGGGGAGGGACGAGGGAGGGGGGGTAGTTGGGGACGTTTTTTCTTGTTTTCTTCTCCTGTTTCGACCTGCTTTGCCTGTGGGATGGACATTAGGTATTAGATGGAGCCTGAGCTGCTCTTCCTGGCCTAGAACGATGCATCCACTATTGAACTGCCGGGCATACACTGGACGCTGTGAAGGGCGGACCCTTCTGCCCGCTCCTCCGTTGCTTTGCCTAGCTATTGCCCTTTTGCTGTGGACTCTGGAGCTTTATTGCCCCTTCCTTCGCAAACGCTTTCCCTCCCTATTCGTTGCTCCCCCTGAGAGGGGTTTTGTGGCGGCTTGTCGCCTGTTCTCTCTTTCTTCTCTTTCTTGGTCCCCTTGTTCTATTCCCTTGCCCCTTTTCTGTTTCACCTTGCATACTACAAAATAAAAATTTTACAAAAAACAAAACAAAATGGAGTTTACAAACGTATGCCTCCCCTTCATTTCTATATGGATATCTCCGCTGCAGTGAAGGATGTCTCTACACATGTAGAGCTGTGGAGGATTCAAGGCCAAGGCATTCGGCCTTCTGTGTGGTGTGCCACCGGGATCAGCCCTTATTCCTACCCTCAGTAATCTGTATGTCTATCCTGTTATTGAGATAGATTGATCCTGCGACTTTCAAGTTCTATCATACGTGCCAACTCACACGGTGCCAGGGTGTGACACACAATATCGGCTCCCATCACACGGTTTCCTGGTGAGGAGCCAACATCACAAGGTTGAAGGGAAAAAGAGCTGAAAATCACTGTAAATATTGTTTTTTAAGCTCGTTTTCCAAGGCTTTGGACAGCTGATGTCCATTAAGGGGTGTGAAAACACCCCAAGACATAGGCACCTGAACCAGCAAGCTTGTTTTTTTGGGGGGGAGAGGTTTGGGGGCAGGATGGGGTTCAAAAGGGCGTCTTAGGTACCTCTAGGCACGAGGCCCGCCCCCTCAAAGGCCCCGCCCGGTCCTCACAGGGTAAGACCTCTGTTCAGGTTGGCAGGTATGGTCCTATGTAACATGAATGACACACACATTATTATGCAATCTCTGACAATCTGCCTTTTGTGGAGGACAAATTCAAACACTGTATGTCCAGTATTAGCATCTGGATGAAAGATAATTTATTTAAGCTAAATACGGACAAAACTGAGGTGCTGGTGTTTGGGGCTCAGGATTCCGTCTGGTCCAAAGTCTGGGGCCTGCGGTTTGTGGCCTGCTACCAAACCCAGTGAAGTCTGGTTAAAATATTGTGATCTGTTTTTGACAAGGCTTTCAACTTTGACTCACAGGTTAGTCGTACCACCAGAACATTTTTCTTTCCATTCCTCCTGAAATGCGCAAATCAGTAGTCATCGCTTTGATTACATCTCGATTAGACTATTGCAATGCACCGTATTTAAACAGCAGCAGCTTTTTTTCTGAATATTCCTAAACGTCTTCTGGTCAGAGATGGCATTCACGCTCTCCACTGGCTCCCATTCAGAAAGTGGATAACCTTTAGAGCACTCTGCATGGTGTTCCTGGCATTTCACCATTAAGGACCCAGGCACCTTAACTCTCTCTTCAAATGGTACATACCACAAAGACCACTTAGATCATCTCTTGGCAGGAAGGTGATTATTCTTAGGTACCGCAAAGCTAGATGGGGATGGTGCAACCTTTCGGTCGCTGCAGCAAAGCTTTGGAACACTTTGCCTGCTCATATTTCAGATGCTGAGTCTCTCTCCTTATTTAAGAAATATCTCATAAAGTGGTTCTTTTCTTTGTAAACTACATCCTTAAGTGCTTCTCTGGTTTTGCTTGGAATTGTTTGATTTTGGCCCAGGTCTTTAATATCTTTGGCTTTAGTGCATTTTATAATACTGTTTTCATTTGATTTCAATTCATATAGATATAGATTTTTGAAGTAAATGTGACAAGAACAAGGGGGAGTGGCAGGACGATGGGGGCTACTTACTGCTTGCATTGCTTTTCGTGCTTACAATAGAAAGGGCCCTATCCTTCTACATCATCTGATACGAGCTTACAGTCCAAAAAGAACCTTAAGATCCTTCACATCTTATCTAGCAGTAATTCCAAAAGTGCTCAAAAATAGGAGCAAAGGAGATCTTTCTATTTCTGGTGTCTAAGCTGTGGAACTCTCTTCCATTCAGGCTCTTGAAGGCTGGAGATTAGCTCAGTTTCAGGAAGCATCTTAAGACCTGACTGAGTAACTTGTTTGAGTATTCTGTGCCTGAACTGCCCAACGCTGGGAGGCCCAAGTTGGGTAGCCATGAACTTTATAACGTCCATAGAATAGAACAGAATAAATGAGAGAGGCTTATAAAACCTTTAGGGAGGGGCATGCCAATATTAAAATGCACACACAAAAGAGAACGTCCACTCCTATTCATAAACTCTACATCTCAAGTTAATACAGCTCTAAAAGTATCAAAACAGATGTAAATGTAATCCAGCCCATTCTTGAAGTAAGCTGACAACTACACATACCAACCAGTAGCATTGCAATACACTCTCATAGAAAACAATGGAGGCAGGGGAAAAAACATACCCAACAGGAACCAATGTTAAATGAACTAAATAATTTCAACATTTAAATTATATATTTTTAAATGGTAAAAAATAAATTCATTATTTCAAAAGATATTAATAAACTTGATTTAAAAACAAATTAAACTTTTAACCCCTTCTCCGTGGGGCTGATTCTCCTGCTGTACTTGGGGGAGGGGGGCTATGCGCGCTGCCGCAGTGTTCATGACGAGCTTGGCTCGTCATGACTACGCCTGTTTCCATGAAATGCTCAGCATAGCAGGGGAATTATCCCCGCGTGGGCGTTCCACTGCGTTCATGACAACGCCACTGTGCCTCATGACGAGCTGAGCTCGTCATGAGCACCCAAGGTGTTAAACTTGATTTAACATCTTTAGATAATTCAAAATTAAGTAAATAAATATTTTTCCTCGAACTATACTACATATTGAATACCCATTAAAATGTTATGCAGGTGGGATTTTTTAAAATGATTGTTTTAAAATTGGGATTTATAAATTAAAATAATATATTTAGAATAATTAATCAGTTTATATACACTTAATTTGATTAGTTAATGTGCCTTAACATTTTATCTCATTAGTTCTAAGTTAAAAATAACCATTTACAGAGAATATACATATTATATTTTACATTAAAATAGTGGTAATATTTTTTTTAAATACTGAACTTTAATAATTTACCCTATACTTTGCAAAATGGAAATGTATGCCAAAGATCGCCACTTAAGTGTGCATAGTCAGTAGGTGGAACTTTATACTCATACATCCTCTTGTAGGTGGCTGCAGCCTCTGAACTCAGGTTGTAGAGACATGCAATACTTCACCTCGGTGTAAATGTACTCTCGGAGTTGGTGAATAACAAAAAAGGCGGAGCTTTAAATTCAGTAAATACACTTGTGAGCAAATATACACGTTTATATTTACCTTTGTGAATATACCCCTTGTGTGCATGATCTTGCATACCTGTTTATACTCGGGCACAAATGGTTTTCCTAGTAGATTTTAAGTAAGATAAAAAGTATGCAGGGCCGGACTGGGAACCACAACCCCCTCCAAACTCGGGGGGTGTTGGAGGGGTCGCCGAGCACTTTGCCGAGGCCTGTTTTCGGACGATTTTGGTACATTTTGCTGCAAAAGCGGCCCTGTAACAAAAACGCCCCCCATGGGCCCAAAACCGGCCCCCACCCGTGCGTCGCACCGGGGGATTGCCCGGTGCCCGCTATGGCCAGTCCGGCCCTGAAAGTAAGGAGAAGTCAATGTGCAAATTCTATTGGAAACAGCTACTTACAGTTACAAAGGGGGCACGTTTCACTGCTTATAGTCCTCAGGGAAAACGCAGAACTTACTGCTGTAAATGTCGGATATGACTAAAGTTAGGGAATTTGACAATAGGCTGGTGCAATAATATTTCAAGTTAACGTGAACCTGTTTGCAAGTGCAGGGACACATAAGTCCCTAGAACAATTGCCCTTATGAGTGATTGGGATGTAGCTCATACTAACACTTCACTTAATTTAAAATCAATGCAAATCTTGTCGTGAGAGGTAATTCAGCACACAGTGGGCCTGTCTGAAACACATACATGTTGTAAGGTACATGCGCAGAAAACCTTTTCTTCATCTGCATCGACAATGTGATGAACTCCTCTGATGCACACACCATTTCGGATCACACAAAGTGCAAATAAACAATTATGTTAAACATAGCTGCCAAGGTTTAAGAATGACTATGTGCGACATTATCATAATTTCAGTGTATTTATGAGTGACATTCAACGACTATGAGTGACACTTTCTCACAAACAGTATAATATCACCCACATTTAGACCCCTCTTTTACTGCAGTTTATACTGACCCAGGTTTTGACATATATTTAGAAGCTTCGTTTTGCGGCTGGACAACCACATCTCTTTGATACTATGGTTTGATCAGGGGGTCCCTTTTTTACAATAATTAGGGAGGTATGTAGTTTTGTATTACGTTCTTCAAATCTCTGACGTTCGTTTGGCTTGCATATGAGTTTCTGTGATAGCAGGATAGTTTCACGTCATAATATATTGAGATTTCTATACCTCCCCTTGTACACTAGAGTCACCTTGTGGCCTTTGAAAACCAATCTCAGCTTTTATGTGTCCATCCCAGAAATGCGAGAAACATGAACTACATGGTTCTATCGCACTTCAGGACATGGTTCTTTCGAGTGGCAACCTTAGGCATTGCATTAATGTGGGGAAATTACCAGAAATGCGTTATTCTAACATGAGATGAGTGGCACTTGGCAGGGCTGGTTAAATGGGCCACCCAGGGAATAATGTCTCAAAATATCTCAATAGCCAAGCTGACTTCATCAAACAAAGCAGCATTCTAGACTGCTCAGTGATGGTGAGTGTTAGTGATGGCAAACTGGGTTAACAGAAATGTTTTTTTCTCTCTACACAACTACGGCTGCTCTAAACTTGTGGAACATGGACCCGCTCGTACATGTATATTACCTCCTCGTCTGTCTTCCTCGTCCCAGTCTTTGTTGGGTGAGATGAACATCTCCTTTCCAGAAATGGCTCTGCCAAGATAGAATCAAACAAAAACCTACCCTAAAGATGGCCGACTTACACTTTCTGTGACCCCTATATACACAGGAAGTCATCACCACCACATCCTTTTTTTCATTTCTCTTCCAGGGAGGATGGTGCTGCCTTGGTAAGTGGAGAGTTTATTATTTATACGGTATTGTTGAACTTTGCTGAGCAAGTTCTTTCTCAAATGTTATTTGCTACAGAGATCAGCTTTAGCTATTTGTTGCTGCTACGTGTTTGTTTGACTTGCTTTAGTGGTCGCATTGCGTTCAATTGGATTGGCAGTACCCACTCCAGGGTGCTTCGTTTTGCCCTGATTTAGGAGCTGAGGGAGTTTTTTAAAATATTAATTCCCTCACAGGCATCCCTGTAGCCTCCTCCAGGGGTTGGGGGCCTGCATTTGTTTCAATTAAATAGATAGCCCTTTGGTTCTTTAATTTTTGGGATATTCTCGCAAGATTTGGATGCCCAACAACCCTGATTATAGGAAGTGCAGACGGCCAGAATTATTTAAGGCTGCTATTTATTTATTTGGAGAGTTTTACATAGCGCTGGCTAGACCCAGAGGTATCAGAGCGCTTTACATAAGGTTCCACAGAGATTACAAAATTACATCAGTTACACGTTACATCAGTTACTAGAAAAACATTTCAAGAGATTAGATGATGAAATAAATGGAGCTTAGAAGGGTGTGGGGTGGGGTAAAGGGGTAGGTAGTTCATTCTCCTTGTGTTTTCTTGTTTCCAGGCTGATCTGGTTCAGCAGTATGGAGTCTGAGAAAGCAAAAGAGAAACAGAAGCACTGTGAAGCTGAGCCTGAAGAGTACCAGCCTTCTGCATCAAAGCCTATCACGCTTGAATCCATTCAATCTATGATTCAGGCAGCAGTGGAAGCAGCTTTTGCAGCTAGAGAAGCGCCTCCCGAGCTAAAGTGCCCAGGCCTGCCTCTACTGATGATTCAGATGATGGGGTGCCAGACGAGGACATCCATGGATATTTTGTTCAAGGGCCAGAATTATCTGAGGTCCTTTTACGTATTAGAGAGAAAGAAAGTCCACATTTTGTGAAAGTGGATTCTATTATGGTGAAGTTTGATAAAAACAGTTTGGTGCAGGTGTGAGGTCCAAGTGTGGTGTCTTGGCCAATATTCAACTTTGGACAGTGGTGGCTTCTCCATGAGAGGGGAGGAGCGTTACCCCACTTAAATGCCCCCAAACTCCAGAGAGGAAAAATTAAATGGTAATTCAGTATCATTTTATTTTTCATCATCCTACCCTGTACCGAGTGTCAGGATGGGGCATGGCCTGCTGAGTGGCAGCAGGGAGGAGTGGTGGGCAGAGAGCTGCCTGTGCACTGTTTAAAGTGTGCATGTCTCTTTGGCCGGCCATCTTGCGTCAGCCAGACAGATATGCCCACTTTAAACCTCTCATCTCAGCTGTCTTAACACCTTCACTGCGGGGCTAATTCCCCTGCTGTGCAGGGGGGCGCGCACAGCGCCCCGGTGCTCATGACGAGTTCAGCTCGTCATGAGCCACGGTGGTCATGTGCTCATGACGATCTCAGCTCGTCACGGCCACACCCGTTTCTGTAGAACGCTCGCATAGCAGGGGAATTAGCCTCGCGTATGAGCGTTCTAACCGTTATGACGAGCTGAGCTCGTCATGAGCATGGGAGGGGTTAAACAGCTGGGCTGAGAGCAAGTGCAGGCCTCCAGTGCACTGTGGAGCTTAGAGAGAGGCTGCTTCCTCCAATGAGGGTGCTGCTCTCTTGCTGGTTAACAGCATGTGAGCAGCGGTAGGTTTGGTCAAGGGAGTCTGCTGGTGCCCGCTCTGCAGTCCACGAAAGAGGTCAGCGGTCCAGAGCTAGGAGGATGTGTAAAGTAAGCCCACCTCTCTCCACAGATGCCAGCCACCACTGCCTTTGGATGAGATCTTGGAGAGCAGATACTGCTAAGAAGAATCTTTACAAGCATCTCCCGTTTCTGGGAGTTGTTTGGAAGACATGATAAAGAAATCCGCAGAAGATAGAAAATTGGTGACACACATTTTTCCTCGTGGCAGAGGAATAGGTTTTGATTACAAGCGAGCATTTGTTCTGATTCCTTTGTCCAAATCTCCACAGCCTTTTGGAAGCAGGGCACTGCTATAGCCGACAAGTACTGATTTACGCCAGCCTCTGCCTCTTCCGCTCATACGCCTGAACCTCCTAAGGCATGACTATGCCAAGAGTCCTCCACAGCAAGTTAGAGGCTGGTTGAAATGTTTCTCTCACGTGTGGCTGTCACAGACCAGAGAAAGATGGGCAATTGATGTCAAGCATAATGGTCTGGTGATCTAATTTTACTATCAGCCCCCAGACTTTTTTGTCAGACACCACTGGCAAAGAATCCTCTGCATCAGGCACCTCTTTTGAAGGATGTAGAAGAATTGCTTTCCAAACAGCTATAATTCCTTTGCCAGGGACAGAACAAGGAAGAGGCTGCTATGTCATTCTTTTGCTAGTCCTGAAAGTGTCAGGTTCTTTTTGTCTTGTTTTGGATATAAAAAGAGGCAAGTTTTATATCCCATATCAGAAATTCATGGCGTTGACCCTCTTCCTCTGTTGAAAAAAGAGAACTTTTTGACATTCATAGATCCGAAGGGAGCACGTTTTCACATGCAAATTCACAAGGACTCTCTAAAGTTTCTCAGATTTTGCGAGAGGGAAGGACACTTCTAATTACAGGTTTTCCCATTTGGCCTCGCTTCCGCTCCAAGAACTTTCACAAAGTTCTTGGCTCCTGTAGTGGGCATTGTGCATTTGGAGGGTGTCAGGGTATTTCCTTATATGGGTGATTAGCTGATTGCTTCTCATTCTTTTTCTAAAGCCAAGGAAGACATCCAGATCACCCTTCAGATTCTGCCCTGATTCGAATTTCTGGTGAACATGAAGAAGTCCCATGCATGTCCCTCGAAGTTACTCCAGTTCATTTGGATTCAGTTCGATACGTGGGAAGGCAAGATTTTTCTTCTCAGTCACAGAAAAGAGAAGCTGACGTCTCAGCTTCGATCTCTGTTGTCAGGACCTCAAGCTTCAGCCGGGGAATGGCTTGTGGATCAGTGGCACATGGCCTCAACAGTCTCAATTCTACCATGGGTCCATCTCCATCTATATCCCTTGATTCATTACCTTTTAAGATTTTGGTGTCCAGCAACTCAGTATTACTCTATTCAGATTCCTGTGTTAGATCAGGTGTCCCAGGCTCTTCAATTGTGGCTTCATCAGGGGTCATTAAGCAGGAGTCCCTCTTTTCTTCTTCCATCCCTCTTAGTCATCACAAGAGATGCCAGTGGGGAGTGGCGGGGGGAGACCCTTCTCTCTCATCAGATTCATGGGAGGTGGGTGCCTTCTCAGATGCAGATGATCTCGAATTGGAGGGAGTTAAAGGCGGATCACTCAGCCCTTTTGAGTTTCACTCATTTAATCAGGAACCAAGCTTTTCTGGTTTGCACAGACAACCAGGTAGTCAGAAGTTCTCTTCAGCATCAGGGTGGTATAGGGCCCTCATCTATGGTTAAGTTGAGCCGGATCATTTGTCTTTAAGCAGATCAGCATATTCTTTTTTTCCAAGCACTATCTATTCTGGTGAGGGAGAAATACTCACAAATCTAATGAGCGGTGTCGTCCCTCCATCAGTCTTGATAGTCCTTCACACGAGGATCTTCCAGTAGATAACTCAAAGGTTTGGGTCCCTTTGGTTAGATATCTTGGCCACCAGGGAGGATGATTAGACACAGTAGTTTTGCAGTCTGACTCCAGGCAGGTGTAGGCAGTGAATGTGTTCTCAGTTCCATGGCTGTAAGGTCTACTCTACACATGTCCTCCCATTCCGCTGATTCCAAAGGTAATACAGAACATTTTGGCAGATCAAGTCCAAGTACTATTGCTTGTTCCCTTCTGGCCCAGGAGGAACTGATTGCCTTTCCTGTTGCAGCAGCCAGTTTCCCCTTATTGAGTCCTTTGTCTGGAGGTATCTTCTCTGTTGTTCCCAAGCCTTGACAGAGCAGATCTACTAGGACTGAGCCTGATGGTTTGAAACTTGAGATGTTGAAACGCCAAGAGTTGGGTTGTTCAGGGGAAGTAGCTCAGATGATTCAGCAGTCTAGATGTCCTGCTACTTTGAAAGCTTATCCTAGGCATTGGCAGTATTTTTCTCAATGGTGCCCTGTCAAGGCTCTCTCCCCTTCTGATTGTGATCCCATGAGAATTCTAGATTTTATTCAGGATGGGGGATTCCTTGAGATTGGTAGTTTCTACTCTGTGCAGTCAGTGGGCAGTGGTCAAAGCCTTCAGGAAGCCAGAAACTGAGATGTTAGAGCCACTGATTTCCAGACTATTACAGAGTTTCCTCTTGAAACATCCGGTGGTTCATAGCCCGATTCCTTATTGGAATTTTCCACTAGTTTTGAGAGCATTACAGGTGGCTCTCTTTGAATGATTTGAGTCATTTGACCTTAAGTATCAGGCTTATAAAGTGCTATTTCTTGTGGATTTTTGTTCAGGTCGGACGATTGTGGAACTCAGAGCCGTTCTGTGTTTTGATCTTGACTTCTTTTTTGCAGACAAGGTGATTTGGAGACTGAAACCTTTGTTTGTCCCTAAGGTTCTATAGGACTTTTGTATGTCTCAGGAGTTGCTTGTTCCTGTTTTTCCAATCCTTCATTCCCTGAGGAAAAGGACTTGCATAATCTGGGCCTACAAAGAGCTTGTATATGTGTCCGGGACGGCCTCGTTCTGAAAGTGCAGTAATTTTTTGAGACATTTGGTTTGCCTGGTCAGGAGTTGCAGCAATCCATGGCTACCTTGGGCAGATGGCTGAAACAGATGATTATGTTGGCAAATGAGAACTCTAACTCTTCTTTACCAGGCCCTATGCAAAGAAGATCATCTACGGATATGGCAGCATCGAGGACCATGTTTAAAGGCGATTCCATAAAGGACATATGTATGACAGTCACTTGGGCTTCTCCTCAAATTCATGGCTCACTATCATTTGCAGGTGGGAAGTGGTGTGTCAGCTAGTATTGGTGAAAAGGTGTTGGACTTTGTTCCCCATAATTCTTAAGTAACAGTGGCATAGAAAGGGGGATGGGTGTAGGTGTGGGCGGAAAATCCGTTTCGCTCGCGGATTTTGCGGATTTTTGGGAAATTCGCAATCCGCGAGATTCGCGAATCTCCCGCAAAATCCGCAAATCCGCGAGCAGCGGATTTTGCTCGCACTGCTCGCACTGTTCGCGTGAGTTCGCGGCTTCCCAGTACAACTTCGCGCCCCGCGAATAAGTGCAAAATTGCAGAAATACGATCTAATCAAAACTGAAACTACTTACCAGGTTCAAAAGTTCAGGCTCATCATTAGTAGCCATTTCCTGTAGCGCTTGCTGAGGCGCCCCTCCAGAGTTCAGTTGCCAGTTGCAACTATTATGTGACCCTGCTCTGAACCTCAGAATAGTTACACATATGCCACAAAGGTCCTGAATTACAGCTAAGGGAGACAAGCAGGAGCCAGGCTGGCAGTTCAAATCCATTAATCAGCCCCTAATTCATTATTGTCAGTTGGGGCAGGGCAGGTGTTGTAACTAATTTTGCAACAATGAAAGCACTTAGCAAGTGCAAAAGTTCACTAATCAGGAAGCACTAAGGAAGCAGGTGCCAGCTAAAAAAATATTCTGTGACACATTAATCAGCCCCAAATTAATTCAGGTCACTTGAGGCAGGGAAGGTGTGCTTGCGTTGCCACAATAATGTACACTGACTGGACAACCAGAGGGTGCTGTGATGAAACAGAGGGTGGCATGGGTGGGCCAGAGGGTGGCATGAGTAGTCAGAGAGTGGCAGTGGTGACAGAGAGTGGCAGTGATGAAGAAGAGTGTCCCAAACAGGCTGGACACGTAGAAACAACAAGTTCGCGAAACTTGCGACCCGACAGGTAAGTTCGCAATTTGCGACATTGTACAAAACCCTCGCGAACTGGCAGAAACCCGCGCAAACACAAAAAAAAAAAAATCCGCAAATTCGCGAGAATTCGCGGATTTTGCGGATTGCGAGTTCGCAAATCCGCAAAATTCGCGAACGCGAGATTCGCAAAATTCGCCCATGCTTAGATGGGTGCGAGGGCGGTCTGCCCAGGGCAGCATGTGTTTTGGGTCGGCGGCCTTCCCGGCTTTTACCTGCCGTCTCAGGCTGCAGTCCCCCCACTCTTCAATTGGGCTGCAAGGCGGCATATGCAGGGACCGCCAAGGGCATCCACAAGGCTAGCTACACCACTGTTAAGTAAATCCGCTTTTGTTTAATAACGGATTTACGCAGCATGTAACCATGATTGTTGTCTATTTCTGTTTGCCTCTATTATGCTTGGGTACTACCTCACTCAGTAAGGACTGGGATGAGGAAGACGAACGAGGAGGTAATGCCTCATTTACTTGACGGTAATCTTCATTAATCCCAGTTCAGGTCTTCCTTGTTGCGGTTCTGTTTTGCCCTTCTTTCCGTCCCTTAGGGGAGAGGCAACCAGAAATGTGTGTTTGGGTTTCTTTTTCTTTTCTCTGACTTTGTATTACAGGATGTGATGGTGCCGACGTCCTCTGTATACAGTGGTCAGTAAATCAGCCATATTAAGTGCAGATTTTTGTTTGATTGTAGCTTGGTAGAACAATTTCTGGAAAGGAGATGTTCATCTCACCCAGTAAGGACTGTGACAAGGAAGACCTGAACTAGAGGTCATGAAAATTACCAGTAAGTACCCGAGACATGCATTATACCAAGGGCATTTGGGCCGAATAGGGCGACAACAGCGGCGACTGGCAAGTGTTGGAGCTGGCAGGGCGGTATGCCGGGCTCAAGGAGGGGGAAGGGGGAAAGTAAACAACAGAAAACTTACTTTACCTCATTGCCGCTCCTTGCTGTCTCCCATGGCTGTCCCTCTGCTCCGCAGGAAGCACACCCAGGCTCCCCTGACCAATCAGCTCTCCTGACCAGTCACAATGCTGTAATGCAGCATTGTGATTGGTCTGATCGCTGCTGTTCGGCGCTTAGCCAGGGAATGGGGGCCTGGGCATGTTCTCCATGCATGCTGTAATGTAGATTCGCTAGATTACCCTTCCTGGGGCAGAAAGCCGGGAAGGTTAGAGGATGTTTTTAAACATTATTGCTGAATTTTATATTTTGTGTGTATTACCTCTGTTACCGTTGCCAGCATCAATTAGAGAGTCTGCCTACTTCCCTTTTCCTTCTGGCCCCCCGCAGCCGATTAGGAGCTGCCACGGCGTTTCACTCGATTTCAGCCGCCATCTTGGGGGTAGCATTCGGGTTGCGGTGCAGTAGTCTGACCCCTCCCGCCCTCACCTGTTCATAAATTGCGTGTGGGACATCGCGCTGCGCTTTGCTAGATTACCCTTCCTGAGGCGGAAAGGCGGAAAGCCGGAAAGGTTAGAGGACGTTTTTAAACATTATTGCTGAATTTTATATTTTGTGTGAATTACCTATGTTACCGTTGCCAGCATCCATTAGAGAGTGTGCCTTCTTCCCTTTTCCTTCTGGCCCCCCCGAAACCGATTAGGAGCTGCCAAGGGGTTTCACTCGATTTCACCCGCCATCTTGGGGGTAGCATTCGGGTTGCGGTGCAGTAGTCTGGCCCCTCCCGCCCTCACCTGTTCATATGGCCACTTCCACCCGGCCGCGCAGCGGACGAGCGCAGTGGGTGCGCCGATGGCAAGCCTAAGGCAAGCCCGTCTGCACCCGTCCGCGACCTTTACGCGACCAGGGCCAGAGAAGCTGCTCGTTCAAACACCCTTAGTAATATAACTTATAGTCGTCGGGAACTGCTGTCCCTTAGACCTACGGGGTGCCTCCATATACAGTCACGTTCTCCCGTATCTTTTGTCAGAAACTACTCGTGTAAGGCCTGTCACCCTAAGCAGATACGCCCACTGCCGCTTGTTCCTTCTTCGTCCCAGGTCCCTGAAGTGACATTTACCCTTAATGCTGGTCTAATCAATTGCCGCTCTTTGGTAAAACACTCTTATGATATTTTCCAGTCTGTTAGTGATAACGACTGGGATTTATTATTCTTGACTGAAACCTGGCTGGGCGAGGAAACTAATCCCGCACTGTCTCTGGCCATTCCCGAGGGATATAACATTCTATGTGCCAATCGTCAGAGCGGCAGACATGGTGGGGGGATTGCAATAATTTATAATTATCTATGGACAATTTCCTCATTTCATTAAGAGCAAATTGACACTATTGAGGCGCTTCCTTTCTGCATTAAACTATCCGCTTCTACTTCTTGCTCAGGCCTCTTGGTATATCGCCCCCCCAAATCCAGTCCATCGCACTTAGCCAGCTTCATGGATTTCATTCTTCAAACCAGCTCGCGCTATGCAATGCTAGGAGATTTTAATCTTCATGCGGAAGACGTTACTTGATCGCTCAGTACTAATTTTATTTCCACACTGGCTGACTGCGGTTTGACGCAATTAGTCACTTTTCCCACACATAGAGCCGGACACATGCTGGACCTCATTTGCTCAAATCTCACTGGTATTTCAGTAAGGGAACCTAGTCCGGTGGTTTGGTCTGACCACTATATCATCCCTTTCGCTATTCAATTGTTCCATCAGGATAGACCCATGATATTGGCTAAAGAATACGGCAGAAATTGGAGTAAGATCTCCTCAGGACTTCTACAGGAACACCTTGTCACTACTAATCCTCCAGGGGCTTTGGACCTTGACTTGTGTATATCCCATCTCAACAAATGGGTGACCTCGGCCATTGATATTGTGGCCCCTCTCGGGCCCATTAAAACCTATTGTTCTGCCCCAGCGGCGCCATGGTACTCGGACGAGTTAAGACAAAAATAATCTGCTTGTAAATCCCTTGAACGTCATTGGCAACGGACTTTCTCGGCAGAAAGTAAACTTAAATACAGAGCAGCCCTTAAAGAGTACCGTAAAATGATTATTAACCAAAAAAGTTGATAGAATTAACAAAGCTCATGGCTCTTCCAGGGAGATATTCAAGACGGTTCAATCTTTTACCGATCCACAGGCCCATCATCGACGATCTCCAGTTTCCCAGACCCTTTGTACTCATCTCTCCGATTTCTTCGAAGAGAAAATAGCCTTAATCTACGCCTCTTTTCCAACTTCCGATGGCCCTGTCACTTGGGACATACTGCCAACTAATCCTGTAACGTCACCTGTCTTTGCTGACTTTCAGGAAATCCCGGCCGATCTCTCCCTCCAGGAACTTCTTAAATGCAAGTCAGGATCACCCAATGACCCATGGCCGGCTAAACAATTTAAAATCTTAGCAGCATTTCTTAACCCCATCTCAACAGCATTTGGAATGCTTCCCTGAGTTCTGGCATATATCCTGAGTTGTGGAAACATGCTCTTTTGAAAAAGGTCAATGCTGACCCTGAGAATCCGGGTAATTACAGACCCATCTCTTTACTCCCTGCACCGGCTAAGATCCTTGAAAGACTTGCTCCTCAACAGCTTGCCAGTTTTATTGAATCTAATGGCCTACTCCATGATTCCCAACATGGGTTTCAGCCCGGCTATAGTACTGAGTCGGCTTCGATTGAAATGGCCGACTCCGTGCATTGGACCCTGGACAAGGGATCGAGGACGGTGTTGGTGCTGCTGGATCTCTCGGCAGCATTCGACACCGTCTCCCATCCAATCCTTCTCACTCGCCTTCGAGCTATTGGCCTTCAGGGCACAGCGTTGAAGTGGATCGCATCATTTCTCTCTAATGGTACACAATAAGTATACACTCCTCCTTACACCTCTACCAGTCGCCCACTCAAATGGGGTGTGCCGCAGGGCTCTTCGTTGAGCCCGCTTCTTTTTAATGTGTATTTTTCTCCTTTGGCCGAACTCATATCTCGGTCGGGAATTAAGATGACATCTTATTCTGATGACATCCAGCTTCTTTTTTCTTATGACGACCCTACTCTGTCTACCTTTGACCCCCTAAAAACTGTCTTAGAGACATTGCAAAATGGATGGATCTCAATTTTTTGCGACTTAATGCAGGAAAGACCGAGGTTCTTTTCTTCAATCAACCCTCCCCTTTGGACTCTAATCTTTGGTGGCCGGTAGATCTCAGCCCAGCTCCCTTCCCCAAGGACTCAGCCAGAAACTTGGGTGCTAGATGGGATACGTGTCTCTCTCTCCATAATTAAATTCACATGGTCTCGGCAGCCTGTTTCTCTAAAATTAGAATGATAAAAAAAGTATCAATTATTTGCCCAGTTGCACCAGAAAAACAGTTGTCCAGGCTCTAATCACATCGCACCTGGACTACGCCAATGGTTTGTACCTTGGCTTAACATCAGGCCTGTGCCACAGACTTCAGATGGTGCAAAATGCCGCAGCCCGGCTAGTCTGTGGCACATCACTTAGAGAACATATTTCTCCTTACCTGCAGAAGTTACATTGACTTCCTGTCCACAAAAGGATTGAGTTTAAAGCCATGACTTTAGCTTTCCGGGCCATCAAAGGCCTTGGCTCAGCCTATCTCTCCTCAAGTCTACGACCTTACTGTAACTCTCAAGTTCTCCGTTCCAATTCTAAGCTGTTACTTGTCATCCCGAGATTTAAAAAAGTGCGCATGGGTGGAAAGACATTTCAAGCTTGCCATTCCACCCTATGGAATAAACTTCCGATCTACCTTCGCTTGAGACCAAACCAAGAAAGTACTCACTGCCTACGTGAGCTAAGCGGGACCAGAGCAGCAGAACTCGCCCTCGAGCACCAGCCCCAGCACCTAACGAGCACAGGAGCGCAGCAGGTCACACTGCCACCAACCGCGCCGCCGCTCCGGGACTACATATCCCGGCAGCCTTTGCGGCGGCGCGTTGCCCTGACGCGAGCAAAGCGCCAGGAGGGGCCGATAAGACGCAGAGCCCTCGGTGGAGCGGGGGGAGACCAAACCAAGAAAGTACTCACTGCCTACGTGAGCTAAGCGGGACCAGAGCAGCAGAACTCGCCCTCGAGCACCAGCACCAGCACCTAACGAGCGCAGGAGCGCAGCAGGTCACACCGCCACCAACCGCGCCGCCACTCCGGGAATACATATCCCGGCAGCCTTTGCGGCGGCGCGTTGCCCTGACGCGAGCAAAGCGCCAGGAGGGGCCGATAAGACGCAGAGCCCTCAGCGTCGCGGGACGCGAGCGGGACGCCCGGGGCTAAGCCCGGGCAAAGGACGGGCCCTCAGAGGCCAGACGAGGCCGGGCCGGGCCACCTCTCTTCCGTCACATACATCATTGGCCAGTATGAGGAAGGGTTTGAAAACCGGAAGAATGCCTACCCTACGATCTAAATCTAAACAAAAGGAACTTATCCCTCAACCGGTCCCCACCCTCACCGCAATTGACCTTATGTTGCAACAAACCATAGGGGTAGTGTCTTCTGCTATAGCCAACACAGAAAGGAGGCTATCCTTACCACCGACAATACTTGTGCACGACTCCCAGGAGGTAGCATTTGATCCCCAGGCTCCATCTCTAGACGCTACTGATGAGCTGGACCTAAGTCTTGGAGTCACTGCCTCTTTCGCGGAGCTCCCGTGTGGCCAACCTCCTACTGAGCTACCAGGGGACTCGCAAAATATTCTGCCCGACTCAAGTTTTACAAGGGACGGCGGAGTGACAAGTAATATAATGTCAGGAAAAGGGAATGTAGGCACTATAATTAGCGAACACAAGAAAAAGAAAATGACCAAAGCTAACACACGTAATCACAACCTAGTGACCCCAACTCCTAATTCCTCACCAGGCATACCTTGTTGGGTAGCAAACATGGTAGCTGATCTTAAAGCAGACCTTGAAGACACGATTATTGCACACATTAAGCCCCTTATGTCAAAAATTGACAGACTGACATCATTAATAAACACCAAAGGGGCTGGTTTCAACAAGTTAGGCGGTAATGTGGGCACATCATCCCAAGGGGGGTCGAAAGGGGGGACACTGGGGGGATCTACTAGTAAACTTCCAAAAGATGTCCCTTCCCAGCCGAAATTGCTCCCAGCAAATACAGCAACAGCTTCACAACATTCGACCCAAACTGGGGAAAAAGCTGTTCCTTCTGTCCCGATATCTAATACTACTGGTTCTACCCCGCAGATCCAGCAAGATTTAGGAATTGGAAAACCACCCAACAAGTAAATAAGGATGCCCAAAGTACTAGTAAACACACAACATTGGTCTCTTCTCCAACCAAAAACCAGGAGGCAAAGACAAGACCGGTTCGCTTCAAGACAATTAATTTGCCACCGGAAGCTGCACCCTTTGTGGTCGTATTAACGGGTGTACCACCACTGAAGGAGGGGAGAAGGGAAACCAATGTTGAGCTAAGAAATAAATGCGCACAATGGTTACAGTTAAACAGACCCTTACCCCCACACATGTCCGGGGAAATACTTGCAGTCAGAAGAGGAGAGTGGATAGGTAGGAACACTAAAACTATAGCAGGGGACGTTATAACTGTTAATTTCAGGAATACAGCGGTAGTGAATTACATATGTAACGCACCCATTAGTGGAGCCAATACCCAAATCCACCCATTCCCCCTTTCCTACTTCTACCCACTGGCATCTAGGCAACATATCCAGAGAACTCGTTTTCCAATAAATAGAGCTTACTTACAAGCTCCTCACCATACTTTCCATCAGTGGCAGTCACCTTGGCAAGGCCCCCCTGTAGTCGATCCTTTTTTATCCCAGTTTGCACACTGGAATAGATTTTGTGCCCTTGATGAGTTAGATTGACTCACTTTCGAGTCAACAAGTGCTTCATCCCTGAACTCGAAACGGGGGGAGGAGGAGTCCACGCTGACTGTTCAGCAAGCCATGTGCTCTAATCCTTCAACTGCGACAGTCCATAGTAAAATCCAGCCAATATCTTCTACGCAGTTAAGTGAGTGCCTGGGACCCCAAAACAATAGTAAAAACAATGGTAATCCTGACAAGGGATCAATAAAAATCCTTAGTTGGAACCTTGCAGGTATCCACAGGAAATTTGGCTTGCCGGAATGGAACGACCTGGTCGAGGCGCACAAAATTTGTCTGTTCCAGGAGACCTGGAGTGTTGAACCGCTCCACCGGGTTGGATTTGTAACCCATTTTGTGCCTGCTGAGAAAGCCATACATGGGAAGGGACGTCCCTCTGGGGGTCTCCTCATCTGGGTAAGCATTTCCCTTAACTGCTGTATAACATCTAAGCAGGTCAACAGCCCAGATATATTAGCAATTTTATTGAGAAATCCTAGTAGGGGCTTATCCCTTGTCATGTATAATGTCTATGCTAGAGGCACTAAAAATGGGTCTACGTCATTGGTAATATCCACCCTTGAAGCACAACTTAGAGATCATGCAGAAAGTGACCACACCTTAGTAGCAGGCGATTTTAATTGTACCTATGAGCCACTCCCTATGGAGGGCATCCCAGACCTAGATGAGGATGACTGTAGATGGGGCATTCCAGTATTAACTATCCCCCCGATAAAAAGATGGTCCCGTAGTGCAATCCAGCTAAATGCGCTAACACTAGAGTTTGGCTTAAGAGCCACGAATGGCCGCACAACTTCAGATCGCCTAGGTGCCCCTACATTCAACAGAGTTAACCATACCTCAAGGATTGATTATATTCTGTTGGATTTAAAACTTTGGGGATTGGTACAGGATATGTTAGTTCTACCTACTGTGGAAAGCGACCATAACTCGCTTTCCCTATCTTTAAGCAATCCTTGGCCTAGAAATGCATTTGTAGCCTCATCCAAACGTACATACAAAACCACTGTCTCTTCCTGTGGGAGACGCTTAAAGTGGAATAAAATCTCCACCGACGTTGCCAAACTTTCCACTATTAATGAACTACTTCTGGCCTCACAAATGGAATTAGATACTACCAACCTGGTCTTGTCAGACACTCGGTGACCCAGGTTAGAGAGGGCGCTCTGCAAGTAAGGGTAAACTAAGGTTCTCAAATGTATGTCTCGGTGCTCAAAGGAAGGGTGTGGTCACCAACACCCCACACAACCTACCAGTAGGTCTACTAAACAAATTGGTTTTCCTGAGCACTCACAATCTATGCAATTCAATACCAAAAAGTACAAGAGTATTCCAGTGTATCCAAAGCAGTCCCAGGTGGGTAATCCAAAATGATATATCAAAGTCCTTCAAATCATGAAGCTTTATTTTTTACTTCTCTTCAAGTGTAACTTCTCCACTTTCCATATACAGATGTCATTGGATATATTCAGCCAACACGTGTTTCGTCTCGTATATTATTTACACAACGACTTCCTCAGGGCTGAAATCATAATACAAAATAAAACAACTCTGTAATTCATTCAAACTGCAAAATAAATTTTTACTATTTCAAGAGTCCCGTGATGAGCAGAAAGAAAGAACCCGGCAGGAAAAAATTCCAAGAGGAACATACACCCGATATGTGCACGTCCTAGAAGAGCCACCACCAGATTATGTACACAAGTTCCATACTTTCAGTCCAAAAATCAATAGCGTGTAAAATTAGTCCTCATTATGCTAAAGATACCATCACAACAATTACGCCACATATTGGGATCAACTATCCAGTGTCCTTGCTATTAGTGGACTGCTCATTATTGGGTGATTTCCGTGATATAAAACTAACTATTTTTGCGAATTACCATCTATATTCAGGTGATATAAACTCAAAGTCACCACATACTATCAAAAAGTGACTCAAGAATTTATTGTCAAGTAAGATGTTTTACCGTAATCTCAGTATTTATGAAGGCTCGTAGTTTGAAAAAAGTCTCTCTTCTCCTTACTTCAAATGATGAAGTATAAGACCCTGCAATTCAAACAAGCCCAAGGACCTCAGTTATAAGTTTCTACGTTCTTAATTACCAATAGTCTATATTATCCATGGATCTGTAGTCCACTTACCCTATTCCTTTTAGAACATTATTCATAAACAGGAGTCTCCTCGTATCTTCCAATATATTCTGTTTATCAACGATCTACAATAAAGATCGGGTAAATATTAGAGGATTCCCTCATTCTATAGTTCATTCGATATTTATCTAATTCTAAATCCTACTGCAAAGGTGCCTACCTTGGTTTCACTCCGTGTTCGTCTATCCACGAACGCGTTCCAACCGGCGTTCCGCACCAGCGCCATATTGGAATGGCTATTTATATGCTTTAGTATTAAGCGCCATCTTGTAGTGGATAAATAGGTCCAAGTATGATTTAACTATCAAATCGTGATTTTGCACACGTCTCAGAGGTTTAAATGCGTTATTTAAACTCCATATGTCGACCGCTTGCTATTTCAAATCGGTCTGTGCCCACATTATTTACGTACTATTTTAAATTCAAACCGCATATTCACACACATCCCAGGTCATCTACTACACCTCTATAGGGATATTCCGTCCCTTGGTATAATAAGTATCTTTGGTATTCCGTTTCATTAAACAAACACTTTTTCTATCTAGTACCAGCGTTCGATCTAATTCATCAGCGCCATCTTGTAGTGGCAGAGTAAATCGGCACATGGACCTATTCTATATCCTCTCTGACTCCTGAAAGCTCAATCGTTTCGGCCCATATTCAGTTCATTCAATTTAAATCCGAGTTGCAAGTAGTTTGTGGTAAATACTACACCAATTAATACAAATGTCCCGGGTCTGTAACGATTACTCTGTCTCAAGCTTCCCATAACATAGTAGTAGATGGAGATAAAAAGGTCGGAGTTTAGGTGAGAGAGTAAGACATACTCAATTCCACATTTCCTGAAACATTTAAGATAAGTCATCCTCATGTAAATCAAAATAACATCCTCAGTATTACACTTATCACAGGTCAGGTAAAGTGATTGTTAATAGAGCATCCTGTAATATGCTCCATCTAATGTTTTGATACAAATAGGTTCACGATGAGGAGATTCTCACATTTACAAAGTTACAGCACATTATCTGCACGGACAATTCACTCTATACATAATTCATGATACTCAGTTATTTACCAGATGTTCATATAAATAAATCATATCAATCTTATTATGGCTTTTTACAGATCATTGTACAACATTAATCATTGTCATCTTTAACAGCCAATGTTCAGTCAGAAATATTGCCTTAGTTATTAGCATATCATTCTTCTCCCAAAAAATACTGGAGCTCATGGTCATTATTCAGACCAAGTTCCACGCTTTAAGTCTCATCAGCCATATAACCTCAGCCCGTCTCAATTTAAGTTGCCTGTTTCCCCCTCTTGGATGTGGGTTAATGTGTTCAATCCCATGATATCTGAAATTGTGTCCTTGCCTGTCATCACAATTCTGAACTGCATGTGCAGCAATGGGATATCGAGTATCCCCGTTCTTCCACGCTCTCACATGTTCTGTTATCCTGTCTCGTAGTCTCCGGATCGTGCTGCCCACATAGATCTTCCCACACGAGCAGACTATCACATACACTACATATGTAGTGTCACAGTTTATGTAGTTCATAATGTCATAATTAGCTGAGCCATTGTAGCTGAAATTCACTACTTTCTTCATTGCCCACCTACACGAGCTGCAGCGTCCACATTTGTGGAAACCTCTACTCATATTCGTCAACCAATCATCAGGTTTTGCAATAGGATAACTCGGACTGACTGAATTGGCTAAGGTCTTTCCTTTTCTGTAAGTGATACTCGGTCTCTCCCCTATATAAGGTAGCAGATCCCTGTCCGTTCTCAGTAAATGCCAATATCGATTCAATATGGCAAATAGTTTATGACTATCCATATTAAAGTTTGTTATCATCCTCACTAGTTCATTCGATCCCGTATCTTTAACTTTTGCCAACAGTGTTCCTTTCCTATCCAGGTTCTTAGCTCTCCTTCTCGCTTTATCTATTTGCTCATGTTCATATCCTCTTGCTTTAAACCGGTTCGATATATCGATCAGATTTTCCTCAAAATCTTTTTCTTCCGAACAATTCCTCCTCGCACGGACCATTTCACCGAAGGGTATTGAGAGAGCGCAATTTGAATAAAACGTATATCCGAGCCATATTTACAAGCACATCGTATAACGTAGGAATGAAATGTATATCGTAACATGAAGTTGACACTTATAGCATAAAGTTAACCGATGTAATCAAGGTAATATAGGAAATGTAACTGTATTTACACTTGAACATGCGTTAGATTTAGAAGGCCCGTATACATAGTGGGCTAATGTAGAAATGTGTAGAAATGCTTATGAGCTGAAGAACGTGCAAAGTAGAATTCTTGTACGTGTGTAACTTTAAATGGAGAAACGGCGAGAAATGTAACATGGAGAGATGTGCAGAGAACATACATAACGATGTAATGAATGAGAATATAAAGTTGTATCCTATGTAATTTATATTCTATGTAGAATGTATTCATTTAAGCAAACGATTTACTAAATGCGATTATATATAAATGCGTGTTAAAGGTTATACTGTGTAGAAAGCTTCTTGTAAGAATGTTAGAAGGGTTTAGGTCATGTGTGATTTTAACCTAGCTGACCAAGGGTTCGCAGGAGTGTAGTCCGCTGTTTGTGATTTAGTGGGCTCACAGGAGTCGTGAATAGCCTTGATGTGAACGTGCGAGCCAAGGGGTCTAGTTCTTGCTAGATTTAAGGTGACAATGCCGGACGAAGTTTATGGCCTAAACGTGACAAGAGACGCTTGGAATTTGAGTCTTGTTTTGAAATGACCATTCACAGGACCAAGAAAGGTTAAGCATATAGTTGTAAAGAGTAAAGTTCTGCTGAGGTGATAGACTTTTGCTCCGAAAGGACAACTGATATGTCAATGAAGTCACCAGCAAGAAGACGAAGATGGCGCCTAAGGAGAAGGGTCAACTTAACGGACGACGGAAAGAGATGAAGCCATGGCAAAGAGCAAAGAATGAGATCATGGGGAAAGTCCGTGGTGGGCGTCGAAGGGGCGTTCCACCCACACTGTGATTGTGTATTTTAGGGACAGCACCCCGGGGAGAAGATAGCGAAGGCAAAGGCGAACAGCTCAGAGCGAAGGGCGAAGAGTAGATGACTTGAGCAGATGCGCTGAGAGAGATCAGAGCGCAAGAGAGCAGTAGGCCGAGGACCCTTAGAGAACGGATGGGTAGGCAGAGAGGGTACTGCTTCTCGATCGAAATTACCTTTAGAGGCTAAGAGAGTTTGTACTTCTTTGGAAGTCAAACTGCTGACACCTTTTTAGGTTAGGAACTTGCGAAGTAGGGATGTCACTTAGTATAGAGTAGGGACAGATTAACTTGATTATTTTTTTCTTTCTTTAGATGACGCAACGGAACCACATCATATCTATGCTTTTAATTTGTTGATTCTCGAGCTGACTTTAATTGTATTCGTTTGTAGACTGAGGTTCTTTAGGGAATATATGTTCCTTCTAGTTCCTGTATATTTGATGAACCTTATCCTGAGAGGATTGTATATGCAACTTTTCTTAAATTTTATATTAAATCTTTTAACCCTTATCAGTTGTAAGTGGTTCTTCAGAGTTGCGTCAGTTTATGGGGTTTATCTAACCTATGCGGGGTTTGTCTTTTACTCAATGACAGAAAACAAGCGGTCCAAAATTGACGAATGAGATAAGTTATTAAATTGATCATAAAAAGATATTAAAATCTCATTCCCCGCAGTTGGTAGCAGAGGATGGTTTTCTTCTTGAGGAAGACAACCTAGGTCAGGTCTAGATTACCCCAAGGTCCCTAGTCATCGACGACCAGAAGAAGAATCCCTGCCGAAGAAGGTGCTGGCGGTGCGTCGAGAGAAAAGCAGCAGAGTCGGTCGAGAGTGAGTATAAGGGTCATGCGTTGTAAGATTGCGGTATTTTATGTTGTACCTGTGTTGTAATGTCAAGCGGAGTTGAATGCCTGTAGTGTGATTGAGGGAAGGTTGTGAGCGCGCGCAACCGGATAAAATCTTAAAGTTCAAGGAGAGCTTAAGTGGTTCGGGTGTATCGGACACCCAGAGTAATTTGTCTACCATTGAAAGGGGGTCATGAGGTACCATTGATCGCCCGACAGACCGATGATAGGGGGAGCGTAAGAGTGAGTGTATGAGTAACGGACGCTGGTCGTACGTTTACTGTGTGTAAGTAACCTATCAGTTGAGGCAAGCGCCTGACCGTAAGAGGGAAGACGTTTCGCCAGTTGAGGTGACAATTACAGTTAGACTGTGGCCGTACAGTCAGAGAAAAGTGATCGCTTGGACGGAAGTAGTCATTTTTCAACGTATGAATGAAAACGCATGCAAGATCGTGAGACGAGTTGAGAAAGAAGGAGGACTGCTGCAGAGGGAACGAGTGACGTCAGCATAGAGCCGCGCTGAGATTGGTTAGTTTGTCATACGTCAGCGTAGAGCCGCGCTGAGATTGGTCGGTCAGCGTAGAGTCGCGCTGGGATAGGCCGATTAGCGAGAGTCGCGTAGGGATTGGTTGGTTTGTCATCGGGACGTAAACAAGGAAGAGAAAGAGGAAAATAGTAGAGTATCAAAAATGAAGTGTTTTAAGAGTTTAAGGGCGATCTTTAAGAGAGATAGAAGAAACTTGTATGCCGGAGAAGAAGCTCCACCAGAAGGCACACCAGCTTATCATATGGCAGTAAATGTAGGCTTACACTCGATATTATGGATCTCCGAGTGGAATAAGCTAACAGAAGGGAATAAGGAACTGACGTTTCCGAGATACGGGACGTTTAAATTGGAAGTATTGAACCAACTGAAAGCGGTAATGCTTGCAACAAGACCTCTACCGAGGCCAACACAGTTCGAAGCGCTTAGTGCATGGTTTAGAGCAGCACATGAAAAGAGCTTAAAGAGGCGCCAGGAAAGAGTGAGGCGATCGGTAAAAGCAGTGCAGGATGCTAAATGGGACGATGAAGCTAAAAAGTGGAGGGTACAAAAGATAGAGGCAGACAAACTGTTCACAATGCTAGAAGCTACGGGAGAAAAGAAACCTCTAGAAGAAGATGAGGATAGCGAGCCAGATGAGGATCTAATAGAGAGACTATTAACAGATAGACCACCTCCGTACAGTGGAGAAGCCGAAAGTCCTGTACTACAACCAGAGGACGGAGCTAGATGGGGGGGAATATAAATCGCTTCCAGTAACAGAGTGGGATGCCAAGAAGGGTGAGGAAGTACCTCAATCTAGTTCCGAACAGAGAGTAGTAGGAAGATTCGTGGTCCAGAAGGTGCCAGAAACGCAGTATGCAAGGTCGTATCAAATGCCAGATGCTCTACAAGTACCTGTTACCATAGGGCCTATAGTGTCAATCTACAACCCAGAAGGGGTCCAGCAGGAGGAACAGGCACGATGGGACAGAGAAAGGGCAGAGACAGGGGGAAGGAATAACACGACCAATTCCCAAAGGCAGTTGTCAGGACCAATGAGTCGGAGTACCCCACTAGATTCTGCAACGGGTCCCTGGGTAGAACAAGGGGGCCAAAGAGGACAGATGGATTTAAGGGGACCGAAACCGAAATCCTATAAGGAATTAAGGGAATATTTGAGAGAATGGGATACTGCCGAAGAAACTGAGAATAAGAAATTAGAAACAGGAGCAGAATGGAGTGATCAGGATAACAGGATCCTCTCTCATTGTGGAGCTGGCGAAAGCAGCCCAGAGTGGGAGAGAGGGAGTCAAGGAAGCAGAGGAGATACTTGCCCTACTACCAGTGGCAATAGGCAAATGTACGACGACAGGAGTGCAGGGTGTGGGGAAGTGCATCGCGTCACCTTTAGTGAGGGAGAACGAAGGACACAGGAGTATCGAAATAGTTTCAGATGCACTCACCATGCCCCAGATGAAAATGCGCGACATTGGAATCACGGGAACATGGAGAGTCGTGAAACGTCTCGACATGCCTCCGGTGATCACAAACGAAATCACGGAAACATGGAGAGCCGCGAAGGGTCTCGCCATGCATCCGGTGAACACGAACGAAGTCATGAGAATATAGGGAGTCGTGAAACGTCTCGACATACATCCGGTGATCACGAACGAGATCGCGGGAGCATGGAGGGCCATGAAGGATCTTATCGGTTGATGAGCGACACCAGACAGCAAGCGAGTTACAATGGTTTAGAACAGCACGGAGGATCCTATATCGTATCGGAAGAAACCGAGCCGAAAAGACGGAATGTAGTGATGGGGAATGGAGCAATGTTCCACCACACCCCAAGGGAAGATGGAAAGGCTTGGGATCTAGAGAGGTGGGAACAAAGAGATGGAAGAAAAACTCCTCATAACTCACCTGTGCTTAGGCGTAGGGCGCATAGTGGAGGTGAGAGGGATGTAAGAGAACAACCTAGGACTGACGTACTGAGAGCTGAAATAAAAGCAAGACGGATTGATGTAATGAGTTTAAAATCAGACTTGGATGAGATCATTGATGGCACGGTGGCAATAGAAAGGTTAGACCTGTACGACCCAGATGAAATACTGTTTTTATCTAAGGATGTTACTTGAAAAGCAAGGGCAGCTCATGAAAAATTATCCGAATTGGCAGACAAGTATATGATAGACATGTCACGAACTAAAGCCTTACAGGCCAACCATAGGCTGAATTGCACAGATCGAGATCTAGATGAGCGTAGGACGATTGGGCTAAGAGTACACATAAGGGAACTGATTATGTGTATCAGGATAGGGAGAGATCTGGATAGATGGGAGGAAAAATGGTCCAAGAGGGGATCTGTCAGAAGGAGTGCACTTGTGAAGTCCCAGGATGGAGACCTAATGCGAATGGAAGCTTTCCCTTTGCGAGAAATCGCGAACGGAAACTACGTTCATGTACCTTGGAGTAGGGGGGATTTAGCGGCATTCACTAATTCTTTCCCCAAGCTAAGAGAGAACCCCGTAGAGTGGTACAAGCAGGTAGAGAGGTTCGTGAAGATCTCAAAGGTGCTGTGGATCGATTTGAACACCTTGTTCGATATCGTAGTACCCGGAGATTTGTGGACAGCATGCAAACTTAGTATCGAATGGCCCGCTTGTGAGCCTCCGAGAGATACTCAGACAAACGGTCCATCGGAGAGAGTAATGGAAAAGTACGAAAGAGTAATTGCATGGTTAAAAGAGAAAGTGCCAGTGCAAGACATAGACTGGGTTAAGATAGATCGAACAACTCAGGAACCTAAAGAGACAGTTCACGAATTCTACGAGAGATTGCTGAAAGCATTCAAACAGTATAGCGGGTTGGATGTCATGGATCCTAAAGACATAGGACAGTTTGTGTCGAAGTTTGTTCTAGGATTGAGACCAGACATAAGCCTAATGATTCAACAGCATTTGATTTGTTGGCAGAACAAACCGTTAGATGAGATTCTGAGATATGCAAGGTACTGTAGCGACGAAATAGACTCAAAAGCAAAGAAACTTAAAGAAAAGCTGATGTTGGTGCAGATGCAATCAGCTGGAAAGGGTGGACAGCGGCAACAGGGAACAGGAACACCAGTAAAGAAACAAAATAATCAGAGCAGAGATGAGGAAGAAAGACCGAGACCGAGAATGGATATCGCGACACTGAAAAAGACAACGAGGTGTCATCAGTGTAACGAGGTGGGACATTGGAGACGCGAGTGTCCATATAATGTCGAGACGGGGGAATTAGAACAGGAAGAGGATGAGGTTCAACCCAGCATGGTAAAGGGAACAGCAGTCCCGAAGGGAAAGTTTATTAAAGGGGGGAATCAGACTCCTCGAGCCCCGTTTCCTCAACCGCCTCGCATTACAAATGGAGGAAAAACCTATAGACAAATGCCATTGTTTGTAGGAGGAGAAGAATGCTACTACGTTGATCCTCTTACAGGGCAACGAGTGAATAGGGAAGAAGACTGTACTCTAGGTGCAGCCCTGGAAGTAGATCAGAGAGGACCCTACGTAGAGGCTGAAGTAGCTGGATGTCCTACGACCTTTTTGGTAGACACGGGGGCCACTCGATCCACTTTGAGATCAGCGGTAGTCCCAGGTTTGCCAATGTCGGGAGAGACGATTCAGGTGGTAGGAGTCGCAAACAGGAGCATGACGAATCCTTTAACAGAACCAGTATCAGTGAAGATAGGGAATTACAGTGATGAACATCAGTTTGTAATCTGTGATTCTAGCCCTGTGTGTCTGTTAGGAAGAGATCTGTTGTGTAAACTAAATTGCACAATACATTGCACACCTGAAGGAGTAGAAGTGCAGACCAATGATGAGGATGCCGATTTTAAAGTTGTAAACTCGCAGGAATGTGTGGAACTATATCCTACCTTGACAGTGGAGGAGCTTCCACAGGACTTGAGGGAGAAAGTGTCAGCTGAGGTGTGGGATTTTACTGGAGAAGAAATAGGATTGATTAAAGGGGTAGAACCAGTAAAGATCATGGTAAGACCCAATGCCGAGTATCCGAGAATACCACAATATAAGTTGACACCGGAGACGATTGCAGGAATAAAGCCTGTGATCGAATCCATGATTAAGCAGGGAATACTGAAGGAGATCGTGGGAAGTCCATGTAACTCCCCGATTATGGGTTTACAGAAGCCTAGTGGAAAATACAGAATAGTGCAGGATCTTCGAAAGATTAATAATATTGTTGTCTCATGTTGTCCAGTGGTACCGAATCCATCAGTGATATTATTTCAGATACCGTTCCAAGCTGAATGGTTCACCGTGATAGATTTGTGCCAGGCTTTCTTTTCAATTCCTTTAGATGAAGAGAGCCAGTATCTTTTCGCTTTTAAGCTGGAAGATCGCGTTTTAACATGGTGTCGTATCCCTCAGGGGTATACAGAAAGCCCATCGATTTTTAACCAGCTATTGAAGAAGAATCTTGAAAGTCTAGTACTGCCCAAGAACTCGGTTCTAGTCCAGTACATAGACGACCTCCTAGTTGCGTCAGAAACTGAGGAAGCTTGCAGAGTAGACACCATTACCTTACTAAATCACTTGGCCGAGAACGGACACAAGGTGTCTCCAAGTAAGTTGCAGTATTGTAAGACTGAAGTGCAATACTTGGGCCATAGGATTGAAAAGGGAAAGCGGAAGGTGTCTCCAGACAGAATAGAGGCGATCATGAAAATGAACGTGCCTACAACACAAAGAGAAGTCAGGATGTTTCTAGGCATGGTCGGTTATTGTCGGCAGTGGATAGCCAACTTCTCACTGAAGGCAAAACCGTTATTACAACTGACGCACAAAGGAGTAAATGATCCGGTACCATGGGACAAAGATTGTTTGATGGCATTTTTGCAGCTGAGGGAGGACTTATGTCGTGCCCCGGCTTTAGGAATGCCTGATTACACAAAGCCTTTCTTGCTTTACTGCTGCGAAAGAGAGGGATGCGCCTTAGCAGTTTTGGCCCAGTTACATGGAGATGCGCGTAGGCCAGTTGCTTATTTTTCGGCTACATTAGATCCAGTAGCCGCAGCGTTGCCCGGATGTCTCAAATCCGTTGCTGCAACGGGTGTCAGCATTGAACGTTGTGAAAGTGTGGTAATGGGACATCAGTTAGTGGTGTACGTGCCGAATTCTGTAGAATTGTTAATGACCAGGACTAAGACTCAGCATCTGACAAATAGCAGGCTCACACGCTACGAGCAAGTCATACTGGCTGCCGAGAATGTGACCCTAAAGAGATGCTCCGTCTTGAATCCTGCAACTTTGATGCCACTTCCAAATGAGATTGATGATGAAATTTGTACAGATCATGACTGCCTAGATGTGACTGAACTATGCACCAAACCGAGACCAGATATCGTAGATGAGCCATTGACTGACCCCGATGAAATATTCTTCGTTGATGGTTCATGTGTAAGAGACGATATTGGTCAGCTGAGAGCAGCATATGCAGTTTGTACTATTACCAGAGTTGTGGAAGCCGCTTGCCTGGAAGGAGTACATTCCGCTCAGGTAGCTGAAATTATTGCTTTGACCCGTGCCTGTTTAGCAGGTAACAAAATTCGAGTCACCATATACACCGATAGCCAGTATGGTTTCGGGGTAGTTCACGACTATGGGCAGTTATGGTCTCAAAGAGGTTACATGACCTCCTCGGGTTCTCCAATTAGGAATGGAGAATTCGTGAGATTATTGTTAGAGGCATTGCAAGGTCCGTCAGCCATAGCAGTTGTCAAATGTGCCGCGCACACGAAGAACGTAGACTTTGTGTCGCAAGGCAACCGTTATGCTGACGAGGTAGCGCGTTATTGCGCAGAACAAGGTTATTCTCACACCAATGTAGAAGTGGGGGGAATACAGGAAAGAACTGAATTGACAATGTTGTTAGATACTGTAGATACATGGGATGAGCTAAAGTGTGTTCAAGAAAATGCACCAGATGATGAGAAAAAGGGTTGGGAGACAGCTGGATGTACTAGAAGTGAAATGAATTTTTGGATCTCTGCAGATGGGAGAGCAGTTTTACCAAACGAACTTGTTAGTCCAATGGCAAGGAAATTGCATGGATCAGCACACATAGGTAGAGATGCTATGGTGAGAGTATTCAGACAAACGTGGTTTAACCCGAAGTTTAGAGTAGCGGCAGAAGCAGTATGTCAGCGATGTGCGATCTGTCAGCAGCTAAACGTAGGAAAGAGAACACCAGTCACATTGAGTCACATTGGGAGGTCTGGGGGGCCTTTCAACAGAATGCAGCTGGACTTTATTGAAATGCCTAAGTGCAATCGACTCAGATATGTGTTAGTGATTGTCTGTATATTTTCTAGATGGGTTGAAGCTTACCCGACACGTAGGTGCGATACACTTACAGTAGCAAAATTGTTGCTTAGAGAGTTGATACCGAGGTTCGGGGTGCCATCCTCTTTGGAATCGGACAGAGGAACTCATTTTAACAGCGAAATAGTGAAGATGTTGTGCTCAGCTTTGGGTATCGATCAGAAGCTCCATTGCAGTTATCGACCAGAAGCTTCAGGGATTGTAGAGCAAATCAACAGCACGATAAAGTCCGGACTCGCCAAAGTTTGTTCATCAACATCCCTGAGTTGGCCAGACGCACTTCCATTGGTTCTTATGAGCATACGTAGCACACCCGATAGGAAAACAGGTCTCTCTCCACACGAGGTGCTAATGGGAAGAGCTATGAGATTGCCATCGGTTCCAACTGCAGCGTTGTTGGACATCACAGACGATTTGATCTTGGACTACTGCAAGGGACTATCTGATGCCATTAATTCTGTGTCCCTCCAGGTCCAGGCTGCAGAGGTTCCATCAGCACAAGACTTGTGCCATGACTTGTGTCCAGGGGACTGGGTCCTGGTGAAGAAGCACGTTAGAAAGAACTGTCTAGACGTGCGTTGGCGAGGACCGTTCCAAGTCATACTAGTTACGAACACTGCAGTAAAGTGTGGAGGTTTGCCAAACTGGATACATGCTTCACACACCCGAAGAGTGCCAACACCTCTGGAAGAAACAGCTCCTCTCTCGGATGAGAATCCAGCGGAAAGCGGAGAAGCCACAGAGGGGGAAAGCCAAGCTGTAGAGGTGATCGAAGAGATTGAGCCGGTGTCGGAACAGGTTGACGACGGTCAGGACACCAGTGGGACCGAAGTCGCCTCAGGAGAAGAAAGTAATTGGGAGTCCGAATCAGATACCGAACAAGCTGAGAGTGACCAAGAGATAAGTCCAAGAACAAGGAGTAGGAGGACAAGGAGTGACGAAGCTAGTTGGCCGGAGAGAAGGAGAAGGCCAAGCTTAAAAGCAGATCAAGAAAGAACCCTTGTCCCGATCACTGAAGAGTCGGACCAGGGAGAAGAAACTACAGACTCAGGCACTGAGAGTCCAAGGAGATCAAGAAGGGTACGTGTGCCCTGCAGGAGGTACGCCACCCCAGAGTGGACCTATCTAGCAGATGTCTTGGGGACAGAAATCTGGGAGAGTGAAAGAAGTGAAGGTAATCGATCTCGATCCATTTGTGGCAGTGGAGATATGGATGTTGACGCCTGGACTCGAGACTGAGGGGTTACTGACTTTCACACTTCCCATACCCCCATACCTAAGTCGGATCAAAGATCTAGTGCTAAATCGATTACAGTTTCCGACTTTTGGTCATCAAATTCCAGAAGAAGAAGAAAAAGTTGTTCGTTTTGAACTATTGGAACTTGTTGTTAAAGCTGCAGGTACGAGAATAATTGTTGATGCATAAAGACTTTTGTATATAAGCTATAAAGAAGAAGATAACCTAGAGCCGAGTGGAAAGAAGAATAAATTTAGGGATTACATTTAGAGGACGGAGAAGGGTTAGGGTTGTCTGTTGCTAAAGAGAAAAAGACATTGTTGTGAAAAGAGACTTTTGTTGATAAAGAGCACTTTATAAACTGAGAGATCGAACAAGGCAAGCAAACCAAAGACTTGAAAAGAAACTTTTCTTCGCAAAGGAAGGAGTTACGCTGTTTTGATAACATGGAGAACGGCAACCCAAACCGAAAAGCTAGATGCATAGTAGGTACACTAATAGCAGTAGTAATTTTTCTCATTATTACAGTAGTGACCATATCATACACAGTAGGACATGAAAGTGATAAAGAAACAGAAGATGTAAAGCCTGTAACGACTTTGAAACCTGCTCTTGTTGGGAAGGAGGAGGAGAGCAATGTCATCCGTGAAAAGGCGTTACTGGCGAATGAAGCTCGTAGGTTACACGTAGATGAGTCACCGGGAAACTTTAGGTCAAATGCATATGCCAAATTGTTGTACGAGTATATCGATGCCATGGAGGCCAAAGAATGTTACGTTTGTATGCAATTGCCGGTTTCCGTAGACGAAGGCATCCGATATCATCATCTCCCACTGACTTATGGGATAACATGTAGTTTACTGCTTAGTATATTTTATGGTAGGGAAGGATTTGAGTACTACTTTTCAAATTATGATTCGGTACTGCCTGAAGTTCCGAATTATAAAGAAATGAATAAGTGGGACTATTATAAAAAGGAAGATCGATTAGCCAAGTTCTTTCTTCCTTGGGATACATTAGATACATCATACGCGCGCAGAAATAATCTGACTTGCAAAATGTCAGAAGTAGAGAAAAAGTTCATAGGACAAGTAGACGACAGATACAGAAGGCAGAAGATTCTGAAAATGTCAGGACAGTGGAAAACAGATTGGACCGAAGAAGAAAAAGCACACAAGAAGAAGGGTAGCAATGGTCCAATAGCTTTGGATAGAATGCAGAAAGGGAAGTTATGTTTAACTCGAAGCAAGACGTATTATGAAAGTGTATTTGTAGGTGAAGTAAATTGCGAACATGCTTTTAGGTTAGAGTATTATACGAAGGATTTTATGAAAGGGATGCAAGCGATTCCTAATGTATATTTTGTATGTGGAAGAAATGCCTATGTAAAACTGCCTGACAATTGGTATGGTTCGTGTTACTTGGCAATTGTCTTCCCCAAAATATATCATGCAAAGGATTTAACGATTATAGAAGGAAAGGCTTCGACAAGAACGAAAAGGGAAGTAGGAGATGCAGAAGTAGTTGGAGACATATTTGGAGCGATGTTTCCTATGTTAGGTCTGATACTTAATGATGTTAAGATCAGGAGACTAGCTACAGTAGTAGATAGATTGTCTGCAAGTACTGCAAGGTCATTAATGTTAGTAGAAGGAGAGATGCAGTCGATTAGAGCAATGGTTCTTCAGAACCGACTTGCTTTAGATGTACTGCTAGCAAAAGAGGGGGGAGTTTGCAAGGCTTTGAAGGTCCAAGAATGTTGTACTTACATTCCTGACAATTCAAAACCACTTGAGAAAGTCATACAGAACATTACACAGATACATAAAGAAATCGAAGATTTATCGAAAACAAATGTTTGGGAAAAAGTAGGTCATGGAGTAGGAAAGGTTGGAAGTTGGTTTGCCAACCTTGGTAAAAGCATTGTGTGGTATATATTAAAACCTGTATTAATAGTATTGATTTGCATAATCACATTATTAGGGTTAGTTAAATTGTATAAATGGTATAGGTCGAACCGGTTACAAAGATCCATGAGAGAGCAAGAAAGGAGATTAGCTGCTTTACAAGATCAACAGTACAAAAGTTTAAGAGCTCTCGAAACGATGAAAAGAGGGAATATTGTAACTAGTTCTGTGTAAGGGTGCTATTCAAATTGCATTTAGTGATGACTCCCAGAAGTCATCAAAGGGGGGAACTGAGAGAGCGCAATTTGAATAAAACGTATATCCGAGCCATATTTACAAGCACATCGTATAACGTAGGAATGAAATGTATATCGTAACATGAAGTTGACACTTATAGCATAAAGTTAACCGATGTAATCAAGGTAATATAGGAAATGTAACTGTATTTACACTTGAACATGCGTTAGATTTAGAAGGCCCGTATACATAGTGGGCTAATGTAGAAATGTGTAGAAATGCTTATGAACTGAAGAACGTGCAAAGTAGAATTCTTGTACGTGTGTAACTTTAAATGGAGAAACGGCGAGAAATGTAACATGGAGAGATGTGCAGAGAACATACATAACGATGTAATGAATGAGAATATAAAGTTGTATCCTATGTAATTTATATTCTATGTAGAATGTATTCATTTAAGCAAACGATTTACTAAATGCGATTATATATAAATGTGTGTTAAAGGTTATACTGTGTAGAAAGCTTCTTGTAAGAATGTTAGAAGGGTTTAGGTCATGTGTGATTTTAACCTAGCTGACCAAGGGTTCGCAGGAGTGTAGTCCGCTGTTTGTGATTTAGTGGGCTCACAGGAGTCGTGAATAGCCTTGATGTGAACGTGCGAGCCAAGGGGTCTAGTTCTTGCTAGATTTAAGGTGACAATGCCGGACGAAGTTTATGGCCTAAACGTGACAAGAGACGCTTGGAATTTGAGTCTTGTTTTGAAATGACCATTCACAGGACCAAGAAAGGTTAAGCATATAGTTGTAAAGAGTAAAGTTCTGCTGAGGTGATAGACTTTTGCTCCGAAAGGACAACTGATATGTCAATGAAGTCACCAGCAAGAAGACGAAGATGGCGCCTAAGGAGAAGGGTCAACTTAACGGACGACGGAAAGAGATGAAGCCATGGCAAAGAGCAAAGAATGAGATCATGGGGAAAGTCCGTGGTGGGCGTCGAAGGGGCGTTCCACCCACACTGTGATTGTGTATTTTAGGGACAGCATCCCGGGGAGAAGATAGCGAAGGCGAAGGCGAACAGCTCAGAGCGAAGGGCGAAGAGTAGATGACTTGAGCAGATGCGCTGAGAGAGATCAGAGCGCAAGAGAGCAGTAGGCCGAGGACCCTTAGAGAACGGATGGGTAGGCAGAGAGGGTACTGCTTCTCGATCGAAATTACCTTTAGAGGCTAAGAGAGTTTGTACTTCTTTGGAAGTCAAACTGCTGACACCTTTTTAGGTTAGGAACTTGCGAAGTAGGGATGTCACTTAGTATAGAGTAGGGACAGATTAACTTGATTATTTTTTTCTTTCTTTAGATGACGCAACGGAACCACATCATATCTATGCTTTTAATTTGTTGATTCTCGAGCTGACTTTAATTGTATTCGTTTGTAGACTGAGGTTCTTTAGGGAATATATGTTCCTTCTAGTTCCTGTATATTTGATGAACCTTATCCTGAGAGGATTGTATATGCAACTTTTCTTAAATTTTATATTAAATCTTTTAACCCTTATCAGTTGTAAGTGGTTCTTCAGAGTTGCGTCAGTTTATGGGGTTTATCTAACCTATGCGGGGTTTGTCTTTTACTCAATGACAGAAAACAAGCGGTCCAAAATTGACGAATGAGATAAGTTATTAAATTGATCATAAAAAGATATTAAAATCTCATTCCCCGCAGTATCTTTGCTATCTGACTCCTGGGGTGACAGCTACCCGCATGCAATACTGCATTACAACTAGTCTCCTTTCTGTACAGCTTGCTACACAGTTTATTGTCTTTTATGTACAGTTTGATATCTAAAAAGGCAATACTCTCCTTACTATATTGTGTAGTAAAACTCAAATGTATGTCTTGTCATTGAGGTATTCAAAAAATTCATTGAGTTTGACTTCAGTACCAGTCCAAATCATTAGACAGTCGTCTATAAAACGACCCCAGTAGTGAATGTACTGTATCCACTCTTTCCCACGTTGGCCCCAGATCCACTCCGCCTCAAACCACCCCATGAAGAGGTTGGCAAAGGACGGAGCAAATCTGGAGCCCATCGCGGTACCAAGGCGTTGCCTATACCATTTGCTGTCAAAAAGGAAAATGTTATTTTCAAGAACCAATTCTGTCATTTTTAGAATCATGGAAGTATGTTCAAAGAGCTCAGCAGACCTTCTATTTAAGAATGACTCTATTGCACGCAGCCCAAGTTGGTGATGGATATTCAAATATAAAGATACCACGTCCAGGGTAACCAAGTACATATCTTGTTCCCAAGCTAAATCATTCATGATGTTAAGTACATGCTTCGTATCCTGAAGATACGAAGGTAGGTTATGCACATATGGCCTTAAAAAAGTGTGTATATGGAATGTGGAGAAGTTACAACCTGGCCTTGTCAGCTGAAAAGGCAACATCCATTTTTGAGGCAGCTGTTAAGTCCATAGGGGAAGTATCCCAGGAAAAGGGCTCTGCAGGGAGGAACTTGCCTCATTGCAAACCCAAGGGAAAGCATGACTGGTATACATCATCATGCAGACGGGCAAAGTAACTCTTGGAGCAAGCCTCTCTGCCAGATACTGTTTGAAACCCTTTACCTGCTGCTGTTTCCACTACAGGAGTAGCACAGCTGACCGCCCAAAGCGCTGCTGAGAGACTGAGATCGTTGCGAGGCCGCAGAGGAGGACGAGGCGCCGGCCCCGGGACTGCGAGGACCAGCATACACCATCTCCAGCTGGTCCTCTTCCCGTGAGAGCCGCGCCCCCTTCCAATGCCCCGCCCCTAACAACCTCTCACCCCTTATAAACGCTACCAGGACCGCGCATCGCGGAACGCGCGCGGGTCGCAGCCCGGGGCGAAGCCCGGGCCAAGGGCGGGCCCGTTAGTGCCCGATAGAGACCGGACCGGGCCATCTCTCTTTCATCACTGAACTAGCAACAAGTCCATAACCATGCCACCAAAAACAAGGAGCACCTCTAAGTCAAAATCCAAACACGCGCAGGAGGTAGCACAAGTTACAGGCCCTATCGACCTATTCATCTCGGGGGTCCACGAGACAATAAACCAGAGTATAGCCCTGATGGAGAAGAGAGTATCATTAGATCTTATGAGCGCTAACGCGAAGCGTTCGTCATTAGGCGCTATAGCAAACGCCACCTCTCCCATCAACCTCAACACACAAAACTGTTCGCTTCCAGTGACTCTGTCAGTACCAGATTCAAACACAGTCCCGTCGGTAGTAGACCTGTCAGTTACACAGTCTGAGTCAGACCTCTCCATAACATTTGACGACTTGGAAACGACCCCTGATCTAGCTGTTTGTCAAACCCAGGGGGACGCCCAATCAAACAAAAACCCGCCCCAGAAAGGTGAAAGGGAAGGAGCAATTCCAAAAACGCACCCAGTAAACAATGAAGAATTAATCAGTGTACCGTGTTCTGAACACCCAACAACTCATTTAAATTCTACAACGTCCCATAGCACACTACTTCTTCCAGTAACTAACCTACCACACAAGGCAATTTCAAATGAACACACTGAAAACCAATGTAAAACTTGCAGAATCACCTCGCAAGTTCTTACCACAACAAAAGATTTGTTATATCAATACTTAAAGCCCATCCAACTCAGCATTAGGAATCTCGAAGCCCAACTAACCATAATTTCGGCCACCCTCCTAGACACAAACACCCGTATAGAAACAAAGGGGCAGCGCAACATCTCGCAGCCACCTAAAAAACAGAACCAAGCACACATGCAGAAAACAGCCAACCACACAAACCCAACGTCCCTAGCACAGAAAAACCCCAAACAAAACACCACACTTCCTAAAACTGCAGTTGAATCGTCCCAACCTCAGAAAGAGAAACCTCCTGCCATAACCATTCAGCAAACAGCAAACACAGATTCAGTCATGATAGACACTCCAGGCCCAGCGACAAATACAGACACCAGTAGAGCCTGTTCAGAAAAAAGGCCCGAAACTTTTCCATCGAAACCACTGCCCCCTCAAATGACTCCTAAAAACACATCCAAAAAACCTTCATCAACTAGACGTCCTGCCCATTTGGCTCCGGAAGCCACTCCCTACACAATAGTTCTCACAGGAGTACCAGAGCTAACCGACGATACACCAGAAACTGCATGGTCACTCAAAACCAAAGCCATGCAGTGGTTAAGCATCAATAGACCTCTCGAATCCCACCTATCGGGAGGGATCACTACAGCCCGTAGGGTAGCCTGGATAGGCACAACGACAAAAACAATCCGCGGAGACTGCATCATTGTAACATGCAGAGATCCCTCAACAGTAGACTATATCTGTGCCTGGCCTCAGCTTGACACAAAAGGGGGGATTGATGCTCGACATCTTTCCTTCTTCTATCCCCCAGCTAAACAACAGCGTAATCCTCCACCCTGGTCATGGCACCAGCTCCCCAAAGAACCATGGAACCAGGAGTCATGGTACCAAGTGCCATGGAAACAGATGGAATACTCATACGACTATATAGGTAGGGGTGGACCGAGAGAAAGGCCTAGAGAACGCCAGAGGCCCTATTGGCAGGACAGACCTTATCATACCTATGAAGGATGGCAGGGCCTTTCAACCCAAAACCGCTTTGATTGTCTCGAAATGGTCGACTGACCATTCCGGGACAAACCTAGCCATCATAAACCCGATACTATTCCGCAAACAGTAAATGCTAAGCAGCATACAATATCTCCAGAGTTTACACATGTTAGACACGAAATCACATTGCAGGAACCATTTAATATCCTCTCCACCAAAACCGAAAAACCCTCCCATACCTCCCAGGTACTATCTAAACCCCCAAAAAAGACTCCGCCTATCACCCCTCCAGCAGAAGCTGATACTAACTCGGGAATGTGCCATCAACAAGCCGCAGCCATTACTAACAACCCGACAACATCTGCAACCGCGAAGGAACCATCAACCCTGAGTTTGGCCATTGCATACTGGAACGTTGCAGGCTTAACTACAAAAATAACCTGTCCTTCATGGCTCGACACAGCAAAGAGTCAGCAAATTCTGTGCCTACAAGAGACCTGGTGTACAACTCCACTCCATTTAGCGGGCTACAAAACATTTTTCACCAAAGCAGTACCTAGTAGTATGGGCAGACCAAAAGGTGGACTTATGACCTACTTTTCCAATACCCTTCCTCTCACTGTGAAACTGCTAAAGGAAACACCCATCTTTCAAATCATACAAGTCACACAGGTAACAGTATCGAAACAAAATTTACATATATTCATAAACTATTACAATAACTCCGGCACTCTGGAATGCTGCTCACATCTAGACGAAATAGCCGCATATCTATCCTCACTTCAAAAAACAAATAATAATTCCATAATCTACCTCATCTGGGGAGGCGATTTTAATTTCACATTGTGCCCAAACCACAAAAATGGGATCTGCGGGCTCCAGAATGAACTTGGAAATCCCATCCCCCACTTTGTGCACACGTTGGGTGGTAACAAATTAAATGAAATCCTCTTCACTCTAGACCTTGACTTTGTCAATGAACTAGTTAATCCGTAGCAGGACTTTCTACCCACCTTTCACTGGCGAGGCTGTTTGTCAACCATCGACTATATTATAGCCTCAAACTCTTATAAAGGGCAACTAAGTAACTACAAAATAGGGTCTAATCCAATCAGCGACCATTATCCTCTTCGTGTGGAAATCCTCATGAAGCAAGCAGGGACTCTCCCTCCAAAAGTTAGTTCCCTTGATCAACAATCGCTGGCCATGAAGAAGCTGAATGGGTATGCAATTAAATGGACAAAGATCGACCCGGAAGAGATAACACAGAGGGTTCTTGAAAAAACACACCTCTGGTTAACGAACTGTCTGTCCCCCGAGGCATCCCCAGAATTAATTGTCACCTCTTTTTATAACATCCAGGAAGTAATAAGGGATGAGCTATTCATTAACACAAAAAACAAGCGCAGACCTCCTACCACAAGATGGTTCGATACTGCCTGTCGGAAGGCCCTTACATCCCTTAAAGAAGCCCTAAGAGAGCAACCGAGAGACCCCCAAATAATCTCACAATGGAGGAAAACTTACAATACCGCTCGGAAAAATCGTAAAAAACAGATAAAGCAAGATCTATGGCTTCGACTACACGACAGTGCATTAAGGAAAGATAGCACTGCTTTCTGGCAGACCATAAGATCACCTCTCCTGGCCAACATCAGCGACCCAGATCACCTCGATGTGGCAATAACTGAGGATGACTGGGTCTCCCACTTCTCAAAAATCTTCGGAATACCATTGGATGCCGTTCCAACAATCCAAATACAAGAATCTGAATCAGCCAAGAGCAAGATCTATCCAATCAAGCTACGCTTCACCCTCAACGAGGTCAGAAAGGCAATTAAGGCCTCAAAAACAGGCAAGGCCCCCGGCCCAGACGGGGTCCCCATGGACCTGTTCCTACATAACGTCGACTATTGGTCAAAAATAATTACACGGGTCATGGCTGCAGTCGTCTCAACCGGTCTCTTCCACTCATGGTCTACATCTACACTATTGCCCATCTTCAAAAAAGGGGACCGTAACGACCCTGCGTGCTACAGACCGATCTCCCTTCTGGACTCCACGGGCAAGATTGCAGGTCGAATACTCCTGGACCGATTACAATCTTGGGCCCGGGAGAATAACATCATTACTGACCTGCAATACGGTTTCCAGAAGGGGCTCGGAACGGTGGAACAGGCCCTAAACCTCGTCCTCCTGGCTGGAAAGTATGCGCGCGCTAAAGGAGGCAACATCTTCCTGGTCTATGTAGACTTAAGCACGGCATTCGATTGCGTACAGCATGCAAAGCTTTGGCAGATCCTGGCACATCTCGGAGTGGACCCACCCATACTAGCCTTCTTGAGAGAGTTATACACCAACGCAGAAGGTCGAGTTCGTTTTGGCACCGGCGGTGAACTATCACGTCCCTTTAAAATATCAAGAGGAGTAAGGCAGGGATGCGTACTGGCTCCCTTCCTGTTCAACCTATACACAAACGGGCTTGAACAGGCTATGCTGGAAGGGAGCCAGGACCTCCCGCAGATAGATCACCGCCCGATACCCATTCTCCTGTATGCCGACGACTCTGTCATCCTGGCACGGACTTCTAATCAACTCCAGCGACAGCTAAATAAATATGTGACTTTTATGGACTCACTAGGCCTAAAAGTTAATATCAAAAAAACATTTACAATGACCATCGGACCAAGGCCAGGAGTCTCCAAGCCCATACTTATCAACAACAGCAGATTAGAAAAAACACCGGTGTACCCATACTTGGGCATTTTAGTGGATGACACAATGACCTGGCGTAAGGCTGTGGAAGCCAGAAATCTTAATTTTCGACGTGCTGTATCAGCATTAAGTGCTTTCTCAAGGAAATTAGGAAAACCAGCCCCAGCGGAACTGTTAACGATATACTACGCAAAATGCCACAGTGTGGCTACTTATGGAGCAGGCATAAGGGGCTATGGATGTATCGACCAACTCCAGGTTACTGAGAACGCCTTCATCAAATACATCCTAGCTCTCCCCCAAAGCTCCCCGATCCTAGCCTCGCATCGGGAGCTTGGTATGGAATATATGATTGACACCATACGATGCCAGCCCATCCTACTGTGGCAATGTATATGGTGTAACCCTGAAAGCCACATTACCCGTTCCCTCATTACCGACTGTCTTGGCCCAGCGTACTGGAGGAAAATACCGTGGCTTAATTACATTCACAAATTCTTTCTAGATCTTGACTGCGAGCACTACTTCCTCGAACCCCCTTCAATTGAAGACATCTCGAAGAAACAGCTGAAGGAATTATGTATGGGCCATCTAAGGGAACTGCGCAATCAAGCAGAGATTACCAAAACACAAAACGTAAAAACTTGTATATTGCAGACAGGGAAACTCATTCAGCCGTACCTGACATATTTCCTGTCAAACTACGAAAAGTTTTTAATTACAAGACTCCGGTTTGATCTTTTTTATCGTCTGGTCTCATTCCCAGAAATGAAGAACTGGTCCCGAAATCTGACGAGCTGTCCCTGCGATGGAGTTTCTGTACAATCCACGATACATGTCGTCCTTTTCTGCAAATACTACAGACTAGCAAGAAAAACATGGATTTTTCCCATCCTTCGATCAAGCGGTCTCAGACAATCTTATCCAGCACTCTCCCATTTACAATCCCCGAAATCCCCGCACGAAGCCAAATTGATAGCGACCTTTCTTAAAATAGTAATATCAACCCGTCGCAAAGTTTCCACCTAAACCTGTATCCATCCCAAAATGTAGAAACAGTACTCCACTTGGAAATTCTTTTTTTCTTCATTTTGTGACCTAATGCTTACTGATTTTATCTTTCTGATCTATGTTCAATTTCTCTTTTTAAGATGTACTTTTTATGATTATATAAACCTATAATCGAATAAAAGTTGATGAAATGAAATGAAATGAAAGTAAATCCCAACCCCTGATTCAGATAGCCAGGAAAGAGCATAAGAGAATACTGGCACATGCAAAAAAAGAGTGGGAAGAGGAGTACTGGTGTACTCTTAAAGAGGCCAGCTTTAAAAAAGATTCAAAATGTTTCTGGGATACAATTAGAGCCAGAAATAGACCAGACACTGATCTTATAACATGCAATATTCCAAGTCAGGCGTGGGTCAATCATTTTTCAAAGCTATATACTCGCCAAGACGGCCCTAATAACACTGTTGCATCCATTGTTGCTGAAGGGAGGGTAAAGACCTTAACTGCGATCCAATTGGATTGGGTGACCCATTATGAAAGATTTGACTTCACAAAAAAAGAAGTGGAGTATGCCATAAGTACCATCAGGCCCCAAAAAGCTGCTGGTCCGGATGGCATACCCGGGGACCTGCTGAGATCGGATACTCCGAAGTGGGGGAAATTCATCCACTGCCTTCTCGCTGCCATCTGCAGGGGTGCGCCGATTCCCTCATCTTGGAAAGGGGCGGAGGTTGTCCCCATTTACAAAAAAGGTGCTAGAGATGATCCATCTAATTACAGACCCATTAGTCTGCTGGACATTAGCCAAAAAGTAGTTGGTAAGGTCCTACTGGTCAGAATATTGGATTGGATAGATGAAAATAAAATCCTCTCTGACTACCAGGCAGGGTTTCGAGTGGGTACTGGTACAATTGAACAAGCTTTCAGGTTGATGATGGTATATTGGAAGGTTGTGGTTATAGGCAAAGGCAGTCTTTATCTCGCGTTTATCGATTTAAAGACTGCCTTTGACCTTGTACCGAGGGAGACCCTTTGGAGAGTCCTGGCCGACATGGGGTTGCCACACTACATTCTCTCATTACTTATCAGGCTTCACGAAAATAGTTTTGCCCAGATAAGGTGGGGCGTAGAAGGTGAAAAAACTAGCAGTATCCCGGTCGAGAGAGGGGTCCGCCAGGGATGTGTGTTAGCTCCCACTCTCTTTTCCCTTTACATCAATAGGGTGGTCGAGCACCTTCGGAAACATCCCTCAGATGAACCATCCCTGGCTGGAGAGCATATACCCACCCATCTCTTTGCGGGCGATACGCTTTTGATATCGAAAACCCCGATAGGCCTCCAAAGGCTTCTGAATAATTTTCAGTCCTTCTGTTCTGAACGGGGCCTGGTTATTAATACTGAGAAGATGAAATACCTTGTGCTGAACCCCCCCAAAAAAACAGTACGCCCTCCTACTTTGAATGCAGAACCTTTGGGGAGGGTAGAAGTATTTGCCTACCTAGGTATTCGTCTATCCCATAAGATGCAATGGGCCCCTCATCTTGACAAAATGTTGCTAACCCATAAGCGACTAACAGGAGCCCTCTTGAAAGAACAACGCTCTTGTGTTTCCAGACCTATAGCTGCTGTTCCTGAAATCTATAAGCCAAGGGGGTTAGTTCTGCTCTTTATGGGGCGGAGGTATGGGGCTCATCCATTACAAACGAATTGCCAAGATCCGAGAGGAAATTTTGCAGAGCGATTATGTCACTCCCGCAAGGCACCCCCATGGTCCCTTTAATGCTGGATCTAGGATGTCGCCCTATTGATGACATAGCAAAACTTCGGCCACTTTTGCTATGGGCACGCCTGTGGCGAGTTCAGGAACTTGGCAAATATGCGCAAGGCCTTTCAGAAATTATGTCACTTCCAGGGAGGCACAAAATCAAATGGCTGAGAGACATGAAAACTTTGCTATCTAATTTGGGCTTAAATGAAGCGTGGATAAACAGGTCCTCTCCCCCAAAGGCAACCCTCAAGACTCTTTATTGGAATTGGATTGCGTCAAAACGGAATACTAATGATTCCCTGGGCAGACTCACTGAGGATTTCTTGAAATTCAAGGACCTACCAATACGGGAACTCTACTTAGACACTATTGAGAAACCTTTTGATAGGGCCCATTATTTTAAATTTAGAGCAGGAACTCTCCCCTTGTATGCCTTCTCATCGCGGTGGAAACCGCCTGCACAAACTACAGAGTTTTACCCAGTATGCATAGACAGACCAGAGACGGTGGAGCATTTCATGTTCGAATGCGGAGAATATATCTTACCAAGGAAGAAATGGCCTAAACATATATGCCGTCAGTTAGGCACTAGGCGCCATGCGGAGGCAATACGCATATTAATGTACAATAGTTGCACTGTGTACGCTTGTATCCTCACTGGGTTTTTATCATGGGTTTGGTCCATCAGAGCTAAAAGGCTTAAATTAACTGTTTAATTCCTTCTTAAAATAATTTAAGATATGCTGCTTTTTAATGAATGCTGAAATTCTTTTTAACTGTGTGCATATAAAATTCCTTGTATTTTTGTTTATTTTGCTTTTTCTTTTTAAATGAACTTGTGTATTTTAAATGAAGCTTTTATGATAATTTTTATCGAAATAAAGCCTTTTTGACTTTGACTTTGACTTTGAAAAACAGTTGTCCAGGCTCTAATCACATCGCACCTGGACTACGCCAATGGTTTGTACCTTGGCTTAACATCAGGCCTGTGCCACAGACTTCAGATGGTGCAAAATGCCGCAGCCCGGCTAGTCTGTGGCACATCACTTAGAGAACATATTTCTCCTTACCTGCAGAAGTTACATTGGCTTCCTGTCCACAAAAGGATTGAGTTTAAAGCCATGACTTTAGCTTTCCAGGCCATCAAAGGCCTTGGCTCAGCCTATCTCTCCTCAAGTCTACGACCTTACTGTAACTCTCAAGTTCTCCGTTCCAATTCTAAGCTGTTACGTGTCATCCCGAGATGTAAAAAAGTGCGCATGGGTGGAAAGACATTTCAAGTTTGCGCTTCCACCCTATGGAATAAACTTCCGATCTCCCTTCGCTTGATTCAAGAGGAATCGGCATTCCGCAGATCTTTGAAAACCTTCCTTTTGTGTTAAATAGCTTCCCCTGGCATGATCTAGCAGTCTTAGCTTTAGTGCTGGGACACCCCGTTGGAGTAGCTGCTCGCTTTATAAAATACACAAATAATAAATGTAAGCTGCATGGAGAACACGCATGGTGCACATGACTGTTTGGGCGGACAAACAGTGATTGCGCACTTAGGAGGGTGCCAGTACTCCTCTCCTGCTCCCAGAGCAGAGCAGACCCGCCCCGGCTGCCAAGCAGCAGCAGGAAAAAATGATATGATTATAAAAGCCAGTTATTATAATTTTATTTTTCCTTTATTTCCACTGCCTGAAAGCAGTGAGGCGATGCTCCTCCGCCCCGGGGGAAGAACTGCCAATGGGCAACAAACAGAGTTTTTAGTATTTAGGGCTACTGAACGGACTTGAAAGAGCAATATTAGACATCACATGTGCCTTAGCTTGAATGAACTATAAAAATACAGCCTCCAATCCCAGTGATAAAAAATATCTTTTCAAACGTGGTTTGTGTGAAGCGCTTTTAATGTGTTTAATTAACACTTCGATCTATTTGTGGAATGCTTATGTGTATATATTTGTAACTCCTCAAATTTCTGAAGGGTGTGAATGATTGCAGGAAATAAATAATTCCCACTGTAAGCTTCAAGGTAGATTATTTATATTTTCAGGTGCCATGCTGTTAAAATCTTTTAGCCATCATAGAAACGTTTATTAGTGAATGTTCTCGCCATCAGCCAATATTACTATATAACAACACCCACTTTGCACTCAGCTGCAGCCTTAGCAGCAAATCTGCCAAAGGGGCACACATATTCAACAAAGGGCACCACTCATCAGAATGTAGTGTGCTTTCCCCATTGGTGAAAGAAAACAAGACGTAAACGTACAATGCCGATAGATGTGTGAGCACACGTACATAACCTCTATGGCCCTCTTCCACATCATAACTTCATGAATGAATCCACCTTTAAAGACAGGAAATAAAACAGAAATTATAAATCTGAGCCCTCCTACACTCCTCTGAGCTTTGTATAGGGAACTAGTATTTTAGGGGCACATGCATCAAACTTCATTGTTGCGATTACCAAATAGCGATTTTTCAGAAATCGCTCTTTGGTAATCGCAAAATGCAATGCCCTAAAACAGGGGGCAAATAACGATTCTCTAATTGTGAATCCTTAAGAATCGCAATTGCAGTTAGGGAATTGCTGTTTGCTATTGCGAACCAATTCTTTCCTATGGGCCTCAAGGCCAATAGGTGGGAATGGTCATATATTGCCTAAATTGCGATTACCTAAATGGTAATCGTAAATTAGGTATTGCAGAGGAAAAGGTGCCCGGGAGCCTAAGGCCCCCCTGAGGTGACCCTAACACACAAATGTGCACATGTAAGGCACACATACATGGGCATGTGTGTGCCACGTGGCACTTTGAAAAATACAGTTCTGTGCATTTTTCATAGTATGCACATAGTTAACAGCAACTTCAAATTGATGTTAATTAGTGTTTCCTAAATGCACAGTTCACATTTAGAAAGGCTTCTTGCATGTGCATTAGGGAATCGTGAATTGCGATTCACTATTTGCATTTGCAATTTAGGTAATCGCAAGACATTGGGATTACCTAAATTGTGAATCCAAAAATGTTCCTGCATAGCAAAAGGCCATTTTGCAATCGGAAAAGACCGATTTTTGCGAATCGCACTGTTTGCGATCGCAAAATTGCTTGATGCATGTGCCCCTTAGAATCCCCCTACTGTTTATTTTCCTGTCATTCTGGATAGGGAGGGGATTCTAATTTCACTGCCAGGAATTGATTTCCTTTTATTTGCAGGCCCTAATCTCCGTCAGGTTTAGGGGGAGTTCTGGAACCGCTGTGAGATAAGCGAGAACAGGAATTTATTGAAACGTTTCCCCGATCTATGGGTTACGAATAGAAAGCAACTTGGGTCTTGAGTTAGAGTGTAGAGTGTGGGATACTACATCACAAATGTGACAGATAAATCATGTCTGCCCTATTACAAGTGCATTATATCCTAAAGCACTTGTAATATGGCTGGCAAGATATCCGTCATGTTTGTGATGGAATATCCCACTCGCCAAATTCTAAAACAGGCCTTTAATGTCAGTTCTATCTTTCTGGTCGTCTTTGCAAGGATGAACCCGTATAATTTATATTGTTGCTTGATAGTTTGAAAAATGCTATTTCGTTGTCCATTTTTCCTGTTTTGCGGTCCACTTGCTGGGCTATTAGGCGCTATCATGGTTTATTCTTTGACTAGGTTGGTGGGAAATGTACATGGGCATTGATCCTCCAAAATGCCTGGGGTAGCAGAAGTGATATCACATATTTGATGGCCTTAATAGCATCACAGGAAGTGACACCATATGACCCCTGACCATGATTTGTTCCAAGAAGAAATGTCACATGACCCTAACATCACAACAATTGAGGATTTGCATTGGATAGTATCACAAAGTAATGCAAAGTTGCACTATGCTGCGCTGCTTTGAGTTATTTTCCAAAAAGGAGGCATTCTATGGATGGTGCATTGGTGTTCCCATGCAAGCATCCATGGGGTTTGATGCAAATATTTATCTACAAACATTGGTATACAAGACTTTCCACTAAAATCTTATGCCTTCGCAAGGCAGGCGTAACAAGGAGATTTTTTTTAATGTTTTTTCAACTTTGCATGTGTGCTGCATTGTACAACACACTTACAAAGTAGACAAAACCCTAAAGTTTAGTTTTTGTACCAGAAGTACAAAACCTATGCTTCAGAAAATGCACACACTTTGCATATTATGGCACAAGGGTAAGTGCATTGGCGCATGGATGCCAAAAGTGTGCAAGTGCACAGGGAGACTTTTTCACTCCCCCTGACGCGTGCTCATGCCCGCCCACATGCCACATGCAGAGAGAGAGCATGAGGGAAGGTTGCAGCCATCGATATATGAGGAAATATAAATTTTATGGTCAAGAAATGTTCCCTAACGTGTACCCCACCGTCTCCATGTACCAGCTTGAAGTACATGTAACTTCCCTCCTGTGCCAGCTATGAAGACGCAAATACATTTGCGTCCAACGTTAACATGTCCTCTTTCAGATCCGCCATGAACGGGTTGAATGTTCCGTTCCTAAGAATGCCATGCCAAAGTCTTTTTGTGGTGTACTTTACACGTTTTTCCAGCTCTGGCGAAGTAGGCCCTGAATTCTGCCATCGAGCCTTTTCTTGCCTTCTGACTCTGAACGCCTCAGCCTGGGCTGCTTCTGTACCTGTGACCTCTGCCTTACTCCTTGCGCGGCTCACGGCGCTTGGCTCAGCCTGTTGCCTGCCAAGACTGCATTCAACCTTCGAATTATCTGCTCCGCTCCTCGAAAATACATTCCTGTCTCGTAGTTCAAGTAAACATCCTCCCAGCTGCAGAGCAAAGGGCCCGGCCTTACTGTCTCCGTGCAAGTAATTCATAGCTCCCGTTGCCATGGTAGGCCATGCCCCCCTCGCATCTTATACAGACACGTAGACGCTTATGCACGCACTCACAGCCAGTATAGAATAACCTCTGTCCGAGAGACCTCTTCCTTCCAGATAATACAGTTCCTTAAACATAAGATATTAGATACGATTTGGGATTAGGTTGATCTGACATCCCAGACTTATGTCTCCACTTGTAGGGCTAAATGTCAAGTCCCCTTCACCCTCCAGTTGCACGTCAATCACACGTCAGGCTGCTGCGCGCGCATCTCTACCATATATTTCTGCTGACACTGCAGGATTCTCTTATGGATCCACCTACTTGTGACATCATGTTAAATGACGTTTCTAGTACACGCCTATTGCAACGCCTTTTTCTGTTACGTATGAGCATTCTTATCTCTCCTCTCAGCTGTTACGCCTTCTGCATATGCCTTAATGTAATGCATTGACTATATATATGAATGATTGTTAATAAAGTATTGTCTGTCAGTCCCTTCCCGAACCCATGTGGTGACGGAACGGTATGCCACCTTGGCTCGAGCCAAATACCCAATTCCTTTTTAAGGAATAAAACCCTTTTTGAGAAACCTCAAATATCACGGATTTTGCCTCTTATTTTTCTGAGTTATTCTTATTGAACTTTACCGCATAAATTAAGCATTGGTAATTAGAATTTACCACACACTGCTTGTTGAGCTGTACTTAACTGACGGAGCAGCCCACTGAGCCCAAGGGCTTTGGGGCTGCTTTACTCTGGAATACATTGCTGCTGTAATTTTACGCCTCTTTGGCCCTCCGACCGCTGTGCAAGGTTGGTCCTTTCTGAGTCTCCCCAACACAACAGTCATCGGCACTGTTGCAGCACCATTGCGGCTGCTCCCAACCACTGCCACTGTACCTGATGCGCTTGTGGAGACGGGCGGGTACTGGTGTATGGCAGGGCTAGTAGGGCGATGGGGGGCAGGTGCAGGGGGTGTGTGGCGCTTAGCTGCATTACACTCAGGCCTGCTGTGTATTAGATCCCCTAAAGCACCAGTTTATGTAATTCATTTACCAAGCTAGGGTGACCGCCATTATTTGATGTGTAAATTGGACCCTGTTTTTCAATATCTCTCCTTACCTGTACAGTATTTGTTCACCTTGTTGTATAATACACAATTTCTGTCACTTTGTTACTTCACTCACCATGTCACCATAATCACGTCCACATGCGCCAATTTTTAATTAAGTTATCGGACAGCTTTTATGTCATGATAATTCTTGACTTTATTCAAAATTTTGCAAATATGAAGTAAAATATCTTTTCGCATGAGATAAATTTGTTTATTCTCTTTTGTGTTCAAGTGCACGCTTTATTTCAATTATGTAATTTCCATTGACTACTGAATACTACAAAGAAATTGTTTGACCCGACAGAACCAATTGTTATTTCAATCAATCAATCAATCAGAGTACTTGTAAAGCGCACTACTTACCCATGAGGGTGCCAAGGTGCTGAGGGGAGGGGGGGTACTGCTACTGCTCGAAGAGCCAGGTCTTGAGGAGTCTTCTGACGGCGAGTAGGTCTTGGGTCTGCCGTATGTGGGTAGGGAGGGTGTCCCAGGTCTTGGCGGCGAGGTAGGAGAAGGATCTGCCACCGGAGGTTGTTCGTCGGATGCGGGGGACAGTGGCGAGGGCAAGGCTGGCGGAGCGGAGCTGGCGGGTGGGGGTATGGAAGCTGAGTCTGCTGTTAAGGTAGGCTGGTCCGGCGTTGTGGAGTGCTTTGTGTGCGTGGGTGAGGAGCTTGAAGGTGATCCTCTTGTCGACGGGGAGCCAGTGTAGGTCTTTCAGGTGGGGGGTGATGTGGCTGTGGCGGGGGACGTTGACGATCAGTTGAGCAGAGGCGTTTTGGATGCGTTGTAGTCGTCGCAGGTGTTTGGCTGGGATTTCTGCGTAGAGTGCGTTGCCATAGTCCAGTCTGCTGCTGACGAGGGCCTGTGTCACCGTTCTTCTTGTTTCGGTCGGGATCCACTGGTAGATCCTGCGGAGCATGCGGAGGGTGTTGTAGCAGGAGGAGGAGACGGCGTTGACCTGCTTAGACATGGAGAGGGAGGAGTCGAGGATGAATCCTAGATTACGTGCATGGTCGGTGGGTGTTGGTGCTGGTCCCAGTGTGGTCGGCCACCAGGAGTCGTCCCAGGCTGAGGGGGTGGGTCCGAGGATGAGGACCTCCATCTTGTCCAAGTTCAGCTTCAGACGGATGCTCCTCATCCAATCGGCGACGGCCTTCATTCCCTCGTGGAGGTTGGTTTTGGCGGTGTGTGGGTCCTTGGTGAGGTAGAGGATGAGCTGGGTGTCGTCAGCGTAGGAGATGATGTTGAGGTCGTGATGGCGGGTCACTTGTGCGAGGGGGGCCATGTAGACGTTGAACAGCGTTGGGCTGAGGGATGAACCCTGGTGTGGTGTTGTGCTCTAGTCTACGAGCGTGAAAGCGATAGCGCGTCACGCTATGGACAAGAGCGAGGCGCGTGCGCAGCGTAGAGTATAAGAAGAAAGGCGCGAAGGTGTGAGCGCCATTGATGACCGATGCAGCACATAGCTAGACGCTCGGCGCTCTTTAACGATTTTGAGCTATGTTTGATGTTCAATAAAACTAGTTGAACTCTACTACGACTCCGAGCACTGTGTCACAAGGGGGAACCTTAACATACATTACAGTGGCGACGAGGGTGGGGTTTCCCCACTGTGCACGCACAGCCAAACCGAGAGTCGAGTCCCGGAGACGGAGAGGAACTTCCCTCGTCGAGACATCAACGGACGAGAAGCACCAGCAACGCGAAATCGTAGAGCGCGGCAGAAGCGCACCACCACCACTTGGCAGCGGACCAGCCACGGGCCACACCTCAGGTCAGTGCGGTCCCGGAGAAGAGGGGTCCCCCAGCCTGCACGCTGGCAACTAAAGGCACTGTCCAGACTCCAGAAGAGGGCGAGCAAAACTCCAACCCTCCACGAAGCGCAGAGGACAACACCCCAGGCAGTCCCAGAAGCCAAGGAGACGCTGCAAGTAGGGCAGAAGGCCCCAGTGCAACGAATAACCCCAGGGCCCAGACAGAAGCGCCAAAAGACGTACCCAAGATGGCGAACCAATCATCCGCGCTGATGGCACCCATCCCCTTCTTACCCAGGCCAGGTGAACCCCAAATGAAATGGGAAGACTGGAGGGAATATTTCAGGAACTACATAGAAGCACTCGAAGATGAGAACGGAGGACCATACGCCCCAGCGCGAAAGAAGAGACTGTTGCTCCACAACTTAGGCCCAGAGGGGGTGAGAGTGTTCGCCAACATAGTTCCTAAGGAACGCGAAGCGACAGAGGACGATGTGTTCCAAAATGCGCTGGAAGATCTAGACAACCACTTTCGTCCGGCAGTGTGCGTTTCCATAGACCGCTACAATTTCCAACAAAGGAAACAAGAAACAGGGGAGTCAATCGACGACTACGTAGCCGCTCTGCGGCGCCTGGCCATCACGTGCAAGTACGGAACACTGCAAGATGAATACATAAAAGACCAGATTGTGATGCACACCACCAACAAATCGATCCAGGACAAACTATGGGCACAAAGCGAAACATCGCTTAAGGACGTCATAGCCATGGTAAAAAAAGCAGAGATGTCGAAGCGCTGCGCAGACGCGGCCAAACGAGAAAACACACAGAAACAAATGGTCAACAAAATCGACGAAGCCCCGACCATGCACAAACAAAAAAGTTCCGATGGCGACCAGAAGCATGAACCCAGATGGACAGGGAAACAGACAAGTCGCACGCCCACAGAAAACAAGTTCTCATGCTACAGGTGCGGCAGCACGGCCCACTCGGCACAAGACAAACGTTGCCCAGCGTTTCGCGCCAGATGCGCGTTCTGCGGCCTGGTCGGCCATTTTGAAAAAGTCTGCCGAAAAAAGGGAAGAAGGACCACCGTGAAGTGTGTCGAGTCAGCCCCGTCTGAAGTCGGAGCGGAGGAAGACCTGGAAGACAGCGACATGGTACTATGCATCGAAGGGCAGGTACTAGAAGTGACGGGAAGACGCACAGACAAACCGCGCACAGACATGTTCATCGGCGTGGTGAAAGTGCACGTGGCAGTGGACTCGGGATCCCCCTGGACGATAGTACAATGGTCCATTTGGGAAGGAGACTTCGTGCCCACAGTGGGGCCAGAGCTGCATCCACCTGACATCCGGGCCATTTCCTACACAGAAAACACCATTCCCATGATAGGTTTCCGACCACTGAAATTTGAATTCCGAGGCAGAACGGCGACCTGCAAGTTATACGTGGCCGAAAAAGGCCCCTCAGTCCTGGGGTGGAGAGATGCAGGATACTTAAGTATAAGACTGGATCCAGGGGGCAAGGAACAAATCCTCCTGACGGAAGAACAGCCCATCACGAACGGCGAAGAGTGGAAAGAAACCTACCCCAAAGTGTTTGACGGCACGGTAGGAAAATTGGACAAATTTGTCCACAAAATAATACTCAAAGAAGGAGCGACGCCAGTAACACACAAAGTCAGGAACATCCCCATATCCACGAAGGAGGCTGTACAAGCTGAACTCCAGAGACTAGAGAGGCAGGGCATCATAGAGCCCATAGACAGTTCAGAGTGGTTGGCACCCCTGGTGGTGGCCAAGAAGCCCAATGGCAAGGTCCGTCTATGCGTAGACCTCCGTGAACTCAACAAGTGCCTCATTGTGGAAAAGTTCCCTCTGCCCAGAATAGATGAAATGTTGGCGAAAACCAAAGGCATCACCCACTTCTCCACCATCGACCTCACGTCGGCATACCACCAAATCGACCTGCACCCGGCAAGCAGAAAGTACACCTCCTTCATAACGCCCTTTGGATGCTACCAATTCCGCCGTATGCCCTTTGGCCTGGCATCGGCCGCCGCAGTCTTCCAAAAATTAATGCATCGCTTATTTAAAGACATACCCGGAGTCCAGTATTTTCAAGATGATATCCTGGTCATGGGAACCAACAGGGAAGATCACGATGGAAAACTGACCAAGGTGCTGGGGGTGCTGCAAAACAGAGGCCTCACGGCGGAGTGGAGCAAATGTAAAATAGGGTTACCCTCCGTAACCTATTTGGGACATGAAATAGGAAGCCAGGGCATTTCGCCAAAAGGGACGAACGTGAGAGCCATCAAAGAGGCCGAGGCTCCGAAATCCAAAGAAGAGGTACGGTCGTTCCTTGGAATGGCAGAGTACTACAGCCGGTTTGTGAGACAGAATGCGTCTACTCATCCGAGACAAGTCGAAGTTCGAATGGGATGCGGAAGCCCAGAGAGAATTTGAAATGGTGAAGAAAGACATTAGTGAAGCCATCCCGTTACAGGGCTATGATCCCTCAGGGAACACCATCCTGACAACAGACGCAAGTGACAAGGGCTTGGGAGCGGTGCTGGCACAGGTGAGGGAGAACGGCTCCGTAGGAACAATCAGTTTTGCGTCACGAGCCCTATCCCCCACAGAACAAAGATACAGCGTCATAGAAAAAGAGATACTGGCAGTCACGTGGGCAATGAGCAAGTTTCGGCAGTTCATCTGGGGCACCAGGTTCAAACTCCAAACAGATCACAAACCCTTAGTCAAAGTCTTGACGTCCTCTGGCCATGACACAGCCACCCCACGAATTGCGAAGATGACGCTCAAATTGCTGGACTATGTTTATGACGTTGAATACCTGCCGGGCACCCAGAACAAGGTGGCTGACTACCTCAGTAGGGCGTCTGCCATGGAGGAAGCCCCGGTGGCAGCGCCGGAAACAGACGAGATGGTAGCGATCATGATGGACAATGAGACGTCGATAAGCAGTCAGGAATGGGCTGCAGCCTATGAGCGAGACCCAGAGATGTCAGAAGTAAAAAAACACCTCACATCCGCCTGGCCAGACAAACGGAAGCTCAGAGAAGAGATGAGAAAGTTCTACGAAATTCGAGAAGAACTGTCCCTGAGTGACTCCGGAATTTTCCTATACAGAGAAGAGAGGGTTGTTCCGCCTGAGGCCCTCGTACCGACATTGCTGAAACAACTACACGAAGGGCACCTAGGCATTGTGAAGACTAAGGCCCGGGTGAAGAAGATGTACTGGTGGCCGGGTATGGACGCCCAGATTGAAAGACTGGTGAGAGAGTGCGAACAATGCCAAGGAGCAGACAAAATACTCCGACCCCTCAGACCAGCACTAGGAAAATTCGATAACCCCCAAAACCCATGGGAAGACATAGCCATTGACATCCTGGGGCCTGTGCTGGACAATAGGGGAGTAAACAAATTCCTGTGTGTAGTTATTGACAAGTACTCCAAATGGCCAGAAGTGGACGTACAGGAGGCCATGGACACCGAGACCATTTTGAGATTCTTAACCTCTTTGTTCTTAAGAGAAGGCATACCTAAGAGTATACTTAGTGACAATGGACCCCAGTTCGTCTCAGAAAAATGGTCCCGATTCATGAAGAGGAATGGAATCACATCTAAGCACACTGCGATATACCACCCAGCAAGCAACGGCCAAGTGGAGAGGTTTAACCGCGTGCTTATGGGCTCAATACAAGCGGCCATCACACAAGGGAAGGACTGGGAAGCAGAAGTACATAGCATGTTGTGGGCATACAGGATCACCTCCACCGTGGTAGGATACAGCCCCTTCCAAATCCTAAGAGGCCGATTCCCGTTCACCCGGGACAACGTTGTGTGGAGAGAAAAGACTGTAACCAGCAAATGGTCCCCAGCAGTAGTACAGCACAACTTAAACAAGGCCCAAAAGGTATACGCTGCCCACTACAATAGACGGCGCAACGTAAAAGAGACTGTGTTGGAGGAAGGAGAATGGGTTAGAGTCAAACTACCCACACTACAGAAGAAGGGAGATAGCAAGTATAGCCCACCCTTGCAAGTCAAAGAAGTCCGAGGTAAGGCTGCGCTACTCAGCGATGGCAAAGTGTGGTCCCAAGATCGCATGGCGAGAGTCAACAGGATCGTAAATTGGCCTAAATCAGAGGAAGAGGAGATATGCATAGGAGGAGAAGAGGAGAATCCCGTGAGTGAGGAAAGCTTAAGAGAAACCATCGAGGACAGAGAAGAAGGAGGAGGAAGTGAGACACGTATAACAGAATGTACAAAAGACCATTCCAACCTTGAAGCTGCTAAGGAGAGAGACAATGGAAAAGACATTGAGAATACTCCTGGAGTAGACGGAGGTGAGGAGAACAGCCCGGTAAGGCGGACCCGCACAGGCAGAACTGTCGCCTTACCCGCAAAGTATAGAGACTATGATATGAGCGGACTATAGAGATTCCTCCCCAGCTCACTTAATAAAATTGTTGTGTCAAAGGGGGGAGATATGTGGTGTTGCGCTCTAGTCTACGAGCGTAAACGCGATGACGCGTCACGCTATGGACAAGAGCGAGGCGCGTGCGCAGCGTAGAGTATAAGAAGAAAGGCGCGAAGGTGTGAGCGCCATTGATGACCGATGCAGCACATAGCTAGACGCTCGGCGCTCTTTAACGATTTTGAGCTATGTTTGATGTTCAATAAAACTAGTTGAACTCTACTACGACTCCGAGCACTGTGTCACAAGGGGGAACCTTAACATACATTACACCTGGGGACGCCGCTGATGATGTCGGTGGCTTCGGATCGGAAGGGTGGGAGGCGGACACTCTGGGTTCTGCCGAAGAGAAGCATGTGGTCTAGTCTAGAGCCTTCTCTTCGATTCCGGGTTCTAGGAGGCGTGTCTTTAGAGTGCAATGACAGACCGTGTCGAAGGCGGCTGACAGGTCCAGGAGGATGAGGGCTGATGTTTCGCCATTGTCTAGTTGGCGCCTGATGTCGTCTGTGGCGGCGATGAGGGCTGTCTCGGTGCTGTGGTTTCGTTTGAATCCGGACTGGGACGGGTCCAAGATTTTGTTGTCTTCGAGGTGGCAGGCCAGTTGCATGTTGACGATTTTCTCGATGACCTTTGCCGGGAACGGGAGCAGGGAGATGGGCCGGAAGTTCTTGAGATCCTTGGGGTCCGCTTTGAGCTTCTTGAGGAGGGCGTTGATTATGGCGTGCTTCCAGCTTTCCGGGAATGTCGCTGTTTCGAAGGAGATGTTGATGACCTTCTGTAGTTGGGGTGTGATGGCTGCGTCTGCTTTGTTGAATACGTGGTGTGGGCACAGGTCAGACGGAGATCCTGAGTGAGTGGAGTTCATGACCTTGCGTATCTCGTCGTCGTATTTGTATCATGTGGCAGTCCTGCCAGGTGGGGCCTGGTAGTTCGCCAGGAGAATTAGCTGCTGATAACTGAGCTCTGAGCCGAGAACTGAGCTGATCCTCGCAGCCTGGAGCAAGTTACCAATGTGTGAACTGGCCAGTACAGGATTGTTAGCACTGCGGTTAGTGGCCTGTGCCTCTATCAGCCATTATCTACCATTTTCTGCCACTTTTTACGGCCTTGGTTCATGTGGGTGGAAGCAGCATCTTCAGCAAGACAAGGGGAGGAGGTAAGTGGACAACTATGGGTTCTGTTGCTGTGCTGCTGGTTTTGCTGTTGGTTTTTCTGCATTATTACATTGCCTGAGTGTCCTGGTGGCCTTGTCATTGTTTATGACCTGACATTTTTACTGGGGGCAAATCCCTTCCTGCTGCACTGGAACAGTACCCTTACTCCCACCATGGAGACCTGAATTGTCCGACACGCTATACGCGGTTGTGACACCCTGGAGATTGCCACCGCAGGAGTACCTGTGACTGCTTGGGACTGTAAATCTCAGGATTCCCTTAGCCTACTTCAACTGTGACCACGGGAAAGTGTAAACTGCCTCCCACAAAGGACAGCATTGTGAATAACCCTCCAGCTGGTACAATATTAGACTCCTTTTTGGTATGGGCAGTTAGTGTTGCCATTAAGGAAATTGAGATGGCTGAGAGGCATCTATCCCTTGACAAGGGAGAAAGGCGCAGTTTTTCCCCCAGTTTTTTTTTCAGTTTAATATAGTGCAAACTCGACTCAAAAGTATTGAAGCACTTTACATGGGCACCAGTTACATTAAACAAGGATATATTCATTTTCGGTAGGAATTAGAAGATTAAGTGATTTGCCCAGAATCACAGAATGCTGAGGCGACGCCAAGACTCAAACCTGATTCCTCAGCTCCAAAGTCAGCAGCTCTGACAGTTACACCACATCCTCTCCTAGTTTTGTTGCGCATTACCTGGAGCCATCACCAACCATTACCTAGCTTTTGTCATCTGATGCCTCTGAGGTTGCTTTTACAAGCCATGCAAATAATATTACTCCAGCAGAGGATTTAAGCTATATTTATCAGATTTTTTGTTTTAAACAGATTTTTTTAGTTCTATGCAATGTTGCGTCATTTTAGTACATAATCATAAATCACATTGTTTGGTATGCCATTAGTTTTCTCACAATTGGTTTGTTCCCTTTGCTATGCAACTAAGTCACGTGTTCTCAAGTAATAATGCACTAATAACAAAAACCGACCCAGTTCCTCTTTAAGCTATGTTTATCTGATGACCCTGGGTGGAGAGTTATCCTCTATGCTTTTGACTTTTCCCTATCCTCTAGCCTCTGTGACCAAAAATTATGAAGCAAAAGGGGACTGCACGAGGGGGCGTGGCTAGCAGCCGAGCAAGGCGGCAGCCTAGAAGGCGAGCTCCGAGAGTGAAGCGGCCTCTCAACCGATCCGAACACTTATCCGCTACATATTCAGGTCTCTGAGGGAGGGACCCATGGCCCGGGACCGGGCGCCACACGCGGAAGAAACTGCGGAGAAGATCCGACCACGGAAGACGAAACGGCACCCGACTACGCCAGTGGCCTGTGGGCGGACCGTGATCCGGGGGCCCGAGTGAGGAGTGAAGCCAACCGGAAGTGCCACCAGTCCGGGGGAGACTCGCCGGAAATAGCCAGTGGCCCGAAGAAGACGATCTCGGCACCGGGGACTCAGGGCCAGGGGAGAAGCGGACAAGCAGTGGACCTCCCTCCCACCCCTGGACATGGCAAAAAGGTGGTAGCCCAGCCTGGAGCCCTGCAGCCGTACAACAGCGCAGGAACCGTGGACGGCGGAACTGTAGGGAGGGGCGCCTGCGCCATTGGCAGAGTGAGCCGATGCAACAGAGTAAGACCCCGGACTATCCTGTATCCGGGTGAGGCAGCAACGGAGGGAGAGGCAACAGTGTGGGACTGCTGACCGTGGTTGCGGCGTGCGGGCTTGTGTGGGGCTTCCCCTCCCCCCATCACCTCTATGAACATAGCGGACGCCGCAAACGCCGTCGTGTGACCCCCGTGGCACGCTCAGGGGCCAGAGGCATTGGCAGGGCTCCACAACATTCGTGAGGGCCGGCTGCTCCGCATGGGACACGGTGGTGACATGGGTGACTGGATACAAAAGGGGCGTTGAGGCACTGGGACACCAGGTCGCCCACCAAACAGATACAGCGTCGAGCAAAGGAAAGTGTAACCGGCTGGCGAACATTGGATGGACGTGGCCTGTCGCAACCACGTCAGGAGAAGTCACGAACAACGTCAGTGCTGGGCGCAGTGCGAACTAAGGAGGGGAGCCTTGATCACTGCTCATCTGCGACCTAGCACTCCAATAAGGGTACAGTGCAGGCTGCTCGGCAGAAGAGGTTGGTGGGACAAGGACTGAGCCACCATATACCGCAACAGGAACTACCCCCGTTCTGGGGACAGAATAGTAACACTTGGAGGTGGCAATTCGGGCAGCTCCGACGCCCCGATCAGATCTGTGCCTGGAATTAAGTGTCCCACCGCGGTGCAGGGAGAGATATCCTCGAAAACATCATGGCTGGTAAGGGACCCAAAGGCAACGCGACACAGACTCGCATCGACCGGTACGCCTGTGACAAGAGTGCATCTCCCTCCGCTGATGGTAAAGGGCAGGCGGCGAAATCAACTGAGGTAGCTGGAGGGAAGAAAGCGACGCTAGACGACGTAATGCGGGCACTGGCACAAGTACAGACTACGGTGGGCTCTATCTCTACCGAGATCACGCTGATCCGAGCAGACCTCAAAAGATGTCTGAGAAGGTGGGGTCATTAGAGCTAGTCACAAAGTCGTTGGTGGAGGATGTGTCAGAATTGCAGACGGAAAAGGAGAAAATGGCGGTCGAAAATAAACTGCTGAAGGAAAAACTGGACGACCAGGAAGGGCGCTCTAGGAGGAACAACATAAGAATTCTTGGGGTTCCGGAATCTGAGGACACGAGGGCGACTGACCTCTTCGTCGAGGATCTGATCAAATCGAAGCTCCAGCCTAAAGGCCTGTCGACCTTCTTCTCTGTGGAGAGGGCACATAGAGTGGCGGGGGGGGGGGCGCCCTAAGCCAGGAGCAACCCCAAGATCCATACTGGCGAGACTTTTTAACTTTTGCGACAGGGACGCCATTCTGCAGGCGGCAAGGGTTTTCCCCTCAGTGAAAATCCAAAACTCTACTTTAGCCTTTTTTCCAGACTATCCGGCGGAGGTGGCCCGCCGCCGGAGGACGTTTTTGGAGATCAAAAAGGAATTGCGGTCGAGAGAGATTCCATACTCTATGTTGTTCCCGGCCAAACTACGAGTGGTGGCAGACAACAAGACATGGTTTTTTGATAATCCGGATGTGGCTAGAGACTGGCTGGAGGGTTGGAGGCCAGCGTCGCAGCCCCGCCTCTCAAATAGAAGACCAGGAGACCGGCATACAGATGATCGCATGACCTCCCAGCAGTCGGAACCCGACGAAGAAAGGCGCTCCCCTATGAGGGACAGCGTCACTGGCGACTTACTGGCAGAGGAGTAATCGTCTGGTGGATACAAAACACCTCTCCGGGGTGGATCTGGCCGCGTGGGCTGCTGTGGACACGGGACTAAGGGCCTCCGTAGAGGGTACGAGGGGCCGCTGACTCTGGGATGTCCTTCGCCCCCAACAAGCAAGTATTGTGTGTGTGTATGGGATGGGGGAGGCACTCTGCTAAGTTGGGGAAGCGGGCATTTCTGAGTCAGTATAGCAGGGGAGCAGGGAGGGGGGGGTTGGGGGGAGAAGTTTGCTGGGATTGTTTAGTTTGTTGACTCAAGAACATATTGTAAGACAGGCTGTTATCATTGCTAGAAACCATACACTCCAGATTAGACACACCGCACCGTACTGTGGAGGGGTGTATTCGCCCCGGGTAGACTCATCCCCGTCCCGAAGAATTAGGATACGTGGAAGTCTGAATGGTAACACAACAGCAGGGTGAAGCCTCAGGAGTGGAGCGTCAAGTAACTTCAGTATCTCCGCTGCAAATCCTGTCGTGGAATGTTAGGGGACTGGGAGACAAGATTAAGCGGGGATTAGTTATGCAAGGTATCAGGAGGGTGAGTCCGGCGCTGGTTCTTCTCCAAGAGACACACCTAATGGGCACTGCTACTCAAGCGCTGGATAGGCGAGGCTACCAGATGATAGCTCACTCGGAGTTTACCTCCGGATCGCGTGGTACTGGTATACTATTGCGGAGATCATCCCAATTCATAGCTCAGACCACTATAATATATGGGCAGGGACGCTTTGCGGCAGTACATGGACAATGGGAGGGTAAGCCGCTGAATATAGTCTCAGTATATGTCCCACCGGCGCTGCATGCGATGGCTTTGCCTGACCTAGGGAAATTCCTACTGAAGCTTCCGGAAGGCGATCTGATCGTGGGAGGGGATTTTAATGCAGTGATAAATAATGTTCAAGACAGATTCCCGACTCGCACACAGGTGCCGGGTCCGTCCCGATTCGGTGAATTTTTAGAAGCTCAGGGGCTGATAGATGTTTGGCGGCACATGCACCCGCAGGATCGGCAGTATACCTATTATTCTGCCACTCATAATAGTTTGTCTAGAATTGATTATTTTTTCACACTGGGTGCAGGCCTCCTTACGATCGATGAGGTGCAGATTAAACCACGAGGTATTTCAGATCATTCCCCGATAACATTGACCCTATCCAGTCAGGAAAAGACTCGTAGGAGAGTATACCAAGCTACGCTGATGATACCCAGCTGGTGGTAGGGCTCCCCCAGTCGGCAAACCAACCCGACCGGCTGCACACCTGTTTATCTCAGATCTTTACGTGGATGTGCAGCTCAGCACTCAAACTTAACGGTTCGAAAACCGAATTGATGATGCTGGGGAACTCCCCTCCCTCCCTCTCACCGAGCAGTTGGCCCAGCTGCCTAGGAGTGGCACCCACCCCCAAACAGGAGATCAAGAGCCTGGGGGTGTGGCTGGAGCAGGACCTTTCTTTTAGGACACACGCTAAAAAGACAGCAGGCGTGTGCTTTGGTCTGCTCCCGTCTGCCCGGAAGATCTTACCTCTTCTCCTGATGGCTTCGAGGAGGCTGTTAATCCAGGGACTCATCATCTCACGGCTGGATTTCAGCAACGCGCTGTTTCTGGGGGCCCCAGAAACAACCCTAAACAAACTGCAGCAAGTACAAAATGCTGCTGCTAGGCTCTTGACGGATCTTCCCAGGCGTCAATCTGCCCGCCCGGCGCTTAAAGCGCTTCACTGGCTTCCTATCAGAAAGAGGGTGAATTTTAAAGCACTCTGCATGGCCCACAAAATCCTGCAGGGCAAAGGGCCACCTATCGTACGGGAGATGGTTCAACCCTACAAGGCCCCTCGTACGTTGCGCTAGGATCACCAACATCTGCTGCAAGTTGCGAGAGTAAGGAAGGCCAGGACTGGCGGCAGAAGATTTTCCATAAACGTTGCAACTTTATGGAACTCCCTTCCGTTATTCCTTCGTTCCGAAACGAGTACTTTACGTTTCCGTAAACTTTTAAAGACCCACCTGTTCCCTGCCTAATGCCTCTGTCTTTTGTTATGGTGCCTCTTTCTGGAAGAGCGCGGGGATGCCCAAGGGTAACCAGGCGCGATATAAAACTCAGTAATAATAATAATAATAATAATAATAATAATATCCGGGGTATCTTAAGGTCCCGTCGGTGAGTAAAGAACTGAAAAAGGCGACCCGACACTACTTCACAGAAAACCTTCATTCGGTCGACTCCCCGTCCATCCTGTGGGAAGCCTATAAAACAGTCCTGAGGGGGCAGGCAGTATCGTCCATATCGGGCCATAAGCGAGCGCAAAAGAGGGAATTGGTAGAGCTCGAGCTTGGGATTAACACAGCAAACATAGCCCATATGGACGATACGTTGCACTCCCTCCAGCTGAGTCACAGACTTTATGATGACCACTTGAGACGCCAAACACTGGCGGACATCGCAGCGACCACCAATAGAGTATATGATATCGGAGATAAAGCGAGTAAACTCTTGGCTTGGTTGGACAGGAGAAAGGGAGGTAATAAATCTATACTGCATTTGGTTATATTTGGTATATTCTCTGCTACGCACACAGTGTACCGAGTCTGGGTAAACCAACTACTACTGCCCTATGGATACACCTGTCCTCTCTCTTCTCACCTCTCTCTTCTCTTCTTCTCTATCTTTACCCTCCTCTACCTCTCTTTCTCTCTCTCCCTTTTCTTATCTTCTTCCCTTGATTTGCTTTTTGATTATTGTAAGTGTCATGATACCAAGAATTTGTTCATTTGTACCTTTAAAGATTTATTGTATTGTCTTTATTTTTATCCTTATTCTTCAATAAAAAAGATTTGAAATAAAAAATAAAAAAATCTATACTGCAAATAGCTGACACAACCGGACTAATGCACACGCGCCCAGAAGAAATTGTGGAACTGCTGGCAGATCATTTCCAGGAGGTATACTCCCCAGCGGTTGAAATCACGGAGGACATGGCTAAAGAGGCCCTCCGCGGCGTCTTAACACCGACTTTATCGGCAGACGCAGTAGCTGAACTAGACTCTGACTTAACAACAGAGGAGATTCAGTTGGCCATTGGAAACATACGATCGGGTAAGGCTCTTGGGCCAAACGGGATACCAATCGAATGGTATAAATCAAGGTCAGAATCATTGAGTGAGCCCCTGCGGGCGATGTATGAGGAGAGTCGAGACCAGGGAATCCTACCCCTCGACCAATGGACGGCGACTATAGTGGCAATTCCGAAGCCGGGTAAATCTCCAAGTGATCGACCGATCTCACTCCTTAACGCCAAGGCTAAAATACTAGCGAAAGTGTTAGCGACCAGACTATTGCCTTGCTTGGAGCATTTGATCCACCCAGACCAGTCCGGCTTTATGCCGCATAGGAGTACTGCACTAAACCTCCGTAGAGTACAGGGAGCACTGGCCAAAGCGACCGCTTTGACAGAACCGGCGGTTATATTATCCCTAGACGCCAAGATGGCATTCGATTTGGTGGAGTGGCAGTACTTATTCGCAGTCCTGGCGCATATGGGATTTGGCCCTAAATTCATCTCCTGGGTGCGACTGCTGTACTCCCGCCCAGTGGCGCGTGTGGTGGCGAACGGCCATACGTCCCGTGAAATATCGCTGGCTAGAGGGACTAGACAGGGGTGCCCACTCTCACCCCTGTTGTTCGCACTAGTCTTGGAGCCGCTGACGGTTACCATTAGGAAGACCCCGTTACTGAGGGGGGGGGGATCACATGGCATGACAATTGGGAAGACAGAATCTCCCTCTACGCAGACGACATGTTGATTTATTTGACGGACCCCGAGAGAGGTGTACCATGCCTGTTAGAAATCTGCGATACCCATGGACAAATATCAGGGTATACTATCAATTGGACGAAATCGGTTATGTACTAACTGAAGGGTCCAGCTCCCGCACTCCCAGACACCTGCCCCCTGACAGTGGCGACGGTCTCCTTTAAATATTTGGGACTCTATGTCACCCAGGACGCTCAAGAATTCTATATAAGAAATCTGCAACCTCCCCTCACTTGACTGAGAAGCGATGTTCGGCATTGGAAGGCCCTTCCGCTGACAATGCTGGGCAGAGCGGCGTTATTTAAAATGATGGCGCTGCCGCGTTTCCTATATGTGCTCGAGAACACGCCGACCTTGATACCTCCCCGTTATTTCCAAAAGGTGACTGCGGCAGTGACGGGTTTGTTGTGGGGAGACGGCCCAGCTCGCATTGCGCACTTAAAACTGAATAGAAACTGGTACGATGGCGGAATCGCCCTGCCCAATTTCCGTCACAAGACGCCGGGATCCATCACCTATGATGCGTTGAAGAAGCCAGAAGATTTACTGCTTTCTCCTTAAAAAATCATCCTATCATTTCCATATGAAAATCGATCTGGCTTTTCTTCTAGATGTCCATAATTTAAGAGCGATTAACCACAACGTCGAAATATTTGAAGTGTTTTATCACTAGCACCATATCTATTCCTTGAATTAATGAAATACTGTACGTCGCGATCAAAATACATCTAAGGAAATTATACGTGTATAATTCAACTTTGCATCAGCACCTTCCCTACCAGTATGCTAGGTCTACTACATTGAATGTACAACTAGCTAATATTCTGGACTAGCATTCCACTCATCCTACGCTGTTTTTAGTCAAAGACGGGTCACCTGATGAAGGCTAACGAGTCGAAACGCGCGTAGTGTGTATCTACCGCTTTGCCTACATCATGTTCATTCATCTTTTTATTGTCTGATTTTATGTCCTGTCATATGTATGTGTTTTTTTGCACCATTAATAACAAACCAATTGTGATTTAGTGTTGTATAAAAGGTTTCTTCAAAACTATTTATCAGTCATCCTCTAAAAAACTCAATTTTTTTAAAAAAATTTAAAAAAAAGTATATATTCTTTACAAAATCAATCCAACACAATAAATTTTGAATAAAAATACAACAAACTGGTTCACGATCATTTATATATAGTGGGTTCTTGATATCACTATTCGTTTATGTGTTAATTGTACTAGTTATAGACCTTTTTCAAATTAGACATTTTTTCCCTATGTATAACTAGTGTTTTTCATATATAGGGGTCCCCTACTTCCTAAAACTATCGCCCTGCCCAATGTACAGCTGTACTATTGGGCAGCGCAACTTAAAGTTATTAACCAATGGCTACACACCCCGCAGACTGAGCCGGCATACCTTGCGGAAAGGGCGCAACTGGGCACACATAGCCTATTGAAACCACTGTATCACAAGGGAGCAGCGGCTAAATTAAAGGGACCCACCAAACACACGGTCTTGCTATGGCATAAGGCGCAGGCGAAACTGAAGTGGGGGGAGTCATCACGAAGTTAACTCCGTTGTGGGACACGAAGGCTCTGGGACTATTACGTCAGACTAAAGGGTTCACCCAGTGGGACAACATAGGGATCTCCACGGTGGGGGACATGTGGTCGCGAGAAGGGGTGGTCCCGTTTTCGTACCTTCAGCAACACTTCGACCTTGGCCCCACTGAAACGTATAGATATGTCCAGATCAGGCACGCCCTTATGGCAGCAATCCCGGCGGACACTGCAGTCCCAGAATCATCACCGCTCGAGGATCGCCTGCTCACTGACTTCATGCAACAGGGGGCAACCTGACTTACATATCGTAAACTGCTGAATAATTTACCAGACCCACTAGAAAGGCTGAGGGAAAAATGGGTGGCTGACATAGGAGACAGGGATGAAACGGAATGGAATGCAGCATTGGCGTCCCCACGCGAGGCGGGTATATCAGCTAGGTTTCGTTTGGTGCAACTAAAACTTTTGCATAGGATATATTATACCAGAACAACTCTACACAGATTACATAGGGCGCCACACCCACATTGTCTCAGGGGATGTGGGACAGAGGGCACTTTCATGCACACCCTCTGGGAATGCCCGTCCATTGCAAGCTATTGGCAGCAGGTCATGCGAACCATCTCGCAAACATTAGAAACATCTCTGACGCCTAACCCTCGTGTGTGCCTGCTGAATGTATGGGGAGCTAATAACCTAGTGTTTTATGGTAGATTATGGGCCACAGTGGGTATTGTGACAGCAAAACGGGATATAGCACAGAAATGGGGGGCAGTGGAGGTTCCGACTTTGTCACAGTGGTGCAGGAACATGGACACACTGATGGTAATAGAACGGGAGGTTTACAGGCTGAGTGCGAACCCGCGTAAATGGAATGCGGTATGGCAACCATGGAATGCATATAGAGGGGACCTTTGTGAACCCTTAGAAGAAATAGACTCGGACAGCTCGGATGACGAGATGGACGAAAGTTAATTGCCTATTCTCAATGGCTACCTAAGGGCGACGGACTGAGTAAGTCTGGGCTGTACAACAGACTTATGGGATGGGTATGGTAAGGGGTGGGAGTGATTGGCTAAGAGACCCAGGATGATATACATCTTGCAATGGTAAGCAAATTAAGCAAGATGACACTTAATTTTGTAGAAACTGTGAATTGTCTATTGTTGTAAATATTATGAAGGGCTAGCCGGGCCGCTGGTTGTCGGCCAAATAGCTGTGTATTCTTCTACGCTCCGGAAAGTACGAATGACTAGACCGGCCCCAGGGTTGTAGGCAAACTACTGTATTTTACTGACACTGTCAATAAAGTCTTGCACAAAAAAAAAAAAGCGGATTGCTCTAGATTAATGCGGGAAGTAGTCTTTGACCAGGCCAAATCTCTAGTAATATCTGCAATTGTCCCCCTTGCAGATAGGATAAATATTTTGGAAGGGGTCATGCAGGATTTATCCCATAAGCTGAACCATCCCTTGTCACCAGCAGTTCCCTCTCACTCATCTATTCGGGCACGCACCAGCAATAGCCACAGCAGCAGTATTCACAACTGCAACACTGTTCAGATGCCCCTGAACTCTGGATACCTACTAGTCTACTCAAATTAGTTTAAAAAATGGGCTAACCGAGAACTAATTGCAATACAATTTCTGTGAGTGGATTCTTATTGAAAATTTTCCGTAGAAAACAATGGTGAAAAGTCTACCACTCTATCAGGACGCGTTAATCCAATATAGTGGATTTTTCAAAATGTCTGCCCATTATTTGAGATCTAGGGTATAAATGTTTATATGCCCATGTGTGGTATAATTTTATATGTTTTTAGGGAGGGGAAAGTCGAAGATAGCATACATTTTTTTTTTCTGATGACCATAATATCAAATTGGGATTAATACAATAAACAACGATAATTATATGTTAAGATGCCAAACATAGTTTTGACATTATTTTTTATTTACATTTTTTTAACATAATTTGAAAAGGATAAACAAATTTCAACTAGATAATATAGCACTTCGCAATATGACACTGACAAATGAAAAATGTTAAAGAGATACATTCAAACAGCACTTCTTAGTATAAGAATAGTATGATTCCAATCATCATCCATGTCCACTTCCATGGAATTGCAACAGCTTATTCTGCGACAATCTGTCACACATCTGTGCACACTCTTCCCTGTCTTTTCCATATACATTGCAGAGTCGCACATTGACTCTTGATACAGCCACATTTTACAAATTTTAATAAATGATCTGGTGCTGGTGATCGACTCATTCTAATGGGAGCCAATCTTCCATCTTTCACTTCAAATCCCCACTGTAATGGATCCATATGAATACCCATGCACTGCTGCACCTGATGATATACTCTGAGCGAATGACATTTGCAGGCATCCTCTGTAGGAGGCAAGACTTCCGGTTTCACATGTATTGTTGATTTTGTTGCCTTTGAAGTGAAAGTTTGAAGTCTTATATCATGTAGTGTGCTGTCTTCTGTTATTCCTCCATACAACAATATAATAGCATTAAGACCGGCATTTTCAATTTCTTCTGTTGATTTTTGAGAAGTTCGGAATACGGCAGCACTTTCTTTGAAGCTGCCTGATTTTCTTAGCAACTTTATGGAGTCACGTTTTCTTAATCCAAATGGTTTGGAGGTGGTATCACATCCTAATACGGCGTGAGCAAATAAGATGTGAGAGCAGACGTCATTACCTAAAGCTTTTGATAATTTCCTAATATCATACACAGTTATGTTTTTGAAAGATTTCTTAGGTTCTGGGCAAAGGAAAATATCAAATTGGTTTTCTTGAAAATGATGAAGGAGTAGTATGAGAAGATCGGTGTCCTCGCCAACAATGGCTGTAGGATGAGTTTTGGCCGACTCAATAGCCTCCAAAACGACCATGAAGTCTGCATCACTATGAGCTTGCTTTGTTTTACACCCAGCTTCTTGTAACTTTTGCGATAATTGAGCAACGAAGGCTTGTTTATTTTCATTATTACTCAGAAACTGAGTCCTCTGGTCAACCTGAAGATATTGGAGGGTTATCAGTAAACTGCCCAGGAATTAATTTTCCAGTATAAAAATTGACGTAACACTTTTTGTGGTAACGTGCATCTACAGCATGTAAATCAGACATATTGGATACGTCTCTTAACTTTGTCTGCCCATTCATCATTGCGTTCGTTGCATTTTTGTAAAACTGATGATTTGAATTCAACTGTTCATGCATTAAACCACACATTTTTTTCCTCTCCCTGAAGTATAAACTTAATTCAGTACCACAGCAAAAAAAAAAATTCTAAAATCAAACAGGGTTTCACATGACCATAGAACACGAGAAGTTGTGGGATCTGATTCCTTCTCCTGGAACGGAGTTTTCAAGTTAACAAAACGCGCTCTACATTTCTTGTGAACTTTCTGCCCAACACAAACATGAAACTTAGATATTTTAGTCTCCTTGCATGTTTTTGAATTCCAGTCACTCCTCTTTCAGTGAGTACAGATACATCATCATCTTCTTGAAACACCACATCACAAATGAAACACTTTTCTACGTCCATTTTCACTGAATCTCACAGCAACTGGCAAGAACCTGTAACACATAAATGAAACATTTTTGATTAACAAAAAAACAAACAATAACAACAAAGTTACAAAACAAAACACAAACAATAGCAAACTTTTTATTTCAAAAGTTAATTGTAATATTTACGTTCCTTCATACTTTGTCATATAAGTCAACGAAAAAATTATACAAACTTTGTCTATCTGACATATTCCGCGATTATTTGATATTATCGTCATCAGAAATTTTTTTTGATGTTATTTTTTACTTTCCAGTCCCTAAAAACATATAAAATTATACCACACATGGGCATATAAACAGTTATACCCTGTATCTCAAATAATGGGCAGCCATTTTGAAAAATCCGCCATAATGGATTAACACGTTATGATAGAGTGGTAGACTTTTCACCATCGTTTTCTAGGGAAAAATTTCAATAACAATCCACTCACAGAAATTGTATTGCAATTATAATTAAATTACTTCCCACCCAATTCCCCTATAAACCCACAACCCACTACAGAAAATAAATTAGTAAAATTAACATAATTAGCAATTAATCAATTAATTAAAATTAATTACCAATTAATATTTAATTAATTACAAAATATAAATTAATTAACAATTGATTAAAAATTAATACCAATAAATACATTTACATATTTAATTAATTATAATTCAATTACTTCCCACCCTATTCCCCTATAAACCCACAACCCACTACAGAATTAAATTACGCAAAAATTATAAAAACAAAATTCATTAATTAAAATTAATTATAACATAAATACACACTTTTCACACATATAATAACATAAAAACACTATAAAAAATTCGATATTTTAAAAAAATCGATAATTTTATTAACCTATATTATAGATATTTTAACTTTCTATATTTTTAACATTCGATATTACATTACTTACCTTAAAAACGATATTTCTGATGTCTATATTCTGTCCATTCGATATTTTGTCCGTTCTATATTTAAAACTCGATATTATGTCCATTTGATATCTTGGACTCGATATTTTGACTGTTCACCTTTTTATATGTCATAATTTTTAGGATTTTAATGACACAGTGATTTTATATCTGCTTTTATGGCAATAGCTGAAATAATGTCTAAAAAAGAAAGAAAGTAAAGACTTGACCCTAACATCACAACAATTGAGGATTTGCGTTGGATAGTTTCACAAAGTAATGCAAAGTTGCACTATACGTTGCTTTGCATTATTTTGTATCAGAGGGCATTCCATGGATGGTGCATTGGCATTCCCATGCAAACACCCATGGATTTTGACAAAAATCACTATCGACAAACATTGGTAGACAGGAATTTCAACTACAATCTTATGTCTTCTCAAGGCAGGTGTAACAAGGAGAATTAAAAAAAATATATTGGGCCTTATTTATGAAGGACTTGCGCAGCCGGTGCGTCACTTTTAACATGGGAAAAAATGACGCACCGGCGGCGCAAGTCCTTCATAAATAAGGCCCATTGTTTTTTGTCAACTTCGCAAGAGTGCTGCATTGTGCAGCACACATACAAAGTAGAAAAGACCCTAAAGCATAGTTTTTGTACTGGAAGAACAAAAACTATGCTTCAGAAAATGCACACACTTTGCACTCTGGCACAAGGGTATGCGTCGAAGAATAGTAAATCTCTGCCTCAATCTCACACAATCTCATGCACTACCTGTCACTCAACTCTCACTCCCTTTCACTCACATACACACACAGAAATATGTTTTCACACATATACACTCTCTCTCTGTTATGGCAGAGTTTTTGGCTTTATTTAGCAGTGATATAGATCATTAGTCTTGCTCGCATCTAGTATAGGTATTCTTAGTCTGTGTTGGCCCTTTTAAGCCCTTTTTCCAGACCTAGAAGAGGATAGCTGCTTAATATGCCTTTATTCTTGACTTTAACCTGTCTATTGCCTATTGGCTTTGACATATTAGACACATTGGTATGGTTTATGTAGGTATTCTGACAGAGCTAAGGAGCATTTCACCCCTTTCAGGCCTACAGGCCTAGAGCTAGAGGGACTCCATCTTGATGAAGCTGAGAGGCTTTTCAGGGCAAAGGCAAAGTTTATAGTTAAGGCTGTTTTTCACTTGGAGAGAACCGGTCTGGGCCAGCCCTTATCGGTAGGCTGTATTATTCTCTGTGTAGAAGACACAACAAAAGGCCGGCCGGCTGGGTGTGTGTCCTTGATGCGAGGTGATGCAGAGACCTGGTGGGCGGCAGGCTGATGGCTGGAACTTTCCATGAGGAAACAGCATTCTATATCAGTGAAGTGCAGAGGCGGAGTCAGTCAGTCAAGCAGAGAGGGAGTCGAGCAGAGGGAGTCAAGCAGAGAGGGAGTTGAGTGAAGGTGGCAAAGCCAGAGGGTCGTGTTAAGGTGGAGGAGTGGAAAGCAGTGGAGTGGAGTTGGCAGAGAGAGAGAGGGTTCAAGCTGGAGAAGAGCTGAGTTGAATAGTGAGCTGGAACTGAAGGAAGCAGTCAGAAGCAGTTGCTTATCAGGAGGAGGTGTGAATAGCTGGAGTCTGAAGTAATGCCTTTTAGAAGAGACGGAGGAGAGATCGTGGACTAACCTATGGGAGCAGATGGAGTTAATTGGACATTGGCGCAGAGACAGAGTGAATAAGCTAGTGGAATGAACGGTGATCAGAGCAGCAGGAACCATTAAGATTGAAGATGGAAGGTGGAGACAGTTCGTGTGGGGGAGAGGAGTCCAGAGACAGAGTGATCAGCGCAGAGGTGTACCCAAGAGTGCAGGAGAGAGAGGGAGTCTGAGATGAGCCAAGGCACAGACGAGAGAGGAACCCAGATGACAGCTAGAACAAGACTTCACACTAATCAGGTGATATTGTTTTCATCACATTAGTTTACTTTACACTTGCATCTTAATCTTGTCCTTATTCCCCAAGCCATTGTATGTTTAAATCCTTTCTCTTTCAGCGGAGTGTTCCTGTTATGTTTAATCTTTTCTCTTTCAGCGGTGTGTTCTACCTATAGTCTTTGTCAGTTCTGTGTAAATGTTTATATTGTTGTAATAAAATAACCCCCCAGTTTGTAACAAACTGGCCTTTGCCTTGTATTCTTGTTCAATCTAGGTAAACAACACTCCTAGGTGTTTGGTGTTTGCATGAATGGATGAGTAATCCCAATCAGGTAAGTGGTGATCACATAAATAGGGAGTGAGTGGACCTATGATGTCAAGAGTAGGAGATATATGAGATTAATTGGCTAACTCCTAATATTGTAGTAGCAGACCCTTAGTGAAGAGACTTCCCACTATATATATATATAGGTATTCATAGGAATGTGGTCCTCGTTGATATGCGGCGTTAGTGAGAACACTGGGTGGGAGACCAGTGTGGATACCCACTGGATTGTGGCTTGAATAAGTGAGAGCACTAGGAGGTCGAACTAGTGTGTAGTTTTGCAGGATTGCAAACAGTTTGGAAAAGGGAGCATTGGGTTCTGCAGGCCCATGTGTAGACGCACCGGATTGTGTGTCATATCTGCCCTAGGGTAGAACGGTCTGGTTCAGGGTGGCCGCGAGACCAACTGATGTGAATAAGTGTGGTGTAGGGTATGGATATCCCTAGTAATCAGTGAGTATTCTTAGTATCCCTATAGATTTAGTGGTGTTTTTAATAATATGAGCTTGTATATTGCGAGTTCCCCATCCTCAGGTAGGTACCAGGTGCCTGGATAGTTAGTCCTGAGGAGGGAAGGTGAGTACGTTCTGGCTGGGTTGGAGGGGCCCCTAGGGGCTGATCCCACCTACTCAGAAAATCCAGCCATTACATCTGGCGTCTACGAACAGTTTACGAAACCTGTGTGATCTGGCCATGTGCTTAGAGAGTTTCCCATGTGTTTTGAGGGAGTGCCCTGAACGCTGGTTCCATCTGGCGTAATGTTGCAGTTTATGTAGCCTGTTAGACCTATGGGCTTGAACAGTTGCAGCGTGAGGAGATTGCATTACATCATGGCATTTGGCTTATTCAGGGTGGAAGGAATGGTTTTCATCTTGGTGTTTAAACTGTCAGAGTTGAAGGATGGCATTACATGAGGAAGCCAGTTACATCTATGTGATGGTCCAATTGTATAAATGTGTGTAAAAAAAAAATGCTTTTAAATTGCCCATTCAATTGCTTGCTGCATCTGCTTATGCTGTGCAATGTGAAATGTGTTCATTGTTCTATGATTTGTGGAGTTCTTTGAATATAGCTCCTTGTAAATATGACTTGTGAATAGCGCCATATTAATGTGGCTTGTGAGGTGCATGTTCTCATGTTGATCTGCTGTGTTCCTTGTGCATTGCGCCTTGGATACATTGTTTGTGAAAAGCTTGTCTTGTAAATATGGCTTGTGAATAGCGCCATGTGGTCATGGCTTGGACAGGGCATGTTATCATTACGTTTGGCAGGAGAGAGCTGGATCTCTCTCGGGTGCTTGGGGATAACGTTTTTGAAAATATGTGTACGTGTCATCTGTAAACGTGAAGAAATGTGCTCATGATTTTCCCATGTATCTGCAGACGTTGGGGAATGATTCTGCTTGAGCTGCCAAAGGGTTAATATCTTGAGTTGAGATGGCAGTCTTTATTTTTAACATGCTGTCAACATGCATGGTTATCTGACCTGACTATAAAAGTCAGTGGATTATTTGATGGTTTGATTTTGACTTTTTTTTTTGATTCCTTGGTCTGCCTATGTGCTTTGTCAGTTTCTTGACGGAAAGGTACCATCTTGTGTTTTGCGAAGGGTTCTGTTCATTTCACATTCTTTATGCAATACGTCTACGAATTTTTGTGTGGGTTTGCCTTGGAACTAATGTGGTTATAAATCAACCAGTCGGATTGAGATAAAGGGTTTGCACGGAGAGAGAAAATGAGTGAAATGTTAAGAAAAAAATTGCCCTGTTAGAGTGCACGCTACGGAGCTGTTTTCATTAATTATTTCTTTGAGGGGTTTCCATCTAGATAGGAATGTGCTGGTTGCAATGATCACAGGTTGAGAATAATCAATCTTGCCCGACAGTGCATGGTAACATGTGCTTTTAATTAGTGAAAGGCAACCATGTGCCTTTGAAAAAAAAAATATTAAATGTAACATTATTATTTTCCCAAATGTAAATTAAAATGTATTGTTTTATAAATGTGTCAGCAAAACCTTTTTTAATAAATTAACCAACTCAGTTAGAAAATAATTGGCTGTTTCTTAGTGTATGAATGTGGCCCTTTTATTAGGCTGGCTTGAATGGCTTGCATGTTAAATTACACTGTAATGTAAAATGATATAATGCCCCTGGTTACATTAAATACAATGTTGAAATGTATCTGCATTTTATGTTGTTTTAAAATTATTTCTCTTTCAACAGCCATGTTAATTCGTTTTTTTCCTAATGCAGAATGTATAATTTTGTGTGCTAAACTGAGTTGCCCCTTTCTAAATAAGTGCCCATATTTTAAATGTCTTGCCTTTAGCTGAATTAGTTAGACAAAAGTCTTTTTAGAAACTGGAGTTTTTAATTAGCAGTACACTGTAACAGAATTGTTTTTTTTAAAATGCTAGCTTTCGTTGGTTAGCACAATCAGGCCTGAGAACAGGCAAAGGAATTTGTTTGTCGACCTTGGCAGACCAGCTGCTTTGTGCAGACGAGTTTTTTTTTCCTTCATTCTGCAGGTTCCGATCACGTCCCTGTTCGTTATGATTGGCTACAATCCAATTTTCTTCCGCGAACGGCTTGTTTATTTAAGGGCGGGGTGAACTGGCTCTTCCCTTGGAGTTAGTTAGTCGTAGTGGGCCTGGGCGGGCTTCTCTGACCAGGGAAATGGGAGGCTTGCAGTGCCCTGCTGATGCTGTGAGCTCATCATTTGGCGGTAATCCAAATTTCTTCATACTGTAGCCTGGCTCCTGCTCTGAAGGGAGGGGCTGGCTTAGAGAGGATTAGGGTATGTTAGGCCCTGCAAAATGTTATTAAAAGTTAAATTTTGAATGTTTTTAATTAATTAGGATATTTTCTTTTCAATAATGAAAGGCACCCGGGGTGCTTTTTAAATGGAAAATTTTATTTTGCAAGAATAATGATACTTGTTCTCTTGTTCCTAGGATTGCTGAGTTGTGGTTGTGCGTGGGTCCCTCCCCCTTCCACTTCCTTTCTTGTTTTAGTTTCTTACTTTCATGTTTTTATTTTAGTTTATTATTTTTGGATGATGGAACCAGACCAGACCAGACCGGAAGGGTGATGGATGGCCGCATCGGAGGAAGTGTCCGGATACCGAAGATGCAGGGTGGTGGCCTACACTGAAGAATTTGGACTGAGTTACATAATTCCTTGGCCTGCATTTTTTGTTGACATCACTACGAGCAGGCCCCACTTTAAAAAAAAAAAAAAAAAAAAAACACAAACATGTTTTATTTGGGACAGAATTATACATGTATTTCGTTGCATAATCCCTTGGACAAGCAGGCCCCACTTTTAAAGCAAAAAACATGTCACCTATTATAGTTTTTCTGTTTTCTTCAAAACAGTTTTTGAAGGTGGTGCACACATGTGTTCCACCGTGTGATTTAAAATGGTTGTTTTGTTGTTCTAAGCTTGATGTTACACCAGCTATCTTGTAGAAATGGGGTTGTTTTTTTTTTTTACTGTTCTTACATTTTCACCTTGATTGATCAAAGGGTGGTTACCTTAAACTTTGGATTGTTCTGGGTGGTGTGTCTTTTAGTATGATTATGTATTAATGTTTGCCCAGACCTTGAAACAGTACTTCTCAGATTTCACCAAAAAGTTTCTTTAACTTGACAAATGTCAGTAGGTAGGCCTCATTTAGGCCCATTGTTATTTTCATCCCATAAACATGCCCCTACACCAATAGATTTCATGAGTCATCATTAGCTTAAGTTGCCTATAGTAGGTAGGGCTCATTTAGGCCCTTTGTTGTTTTCTCATTAGGAGTTGAAACACATTTAGTTCTTAAGTTGACAATAGTAGGTAGGCCTCATTTAGGATTAAGTTGTCCGAAGTAGGCCCCATTTAGGCCCCTTGCTGTTTTCATTCAACACATAAGTCCCTACATCACTAGATTTCACCAGTTATCATTAGAAGTTGAGGCACATTTAGTTTGAGGATGCTTTGGTTAGTTTCTGTTGTTATCAGATCCAATCTCAGATATGTTTCAGCATTCAAGTCAAGGGTGCTTTGATTTGTTTTCAGTTGGTTGTTAGGTTTCTATTCCCTACAATTGAGTTTCAGGTGGAATTTCCTTAAGTTGTCATTGTTTTTAGGGAGTTTTTTAGGTTTTGATTTGTTGATAGATTGTGTTGATGTTTGTTTATCTGGATGTTATTGTTTATAAGATGTTCGCAAGATAAGGATCTAAGGGTGGATGGCAGAGTTTTTGGGCTCTATTTAGCAGTGATATAGATCATTAATCTTGCTCACATCTAGGATAGGTATTCTTAGCCTATGTTGGATAGATTATGTTGATGTTTGTTTAGATGGTTGTTGTTGTTTACTGATGCTCGCAAGATAAGGATCTAAGGGTGGAATGTTATGGCAGAGTTTTTGGCTTTATTTAGCAGTGATATAGATCATTAGTCTTGCTCGCATCTAGTATAGGTATTCTTAGCCTGTGTTGGCCCTTTTAAGCCCTTTTTCCAGACCTAGAAGAGGATAGCTGCTTAATATGCCTTTATTCTTGACTTTAACCTGTCTATTGCCTATTGGCTTTGACATATTAGACACATTGGTATGGCTTATGTAGGTATTCTGACAGAGCTAAGGAGCATTTCACCCCTTTCAGGCCTACAGGCCTAGAGCTAGAGGGACTCCATCTTGATGAAGCTGAGAGGCTTTTCAGGGCAAAGGCAAAGTTTATAGTTAAGGCTGTTTTTCACTTGGAGAGAACCGGTCTGGGCCAGCCCTTATCGGTAGGCTGTATTATTCTCTGTGTAGAAGACACAACAAAAGGCCGGCCGGCTGGGTGTGTGTCCTTGATGCGAGGTGATGCAGAGACCTGGTGGGCGGCAGGCTGATGGCTGGAACTTTCCATGAGGAAACAGCATTCTATATCAGTGAAGTGCAGAGGCGGAGTCAGTCAGTCAAGCAGAGAGGGAGTCGAGCAGAGGGAGTCAAGCAGAGAGGGAGTTGAGTGAAGGTGGCGAAGCCAGAGGGTCGTGTTAAGGTGGAGGAGTGGAAAGCAGTGGAGTGGAGTTGGCAGAGAGAGAGAGGGTTCAAGCTGGAGAAGAGCTGAGTTGAATAGTGAGCTGGAACTGAAGGAAGCAGTCAGAAGCAGTTGCTTATCAGGAGGAGGTGTGAATAGCTGGAGTCTGAAGTAATGCCTTTTAGAAGAGACGGAGGAGAGATCGTGGACTAACCTATGGGAGCAGATGGAGTTAATTGGACATTGGCGCAGAGACAGAGTGAATAAGCTAGTGGAATGAACGGTGATCAGAGCGGCAGGAACCATTAAGATTGAAGATGGAAGGTGGAGACAGTTCGTGTGGGGGAGAGGAGTCCAGAGACAGAGTGATCAGCGCAGAGGTGTACCCAAGAGTGCAGGAGAGAGAGGGAGTCTGAGATGAGCCAAGGCACAGATGAGAGAGGAACCCAGATGACAGCTAGAACAAGACTTCACACTAATCAGGTGATATTGTTTTCATCACATTAGTTTACTTTACACTTGCATCTTAATCTTGTCCTTATTCCCCAAGCCATTGTATGTTTAAATCCTTTCTCTTTCAGCGGAGTGTTCCTGTCATGTTTAATCTTTTCTCTTTCAGCGGTGTGTTCTACCTATAGTCTTTGTCAGTTCTGTGTAAATGTTTATATTGTTGTAATAAAATAACCCCCCAGTTTGTAACAAACTGGCCTTTGCCTTGTATTCTTGTTCAATCTAGGTAAACAACACTCCTAGGTGTTTGGTGTTTGCATGAATGGATGAGTAATCCCAATCAGGTAAGTGGTGCTCACATAAATAGGGAGTGAGTGGACCTATGATGTCAAGAGTAGGAGATATATGAGATTAATTGGCTAACTCCTAATATTGTAGTAGCAGACCCTTAGTGAAGAGACTTCCCACTATATATATATATAGGTATTCATAGGAATGTGGTCGTCGTTGATATGCGGCGTTAGTGAGAACACTGGGTGGGAGACCAGTGTGGATACCCACTGGATTGTGGCTTGAATAAGTGAGAGCACTAGGAGGTCGAACTAGTGTGTAGTTTTGCAGGATTGCAAACACTTTGGAAAAGGGAGCATTGGGTTCTGCAGGCCCATGTGTAGACGCACCGGATTGTGTGTCATATCTGCCCTAGGGTAGAACGGTCTGGGTCAGGGTGGCCGCGAGACCAACTGATGTGAATAAGTGTGGTGTAGGGTATGGATATCCCTAGTAATCAGTGAGTATTCTTAGTATCCCTATAGATTTAGTGGTGTTTTTAATAATATGAGCTTGTATATTGCGAGTTCCCCATCCTCAGGTAGGTACCAGGTGCCTGGATAGTTAGTCCTGAGGAGGGAAGGTGAGTACGTTCTGGCTGGGTTGGAGGGGCCCCTAGGGGCTGATCCCACCTACTCAGAAAATCCAGCCATTACACTCTCTTAAACACATTCTCATCCACAAGTACGCAACATACATTTAAAAACATTTTTACAAGAGCAGCCACTATAGTCCCTATGAATGCTCCATTCGTATTACACTAATAGTGAATAACAGAATATTGTTTGCTATTAGTATAATAAAAACAGGCAGACAATAAGAAATGTGGAGCACCTGTGTTCTTGGCACTGATTTTGCCACCTCTTAGCCCAGGGGTGACGTCCATGGTTGTATGATATTTTATTAGGTGCATGATACTTACTGCTCTCTTTTAGCCATTCAATCTTGCATTTATGGGACTTATATGGCACAGTTAATTATTTCTCACTCAAAGTTACTTTTCAATGCAGTGCATGTAGACCTCCTCTCCTGCATTTTATTTCACATGGTCCTAGCCTCCGTTTTCTCTTGTGGAGTCTCTGTAGATGGTCGACAGAATCCATTTCATAAGGTTTAGAATATGACTTTAGCACATAGATCAGCTGTGCTCAGTATGTCTTTTAAAGGGATGTGATGCTTGGTTCTGAAATACAGGAAAAAATAATTTTATTTCAGGGATCATCAAATTAGATTATCCATTTCTTCCAAGAGAACGAGATCTGCTTTCAAACAGCCATCAAATATACAACAAAATGTAGATCAAGATTAAAAATTTTAAGGCAGACCTTTCTCAGGAAAGTTCCAGAGGAAAACATGAGGTAGGTCCTGATTAGATCAGTCTTCAGGAAGATGATGGCCAGGATTTGCACGTAGACGGGTGGATCCACCACTCCTTGTCTCAATGGAAAGTATCCTTTTTCAGTAGGGCCGGAAAAGGTCCCAGTAACAACTGTCTTTTCATTTTATTGGATGATGACCTGAAGTGGGGGCCCCTCATTCAGAAGAAAAAAGGGGGAGTTCACAAGGGTAATTGCTGCTATTTTTAACTTTGCTGCAAAGATGGGCAAGTGCCCAATCGCAGCCATGTTGAAAATTTATCAGACCAAAGGCATCGCAACATCTTGCTAAGGCAGTGCAATCTGGGGGCACACCACCACAGCAGTATTGCAAGTGGTTGAGAACAGCGCCTTAAAGTGCTTGTTGGGCGTGCCAAGCGGTCTATCAAACCTGGCGGTTCATGAGGAACTGGGGGTACCTTTTTTATGTGACACCCTGGCTTTGCGCCCTTTAGTGTTTTGGCTTAAGTGTTGGCTGAATAAGGAATTCGCTCTCACCCAGCAGATTATAACTGATTGTGTGAGCCTTGACTATATGTCCCGAATACCATGGCTGAAATATATAAGAGGTTGCTTTGCAGAGCTGGGGCGCCCTGTACTTTTAATAAAGTCTGATACCATTGTAAAAAAGGATGTGGAGTTTGTTAAGAAAGATTTTAGCTGCATAAGGAAGCTAGACAGAGATGAGTTGGAAGTGGGAAAACCTAGTGTTCGCAAATTCCTGGCGCTCAAAACCAACCCATTGACAGAACCTTATCTCCTGGGGTCATTGTCCACATACGAGCAGTTTTGATTGTCCAGGTTTTGTCTAGATCTTTTTCACTTGTTACTTGCTGTTCCAAAAGGGTGTATTAGAGGACAGGTGTTAGCACCTGTGGCTGCGATGGTGTGTCTCCACAGGACCTCCTACACTTCATGTTACTCTGCAAATTTTATGAGGTATCCCGGAGATGTTTTTTATTTCCCATTTTAAAGAGGCTGAATTTTAACCAGGTTCACCCAGCGCTTTTGCATCTGCAATTGTGTAAGGGAAATTTCCTTTTTTCATTGCGGGATATTTCAAATCTAAGGTGAGAACTAGAGCCTGCCTGGAAAATTAGCTATCTCACTGGTAGAAGGCACTTTTTTTTTTAATGTGTGATATATGTGTTTTTTTTTAACGGATCCATCTTCTTCGCTTCTATTGATATGAACTGTTATTTTAATGTATCATGTTTTAAATGAGAGTTTGATGCTGTGTAACTTTTATGGTTTTCTATACGCAAAACAGAATACAGTTGTTTTGATTTGATTTGATTTAAATAACAGAATATTGTTCGCTATTAGTATAATAAAAACAGTCCGACAATAAGAAATGTGGAGCACCTGTGTTGTTGGCACTGATTTTGCCACCTCCAAGCCCAGGGGTGTTGTCCATGGTTGTATGATGTTTTATTAGGAGCATGATACTTACTGCTCTCCTTTAGCCATTCAATCCTGCATTTATAGGGCTTATATGGCGCAGTTAATTATTTCTCACTAAAAAGTAACTTTTCAAATCAGTGCAGGTAGAATTCCTCTCTTGCATTTCTTTTCACGTGGTCATAGCCTCTGTTTTCTCTTGTGGAGTCTCTGTAGATGGTCGACAGAATCCATTTCATAAGGTTTAGAGTATGAATTTAGCACGCAGATCAGCTGTGCTCAGAATGTCTTTTAAAGGGATGTGGCGCTTGGTTCTGAAATACAGGAAAAATATATATATATTTTAGGGATCATCAGATTAGATTATCCATTTCTACCAAGAGAACAAGATCTGCTTTCAAACAGCCATGAAATATACAACAAAATGTAGATCAAGATTCAAAATTTGAAGGCAGACTTGTCTCAGGAAAGTTCCAAGGGAACACATGAGGTAGGTCCTGACTAGATCAGTCTTCAGGAAGATGATGGCCATGATTTGCATGTAGATGGGTGGATCCACCACTCCTTGTCTCAATGGAAAAACTACATTTCAAGCTCATTTAATATTTATGAGCTTATAAAGCCCACTTATGCCCAAAGGCTTCCTGGAGTAGTGAGTTACAACGGGGTAGACCCTGAGAACTCCTTGACCTAGGTCAATTAAAGTAGGTACACATATAAAGGGTCGGAGTCTGATATAAACAAATAGGAAAAAATTCCCAAAGTAGTACTTGCTTTCTCAGTTAAAATGCTTTCATTATTCTCAAAGGCATCAATGTAGCTCAACAGACAGAGAAAAGATTCAATACATTCGGTGCATGTTTATTTAGCACATCTTATGTTAATAAACTGCATGAATTTCAACCCAGAGGGTAGGTGATATTGCAATTAATGCATTGGCAATATAAGTTTAGAATCAACACATTTCTAAGTCTTTAAATCCGCTCAAAAACATGTCAATGCGCTCAAGGTGCATAGAGGAAAAGGGTTAATTAGAAGGGTTGGGTAAGTGGGGGTGAAGGTGGGGACCGGGTAAAGGTGGTGTGACTGAGTAGAAATCACAGTGAAAAATGAAAAGCCTTTACAGCCTATATCGATCTAAAGGTTCCAAAAACAATCTCAAACATAGGTTCCGAAGTTATCCATTATTTAGTCCTATGTTTGGAAACATGAGGAGTAATGCTAGTCGACGTTTCGACCCCTGAAAGGTGCGGGTGATTCAGAACCTCAAGATGGGGTCTTCATCAGGACGTTGGGTTATAACAGGAGCGCCTATAAGTGATACAAAAGCCATGAATGTATATTGTACTCCTATGTATTAATTAGTGCACTCGAAATTAGACAACAAGTTACCTACTTCGCATGAGGCCCGTTTGGGCCAACAGCCTGGGGACCTTCGAAGGTTCCTTAGTAATGCGTGAAATCTGTAATCAAGTGAAGGTGGTATCAGTAAAAATGAGTTGATCCACCTGGGATGAAGCAGAGAACCGCTACATCCACAATAAAAAAGGATGATTGGGGAAGAGACTTACTGGTAGCTTTTCTCTAAATCGTTCAGACTTGTGGGGTTCTGTCGTTCACTGGACCAGCCGGTCCGTGGTGGAACACCGTGTGTCTCTGGAAATAAAGTATCAAACTAAGTTGTGGTAGTTGATCTGTAGTACCGCGCCAAAATGTCACAGGGGATAGTTACATCAAAAGCGCAGTTGTTACAAACAGGGGCCATCTGTCTACACATGGATCAGCGTTGTCTTGCTCAAAATTATAGGGAAAGGGTGTCCGAGTTGGCGTTAGCGCACCCGAGAAAATAGGGAAAATTTGCATGGTTTTGAGCGTAAATAGGGACAGGAGTCCCCTTGGGGAAAGACGGGAGAAAATCTCCATCAATTCAGCAATGTTTGTTACGCGCGCTACACTAAGGTAGAGACCTGGAGTATGGCTCACCTGATCGTAGCGCTAGTCTGTCTCTTGACTCTCCTCTGGCTGTCAGCAGTGAAATGAACCACCGCGAGGTGCCGGCGCTAGATGCTACCGGGAGGCTCGCCCTGCTCTGGCCAATCAGCTGCAGGTTGCCCAGGGAGTGAGGAAAAAGATGTGTTTTTTAATTATTAAGGGATCGTGATTGCGTTGTAAGCCTGTGACCCAAGGGAGGCCAGTGTAACACAGACTTATATGGAACCCATTGTTTGTCTGAACAGTATTAAAAGCATAGTTTAAAAACAAAACATCCACATGAAACACTAAGAATGGCTCGACTCGGTGTAAGCATAGAGGGAGCAAGAATGGTATACACTCATGTACAAGGTTGTTTATACAATTAGTTGGTGCTTCAACAACACCAGAAGTAGACCATCAATTCATATAGTGTACATATCGATTAAAGTGCATTTGCTCAAATTGCAAGAGACCATTACGTACATATATCTTATTCCGATGTTAATTAGCACAGCGTGATACAGTGTACATGTCAATGAAATATAGTGCGTGTATTCAAAAGACATTCCTCTTTGCCACCCATATTAGACATTCTGGTCATAGGTTCAGTCTGGATCTAACAGGGCCATCTGGGAGAACGTGGTTTCCAGTTCATTAAGGCCCGTTTGCACAGAGTCAAAAAATTGCATCCATTTGCATTCGCGCACATTTAGGATAGAGTTGAGATTGCCTCCCCGTGGGCCCAGTGTAATTTTCTCAATCACCACCCACTTGATTGATTCGGGTGTGTGTGAGTGCTCCTGGAAGTGTTCTACAAGGGGGGCTCCCACCGTTTTGCACCTGATCCTGCTGCAATGTTGTAGCACACGGTTCTTAATCTTTTGTTTCGTCTGGCCTATATATATCATCCCGCAGGGGCAGAAGATAGCATAGATCACTCCCTCAGTGTTACAGTTCGTGAAGGTTTTCAAGGATACAGACAATCCATTGTGTGTTATTGTTCCAGTCTCTAGGCATAAATGGCAGGCCTTACAGCTTCCGCATTTGTGGTTTCCCAAGATGGCAGGAAGGTTCCACATTGATTGTATTGTGGGGGCAGTCGGGTTGTCTAGCATAGAACGTACTACAGTGTCTCTGATGCTCTTTGCTTTTTTGAAAGCATGCATTGGTGGATTGGGCATCTGGAGGGTCTTTGATACAATGTTCCAGTATTTGTTCACTGTCCTGCGTACCGCATTGCTTTTGCAGCAGTAGGTGGTCACGCAGATCATTCTGTCATTCAACGGTTGGCGCGTCTTTGGTGTCAGCAGTGATTCTCTATCGCTGAACCATGCCCTCTTACGTGCTCTCTTCACCAATCTCTTCGGGTATCCTCTTTCAATAAGTCGGAGGATCAATTCATCGGATTCATGGAAGTAGTCATCTTTCTTCGTACAATTCCTCCTGATCCTGAGGAATTGTCCGAACGGTAGATTGTCCCGGAGGGCCCGGGTGTGGTGGCTAGAGTATTGCAGTAAGGTGTTTCTTTCTGTCGGTTTTCTGTACAAAGTGGTGAAAAGGATTCCCTCACTTTCCTTGATAGTTATATCTAGAAAGTCAATGGATTCATTATTACAGGTGCTTGTGAACTGGATATCACTTGATTGGGCATTGAGCCAGTGTGTAAAAGCCTCCAATTCTTCTTTATTGCCTTCCCATATTATCAGTACATCGTCTATGTACCGACGGTACTCCAAAATTTTTTCACGGTATGGATTATTAGGACAAAGGATCCTATGTTGTTCATACTCGTTCATGTAGAGTATTGCCAGATCTGGGGCGAAGGCCGCCCCCATGGCTACTCCTTTCATCTGCATGTAAAAATCATCTTGGAATACAAAGAAGTTTTGGGTCATAGCAATTTCCAGTAAGTCAGAGATGAATTCAGTTGGCACTTCCACTGGTTGAGGACGGGATTCCAAAGCCCTTCGTATGGTTATCAAGGCTGGTTCTTGGGGGATGCTCGTGTATAGAGACACGATGTCCATGGTTACCAAAAGATGTTTCTGTTTGTCAAATGGCCGTTGGTCTATCAGGTTTATCACCTGCATTGTGTCTCTCAAATAGGTGTCGGTTGCTTCCGCCAGGGGCTTCAGGAACACATCTATATACTTACAGAGGGGTTCGAGAATGGACCCGCATCCCGATATAATCGGTCTTCCCGGTGGTTTGGTGGGGTTCTTGTGAACTTTAGGCAGAACGTAGATAGTTGGTATGCGTGGTTGGTCCACATTGAGGTAGGCATGTTCTTTCTCAGACAGGAAACCGGCTTCTTTTGCTTTTGTTGTTAAAGCGACGATCTGTCGTCTGATCTCGTTGGTGGGGTTGGCTGTCAGGCGTCGATAGCTCACATTGTTTCTCAGTTGTGAATATATCTCCTGCTTGTAGTCCTCTGTCCCCATAATGACAATTGCTCCGCCTTTGTCCGCCGGCTTGATGACCAGCGATTTGTTGTTTTTGAGGGCCTCCAGCGCCGCCCTTTCATCCTTGGAGATGTTGTGTCTTATGTAAGGCCTTTCTTTCCACATCTTTAATACGTCATTCATCACCAAGCTTTCGTACGTCAAGATACGGTGGTTGGTCATGGTAGTATACGGTGTGAAGGTGGAAGGCGGCCGTAGTTGGGTGAATGATCTTGATTGGGAGAATGGTTTATCCAAAAAGTAGCCCCGTAGGCGGACCTTACGGAAGAACCTAGTCAGTTCCGTCTTGATGGTGAAAAGGTTCCCTTGGGAGGTTGGTACGAAAGAGAGGCCCTTGCTCAGGACTGCTATCTCTGCTGGGGATAGTGTCTGTTGAGATAAATTCATAATGGGGCTGGGTCTGGTTACCAGCGGTAAGTCTTCCTTCGTGTGTTGATTTCCCCGTGGTTGGCTTGTTGGAATCTCACCTGCTTGCTGGTGTTGTTGTAGCCCTGCTGCCTCGAATCGTCCCAGTTCTGATGGCCTTGGCCTCTGTTCGGTCGTCTGTTCCATCCGCGGCCTCTCCCTCGGGGGGGTCTCCACGAGTCGTTCTCTAAAAAAGGTTGTTGTTGTCTGTTGGAGGGGTCTTGTGCAGGTTCGTACCATTCCTCCTGATTTTGATAGTTGCTTGGTCCTGCCGCCTCGCTGTCACTTCCTCCACTGTACGAGGAGTCTGAAAAATTGGTATATCTTCTTCCTCCTCGCTGTCCACCTCGGTAGCCCCCTCTGCCTCTGTAGAAAAAACGCCCCTGAGTGTCTTGCTTGAAGTAATCCTCAGCTAAGTAAGGGTAGGTCTTTTTCTTGTTATAATATTGTATGTCCTTTGCTAATTTTTCCAGTTTCTTGTTTTGAGTTTCAACATCAAAGTCTTTCAATGTTTTATTGAGGCGATCAAGTGTATCCTTCGCACTCGCATATGCTGAATGACTGGCAATTTCCTCCTTTAGTTCTGCAATTTCTTTACTTAACTGTTCCACCTGGTTTCTTGCGGTCTCGACTCCTAGGACCATCCAATGGCGGGAACAGTTATTCGCCACAAAACTGAATCCCTCCTTGAATTTTGGATCGTCCACAAAGATCGCCGGCTCGTTGCGGACTTGCAATCCCGTGGGTATGACGTTTGCCCTGAGATATCCAGTGAGCAGGTGGCCATGTAATTTGGTGCGTACTAATTTTTTCTCGAGACGTTCGAGTTTATTGATTTTCTCATTGAGTGAGAAATCGACTGTGGTAGTGTTGGTTGAGAGAAAAGCTGAACCGGTGTCTTCCCCGATTAGTTCTCTAATGTGATCCTGGAGCTGCCTACTGACTCCTGAACAAGATGGGGGGACTATTCCATAAATAACCAGGTCTTAAGCCCCTTTCGAAATGAAAGTAGCTCTGAGGCATTTTTAAGATGTACCGCCAGATTGTTTCAGGCTTTTGCAGCACAGAAGGAGAAGCTGTTTCCTCCCCATCTGGCCTTTTTTACTCGTGGCACCGCAACTAATCTGCCTTCGACTGATCGAAGCGCTCTGCCCGGCACATACCACTTTATACAACTGCTCAAAAACTCTGGGCCAATGCCCATCAGTGCTTTAAAGACTGTGCACAGAGCTTTAAACTGAGCACGTTTTGATATCGGCAACCAGTGTAGTTGCCTAAGACACTCGCGTACTGATACATATCCAGAGATCCCTAGCAGAAGTCTTACTGCCGTGTTTTGAACCAACTGTAGTCTGTATTCATGCTTCTTTCTCAAATTCAGGTACAGGCTGTTACAGTAGTCCAAGCGCGACAGTGTGAGGGCAGTAACTGCCGTCCTGAACCACTGAGCTGGAAGGAAGCATTTTATTTTCCTTATTATCCTGAGGATATGGTAACAGGATGACACTATTCTCCTAACCTGGTCTCCGAAGTCCAAATTTTGGTCAACAATCACACCCAGATTTCTGGCCTTCCCAGTAGGGATAGGTGGACTTCCCAAGGCCGCAGGCCACATATCAGGGGTCCAAATGTTAGGATGGTTTCCAAACATAATGACCTCGGTCTTACTGGCATTTAATTAGAGGCAGTTGGAGGCCATCCATTCTCCCACGTTCTTTAGACAGTCGTGACATCTTGCTGCCATATCCACTTGAGACCCTCGTTGTATAGATAACACAATTTGAGTATCGTCTGCATACAATGTAAGTTGCAGGTCAAAGGATCTTATCAAGGCCGCCAGAGGGCTGACATAAATATTGAAGAGCGGAGGGCTCATGGAGGACCCTTGCAGCACCCTACAGGGAAGAGCAAAAGGCTTCGATTTATCCAACCACAAGTCTACTGTCTGTATTCTGTCGGTTAAGAAGGACGTCAGGAGACTCCAAGCCAATCCCTCCAGCACTACCCCCGACAACCGGTCCATCAATACTCCATGGTGGACCGTGTCGAAGGCTGCCGAGAGATCCAACAGAATTAGCACAGCAGCCCCTCCCTGGTCCACAGCCGCTCTGACCTCTTCTGTGGCCTTGATAAGGGCTAACTCCATGCTGTGACCTGCATGAAACCCAAATTGCATAGGGTCTAGGGCATTCGTCTTCTGAAAGAACGTGCTAAGCTGTTGATTAATAGCCTTCTCTAGTATCTTAGCTGGAAACTGGAGATGTGATATTGGTCTGTAGCTGTTGGGATCCTTTACATCCAAACTGTTTTTTTTTATAAGGGGGAGTATCAAAGCGGATTTCCACTTCCTAGGGTACTCACCCATATCCATAATCATATTAAACATGGGTGTGAGTGTGGATGCAATGACCTCGGGGCAGATCTTAAGAACTGCAGCCGGGCATGGATCACTGGGAGATCCAGACCGTACCGTAGGCAGTAAGTTTAACACCTTAAGCGCTGCCGTCGGCCAACGGTCGTCGCAAGCACTACCTTGCCAGTTCTGCGCACGACCGTTGGCCGACGGTCCAGCGCTCGTTATTCGAAAGTTCAGCACTGGGTGCTGAACGTTCAACGCAGCTAATGTGTTAAGACCTCCGTGTACTGTAAAGGATTAAACCGATCTAATCCCTCCTGCGGCTTCCTTGACTTTAGATCAGTACTGGGGGTTACATCCAGCGCCTCTTCTTGGGTTTTGGAAAAGGAAGAGATGATCCCTTTTACCTTATTCCTAAAGGACGAGGCTAGTGACTCACACAAAGCCGGGCTACTATGAGTGCTGGGCTTGGTCGGGATCGTCAGTCTGGTGATGGTCCTAAAAAGTTCTCTAGATGATGAGTTCGCCCTCTCTATCTGCTCAGAAAAGTAGGCCCTTTTTGCCTCCACAAGCAATTGCTTATAGAGAATAGGACTTCCTTTATGCTTTTCTTTATTAGAAGGACAATACCCCCTTCTCCAGACCCTCTCAAGTCTCTTACAATCGGTTTTGTGTTTTTGCAAGAGGTCGGAATACCAAGGTGCCGAAGGCTGAGCTCTCCTGGGAGTAAGAAGTTTTGTCGGCGCAAATTTATCACAGGCGCTCTCAATCCACCTTGTATACAATTCCTCTGCCATATCAACATTTGCAGGAAAGCTAGGCGCATTTGATGTCAGGAAATTCCCCATTTCCTCCCCATTTATATTTTTCCATACCCTGACAGCAATCTTTTCTCATAATTTAAATGCAGCTGGGTTCCAGGATCCTTGGCGCAGAGAAAAGAAAATAGCCACATGATCAGACCATGAGAGAGGTAACACTTCCAGCAAATCCAAACCGGCATTGTTGGAGAAAATGCCGTCTAGTGTGTGCCCAGCTAAGTGCGTGGGACCCACTACCCTTTGGTCAAGTCCTCCTTCCCCAAAAGACAATCAGTCTTTCAGTATCCATATCTAGGGCATTCTCTAGATGAAAATTAAAATCTCCCATGATCGTAAAGGTGTTTGCGCATAACCCTTCCTCCAGCAAAGCGCCTAATGAGTCCAGAAACAAACCTCTGGGACCTGGGGATGATAAATTAGGATCCCTTTAACCCCTTCACTGCGGCGGCTATTCCGCTGCAGTGCCAAGAGGTCGGGGCGGCCGCGCAACGGGCGCATACTGGTGACGGAACCGCTCCGTCACCAGCCGCGTACGAGCTGTGCTCATGACGGAATGGTTCCGTCATTGCCCCGCCCGCTCAATAGAACGAGCCGCGCAGGCGCGGCGGCCGGGCCATAACGGAACCGCTCCGTATTCAGCACAGCACCACCGCGGCTGATGACGGAGCGGTTCCGTCATCAGCATGGATAGGGTTAAAGGTGTCATGGGGGGGAAAGTCGCACACTGATGGACAATGCTTCACATGTGTCAGTAGAGGTTATGGAAAACGATGGCTCAAGGCTACAATGGTAAATAACAGCCAGCCCTTCCCCCCTTTCCCGAGGGACGGTCCTGCGTATAGCACAAAAAATTGGCTGGCAGGACCTTCACAATGTCAGGGCCTGAGGTGCTGTCTGTCCATGCCTCCATAATGAATGCCATCATTATTTGATAATCCTCTAGCAGTAGACTGCACTCTAGGCCATGTTTACCCAATGACCTGACATTTAGCAGTAAACATTTCAGGGGGGGGGGGGGGGGGGCGGTCGTACAAGGCTCCTGGCCGGCCCTCACTTCCCTCCTAGGAAAACAACAGGGTTGGGCCAAGATCTTAGGAATGGGGTCGCCGCAGCTAGAACATAAATCTGTAAGCTCGCCAGGCCCAATCCCTGGAATAAACCTAGGACAGCACGCTTTCCCTTCCCCTGGATCCAGGTCCCTGAGCACACTAGGAGAGTAAGTTAGCATATCTGATGACCCGAAACCAGGGGGACTGTCCCTGAGCCTGATACGATCACGGACGGGCGCAGACGGGATTGCCTTAGGCGTGCCTTTGGCGCGCCCGCGGCGCGCCCGCTGAGTGCGCCCGCTGCGTGGTTGCGGCAAGCCTGAGTTAAATGTCATTCCTGAGTCCGCCCTCCCAATCACGGCCCAGTTCCCACCTCCTATCCCTCCAATCAGCAGCGCTCCTACTTGCCGTCAGCAGGGAATCAGGAAGGACGGCAACCAGTAGTGAACCCTCGAGCCCGGTAAGATTAGGCAAACTTGAGCACAGTATTGGCAAAATTAGCAGCAAATCCAGATTAAAACATTAAAAAACAGCGTGACCTGTCGGGTATTGAACACAACACGTACTCCAGGAGTCAGCGCTGCCCGATCATTCACCCAAGTTAAATATCAGTCCTCAGTCCGCCCGCCCAATCATGGCCCAGTTCCCGCCTCCTATACCTCCAATCAGCAGTGCTCCTACTCGGCGTCTGCAGGGAATCAGGAAGGACGGCAACCAGTGGTGAACCCTCGAGCCAGGTAAGATTAGGCAAACTTGAGCACAGTATTTATAAAATTAGCTGCAAATCCAGATTAAAACATTAAAAAACAGCGTGACCTGGTGGGTATTGAACACAACCTGTACTCCAGGAGATTGTCTTTAGAGTTCACAGGATAGAGTATGTTTCGTTTCCACCAAAATCTGGATCCATTGCTACACATTATTCTCATAATACTCAGTAATGACGAAAGCATTGGATGAAGGGAGGAAATCTTTCATCACCAAAGCAATAGAAACTCCAGCCTTAGAAGCAGATAAAGGTCAAGGGGTGCAGTCACTTGTATTCCTGGTACCCAAACCAAAAGGAGGTTATGATCAGTTTGAAAAAAAATGTAATTATATGATCAAAAACATCTCTTTATGATGTAAACTCTCCAGGGATAATGCCATTGTCCCCAACAAATCACTTCATGTGTACAATAGATTAGCTAGATACATAACTTAATGTTCAAATTGAGTGGTACATGAGACCTATCTGAGGTTTTGCATTTAGAACCTTCACCTGCAGTTTCATGCTCTCCCTTTGGTCTAAGATCTTCACCAAGAGTGTTTATGATGGGAGTAGCTCTTCTGGTTGCTTATTTCTATCTGTAAGGAGCCCCAAATCTTCCCACACCTCTACATTTGGTGGGTTAATGCTGCATCAGAGGAGACATTGCTTCAGTTATTGGAAATCATTGATGTTAGCCATGAGCAAGCATGGATTTATTCTCAGTCTTCTGAACTGTCAATTAAATCCATCAAAAGGCCTTCATTTTATCAAGACAATGCTCATGATTGACTTAAACAGCATTTCTTTAGGTGAACAGTGTAGGTGCTTTGCAATCATGTGCTGAATCTGCTGTGTTGTCATGATGCTCCAGCAAGGAAATGGTCACAAGGGCACATGGTGTTGAGGGTCCTTACAGTCTAGTGGTCAAGACTGCATCTCCTACCCATCCTTTGGAATCTTCAAAAATATATGTGTCAGAATTCTCAATTCATAGGTATGATAGTGCCGGTGACCGAAGAAAACAAACCTCAGCTCCAACGGTAGTTGCTCCTTGAGAATCGCTAAACAGGTTCTACGGGGCATATTACCAAGCAATAGGGATAATTATCGCTATTGCTTGGTTAGAGACAAAAATTTACCGCTGAGCTGCGGCGATTTTTATCGCAGATAAACCTTGTTATTACCAAGGTTTATCGCAAATGCGATAAAAACGGCTGCAATGCATGAATATCGCTGAAAAGTCAGCGATATTTATGCATTACCGAGCTAATGCTCTTAGCCATGTCATCCACCTCCCATTGGATAACATGGTTAAGAACTGCTCAGGGCAGGTGTTAGTTTTTGGAGATATTCGCGTTTAGCGCGAATATCTCCAAAAGTTGGTAATAGGAGATAGCGATGTTAGCGACTGTTTCCAGTCACTAACATCTTGGCACGCCCATTTTGCATGTCATTAGTGATAAATATCACTGACATGCAAAGTGGGGCCCAAGATGGTCGCTATCTCCTACTAGCTGTCGCTAACTGGTGTTAGCGACAGCTAGGTAATAGGGAGATAATTTTATCTCCGCTTTCTTGGCTTTTAAAGCCAAAAAAGCGGAGATAAACCCCCTTGATAATATGCCCCTACATTCTTCCAGAACCACCACGAATCTTGGCAACAGATGTCAGACCTTTAGGTTGGGGAGCAACTATGGACTCCCTATCCAGTTTAGGCCACATGGCCATGGCAGAAACATGCAAGTCGTCCAATTGCAGAGATCTCTCAGCTGTCCTCAGTGCTTTGTGCCACTTCCAGCATCTATTTCACCACAGAATTATTTGGGTGAGACTGGACAACACAATGACTGATGCTTACATAAACCATCAAGGCAGCACTCATTTGAGGTAATCGAACAAGGTAGTAGAAACTCTGGGATATAGCTGGGCTAATCCTCTGCTTTCAATCTTGACAATCCACATCAAGGGCCAGGACAATATGCAATGCAGATAGGCTGAGCAGGATGTTCTCTTTATCGTAGGTGTTACATCCAAGACAATATTCCTAAAGGTGTGTAAGATATTTGGTACCAAAATTCTGGATCTCTTTGCATCCAAAAACAACTTCCTGCTGCCTCATTTTGTTTTCACGTTCCAGAGAAAAGTGCAAAGGGAGTGAATGCACTTCTAATGAAGTGGCCAAGGAGTTATTGTTTGCTTTCACTCTGTTGGAAATGATTCCAAAGATGTATCTGAAAGTTTAGAAGGAGGAGGTCGAAGTCATAGCAGTGGGTCCTTATCTGTCATGCAGATCATGGGTCTCACTGTTAATGTCTCTGGCAGTCTGTCCTCCTTGTATTTTTCCTCTAATTTCTCTTCCTCAGATATACTCCATCCGTGCTCTTCCTCTCAGTGTGTGTCTGTCGGTATGGAAGTTGAAAGGATAAAACAGCAAAAAATACCTTGTTTTTACATCTGGCTGAGGCAGGATACTAGAAGAAAGTCAACCTTGAAATCCAACTTTAGGCACTGGGCTTCTTTTCAGGAATGGTATTCATAACGCTCAATGTCTCCAATTGGTTGTCCTCTTTCTTTAGTGGTGCAATTTCTTTGGGATGATTTTCAATAAACCTATCGGTATCTACTTTCAAAGCTCTGTAATTTGCAATGAAAGCTTTCTGGGAGTTTAATAACTTTCAAGAGGGTGATTCTTTGTGCACACCTGGTCAAGAGCTTTTCTATCTTTAGACACCTTTACTCTTCTAGAGGACATTCTTGAGATCGTCTGTTAGCTCATTAGGTCTTAAAATATCATCCATTTAAACACTTACTGTCGACAGATTTGTTTTTTTTTAACACTTTATTTTCCAATTTTGCATAAAGAAAAAACATGACAATAAAAATGCAATATAAGGACATGATGCGACATTAGTGAAAGGTCCAAAAGACATATCCAATGCAACAAAAAGTACGTACTAAGTAAACAAAAAGCAATGTGATACATAAGTACTGACAAAAACCCATGTGGTACATACGATGAATAATACAATCCCATGACATAGCTGAAAACAATATATACTGTTGGTGGCAAATACATAGGAAAACCAAAGACATATATTGTATCCATATCTCCACTTCCCATCTCTAGTGTTTACAGAGATCTATCTCACGCCGGTTGGGTCAATGACGGCCTGTACCTGTGAATCCTGCGCTAACTGGCGCCGGGAGATGTAGTCCCTATATCGGCCCCAAATGTCGATTGGCCTGGAAGAGCTGGGGAGTAACGTACTAAATTCCTCGCAGTTCACATTACAAAATGCCAGGCTATTTAACCAGGAGCGGAGCGTAGGAGCGTGTTTTCAGCCCCACAGTAATGCAATCTCCCCTTTGGCCAAAAGAAAACTAAGTGCAGCTAACCTGCGAACCTTCTTAGGAAAGTTCACTACATAACCCAATAATGCAATCTCTGGTAAAGGAAGGAGTAGCAGGGACAATATCTCTCCCAGGGTGGAGTGGACTTCCAGCCAATACTGGTGAATTTTAGGGCAGGTCCAGGTTAGATGGGCAAAGTCGGCAAAGGGGGCTAAACATTTCCGACAGTGGTGTGGCCTGGAATTGTCAATTCTTTGTGCGTGGGCCAGAGTGAAGTACATCCGGCAAAGGAATTTAAACTGAAGGAACTTCTGACGACTTTTCAGAGAGACGTCAGTCGTGGCTCTACAGCAGTGTTCCCACTGGTCATCCGAGATCGGTCAACCCAAGTCTGCCTCCCAGGCAGCCCGAAGCCTCGAGTCATCTATTGGTTTAAGCATCCCACACTGTTTATACAATTTGGAGATCAGGTGCGCACCATCTGGGTTCTGAATCAGCAAGGTGAGGGGAGGGGTCTCAACCGGGGCCAAAGGGAAGGAGGGAAATCCAGCTCTCAAAGCAGAGCACATCCGGGTGAGAATGAATGTGTCCATAAAGGAGCGTTTGCTAAATCGAGTCTCCTCTGTCAGTGAGAATACGTGCCCATCCGGGAACAAGTCTCCGAGGGTATGTATGTTGAATTTCACCAAAGTGCACTCTACCAAAGTTTCCCCGGTGATTGGGAAAAGGGAGGCATTAGGCAAGGGTAAGGCTGGGGAATACAAAAGGTCTAATCCCAAAAGTCTACGCAGTCTAATCCAAGCCCAGCATGTGGTGGAGACTGTTTGGATGTCTCGAGGGTCCCGAGGGAAGCCGGTGGGAAGAAGCGCAGGAAGCCGTCTCGGAAGAACCAGATCTGCCTCTGGCTTCAAATATGGGATGCGCGCGTCCGGATGGAACCAGGCGTATGCGTAGCAACACTGCGCGACTAAATAATACAGATAAAAATCTGGAACACCGAGCCCTCCTCTGTCCGGTGGCAAAGTCAAGATTTTCCAGCTGACACGGGGTGTCTTATCCCCCCAGATCAAGCGAAGCAGAAGAGAATGGAGCTGTGTGAAGAAAACCTTTGTTAGGGGGACTGGAATGTTATTAAAATAGTACAAAAAGCGGGGCAAAACTATTATTTTAATAATAGCGATTCTACCCGCCATGGACAGGGGTAATCGGAGCCACCTGGTGACCTGCGATTCTAATGCACTAATAGCGGAGCCATAGTTAAGGTGGATTACCGAGGAGGTGTCAAGATGAATGTGGACACCAAGATATTTAATTGAATCATCGCACCATTCCAGCAGAAACTCGCACGGCCAAGGCGTGGTGCTGGCAGTAAGTGGGAAAATGACCGACTTGTGCCAATTGATATGGAGCCCGGAAAAATTGCCAAATCGTACAACTTCCCAAATCAACGGGGACAGATTGTCTTGAGGAATTCGGACATACAGCACCGTGTCATCTGCGTACATGGAAAGCAACAGAGGACCTGTGCAAAATTGCAAACCACGTTGCAGATGTTTCTCCTGAAACTGTCTAGCTAACGGGTCCATGGCTAAAATAAAGAGGAGAGGGGACAGAGGACAGCCCTGTGGGGTGCCTCGCAACAAAGGGAAAGGGACAGACAAAGAGCCGTTAAGACATAACCGGGCAATGGGCTTAGTGTATAATAGGGTAACAGTGGCGACGAAACACTCCGGCATGCCCATACGACGCATGACTGAAAGAAAAAAGGGCCATTCGAGGGAGTCGAAGGCCTTCTCCGCATCGAGTAAAATTGCGGCGACCGGTGTGAAAGGTTCAATATGGTGCAACACGGTGAATAACGTCCGGAGATTAGGAGAGGTGGACCTATGGAGAACAAAGACGACTGCAGAGGGGAGATGATAAATTCCATCAATAGCGATAATCTAATGGCAATGACTTTGGCCAAAATCTTGTAGTCCAAATTTAACAAGGACAGTGGCCTTTACGAGCCGCACAACATAGGATCTTTCCCGGGTTTGGGCAGTAAAATGATCACCGCTTCTCAAAATGTCGGAGGGAGGATACCCACTTCAAGGGCCTCGGCATAGACCTCAACCAAGCGAGGCACCAATATGTCCTTGTATGCTTTATAAAAGTCAGCCGAAAAGCCGTCCAGTCCAGGGGCAGAGGCCACGCGCAAGGCATCAATCGCCTCTATGATGCTATCCGAAGTGATAGGGGTCAGAAGGAAATCCTGCATGTAACGCTCTAGATAAGCCAGAGCCACCTCGGATAAATAAGCCTCTTGGCGGCTGGGGTCACCAGAGAGGCAAGAGGAAAAAAGAGTTTTGTAATAGGTGAGAAATAACTCACTGACCGCAGGGGTGGAGTGGATGGGGGAACCATCAGGACCCGTCATAGAGACGATATATGTGGGGCCCCTGGGGGGGGCGTAACGTGTTGACCAATAATCGGCCCGAGCGCTCGCCCTCCCCATACCGACGCGCAACGCATTGTTTATTTAGGAACGATAGTTCCCTATCAGCTATGTCAAGAAACTCAGCACACAATTCCAGCCGTCTGGCAATAAGAGCGTCGGAGGGAGAGGTGAGCAATTTGCGGTCTGCTGCAGCAATATTCTTCTCTACCTGGTCCAAAGTGGAGCGCAAATCGCGAAGGACGCCGGCATGTTTCGAGATACAGACTCCTCTTATATAAGCTTTAAACCCCTCCCACAGGACTGCCCACGTGTCGACAGAGCCAGTGTTTAGGTCAAAATAATCTTCTATAGCCTGTCTGACTTCCTCTCTAAAAACAGGGTCCATCAAGGCACGGCCGGGGAAGCGCCACTGCCGCTCAAAACCGCCAGTACGAGGAACAAATAACTGAAGGAGCACCGGGGAGTGATCGGAAAGGGTGCGTGGGAGAGTCAGGACTGTCCCCAACCAGCCCGCCACCCCGGGGGAGACCAGCCAATAATCAATGCTGGTCCAGGTGTTGTGGAACCCAGAGTAGGGAGTGAAAGAAGGGTGGTGTGTGTGAAGGTGGGACTCCACATCTACCAAAGCGTACTGTGTGCAAATTTCCCGAACGGCCAATCGGGCGTGGCATTTGGAGTCAGGTGTAGAAGCAGTACTGTCCCTAGAGTGGTCCAAAAGAAGGTTAAAGTCCCCATCCAGGATCAGAAGTCCGGTGTCCACAGGGAGGAGACGGGCTAATAGGGAATGGAAAATGGAAGCAGAATCAGTGTTCGGGCCATACACGTATACAAGGGTAACCCTATGCCCCATCAGCAGACCAGTGACTAACAAAAACCGTCCCTCGGGGTCCTGGTGGTACAATGTGCAAACTGAACTCTTTTGTGTACAAAAATGGCTACACCCCGCGAATACGTGCTATAGTTAGAAAAAAACCTGTGTGGGCCCCACCCAGAAGCCATTGAAGTAACACCTGTGCCTGCCAAGTGGGTCTCCTGCATAAAGAGGATATCTGCTTTGTGTCGGGCTACATAATTCAAAACCTGTCTGCGCTTCCTATTATTATTCAGGCCACATACATTCCACGTTAACAACGAAAGCCCGGAAGGACCGGGCACATTTCCTAACTGTACTATATATACTGTAACAAAAAAAGGAAGTCAGTGTAAAAATGCATCACATCAAATAAAACAAACATCATCTCCAGCAAATTGGAATATCCATCATTAAACAAAACATAGTCCTCCCACCACCCTCCACCCAACCTCTCACTCCCCAGGAAGAAGAACACCCAAAAATAAGAACCCAAAAAACAAACCATGGAGGTATTCACCATGGGGCATGGCAACGACACGCCAGTCGGGCAAATCTGCAATCAGACATTATAATAAACGGAAAATGGGAAAAAATTTGAAAGATCCATGTCAGTAGGACACCACAAAGGAGCATTAACAAAAAGAACTGCACTCAGCCATTCCCTGGTGGGGAGAAAAGGTCCATGCTGGACTGCGATGCCTGCATTGATGGAGAACCGGACCGAGACCCACTCGCCGCCCCGCTGTTGTCTTTCTTGAAGTCGCGAAAGAACTCCTGCGCAGCATTCGGAGTGTCGAAGATCCTAGATCTGCCATCAATGTCCACCTTGAGACGAGCCGGATACAGCATTCCGTAGCAGAGCCCCAGATTTCTAAGCATGGCTTTGACACTCTGATACTTGCGCCTGGCCTCCTGTACCATGACGGTGAAATCTGGAAAGAAAGAGAGCCTGTTCCCCTGCCACTGGATCTCGCCCATCTCGCGGGCTGCCCTTAGGGCAGTGTCCCGGTCACGAAAGTTCATAAGCCTGGCGACGATTGGTCTGGGAGGCAATCCAGGCTTGGGGCGGGGGCCAAGCATCAATGTGCACGCTCGACAACAAATCCCTGGGTGAAGGATGCTCTGCCAAAAAGATCAGAAAGAAGCTGTTCCACAAACGAGTCCATGAGGCCAGTGGCCGTCGTCTCCGGCACGCCGAGAACACGTATGTTATTGCAGGGCCCCCGGGCCTCCAAATCCTCATTTTTTATAGCCACTACCTTAAGGATCTTCTCAACCCTCTCCAGCCATTTCAAAGAGGAGGAAGCCCCATCTTCGAGGTCCGAGACCCTGGATTCCACCAAATCCAACCTACGGTCGTGGCCCTGGACCTTTACGTTCATGTCGGCGAGTTTCTTGTCCAGATCATCAAACCGAGGGTCCAGAGTAAGCATGGGCGAATTTTGCAAATTCGCGATCCGCGAATTTGCGGATTTTTGAATTCGCGATCCGCAAAAGTCGCGAATTCGTGTGAATTTGTAGATTTTTTTATTTTTGCGTGTTCGCGGGTGTTCGCGGGGCGCTCTGCGTGTTCGCGGGTGTTCGCGGGGCGCTTTGCGTGTTCGCGTTTTTTTTTTTGCCTGGTTAATCACTGCCACCCTCTCGTTTTTTATGCCCTTCTGCCCTCTGTACCACTCGTTTCTGTGCCCTTCTGCCCTCTGCTCCACTCATTTTTTGTCCCCTTCTGCCCTCTGTCCCACTTTTGTGCCCTTCTGCCCTCAGCCCCACATAGAGTGGCGCCGGCAAGCTGCCAGCGCCATTCTAAAATAGCTACAAAGAGCTTCAACAGGAAGCACTAATAGATAAAGTAAAGCAGGTGCTCGAGTTGAAGGTCAAATTAAGTTACACAATCATTAATCACCCCAAGTTTGGGGTGATTAATGATTGTGTAACTGAATTTGAGCTTCAACTCGAGCACCTGCTTTACTTTATCTATTAGAGCTTCCTGTTGAAGCTGACTTTTGTAACTATTTTAGAATGGCTCTGGCAGCTTGCTGGCGCCATTCTAAAAGAGTTACAAAAGTCAGCTTGAACTTTTGACCCAATCCGTTCCGCTCGCGGATTTTGCGGGAAATTCGCGAATCTCGCGGATTGCAAATTTACCGAAAATCCGCAAAATCCGCGAGCGGAACGGATTTTCCGCCCATGCTTAGTCCAGAGCTTTGAAAAACCAAAGGGGATGATGGACGGAGCGTTGACAATACAAACACTCACCCCCAGTCAACTGATCTGGGTTTAATCCATCACCGTTCTTTAGCTCACTCCGCCACCCCAGTTCAAACATGGCCATATGCAAATCAGTCTGACCCTGTGCCTCATGGGAACAGTCCAGCCCGAACTGTCAAGCCATGTCTTCCCTGGACCGGAATCAAGCTTCCCAGGACCATTTTCTGGCATTACAGCCGTCTTCAGCCGGGCTTGCTTGAATCCAGTCGCAAAGTGAGCAAGGGACTCACGTCTGAGCATACCCTGCCAACTTAGGGCGAACAAAGAAAAACCAAAGGGGATGATGGACGGAGCGTTGACAATACAAACACTCACCCCCAGTCAACTGATCTGGGTTTAATCCATCACCGTTCTTTAGCTCACTCCGCCACCCCAGTTCAAACATGGCCATATGCAAATCAGTCTGACCCTGTGCCTCATGGGACCAGTCCAGCCCGAACTGCCAAGCCATGTCTTCCCTGTACCGGAAGCTTTGAAGCCCGTCCTCATTTCAGCCAGCATGGCAGGAACCAGTCGCATCCTGAGGGGGTGCATCCTCTGTGGCGAGTCCACTGCAGCATCCGACGTAGCACCAGGAGTCTTATCGAATTGAAGTATGGGCTGCCTGGGGTCCTTTTTAACCATGGTGGCAAACAAGATGTTCAAGACTTGCGAGGAAGCCAACCAATAATCAAACCTCTGAGTAGGCCACGCGTAGTAGAACAAGGAGGTACCGCCAGGCCAGGTGGGCGAAGGCAGGAATGCAAAGCCACAATCTCAGAGGCCAGACAGGGAAGCCCGCACGGGCAATAGTGCAGGCGCAGTGAAGGCCACGATGAAATCCGGGCAACCAGGAGGGCAGCAGACCAGAAGGAGAAGGATCGCCACCAGGAAGGAGCAGCAGGAAGACGGGACCGGTACTGCACTAGAGGCAGGAGTTGCAGTAGTGTCCACAGGACAGGACAACCAAGCGGGGGCACACCGCAACCAGCTGCGGCAGGACGCGGTCAGCGATCACAGGTCGCAAGAGGGCCAGAGAGCACGGCAACCAGCCAGGAAGGGCAAGAGGTCAATGTGGGCACAGCAAGCAGGATAGGCCGCTTGTTGCAGAGACCAGGCAGCCACCAACCAAGCCTGGCGATCGGTACCACAGGAGCGGCCCAGAGGTGCCCCAAACCGGAAATGAGGGGGAGCCAGACAAGGCTCCCAACCCAGCCGGCAACGGAGCACCCCCCCAGGCAACTAGGGGGGGGGGAACTCAACCGCCCACCGCCGTGAGCCCACCACTGTTACCCGAAACCCACCCGACCCCGAATCACCTCCCCCGCAGCCGGCACTCAGGACTGGCACACTCCCCTACTCGAGGCCCCGGCTCCAGAGAACGCGGTAGGCCCGAAGGCCAAGAGGTCCGCTCTGGCAGCGGGGGCCGGGCAGGAGAGCAGCGGCCAAGCAACGCCCATGAGAGTAGGCCCCAGGGCAGGCGGAAACAGGGACTGCGGCAAGGCAGGGGGCAGCAAGGGGCGCAGACTCACCCTGTCCCCGGCGGCACCACGGCAAAGGATTGTAGCCTGGAGCTGGATCCCGGTGACATCAGGCGGCTGCGGCGTCTCGGGCAGCTCCTCAGTGGCTAAAGCGGCATCTCCAACCGGCGTGGAGGTCCACGGCAACAGGAGGACGGCACAGGCATAGAGAGGGGCCCTCTCACATCAGGATCGGAGCTGACGCAATCGGCCGACCGGCGGAGCTCTAGTCGGAAGCGGCCATCTTGGTCGCCTCTGTAGCTACGCCCCCTACTGTCTACAGATTTGGAATGTGTATCCTAAAGGTCAAATTTGTAGTAGTAGCAATTAAATCTGTTCGAAGGTCGAGTGAATTATCCTCTTTGCTGTGTTGTTTACCTTTTTATACCTTCTTGAAGATGGAGGGATATCAAGACGCAATTCTTCAAAGTTAACTTACCTTGTCATTTTTCCAAAAGATTGTTTTACTTGTCTACTGTCCTTGTCCTTCTTCAGAGGAAGAAAGATTGATTCTTTATTTGGATGTTAGTATGGGATTTTCTATTAATTTTTATAGATCCTACCTATTTACAAAATTAGACAGTCTGTTCACCCATGAGACTGTCAGAAGAGGCAAGACAGCTTCAAAAATAACTCTGAGCAGATGGTTTAAATGGAATGTTCTGTTGTCTAATGCAGAACAAGAAGGACCAGCTCTAGGGAGTATATAGGAAAGAGGAACAATGAAAGAGTCTCTTGGGCTGCGATTCAGGGAATTCCCCTACATGAGATATGTAGGGTGGAGACTTGGTATTTCTACAGCACATTCATTAAACATTATTGCTTCCAAAGTGCAGTTTATATGGAGGATAATTTTGTTTTTGGTGTTTTGTGATTCTCTGCAGTTTAATTTTATTATTTCTTGATAAGTGTATGAAATAGTTACATTTTTTGCTACTCATTGAGGTTGTTTGCTACTCATTGAGGTTGTTGTTTGTGCATTAAAGTCCATGGGTGTTGTATTACATGTTGTATAATTTATTTTGAGTACAAAGGCCTGTATTGATTTAGTGAACCTTGTGAAGTGAGGACGCGCGCCATAGAGGTGATGGCTCAACTTCTTACCAGTAATTTTGATCACTCTTAGCTCTTCCCTCCTCATCCCAGTAATTATTTGTGACCCTCCTTCTGAATGGCAGGCCTTTGATGGGGCTTGCGGATACAGAAGTAGTCTATGAATTGGCATTCCTCTTTTGTTTTCTCTCTTTTGTAGGTGGGATTCACTTCAAGAAGTAATGACACTGACGAGGATGAGTAGGACTAACAGTAATGAAGATTACTTGTAAGTAATCCAGTCATTCCAGGACAACAAAATCAGTTTGCTCACATGGGCTGATCTACCACGATTTGTGCAATGCAACGCCGTGCAAAAACCTACTCTGTTACATTACGCAAGCAGCAAAAAATTGTGCTGCAACGAATTTATGATATGTTACATGCTGAATATGTACTTGTAAACAGAAACGTAAATAGTGCTACGTTTGTGTCCTGCTAAACAAAATGTAGATTTGTGCCACAGTTAAAGGAATAATGAGCAATGTCTTGTTTGAGTTCTGTACCTTAGAAACACCCTCGAGTACAAATCACTTCACACAGATGACGGATGGGCATATCACGTAGTTTTTGTAATTTTCAGAAAACAACACACATTATCAGTCTAAATCTCATGTATTTTCCATTTCATGTTTGATCCTGTTTTCGGTTTGTGCTATTGTTTTGGCTAAATGTACAAAAGGCGTAGCTGTCGCAAATGGGGAATCGGGCCATTTGCGACTACTAAATACCCTTTTGACTTGTACTAACCCTATTTTTGGAGTCTGTAACATACTACTCGCTTGTTTTGCGAGTCGGTAACCTACTACTCGCAAAATAGAGTTTGCGAGTCAGTATAAATAAGGGGCGTGTCAAGGGTACCCCTTCCTAAAAGTGAGTTGCAGGGAGATGTATGAATGTTTTGCAACTGGATTGCGGTCACAAACATTTACAGTTTCCCAGCTACTACAAGGAGGTGGTAAGCCTGTCGCAATCATGAAGGGGTCTTGAATAGGTGTGAAAACGGGTTTTAAGAGCAGGTAGTGGTCCCACGGACCACCACCTACTCTTAAAAAACAATAGTGAAACATTTCATTTTTCTTTTTCATACTCAGCCCCTTTTCCTTTAAGGAAAACCGGACGCATTTTTTTTATTGCTGTATTTAAAAGCAAATACAGACATAGTGGTCTGCTGCCCCCAGCATGCCCCAATCCTTGTGTTTTTAGCAATTCCCAATGGGTCGCAAATTATGACCTACCTCATGAACATTGATGTGTTAGGTCAATTGCGACCCCATTAGGAATCGCAAAATGTGTCTGGGACACATAAGTACAACGCATGTTGCGACTTCCTAATTGCGAATCGCAAAAAGTTGCAATTAGGAACTTGCAAAATGAAGGAGTCATATATATGGCCACAGGTCATGCTACTTTCAAAGACAATAGTTGCTATGGATTTGCGTAAATCACAGTAGGGCAGTCTGCACGCTTATTGTCCGTTACACGCAGTTTGCATGAATTTTAAAGGATTTTGTGCTACACTATGCTGTGCAGTTTACAGATGTGCTTGTGTTAACTTTAGGAGTAACATTCCCCCTCTGCATGAAAGCTGTACGGCGCTGTTTTCATATTTTAGCATTGATTTGCATCAAATCAACACCCAAGCAAAACAATACAGCATCGAGGCTGGAATCTGCCTCTAAAGTCCATTCCAGGAGATACAGAAACCCTGAACCCACAATTCAGGGCTGGAGTCACTGCATTCAGACTGCGCCTATCCCTGCCCACAAGGCTTCACACCCACCAACCCATATTTGATTCTCCTGCACATTGTAAATGTTAAGGATTACAATAAAGACCCATTTTGGTACTAACTCAGTAGTGCAGGACTAGCTGTTGCTGAAACAATGAGCACCAAGCGCCCTATTATGGATTGTGATTGTTTATGCCCGAGCACCTTTTAAAAGGTGCGCCAGGTGCAAACAATCACAATGCGCCCTATTATTATGTATGCACTGCCCCCAGGGCAGCCGCGAACTCGTGTGAAAACACGGAGCAGCTGTTCCATTGTTTTCACAGTGCAGGCGGCATCCCCCATGCACTTTTCCAGGGTAATAGAGATCCCTTTGCAGGCGGATGCAGTCAGTGACTGCACCCGCCTGCAAGGCAATGTCTGGGGGGTCCATAGGACCCCCTTTACCCCCTGCAGAGGGCTGCTGTCAGGAGGCGCACGGACAGTGTGCCACTCTTTACAAAAGTGTCTTTTGGTACTGTATATATTTTGATCAACTGAAGAAACAGTATACCATTTTGTTGCCGAGAGTGGATTGTATTATATTGTATATATATATATATATCCTCATGATTTAAAATGAAGATGATGGATTAAAAAGCATATGATTCACTATTTGTATTCTCTCTTGATGAATTGAAAATTCATGTTCACTTTAGTGACGATCCTTCAACTGTGAAGTTAAAATTTAAAATAATTCGCCTAAGGAATATTGTTTTTTGTTATTACCTTTTAAATGGCGCACTGTCAGTGTGCCTCCTGAGGGCTGCTTTGACTCTGTGCCCACTTCTGCAATAGGATTGGTAGGGTGAGTGAGGGATTGGGTAAAGGTGGTGTGACATTGATACCATCACAGTAAAATCAGTAGACCTTTACAATCTCAATTGTACATTTGTTCCCTAGTATCATCACACATAGGTTAGACTAATTCAATTTGTTAGGTCCTATGGTGTGAAGGTGTGTTGTAGTCTACTTTTGACCCCGCTTGAAGTTAAGGGTTAATCTCGCCTCATGTTGGGGTCTTCCTCAGGACAAAGTGAAATAGGAGCACATTTTGAGAACGGTCTACGGTTGAACCGTCTACTGGGGGGCCGTCATGCGCTCCTCCGGGCTTAGGGCAGTGCTCATGCGTTAGTGGGTAAAGTTCCCATCCTCGTCCGGGATCTACTTAAGGTTGGTATCCGTAGATTACCATCGAATTCATCCGCATATTACACTGACTTCGGCAGTTGCGATGGCATTGACCAGAATGCGGGGTCGAAACGTAGACTACAACACACCTTCACACCATAGGACCTAACGAATTGGATTAGTCTAACCTATGTGTGATGATACTAGGGAACAAATGTACAATTGAGATTGTAAAGGTCTACTGATTTTACTGTGATGGTATCAATGTCACACCACCTTTACCCAGTCCCTCACTCACCCCACCACTCCTATCCCTTCCTAAACCTCCTGTTTTCTTTGAGAGCACTACTGAAGTAATGACTTGATAATTACGTTTATAACTTTGATTGTTAAGAGTTATTATCTATGTGAAAAATTAATTGTGATTTATACGCTAGAATAATAAATGCAATTGGACTTTGAATCATGAGAATCCTTATGGTTCAGTTTATTAACTATAGCAATGAATGATATGTTTATGTGGTGAACACCTGTATGGTGGAATACAGGCACACAAGAATAATTGTTCAATAATTGCTTAAACTCGGACCATGTTTTTGTACTTACTTTATGACCCAGGCCACGAGTTTTCAGGGCACACCCCGTTGAAACTCAACACTTCTGCAATATGGCGCGGGCGCAGAGTCAAAGGAATTCCCATGAGGGAACGCCCTATGAAGGTAGCCCTGGTGCTTTAAGTGTGCCAGCGCTATTGGTATTGTAGAAGGGGACAGGCAAACATCTGCCCCCCATTCTATAATACCAAAGTGCCCCAGGGGCGCACAAAGCAGGCGCAAACACCTGTTGTGCCCCTGGGGCACTTATTGTAATACGGATCCAGTTATTTATATAAATAAGATTTACTTTTTTGTGCTTATTGGCAAACTAAACATTTCTACTGCAAATGCTATTCAGAGAGAGTTATAAAGCAGTCCATCAGATAATAAAAAGGACCACTACAAATATATGGCAATAGATGACTAAATGATGGTATCAGGAAAGGCAAATAATGCAGGAAAATGCAGCACCTTCTGTGGCAATGTTATTACGTTATTACGTTATTTTAGCACAATATTGTCTGGGCAAAAGGTTTACCTTGTAAGAACCAGTTCAACGGCAATCAGTAATAGAAAGGGGACCGGCACAGGTGTCACGCAGGACGGGCCATAGCCAGATGATAGGGACAATAAAATGTAAAAACATAAAACCACTTACCTTGCGCTCTGTGCATCACCACCGAGTCGGCAATGTGGTGAGCGGAAGGTAAGTGGTTTTATTTATTTTTTATTTTATTTCCCTATCCCTTCGTCTGCTGGCTTGACGCCCCCCTGCCGCCCTGCCCTGCTTACCTGCATCGGCTGCAACTGTATGTCTTCATCCACTTCAAGAATTGTCGTGAACATGGGCTTGCTATCAACCGGGATGCTGTCTCAGATCCAGGGTGAGTAAAAGGAGAAAGCCTGCCTTCAGATTGTTTACCTTATTGCATCTTTTGGTATTCAGTCTGGAAATGTCTTATCTCCTGGTGATGTGCTCATCTCCATAAGTAGTTTCTGGGTCAGGTGTGTTAGGTGTTATTCCTCATGGCCTTGTTGGTAATGAAGCTGGTCTTAAAGATTATATAGACCTAAGGGAGAACCATTGTAGTTTCTTTATTGGTGATATGGTCAAGCCCTTGATAAGATGTGATGATGGGCCTGGTAAAGCAGCAAGCAAATGTGCACAAGGGTGGGACTGATGCGGTTTTACTTTTGTGGATCTTTGATGCGTGTGGTGCAGGATGCCCTTTGGTGGAGTAAAGGATGCGCTAGGAATGACAGCAAGAAGGTTGGTAACACAATAGGTAAAAAGTGACCACCACTTGGATAGTGTTTCTGGATTCCGGCTAAGGATAGGATTTTTTGCTGCACAGAAGGGTCGGCTAATTACAAGTGGTATGGTTTTTCTTGGCAAAGTGGGTGCTGAGGGAAAGGCTGTGATTAATTCAGGGGATGTTGCCTTTGCCAAGAGTTAAGGGGAGAATCCATCTTCACCATGTTAGGTAGTCAACCCTGAAACAGGCCTCATTTGCTGCTGTTGACAATAGAGATTAATTCAGTCTTTACTGAGTGTGGTTTTTGATAAACACTCAAAGAGGTGAGATTCTTCTGACCAATTAATGTCCTTCCTCTTGGGGACTTTCAAATACAGTGGTTTGTTGTACTTTGGAATCTTGAATTTGCTGTAGACCAAGACATCTCAAAGACTTTCCATGTGGATTGAAGATCACAGTGAGGAGGGTGGATCCCTGTGGGACTCCTTGAGATATCAGCAGTTGTCGGGTTCTCGAATTGTCTATGTGGAGGAGTTTGTTGTAGACATTGAAGGAAAATCAGTATGGTGCCATGTTGCCAAATCCTTTGAATGTTAACATGATGACAAACAGGCCCTGAGAGTCAATGATACTGAGTGCATCCAAGAGATCAAGCAGGCTCAGGTGATAGGACTCGCCATTGTTATGTAAAGGGTAGCATCCTTGCAACCCCACCTCAGTTACACTCAAACACAGTCACACCGCATCCAATCAGGGGAAAAAGGCATCACTGCACTCTGCATCAATCCATTTTTTGCCACTGCACTCTACGCCACTCCACTTTGCACCACTCTACACCACTGCACTCTTTCCCACTCTGCTCTACGCCACTCTACTCTACATCACTGCACTCTATGTCAATCTACTCTGCATCACTACACTCAGCACCACTGCACTCCACTATGCACCACTGTAATCTACACCACTGCATTCTACGGCACTGTACTCTACAACACTATACCATTCAACACTCTATGGCAATGCAATCTACACCTGTCCACTTTACTGTACTCCACTGTACGCCATTATAGGCAACTCCAATCTATATCGCTCCAAAACACACCACTACTCCACTCCACTCTACAACACTCTACACTACTCCACTCCACTCTACAACACTCTACTCCACTCTTCAACATTCCACTGTACGACACGTCACGCGTTCTCCTCTATGCTTCAAACTGTTAGCCATGCTGAACAGCAGTGACAGTTCTGTACAACATATTGCTAAGCCCCAATAGCTCATGCATAGGCAAGACCTATTGGCTTTACCAATGCTTGTTTCAGTTTGAAATGCAGAGTGCTTGGACTTCTCAGCAGCGACACTATATTTGTTTGATTACAGGGATGCAATGCCTTCAGTAGGAGAGTACTTGAACTTCTGGTGGTTGAATGCCTGGACTTCTCAGAAGGGATGCATTCATTTTAACGGGAGGGTACTTAAACCTCTCATGGGAGAGTACCAGGATTTACCAGCAGAGATACAGCACTTGTAATGGGGGAGTACCTGTGCTTCTTAGCAAGGGTTTAATAGCTTTAATGGGAGTCTACCTGAGCTTCTCAAGGGAGAGTATCAGGATTTACAAATAGAGATGTGATACGTGTAATGAGAGAACCACAACATCTCAGCATAGATGCAATACTTACAATGGGAGAGTACCACGACTTCTCAGCAGGGAAGCAATACTTCTAAAGGGAGAGTACAAGCACTTCTCAGTATCAAGCAGATAATCTAGGATAGTGAGCACCTGGATTTATCTATTTCCATTTGAAGCACTCTTTATATATGATACAATTGGTAGGTGTTAATTTGTGCTGTCAGTGATTTTTAACCCCTGCAATAATTTCGTGTCTTCAAGTCTTCATTAGGAATTCATAACTTCACTGTTTGTTAAACTGGTCTTCCATGTTTCACTGTTAAAACTGTTCATTGTGAATATAATTTGTAGTCACATGTTTTAATAGCATGAATATCACCTGTGAGGAAAGTGTTTATTTTCAAATTATTATTTTATAATGACCCGTTCAAGAATTAAATTATGACTGAGCAATTGAAATTGAACTAGCAGTCTTACTATGTTATTAAAATAACTATATTTGAGATATACTATTTTATTTATTTACCATACTTTATGTACAAAGTTTATATAATATACCATAAAATGGGTCTGCTTGATGGGCATGCAGTGCCCCATGTGGTACCCAAATGAGCACATAGAAAACGTAGTTGTAATAAAATATATTGTGTGATGAGTAACAACATATTCGGTTGCATGATATATCATAGTAGTGTTCACTTGATTTCAATGCGCACTTGAACTCTGGTCTCCTTTTTAGGTCTGGATTTTTAGATAGCTTTAGTTGTCTCCTCAGTTTACTGTTTCCCCCCCAAAAAAGAATACATAATAGACATAAACAGAGTGGCTTCTGGTCCACTAGTTTCATGCAATGGTCAGTTAAACTGTCATTCACGTTTTGCTTATGCTTACCCCAGCATACAGCGACGCAAGGGGATAGATAGCCCACACAACCGACTGGCTCTCTTCACCTTAAGTGACTGCATAAAGCCTGTGCACATAGCTCACATACAAATTGTTAATTTCTTTTTAGAGACAAAGCTGGTTCAAATGGTGATTTTGTTTTTTATTTGGCTATTTATTTTACCTGCACTTTGGCTGCTCAGTTTGATGGATATTTATTTACTATTACATTAGTAGCAGTGAATATATATACAACTACACATCCTCCATATGGCTGAGATACCCGCCACCCCCTCTCAACACAATCCCCAAGGATGGGAAACCGGAAACAGTTCTGAACTTTTGGAAGGCGGGAGGGAGTGACCCTCCCGGCCGTATTTATTAAAAATATGAAACAAAATCAAAACATTAAAATAACAGTTTCATATTATGTACAATTTCATTTCCACATTACGATGTTTTGCCTAACCTTAACATATTTCTAATACAAAGGTTCTCCTAGCCGAAACTAACATCCTACAAATACATTTTAACTTGAAATTGTACATCCTAACGTTAAGGGCCAACGGCAAGGTCGTAACCGGTGTCAGATCCCTAAACCAGAATTACCCCCTCACTTGCGAGGGGCGACCGCACAGAGGGCTGTACCTCATGTGCACATACCAATTTCCCTTGACTTGACGGGGGCCCCAATGAACTCGACGCCATCTTATGGTCGTCCGAGGACTCGTGTGAGGTGTCTAGAAGGTAGCGTAAACCCCCCTCCCCACCCCACACAACTTACCACATCTGCCGTCGCAGATGTCCTGGCCCCGGGAAATTCCCAGGAGGGGCCCGTAGCCCCTCCTATCCAGGGAGGGGCCTTGACCGCCTTCCCTTTCCTTTCGGCGTCCCATCCTTAGAAGGGACCGCCTCCCCGTTGAGGGGCCAATGGCCACCTCCCCCCGGGCGCTCCCATCCGTAATGGGTGACGCCCCCACCATAGGGATCTTCCAATTACTGCTCACCGATCATGACCTTACCGCCCGACCAAAATAAATACGACATTAACTAGCAATACTAAATTAAAAACAAAACAATAACCGCTTTAAGTATGACTATTGAAACATCATTGATCAACACTGGTGCAAAATACTTTATTCGAAAAACATACTGTAAGGAATCATTCACTTTATTGCATACTGAAACCACACTTTAATCACAACCTGTAAAAAATAGAGTTACCACATCAAAACTTTATTTCAAAACCACTTGCTGTCTCCAGGGGCTGGTGGGTGGGTCAAAATTGGCTCTTCGTTCCGTCTCGAGCTCACCTGCAGCGGGGAGGTGCAGCTTCAGAGCACAGGAACAAGAGGATGCTTCCTTGGCTTGTTGCTCCTTTTATCCTTCTTCGGGCGGGCGTAAACCCGCCTCCGCCCGCCTCCGGGGGCGTGGCTGGCGGCTTCAGTGTCTAGGACAACCCACTCTAGGGCGGGAAAAAGCGCGCCCCGGCTACACCGCTCCGGGCATACCAGCCGAGACTCGCCTCCCGCCCAAGATGGCTTCCCGGGGGGATCGGGGTACTCCACCATACGTTCGGGGGGACCGAGTGGTCGCCCCTTTCCATATGGCTGAGATACCCGCCACCCCCTCTCAACACAATCCCCAAGGATGGGAAACCGGAAACAGTTCTGAACTTTTGGAAGGCGGGAGGGAGTGACCCTCCCGGCCGTATTTATTAAAAATATGAAACAAAATCAAAACATTAAAATAACAGTTTCATATTATGTACAATTTCATTTCCACATTACGATGTTTTGGCTAACCTTAACATATTTCTAATTCAAAGGTTCTCCTAGCCGAAACTAACATCCTACAAATACATTTTAACTTGAAATTGTACATCCTAACGTTAAGGGCCAACGGCAAGGTCGTAACCGGTGTCAGATCCCTAAACCAGAATTACCCCCTCACTTGCGAGGGGCGACCGCACAGAGGGCTGTACCTCATGTGCACATACCAATTTCCCTTGACTTGACGGGGGCCCCAATGAACTCGACGCCATCTTATGGTCGTCCGAGGACTCGTGTGAGGTGTCTAGAAGGTAGCGTAAACCCCCCTCCCCACCCCACACAACTTACCACATCTGCCGTCGCAGATGTCCTGGCCCCGGGAAATTCCCAGGAGGGGCCCGTAGCCCCTCCTATCCAGGGAGGGGCCTTGACCGCCTTCCCTTTCCTTTCGGCGTCCCATCCTTAGAAGGGACCGCCTCCCCGTTGAGGGGCCAATGGCCACCTCCCCCCGGGCGCTCCCATCCGTAATGGGTGACGCCCCCACCATAGGGATCTTCCAATTACTGCTCACCGATCATGACCTTACCGCCACAGGCCGGATAGTTGACCGGCTATCCGGACCCCCCACAAAACTCCTGCCTAAAGGTCATGCTGTAAACTCTTTAACCAAGCTATGAGGTCTCCTATGAGTAACACATTCCCCACCCGGGACAAATGGACCCCATCCTCCAAATACATACTGTCCCCCTTGATACAACCATGAGAAATAGAATGCAATGCATTTGAACGAAACAATCTACTCAATTTGTTATTGACTTTCTTTACCGAATGATTTTTAGCAGACACCGAATTCGCCCCCCGCCACACCTTACGTGGAATCATATGGGACCATGCAATTGTGCACCCTGGAACCCTTCTCGCCAACCAACTTACTGTGGAAAGTATCGCCTCGAGAAGAAGTCGTCTACCAGTGGTCACCAAATCGTTGCCCCCAAGATGGACTATGATTACAGATGGCGGTGACCTTGTCCGCCCTAACAAACTCTCGAAAAAGGATTGAAAATGGTCAATACAGAGCCCGCCCCTTCCGTAGAAGGTCACCCTGTACCCGTATTCCCCAGCCATGTGAATCATGTCACCTGCTTTGAATATGTCCGCGGCACGCCTCACGTATGAGTGGCCCACGACCCACACCACTTTTTCCGCAGCCGGTGATGTTTGACCGCTGGTTCCCAGGTGTCGGGTCGACTGCACAGTCCGCCCCGCCTCGTAAGCTTGCGAAACTGTAAACCAAACAAAAACAAGAAGCGTGAGTACTTGATAGCAGCTTCACAACATATGCAACCGCACATACCTTTTGTAACAATTCGAGGACCAACGCCCCAATCGTTTCACTTTTTCCACACTCAAACCCCTGGCTGTAGCCTCAGTAGCAGCCCCTATCCGAAAGGAATGGGTCCCAAACTCGCCGGGGTTCAAGCCCGCGGCCGAAATTGCCATTGTAAGCACCCGCTGGAACTGAAACCTCGTCAGTGGGGTGGCATCAGCGTGTCTCAACAAGGTCCCCCCCCATGATGCCGCCCTCTGCGCTAAATATTCCTCTACGCAAACAACAGGGCACATGGGAGATCCGGGAATCCGATGTATGACTACGCAATCCCCAATCGCACCCTGATCGGCCTTGGACCTGACAAACGAGACAATCATCGTCTCCCCCTTAACCTGAATGTGCTCTCGGCACAGTCCTCCCACCGTATCCCGCTTGTTCTTCGCCACCAGTTCGCTTACCCGCATCGCCCCATGGAATGCTAACGCAAAAGCGGCCCGGAATAACACTGTTTCATACTGGGATGAACATGTCGCAGGGAGTACGGATAATAACAGGGCCAACCTATCCAGACCTATAGGGTGCCTCTCATCTACTCTGCGACCCTCAAGGCGTTGCCACCCACGTAGCGCTTTCTGCACAACGAAAGACGCTGTCGGGTCCTGGATCCCATGAGCCCTTGCCATGAAGGAAATGGCGGCCCGATGCCTCTGGGCCGTAGCTACTGATTTGCCTGCCTGATGTAAAGACAGCAAAAATTTTACAACAAACTCTTCCTGGCCTCAAAGCTCCCCCCTAGCAGCACCCAAAAAGGACCAATAGGAACGGAACGCCCCTTCATATGCCTTCCTTGTCCTGGGTGCTAAACTCTCTCCCACCAGGTTTTGTAGTTCGGGGCACCGAGAGACCAGAGAGCTTCGGGAAAGGGTGCCGCCACCGGGTCCGCTGTGGGCAGAAAACCCCAGAAGGCCTGCATACGGAAACGAGAAAGCGCATCAGCCGCTTGGTTCAGTACCCCCGGCACATGTCTTGCCCTAAAGAGCACATTCAATTGCATACACAATAACACAATTTCTTTGAGCAATCTCAGAATCCATTTGCATCGTGCTGCCTGACTATTGATACACTCAACCACGGACATGTTATCAGACCAGAACACCACCGAGTGATCCCGGAACCCCTCAGGCCATGTTTTCAGGGCCACCAAAATAGGGAAAAGTTCAAGAAAAGCAATGTTACTCGTCAGCCCGCACTCGTGCCACCATGACGGCCATTTTTGAGCCGACCATTGATTACCGAATATGGCGCCAAAACCTATACTCCCCGCCGAATCTGTCCACAGCCCCAGCTCCTCGGAGGACACCGCCGGCTTGTTCCAGACAATTCGACCATTGAAATCCGCCAGGAATGCCAACCAAATGCGCATGTCCTGTCGAATCTCTGCCGAGAGCCTCGTGCGGTGGTGTCCCTCTTTAAGACCGACCATGGCTTGTGCAATCGAGCGGGAAAAGGGGCGGGCCATTGGCATTACTCTAAGGGCAAAATTCAACTGACCCACAGTTTGCTGCAATTGATGCAAGTCCACCTTAGTCTCCCGAATACATGTTTCAAGGGAGGCCCTGAATTTCCCCACCTTTTCCTTGGGTAGCCGAAAGCAACCTTCTTCTGAATCGAGCTCTATTCTAAGGAACTCGAGCGAAGTTGATGGCCCCACAGTCTTACCTGGTGCCAATGGCACACCAAACTGACTCATCAGGACACAAAATTCTTTTAAAGCCTGTGCACATTCTGGATCCCCGGCTGGCCCCAGGAACAGAAAATCATCAAGATAATGCATAACATGCTGAAAACCCGTCTTTCTCATGAATACCCATTGCAGAAAACAACTGAATTTTTCAAAATAAGCACAAGATATGGAGCATCCCATTGGCATACATTTATCCATGTAATAGCGACCCTGAAACATAAAACCAAGGAGACGCTGATCGTCTGGGTGTACCGGGAGCAACCGGAACGCTGACTCGATGTCTGATTTTGCCATCAGCGCTCCGGGCCCCAGGCGATTCAACATGGCGACGGCCTCATCGAAAGATGCGTACCGCACCGAACACACTTCCAGGTCTATCGCATCATTCACGGAAAGACCTCGTGGGGCTGACAAATTATGTATTAGTCTAAACTCACCCGGGTCCTTCTTTGGGACCACTCCTAAGGGGGAACAAACAAAGTTAGCAACTGGTGGTATATCGAATGGTCCGGCAACCCGCCCTTGAGTCACCTCTTTCCCAATCTTTACCTGTACCACCGCCGTATTTTGCAGGACCGACAGTTGGTTCTTACAACGTGCCTTACCCTGAAAATTCCCCACTGGAATGCGGAAACCATACGAAAACCCGTCTCGCAACACCCCAGCGGAGACATGATCCGGGTATTCATTGAGCCAAGGAATCATTGCCATGGTATCAACCGGGGTAGGTAAAGGCACCCCTCGGACTATTTCAGACCTGTTTGGCGCTTCCCCTACCACCGTTATCACCCGTTTTGGCTCTGCACATGGTCTCAGGATGCGAGGACTGTCCACACCCCCCACACTTGTGCCTAAACTTGCATGACCCCTGGGGCCTTGTACATTTTCCCCTATTAAAATTCCAACAGATCCCCTTTTTACCTGCGTTGCCACTCGGCTTCGAGTGATGCTCGTTACCTGCCCCCGTCCGAAAGGGCGTCCCAGACGAATGGCGGGAAAACTCACCCCCGCTACCCCCCGACAATGGTGTCTTTAACATGCCTGAATTCTCCATTTTTTGCCAAGAAATGGAGTCGTAACAATCCCAGGTCAAAGCTGGGTCGTGCTCCTTGGCCTTCCGAAAAACATTATCATAGCAAAACCACTGGTTGCCCTCATATGATTGAGAATACTCCATGATACGTGTCTGATACATGGGCAACTCAGCCAACAACTCAGGCCTTCGTGCCCCCATAATTGAAGTGAATATGCCAAACGCTCTGCCCCAGCTACCTATGTTCTCCTCGACCTTAAAGGCGGCCATCTTTGAGCGCCAAACACTCGGATGCAGAAACTCTTTTTGACCCTTCACATGCTCGATCTCGTAGTGATCGGTAAGCAAAGAAAACATGTTTACATACTTATCAGCCCAAATCTTTTCCTTGACTTCAATTGGAATATGCTGGGCCACTTTCTCTCTCCGTGAGGGTACAGACCCCTCCCCCGCAATCGGCAGTAGCCGCTTACCTGAATTAGAAGCTGTAGTCGCTGCCGAACTCGTGCCCGCTGCGGTTTCACCCACCGGAGCCTGTGGGGGAACAGAAGATGATGCCTTCGCAGCCTCTCTAGATTCTCGCAGTTGCCTCATTACTGCCCTGGCGTCATCTGCCGTGGTGCCCTCACTATCTTTCCCCAACCACGCTGCCAGTTGTGCAGCCAACTCGGGAGGCATATCCCCCTCGTTCACAGGGGTGACTACGACGGGGATCGGTTGTCCCTCCTTCGGAACCGAGATTGGCTCCTCAATCGGTGTATCGGGAACCGGGGCCTCTCCCCCAGATGCCCCCCTCTTGGACCTCTTGCCTCTACCGCTGGGGACTACACCCGGCAATGCTGGCCCGATGATGCGCTTCGGGCCTCCTGCCCCGTTCATTGCCGCCATCTGCTTCTTCATCTCGGCCATATCCTTTACGAGCATGCGGAGCATCTGATCGGTACCGACCAGCTTTCCGACCTTCTTGCTCGGCATTCTCCAACGAAGATATCTGAAAGAACAAGGACAAAATTACAACGCTCAAAATTGGCTCTTCGTTCCGTCTCGAGCTCACGTGCAGCGGGGAGGTGCAGCTTCAGAGCACAGGAACAAGAGGATGCTTCCTTGGCTTGTTGCTCCTTTTATCCTTCTTCGGGCGGGCGTAAACCCGCCTCCGCCCGCCTCCGGGGGCGTGGCTGGCGGCTTCAGTGTCTAGGACAACCCACTCTAGGGCGGGAAAAAGCGCGCCCCGGCTACACCGCTCCGGGCATACCAGCCGAGACTCGCCTCCCGCCCAAGATGGCTTCCCGGGGGGATCGGGGTACTCCACCATACGTTCTGGGGGACCGAGTGGTCGCCCCTTTCCAAAAGGTGTGTGGCCGTATTTAAAGATAGCAGTAAATATACTTATGGGGATTTATGTTCCCTCTGCTCTTTTAGGTTGTTGTTAAAAAGTGTAGAAGTGACGTCGTAAAGTTATCAGGCTGCTCAATGTAAACAGCTCCCAATGCTCTGCTGTTTTATTGATTACATAACATACAAGATGTCCAGATAGAACGTTCATGACACGTAAATGAGTGAACGCGACCTTAGACTACAATTCCAAAGTCTGTGTGATTTATTTCACTTTTCTTTTAGCTTTTTTAAAAACAATGTTATGCCATTATTTTCATGTCATATGTCGGGCACACTTTGTTTCAGTAAACAATTATTGTTTCGTGTTCACTTACATAGAAATCATACATGAACCAATTGTGATACAACACAGTGAAAAACAATAAGACGATATAATAAATGTGCAAAACATTCCAATTATAATATGTAATGCAATACAAGTGACCAGTCCTTTCTTCAAATTACACTAGGCGGACAAAGAAACATTCGTTAACAGAGGCTTCTGCCTGCGGTCCTGCCTGTGCCAAACGCTATGGGATTAAAAATGTCAAAGGGTGTTGTCTATGCGGGGAACGAAAAATGTATAATATTCTCTTGTGGCATACCCTGTGTATCTTAACCCATTAGCTGGAGTCAACACGTTTCGAACCCCATCTTGCTGGGGGGTTCTCCTCAGGACTAGGACTCGGTATTGAAGACTGCTACTTTGCCGAAGTATCAGAAATTCTTTAATTCAAGGGAGAAGGCTTCTTTTTGCCGATGTAGCTTAATTCACACAAAGGTACCGGCATTGTATTTGAAAGAGTAAGTCTCTATGCGTTAGTCACTTCTTTTTGCTTGTTTCTTCTTGAGTATTCTGCTGGAAGAAATCAAACACAACAGTGTTCACGGGTGTCTGATCAGATTCACCTGTTTGAACTTTTCTGGGTTGAATTACTCACCATCAACCCAGAAAAGACCAAAATTGGGATTTTTGGGCACTAAAAGAAAAGAAAGAACTCCACCTCATGCATCATGGGGCCCAAGACCATCACTATGGCAGCAAAATATAATTATTTGGGGATGTGGTTCTCTGAATCTGCTCAACATTCTGCCTATAAAAGTTTGCTAAAAAAGAAATCAACTCCTGACCTTTACAAACTAGCCAGTCTCAACAAGAAATTCAACAGCTCTTCTGCTGCAGCAATAATTAATGTTACTCAGGCCTCCCTTCTCCCAGCACTACAATATGGCCACAAGGCTTTTCCTGTGCTTGTTTGGGACGCCTTGATCATGCTCAGTGTGCCAGTTAGAAGAGGATCTTCCAACTGCCTAAATACCTCGGTAGATAGGCCTGGTAAATAAAACACTAAGAAGTGTAGCGGACTTTCTGAAATTCTACATACGCATACTGAAATCGCTAGAGAACTCCATCAAGGCCTCGCTCAGAGTCATCTTCGAGAAACCGGGAACTCAATGGAACAGACAACTACAAAGGGCAGTTGCATCCTTTTCAATAGATCCAGCAGCCCTCGCCCTTGATTCCATTACCTTGCCCTTGATTCCATTACTTTCATTACATTGAAAAAGACAATCAACAGACTGGTACAGCTAGTTTCATTTCAGCAGAACTAGCCTCTCTAAGGCCCTCAGTGATCTTACACTCTTTAAACTCTTCCTACATGGTGGGAAGATTCCAGCCTTTTTATCTGTCGCCATCAACTGCAGAGTGCATAGAGACATTGGGCCTGATTAGGACGTCGGTTGGAATTGCCACTGACTGACATCCCTGCGGTTACAGACCGACCTAGGGTTAGCAGTCCGAAACCACAATAACGATGCAACCGCACATGGCGCGGTCGCAGACCCCCATTTCCCTATGGGAGCTTGTGCGGTGTTCCCGCAGTGAAATGGGAGTCGCTGTAAATTCCTGCAACTCATGGTGCAGGGATTTACAGTGGGGTATCATAGGTGCCCCCTCAGCCCCCTACCAAAGGCTGGGGAAGAAGGGAGGCCTGCTATGGGCCCCCAAATTCGCTTTCCGACAGGCTTTTCATGTCAGAAAGCCCATCATGGAAAGCCTGTCAGAAGCTGAAATCATAATCCTGACTGCAGAAACGCCGTCCGTACGGTATTATGCGACGGTTTTGACTGACCTACAGGCTCCTTAAGCCCATCGGAAGCCAGTCGTTTTGACTGCCCATTTTTCAAATCCAACTGCCGTCATTGTCATATGGCGGTCTGATATGAAACCTTGGTTGTTGGTCGGAAAGCCCGTTTTGACTGGCCATTTTTCAAATCCAACTGCCGTCATTGTCATATGGCGGTCGGATTTGAAACCTTGGTTGTTGGTCGGAAAGCCCGTTTTGACTGGCCATTTTTCAAATCCAACTGCCGTCATTGTCATATGGCGGTCGGATTTGAAACCTTGGTTGTTGGTCGGAAAGCCCGTTTTGACTGGCCATTTTTCAAATCCAACTGCCGTCATTGTCATATGGCGGTCGGATTTGAAACCTTGGTTGTTGGTCAGAAAGCTTCCGACCTACGGTCGGAGGCTTTCCGACCGAAATCCAAATTCAGCCCATCATGTACATGCCTACCAATAGTAGATTTTAACCCGGTATGGGTCAACCAAGACAATGGAGGGGCCTTCAGGCTATGCAAAATCAAACGAGAATCTTGGCTTTACCTTCTAAGCTGCTGCCCCGCGATTGATAATGCAAGGAGAGTCCTACTCAAACCAATCATTTTTACAAAGGGGGTCCACACTTATGCAGAGGCATCTTCCTTATGTCTTTCCCAAATCAGCGCAACCACTCTATCGGCAAAATATTCAGAGACTCTACATCCACATCCTGGATCTTCCCAACCCATGCATAAAGTAAAAAAATGTATAACTGATTACTACCCTAACAATCTTGGAGTCACCCAGCCCTGCGCTATGGGCTCTCTCCCCTACTAAACTTCTTATGGGTGCCATTTCATGATTACACCATTTGCTCAGCCTAAGTTTACATCTGCTGGCTGTAATTCCTGTATGAATAACAGTCTGGACTCCCTAACCAACCTGCTGAAATTTTAAGTAAATACTGTAAGTCACACCAATTTTAGGATCTTTAAAGTGATTTTCAATCTAATGATTACATTAAGCACCAAACCTTTACACTGAGAAAAAACAAACAATCAGGCCTCCTTGAGAAGCAAGCTTAGCCACTCAACTTATATCTTTATAGCCGAATGTAACCAACAGTTTCAGAGAATATGTACCTCTCGTATATTTACTACACTGTATTAACTTTATAAAATGCTTTTATTCCTTTAAACAGTACAAATAGAAATCAAATAGTACGGTGTTTTACATCATGTAATGATTTTTTTTTCAGTTCATAAAGAATTTTATTTGGTACAAAAGAAGGTATCAATAAATAATGCATGAAAAATGAAAGGGTAACCAAAAGAAGGGAGAAAGAAAAACTAAAGCAAACAGGAAAATACTACAATAGAATCAATTACATAAGCTAATCATGGGTAACAAGGCTAAACACAAATGCTATAATGATTAAACATATGATCAAGGTAGAATACATATATATCAAGTGATAATAAAGAAGGGAAGGAATGCAAGGGAATTCAAGGAGGTTTGGGGACCTCTTGTTGGAGAGGCTGTGAACGAAATGAACGGAGTGCACAGTTATCCAGATACAGTACAACAGGAAGCCATAGCTCTGCTCTTTTCGAAGCCATCTGGATAGGGAAAACAAAAGTGGTATCCAGCTTGTGGTTATGACAAACATTATACCACGATGCTTTGAGGGAAATGTTGGATGAGGCCTTCCAATTAATGGTAATCTGCTGAAAAGCAACAGCCAACAATAAATCAATAATACGTACATCAAGTTCAGAGTCCTCCCAGCAAGGGGAAAGGCTTCCCAAAAAGATGTGGGCGTGTGAAAAGGGAATGAGAGTATGAAAAATTACATTAATTTGAGCCCACACCTGTATCCAAAAGTCGTGTACAGACTGGCATAGAAATAACATGTGAAACAAGGTAGCATTCGGGGAGGAGCAAGACCAACACACATCTGGAATAGTAGAAAATCGCTTATTACGGGTAAAAGGTGTGAGGAGCAGTCTGTTGTACACAAAGAACATAGATTGCGTTAGGGTCGCCGCTCTAGACGACTTACGAACCTTAGTCCAAGTCTTGTCCCATAAGGATATAGGCCATGTTGTGGCAAGGTCACATTCCCACTGCTCCTCCACCTTAGACTTAGGCCTAATAGACTCATTGGAATGAAGGTATTTGTAGATGGCAGAAGCCTTAGAGGTGGTGCGGAGAAGAGAGTGTAGGCGTGCAGCAGTAGTGGGGGGGGGGGGGATGATGCCTGCGTCTGCAAAAGTCGGGTGTATGTAGCCAACACCGTCGTCCTGAGCAGAAGGTATTTGGAGGCGAAGGATGCAGGCAGATCAAAGGACAAGCGAAGAGTTGGGAAAGGCAAAAAAGGTAGATTGTGAGAATAGTTGCGACACCCAGATCAACCCCCTTTGCCTCCAGGATTTCCAGTAAAAGGGTTTGTTGTGGATTAGGAGATGTGCATTGTGCCAGATACTGGAAGAGAGGAAGTCAGCAATGGTAGTAGGGGGGGCATGAGTAGAGGATAAAAGGAGTTTGGTAGTGAATCTGTGAATGGGCATGGAAATGGAAGAGGGCTTACGGGAAAAGGAGATGTACTCAGCAAAAGAGAAGGGGGACAGGAAATGGCGTTCAACCTTAGCCCATAAAGGACAAGGAGAAACGGGATCTTGCAGCCAAAAAGATGCCTGCCGCAGCAAGAAGGCTTTTTGATAAGCTGGAAAGTCTGGAAAATTGACTCCACCTTCCGATGCAGGGCGAATTAGTCTGGCGAGGGACATCCTGGACTTCTTGTTGTTCCATAAGAATGAGGACAAAATTTAATTGATTCTCTTGAAAAATTTGACAGGAATGGGAACAGGGATATTGGAAATTGTGTATAGTATTATGGGGGACAGCATCATCTTAATAGTATCAAGGCAGCCCCACCATGAAAGGTAAAGGGGATGCCACCTGGCAGCTAGATTCGAAATCTTCTGGATACATTTATTCAAGCAGAGGGAGATAGTATCTGAAATGGAGGGAGTGACATGAAAACCTAAGTACTTGATATGTGACAAGCTCCAAGTAAAATTGGAAGCACTAAAATCAGGCTTAAAAGTAAATTTCGTCAGGGGAAAGATTTCGCACTTATCATTGTTGAGTTTATAGCCAGAGATCAGGGAGTAATTCCGTACTTCCTCCAGGAAAGCAGGAATTGAGTCCGCAGGATTGGAGATGAAAAGCAGAATATCATCTGCGTAAGCAGCAAGTTTAATATGGGAATTAGTGGTCTGAAAACCGTGAATGTCTGGATTTTGACGAAGTTTGGATAAAAAAGACTCTAAGGCCAAATTAAATAGAAAGGGAGAAAGGGGACACCCTTGGCGGACGCCTCTGCCAAGATCAAAGAAAGGAGAAATCTGACCATTCGCGCAGACTGCTGCACGCGGGTGGGAATAAAACAGAGAGACCAAAGAAATAAAATTGGGGCCAAAACCAAACCATTTGAGGGTATGAAAAAGGTAAGACCATTCAACCCTGTCAAATGCCTTTTCGGCATCTAAGGCGATCGCAGCGAGAGAGTGCTGTGAACGTGGGGATTTTGTCAGGATATTAAACAGCAACCTGGTGTTATCAGTGATGAAACGGCCTTTCACAAAACCAGATTGTTCTTCACCCAAAAGGTCGGGAAGCAAAAGGTCCAATCGTGCTGCCAGCGATTTAGCAAATATTTTGTAGTCAATGTTGACTAAGGAAATAGGCCTATAATTCTTGCAGTACTTGGCATCCTTCCCCTCCTTGGGTATCAAAGAGATATGAGCATCACAGAAGGTCCCAGAGGAGCCCTCTAGGACAGTGAACATGTTCAGGAGAGAGTGAAGTTTAGGAATGAGTAACTTTGAGAAGTGGAGAAACTGGAGATAAAATTCAACGGTAAAGCCATCAGGACCAGGTGCTTTATTCAATTTAAGGTGCTGAAGCACAGTGAGTAGTTCTTTTTGGGAGATGTCGGATTCTAAAGTGGAAAGGTCTAGAGGGAAGTGTTCAGGTTTTTGAATGGTACAAAAGAAATGTGTGAAAGAGTACATAGAAGGTTGGGTTTTAGAGGAATATAAAGTTGTAAAAAAGGGAAAACTCAGTTAAAATGTCAGCGTCCTTATGCTTGAGATTAGAGTTGGTATCATAAATGGCTTCAATATTCAACTTGGGTGAGTGTGTGACATTGATCCACATTCGGTCCATCACCTGTTGTTTTTTCAATATTCAACTTGTCATACTTGACCTTCAAGTAATTGGCAAGAATCTTCCCAGCTTTGTTTTTGCCCCCATAAAACTTAGCATTAGACTTTAACAGATACAATGAAGCATCCTCTGTAGATTTTTTGTTAAGCTTCATTTTGGCCACCACAAGAGCAGTCAGACTGTCCTGTGAATGGGAGGTAAAGTAGGCGTGTTCCAATCTCTTAATATCACAGAGAAGATCCCCCGTATATTTACGGGCGGCTTTACGCTTCTTGGCCACAAAGCGGATAATAAAATCTCGCGCCGCAGCTTTGAATGCGTCCCAGATAGTATGCGTCGGGATAGAGGGGGTGTCATTGAGCAAAAAAAACTCATCAAAAAAGGCGGTAAAGGAGGCTGTAAATTTAGGATCTAAAAGAAGAGCGTTATTAAAGCGCCATCTCTTAGGTCCAACAGATCTGGGAAGTAAATCAATGTTAATCAAAACAGGGGCGTGATCTGAAAGTAAGATCGGGCCAATTTCGGCAGCATTCAGGGTTTGAGCAATGCTGTGAGAAGCAAAAATGTAATCGATCCAAGTCTGAGAGCGGTGGGAGGGGGAATAAAAAGTAAACTCTTTTAGAGTCGGGTTGCAAAGTCGACAAGTATCTACCAGCTTGTGCTGGGAAGTAGCCTGGGTAAAGAGCTTGTGTGATTTGTTAGGAATATAGTGGGCAGCAGAGTTCCTATCAACAAAAGGATCTAAGGGATGGTTACAGTCACCAGCAAGGATGAAGTTGTCATCCATGAGCCGAGTGATGTCGTGAGAGAAATCGGGCCAAAAAAGAGGTTCGCCTACAGTGGGAGCATATACATTAAGGAAAGAGATTGGAACACCTCTAAGAGATACTTTGACATATGTCCATATTCCATTAGTGTCCGATTCCTGGGCAATCAGAGAAAAGGGAAGGGATTTACGGCAAAGGATAGCAACCCCATTACGATTGACATCTCCCTGTGAATAAAAAACCTCACCTACCCAACCTCTTTTAAGTTTTACAGATTAAATGTCAGACAGGTGGGTTTCCTGCAAGAAAGCCACATCAACATCCAGCTTAGCTAAGTGAGACAAAATTCGTTGATGTTTGATTGCAGAATTAATACGCTTGACATTCCATGTGATTATTATGACATATGATATAAGAATCTATAATAAACACATTGGCAAAATCAGAAAAAAAAACATGAGAAAAATTGAGAATGCAAGAAAGAAATGGTCACCAAGAGTAAAAAAGAAGAAGAAAGGAGATAAGAGAACAGCAAATGTGCAAAGAGAAACAGAGAGAAAAAGCACGAAAAAAGTAAGAAGGAGAAAAAGGAACAATAGAGTAAAAGAGGTAACAACATGAACAGGGGCAAGTCCCAAAGACAGAAAAATAAAGTCAGAAAACAAGTAAGAAAGAAAGAAAGAGCACAAGAAAGGGGATATAGAACAAACCGAAGCAGAAAAGTAAAAAAGGAACATACCTACAAAAGGAGAAAATGAGAGGAAATGGAGGGGGGATGGGACCACATAGGTAAGGCAACACATCCAAGGTCAGCTGGGCGGAGAGCCAGGGAGACATCATCAGATGGAGAAGGGTTCCTGTGGGGATGAAAAAGGAGAAACATGGGTTAGGGTATACGGGGAAGTCGAACCGGTAACACATACAACAGTGAGTAACATCACAATGCAGAAGAGGTGAGAACTTGCACGTGGTAACTTCATAAAGAGCAAAAAAGGCAAGTTGCCACAACGTTATGGAAAGAGTACAAAAGCAAAATGCAACAGCATTAAGAACATCAACAAAACCGCAATTCATCCAGGGGCAGAGGATGAGGGACTAGAAGAGTCCATGGGAGAAGTCTTATGTGCATTAATGAAACTCTGTAGGCGTACTGGATCCTCGTAAGTAATAGTCTTATTATTATAGGTGACCTTGATCAAACATGGGTGATAAAGGCCATATCTAGCACCCATCGCGCGAAGATCCTCTCTCAAACCTAGAAAAGCCTTTCGGGGGTTAGCAGTAGCTTTTGCATAATCCTGAGCGAAGAGCAAGGAGGAGCCAGACCAAGTCAACTTTGGAGAGGATTTAGCAGCTGACAAGACCTTCAGGAGATCGATGTACTCCAGGAAGTAGAGAATGACACCTCTGGGCCTTTGTGAGGGGGAGGTAGAAGTAGGCTGCAGCAACGAAGTCATTATACATCCGTTTTAGCAAACATAGAGAAATAATACAAAATGCATTGACTAGCTGGAAGGATTGTTATTTAAAAGCACCATTGCAAAAGTGCCCCGTCAATGAGTATTTTTAAAATGTTATTTTTAACTTTCAAGAGTATGTGGCCATGTTTAGATGAACATTACAAAAAGGGGGTTAAACCCAAGTAATCACGGGGACCTGGGCGGTATCAGGTGCGTGTAAAGGGGATCCCCGTAAGGAAAGAGAGTGTTATGTCAACAGACTAACACTGAATAATACAAACACTTTCAAAAACTGAAACAAAACACCAAGAAAAACATCAGGGTAGTCTTTCTCGGAGGGTACTGTAGTTTATTTACAATACCTCACACTGTTATTTTGAGAAATTTTTTGAAAAGATTTTTTACACAATAGCATTAATAAGTGCCCCAGAGAGAAGGGGGGGTGAAGGAGGGAAGGGAAGTGCTCAAGGAAGTGTAAGGGAATAATGAACACAGTTGGAGATAAGTGAACAATACACAAATTAGCAAAACAATCAACAAAATTACAAGTTTGAAAAGCCAGAAATTCTAGGCATCCAATAAATCAATATTTCGAATGGTAACTTTCAACGGACACACAGTCAGTACAAAACTGTCGAGGGTAGGTGCCGGAAGTTATATGAAGAAACAGCGTTGACGTTTCGACCCCTATGTGTAGGCTGAGTTCAGTCCTTAAGTGGGGTCTTCATCAGGACAGAAGTGAGGGAAGTGGGGGGCAATCCTGTGGAATGAATAATAATAATTTACTAAGTGGTACAACATAGTCGCATGAATCAGACTATGATGAAACTCAATTGTTATTAGGACAAATTTACCATGGGATCGTGGCCCGACAGAGCTCACGACGTGGAATAGTGGAGGACTGTGCTTGAGTCACCAGTCGATCGCGTGAGGAATGAGTCTCAGAAGGACTACAGAGGAGGATAAAAAACCGGGTTAAAACCAAACCCCACTAATGTGGGATCGCCTGCATTTCAAATGTTGTCATTTATATTATCCTGTGCCCCTGTGGACAAGTATATGTAGGTCAAACGCAACAAAAGATCAAATCACGTATCTCCTCCCACTGCAGCAGGTTACGCTGTAATGTTGTTGGTGCACCTTTAGTGGATCACTGGCAAAAGGCAGGTCATGTTGTCTCAGACTTGAGGTGGTTTGTGATCGAAAAGGTCTCCTTGGGCCGCAGAGGCGGCAATCTGTTGGCAGTACTCAACACCCGCGAATCCAAATGGATGTCCCTTCTGGACTCCATTAAAAATGGCCTCAATGAGCAAGACAGCAGTCTAGCACAACTGGCAGCCTTGGGCTAATCTCTCTGAACTGATGTTACTAATCTTCTACGAGAATCGCCTCTCCCCTCCTGCACACTGAGATCTAGGGTCATGAGTTCCCCTTACAACCTCTTGTTCGAGAGTTGCAGGGGCATTGCTGATACACCCCATTAGATGTATTCTGAACATCGTAGAATGTTATCGGTTACAATACCTAGCAGGTAGAGTGTTAGAGGTCCTTTTTCATGCGCAACCATCTAAAGTATCGACAGATCCGCCTTCAACCTCGTGTTCTTGAGAGTTGCGCGGAGTGCCAATTTGGTAATACATTCATAAACCCTTTATTGAGATGTGAGCTTGTTTATGATTATGTTTGCCCTTGTTCCCAAAATTATGTTTTTTGATGTAACCTGTCGATTGCATTAATCATCCTTTTTGTCTCCCTTAGACGCTGTCTATTTACTAAACATACCTTAGGTGCCGCTTTCAACCTCATGTTTGAGAGTTGCGCGGATGTCTCAATGTTTTGCGAAGCTTATAAATGAAGTGTTCATAACTCCCTGTTTCAACAATGCGGGACATAGTTAGTCATCCCGTCTCAATAGACGGTTACAATTTTTCACTTCATTTTCTTGAAATGAGTAACGTTTTTCCACATGGAATTGCATGACATTTATGATACGTAAACTTACTGACAAAGCACTTCTTCCAAACTTTGTTGGTTCCCGCAGCAGTTACTTAGTAACTCTTCTGTTTCCACACGTCACAATGCTTTCCCTTAAGGCTCCGCCCCCCACAACTCCGCGTAGCAGATCTCACAGAGTTTTTCGGACTGACGAGCAGACAAGCGGTATGTTTGTTTACTGAGCGCAATTTTTGCAGACCCACGACATCTTGACTCCAATGCCCCTAACTAGCTTTCCCTCGACCTTTTTTCAGACGAATGCCCCGCTGCTGTCACTGGAGCCAACGGAACACACCGTACGTTCTGATTCCACGGCTTCATTCAATCCTGAAATGTAAATTGCTTCGTTCCTTCATGTGAAGGTATGTTAAGCAGCGCAAAGCCACGGACCCACATTTATCTTATCCTATTTAATGTTTTTTTCATTTGTCCCGCTATACGAGCCCCTAACTCGCTCGCTCACGATTTTTCTCTTTAGACTTAGGCAGGGTTCAACACCGCTGCCAGTCGTTTGCAGCATCTGACGATATTGGCTGCAATCAACTTAGAAATCTGAACGGCCCCTTTGCCGTGAGCCAAGGTATGTAGTACCACAATAGTCTCGCAGGTTGGTTAAGTGTTATTTAGCTCCACCTTTCCGCTCGCCTGCCGCACTCCTCTTTTGCAGATTCACAATCCCAGATTGCCAATTACCAGTTCCATCACAGTGCAAGGAACGCTCATTATTTAACGGGTATTCCTGTTACATGCAACCGCTAAGGTATGGTGTACTCCTTATCTCGCTTATGTATGTTTGGACAAGTTCGGGACTGATCGTTGTTGAACTTTGGAACTGTTTCCCCCAGTAAACCATGTTCCTTTTATTTAATGGACCATATTTATAGGTATATAATTCACTCCATCCCACATTTACAGCAGTACAATGTGTGTCGTATGTAATGCAGGCGATCCCACATTAGTGGGGTTTGGTTTTAACCCGGTTTTTTATCCTCCTCTGTAGTCCTTCTGAGACTCATTCCTCACGCGATCGACTGGTGACTCAAGCACAGTCCTCCGCTATTCCACGTCGTGAGCTCTGTCAGGCCACGATCCCATGGTAAATTTGTCCTAATAACAATTGAGTTTCATCATAGTCTGATTCATGCGACTATGTTGCACCACTTAGTAAATTATTATTATTCATTCCACAGGATTGCCCCCCACTTCCCTCACTTCTGTCCTGATGAAGACCCCACTTAAGGACTGAACTCAGCCTACACATAGGGGTCGAAACGTCGACGCTGTTTCTTCATATAACTTCCGGTACCTACCCTCGACAGTTTTGTACTAACTGTGTGTCCGTTGAAAGTTACCATTCGAAATATTGATTTATTGGATGCCTAGAATTTCTGGCTTTTCAAACTTGTAATTTTGTTGATTGTTTTGCTAATTTGTGTATTGTTCACTTATCTCCAACTGTGTTCATTATTCCCTTACACTTCCTTGAGCACTTCCCTTCCCTCCTTCACCCCCCCCTTCTCTCTGGGGCACTTATTAATGCTATTGTGTAAAAAATCTTTTCAAAACATTTCTCAAAATAACAGTGTGAGGTATTGTAAATAAACTACAGTACCCTCCGAGAAAGACTACCCTGATGTTTTTCTTGGTGTTTTGTTTCAGTTTTTGAAAGTGTTTGTATTATTCAGTGTTAGTCTGTTGACATAACACTCTCTTTCCTTACGGGGATCCCCTTTACACGCACCATGTTTAGATGAAAGCATACTTTCTTTCTATCCCCTTTTTATTTTGGTGGCATATGCTTCCAATAAAAAAATTCAAAACTAAAAATAAGAAAACATTGCACACGCCTACCAAGGTCAAAGCTATAGGTTTGCCCATACTTGGACATCATGTCGCCAGATTTCCTCAATGGTATTAAAAGCACTATAAAACACCTTCCGTTTTCTATAAACAATCCATCACATTAAAAATGTATGTCATTTTAAAAGCACTTCATTAAAACACACATCCCATTGAGGTACCATTCCCACTCATTGGGGCCTTGGTGTACTACCCCAACATGATTTAGGTCACACCCAGTAGATCTTGAGCCCCCCCCCCCCCCCCCCAAAAAAAAAAATGAAGCATTACTTTAGAAAACTACCAGGCACCGCACACCCCCTGCCTAATGAGTTGCGCTCAAGTTGACAGGGGTGCTGCTGGCCAAAAAATAACTTGTCTAGGGATATCTCATCTAAGGTGGTTTAGTGAGCCACATCCCTAGCCACTCAATATGCAAACACAGTCATTGCATTTTACACTGTATGATTAGTTGGTATAAACCATTTGTCTGCAACTCATATATATTTGCTTATTGTAATATTGTGAACAATTCCGCACATATTATAAAAAATAAGGAAGAATGGTAGAAAAACTGCAATCATATTTTATCATCCAACCCTAGTCAGTTTGTTTACAACCCTACCTAGGCTAGTGGTGGCTGTCTAACAGCACAGCTATGTCCACCTAAATTAATATGCCCAGTCATGTATTGCTTGCATGGGTACCTTTTTGTGTCATTATGCATGAAGTCAGAACTCTGTATTTCAGTGCTTCTCCAACAAGAGATTTGTCTCTGAAACCCCATCCTAGATGGGGCTGTAGTATCTTACATCCCTTTCTTATTTACATGGTACCCTACGGAGTGAGGGGCGAGGGGGGTCAGCTTTTGCACAGCTCCATTTTTTTCTACACTGGATAGTGAACAACACATCTTGACCAAAATACACACTGTGCTATTTTTACCTTCTTCCAGGAGAACATTTTGCAAAGTCATCTCTACATGTAGTTAGACTTGAGCTGCTGTGTTCATAAAGAGTATCAGAGAAGGGACATTTGTCTTCTCTGCTCTCTGCTCTGTTACTGTGGCCTAGAAGGCCCTGTACTTTCATCATGGACGGGTACATCACAGTGCCCATGTTAGCATACAATCAGCTCTGTTTTGTATATTGTGTATGCACTCTTGAAAATACATATGGAAACTTCACCATACACGTCAGTCCAGCCATGCTTTTATCAACATCTGGCGGTGAAAAGGGCCAGTAGGGAGGCTCCACTACAACGCGACCCCCACCTAACATGTAAGAGACCCTACCTTACATGTGACAAGTAAGAGACCGTTTTAGGGGCATATTATCTAGAACGGCGTTAAAATTATCGCCGCTTTAGCAGCAGGAAACTGCTGCTAAAGCGGCGATAATGGGCTTGATAATATGCCCTTGTGAATTCCCATAGAAGCCCAGGTTCACACCAGAACATGGGCTTCTATGGGAATTCACAAGGGCATATTATCAAGCCCATTATCGCTGCTTTAGCTGCAGTTTCCTGTCGCTAAAGCGGCGATAATTTTAACGGCGTTCTTGATAATATGCCCCTTAGTTCCTCCCATAAAGTTTAACTTTCTCAACTGATTTGGCAAGTGGTGGATGAATGAATACATGTATTATTAGTTATACTATTGCTGCTCTTTGTACCATATTGCCGAAAGGTGCTTTCTATTGGGAGGAGCGAATTTACAAAGGATTTAGAAGAGAAGAGTTTCAGAGATTTCCTGACGGTCAGGTGAGTTAATTTAAGACTGTCTTATGAAATTAACATGTACCAATTTATTCGGCCCAAATCTGGTCTAATGCTAATGACCTATGGAAAATGAGAAAATACCAGCTCACAACCTACAACACAAAATCCCCACCATCGACCTCAAACAAAATGAGAAATTTCGGAGTGGTTATGAACTCCAACGTTTCCTAATTTTGATTACATTTTGTCTAATATGTTGGTTGCTGAATTTTCCGCATATTTACAGACACAATGGTACATGTGTACAGGGACTTAACACCTCCAGAACGTCACTTTTTAAGACTTTATGGTGGTGTTAAGTCCCATGCCTTATTTTCAAGCAGTGTAAAGAAGACCCCCTTTCACGCTACACTTAGCGGGCATTGGGTGTTGCAGTGGGTGTTCCACAGCAACACCCATTAATTTTAATGATGCTCCCTATTTACAAGGGTGTCGTAAATATGGGGCAGCGCCAAAATTAAGACAAAAAATATCTGATCTTAACATGGAAAAACGAAGAGAAATGATACATTTCTCCAGGTTTTTGCTGTTTCTATGTGTGCTGCATTCAGCAGCACACATAGAAACAGCAAAATGCCATGCATGATTGTCTATGTGCAGGAAGGTGTCACTTCCTGCACATAAACGATCATTATAAAAATGACGAGTTGCAACTTCTATGTGTGCTGCACCAAGCAGCACACATAGGAGTTACAGGACGCCATTCTGCACATGAACAATCATTCCTCCAACACAGGCACCCTTGCACTATGGTGCAAGGGTTCCTGCGTTGGCTCTAGGCAGCTTAATTTAGCCACAGTACTAGGGCAAACGCTGGGGGGAGCGGTATAATTGTAAATATGGTGCATCCCAGCGTCTCTGAACTGATGGAGCACGACGTTAGCAATTTTGGAGCTAACACGCGCTCCGCCAGTTCATTGTACATATGCCTCAATGGATCTTAATCACAGGAAAAGACTGAGACATTGTAGTACAGTAGGAAAGTCACTTTTGTCTTCAGACATACATCAAAATGAACCACAGTCATCATCCTGATCATAGCACTTTACAAGGAGCTATGAATAAGGCAGCTAAGAAATAACCAAACAAGAACTTCCGGATCCAAGACGAGCGGAAACGGAAGGAGCGGCTCTATACTGTGGACTCTCCATTAGTGGGGCACGTGCCAGGCTGTCTTGAGCGCACATGGCCAATCCAGAAGCGGGAGAGCATTTCCATCTCAGATGTCCCACCAATACGTGGGCCTAGTCCCATTAGATATAGCCATGCACGTAAACATCTTTATCTCGAAATGTTTATTCCTACTTTAGTCTGTCACACAAGAATATGTCAGTCCAGAGTGTCCGGTGAGGCCTGTCGCCAGTCGTGACATGTACCATAAATATGGACCCCCATCGGGTGATGTCAGCCTTCTCTCACTTTCCTCTGTTCAGTCCTTTCAAAACTGGAATGCCTGCTCTGGCCACATCTGCACGTCTGATAGCCATCCTCTCATGTCTGTAGCATCGCCTTGGTCCGTTTGGCCAGTGTTAGTCCCAAATTGCTGAATCTGAGAGAACTTTTTGCAGTTATCGTTCTCTTTCTTAAGAATTAGATAGACTGAGCAAAGACGACTTAAATAGGTAAACAATGGTGAGTTCAGTTTTAAGAGCAGGACAATTTTTTAACCACCAGAGCACATAACAACATATTGAAAACTTGGCAAACGACATCTGTTTCTTCCAGAAAACGAAGTACAGAACAATCCTAGATGAAGCGGACACCTTTCCAAGTTCTATCATCAAAAACAAGAGCGCCGTGAACCCCCCTCTAGCAGCTTCTGCGGGGGTGGCGTTCTTGGTGGGCCTCTTCCGTCTGCAACTCGGCAGACAAAAGCTCAAACGTGCAATGAGGGTGGGTGAGTAGGTAAGTGAGTGAGTGAATGGATGGATGGGTGAATGGATGGATGGATTGGTGGATGGGTAAATTGAGAAAGGTCAATAACTGAGTGAAAGGGAGGACGGATGAGTGAAAGGGAGGATGAATGGATGGACTAAAAGGGTGGATAGAAGAAGGAAAAGCATGGATGAATGAGCAAAAGGATGGATGGATGGATGGATAAATGAATGGATGGATGGATGAATTAAAGGGTGGATGGACGAGTGAATGGGTGGATATTAGAATGAATGAAAGTATGAATGGATGGATGGATGGATAGATGGATTGATAGGTTTGAATGTGGATAGGCTAAAGGCTGAATGAATGTAATGGTCAATGACTGAACGATGGATGAAAAATGAATGGTAGACAAAATATGAATTTGTATTGGTGGATGTCAATGGTTGGATTGAAAGATAAAAGTATGACTGAAATCCGGCGGCTCCCCCACCTTGAAATACGGCAAGAGGACGGCTAGTTGGGCACCGTTGGGGCCCCGTTATTCTATGTTCCGCGAGACCCTAAATGACCCCCTAAAACTGGTTGAGCTATTCAAGCATGACATGAAACAATTCTGCATTGCTACATTGTTTTGTATCCATCACCAATTTGCAGCTTTGTCAATATAGTGGAAAGTTGGGGTCCTGAAAACCGCATATATGAATCCAGGGCGCGCACTCCCATAAAAAGGAGAATCTTTTAGATTAGGTTGCTGTTTTTTTTATGAAGAAAGATTATTATCTTTAACATTATTATAGGGGCAGGTTAGTGTGTTTGATTCATGAGAATCAAGGAAGGTGGAAGGTTACTTGCCCTGATACAGACAAAATAAATGTAAATGGTAAGGAAAATGCTTTGCTAATTAAATAAAATGACCGTGGGGAAACACCCGTTTTCTGGAGTATATTCGTCATTTGGATGAAACAAAATTGCCATTTTTGTGCTGTAGATGAATCATTTAAATGACCTATCGTTTCTGAAACAGCTGAGACTGAAACCCCGCTTATTAAAATGGCAACCACGTGGCAGGGGCGTATCTGCAGTAAGGGGGACCCCATAACTCACACTTCAGAGGAGGATCCGCCGTCTGAGGTGGCTGGCCGTGAGGAAATAACAAAAGCAACTAGGTAGAAGTTGCATCAGTATAGTGGGGTAACACATGCCCCCGCAGCCCACGCGGTTCATAGGGGGGACGGTGAGCTGCAGGGCCCCCCTCAGCACTCTACTCTGGCCTGAGGGCTCCAAATGAAATTCAGAGCTGGGGCCAGGGGTGTAACAAAGGCCCCCAAGGTGTGGTGGGTAAGTGGGGGGCGAGCTGCAGAGGGGCCCCTCAGCACAGTACTCTGGCCTGAGATCTCCAAATGAAATTCAGAGCGGGGGGCCCAGGGGTGTAACACAGGCCCGCATCCCCTGAGTGCGGGGTGGTGGGCTGCAGGGGGCCCCCTCAGCACAGTAGTCTGGCCTGAGAGCTCCGGATGAAATCCGGAGCTGAGCGGGGGGCCCCTCCATGTACCTTGCAGGGGACCCCCTCAACTCTCGTCCCGCCACTGGCGGGGGCCCTCCATGTAGCTTGCAGGGGGCCCCATCAAGTTTCGTTACGCACGTGAGTTGCATCGAGGCCGCTTGAGGGCTCTGCCGTGGATTCGTTGCGGGGCCTGGTGGGGCTCGACCTAGGCCTTAAGTAGATGGTGTGACCCATTTACTTATGGGTGATGGCCTTCACTGCAGCGGTTTGCATAGGAGAAAAATTATTATTTTAATTTGCAGTCCAAGAGCTGGAGCTCAGCCCAGGATGGGGGTTTGAAGGAGACTTTCGAAAAGAGACTCCCTACAAGTGCAAAGAATACAGGGAAGGTTTGGAGCAGCTTCCTCGCTTTTTCATCCATCTTATTTCAAATGCAGAGGCGCCAGGCAGAGAAAAGTTGCTAAATATGCAGCTCGTCTGTCAGGCCAACCATTAAATGGAGGAGAGATGAAAAAAAGGAGAAGGAACGTGGGTGGTTGGGACACCAAGTCTGAGAATGGTATCAAAAGGTGCTAAATATTCACATCGCTGCATCTGGCATGTGTGACATTCTACTTGTGAGGCTTCCGCAGGGTACAACACTGCAAAGAGATTCAAAGAGCTGTCACAACAAACTTCCTTCTCCCCCCTCCAGAGCTATCTCAGTACCGAGCCACCCTCCCACCGAGCTCTCCCTCTCATGAACTATTGCACTACCCTCTGCTAATGTGCCGTCTTCCATGTATGTCAGATGTCCTGGTAGAGAGGCCTCCATTACAGACAGGGTCAGACTGGGAACACAAACCAGCCCTAGCAATTCAGTTGGATCGTCCCGGGTGGGATAGGGGGGCTGCTAGCGAGAAGCCCTCTGATGCTTTCGTTACAGAGGGCTGATATGGCAGCACTACTGCAAAAACGGGCCCCAGTAACAAAAAATGCCCCCACCACTCAAAATCTGACCCCACCCTTCCAGCCCACCGGGAAAATTCCTGGTGCCCGCTACAGCCAGTCCGGCCCTGATTAAGGACAAAGTGCAAGCATCCAGCCGCCTGGGGCTCTACCAAAATGAGCTGTTCATCAGTATACTTTATTTATAACAAGGAACATTCGACTTAACCACACAACATCAGTTGATAACACAAATTGGAAAAGAGATACTATAACTGTAGTAATGTCATCAATAGTGTCAATGGTAATGTGATGTATAATGACACTAGTAATGACATCAATGTGATTACTGATGGCATCTGCTACATTACGTGTGATATCATAGGCATTCAATTTTGGGGCCAAAGTTATTGTTATCATAGTGGGATTGCTGAGTTTGGTTCGTCTTGTTTACCATAACTCGCATATTTCAGGAGGGGTGGGGGGGGGGGGATGGGGGGGGGGGGGTTTAGTGGAACCCTAATGTCACTTAAACTATTTTTTCAACATATGAATATGTGTGTGTGTGTGTATTTGTGCCAGTGAAATAATACAAAACAAGCTCAAACTACACATTTTTAAATTCCAAAGTTAGAGTTCTAACTTTCCTCTACAATTTATCCACCACCTTCAAATTATTATAAGTAGCGCACCTCAATACACATTCTTTTCAGCTTGCTAACCAGGCAACACTAATTATAACTCCTTCCTCTACAATACACTGTGTTGGGACAAACGAAGTCATTTCAGAAGTTATAAGTGTTGTTGCAGAGGCGGGCCCCGTAGGGGCTCAGGAGCCGGCGCCATAACTGGCAGCGAGCCCCCACCAAAGCAATCAAAATGGGGGCCGGAAGCGGCGAGCCAAGCAAGGAGAAGACGGCGGGAATACGGGGTCTCCCCAGAGACGCAAGGGAGCCCCCATTTGGCGCGCAGCCCGCCCCCCACCCTTCCCCCCCTCACCTGGTTTCCGGCCGCACCGCGCGGCCAATGGGGGGGGGGGGCAGGCGTTGTTTGAAACCCCCAATGAGGGGGTGCCTTAGGAACAAGATAGGCCGTGGGGGGGCATATAAGCGCTGCTCCCCCAGGGATACTCCTATGTCCAGGAGCGGGGGAGCAGCACGGCGAAAACAATCTTGAATCCGGAAGTAGCGAAGAGGACACCACCTTGCTGAAGCAGGGGACCGACCCGGGACGAGTGGACGCAAAGACACACGAGGCGGCCCCTGACGAGAGGAACCACCACCAGAGCCTGCACGGCGCGGTGAACACGGAGGGCGTGAGGACAACCAGGGGTCCACCCCGGTGCCCTTAGTCGACCAGGAACATCATCTCCCGCTCCCATCATCGAGTCGGCGGCTGGCAAAAGGACGACTAGGTTCCTACAACGGCGTCTGGGAAAAAGAGAATTGTTTTTGGTGACTTAGTTTCCGCCTGCCACCCACATTCCCGCTCCCATTCATGGGGGGCATCGGGACCTCGGGGAAAAGCTGCGGCATGCCCACCAGGCATGTACCCAACGGCGAAACCTGGTCTGTGGTTGCGGCGCGGCTGACAACAGAGAAAGGAGGCGGATCGAAGGCAGCGGATTGAAGCAGAGGTCGGAAGCAAAAAGCCACGTGTGGGTCTAAAGAAGACATGGGCCCGCAAGAAGGCATGGCGAGGTGTCTCAGAAGCAACGCACAACCTCCGTGGCCATGAGGTCCAGAAGGAGGGGAAGGCGAGTGTTAGGAAACGTACACTCGCATGTGGTTGTGTGGGGGACATTGTTGATTTTCAAATCACCTGGCCGTCCAGACTCTGGTCCCGGCAGCAACAGCTCGGCCCGCTCGAGCAGACCGAGCCACCGCAGGAGAGGATCACACGGGCGGAAGGAGAGTATGCCGAGTAGCGAGAAAAGGTTTTCACCAGGCCTCTCACGGAAAAAGCCTAGCAGAAATCCGAAAATTCCAGCACCTGCAGCCGGAACGGCGGTGCGCGGGAAAGTATGAGGGTCGGCGCGGGCGGCGGGGCCCCCGAAGCGCGTAGCAGAGGTAAGCTCAACAGAACGGGGCAGCAAAAAAAAAAAAAAAAAAAAAAAAAAAAAAAAAAAAAAAAGGTATTTTCCTACATTATTTGCTTTGAGCTAAGAGAGGGAATAGGCAAACAGTCAGCGCTCACTTGACAGTGCAGGAAGGTGGGATGACACCTGCAGTAAGTAGGTAAGGGATTAGTTTGGTCACTCGGCATCCCGGTGGCGGATGAAGACAAAAACAGGAAAGGATAAGTTAACCCACGCCAGGCGGGTGGGCGGCGGTGCCCCCAAAGAGTGAATAAGCGCAGCAGAGCGGGCACAGCGTAGCCTCAACTTAAAGCTGCCAATCAATGCCCGCACTCACCAGCAGATGCGGGGAACAAGTGCGGATGTAAAGTGCACCCGTATGCCCGAGTGAAAGGGGGTAGCGTATTTATTTAGCATTGTGCCAGCGGGTGCTACAACGGTTGACAGAGTAAGGGCTCCATATAGTGTGAAAGGATGGACACGGCGAAAATGCTAGCAAAGTCGGCCCGAGGGTACAACTGCAATGGGGTTTGATGCCCAGTGAAATTAAGCCAATCGGAAAAATCTTTCATTGAAGCATAGGGTCAAGGTCTTAATTTGGTTGTCCCTCTCACGTATGTGGTTTCTGGGCATCAAATTTCGACGAAAACGTGCGGCAACACTAATGCAGCGGTAGTTGCGTTTACACGCACATACATGACCACAGTAAAAGTGGAGCTCCTATGAGGTAAATCGCCCTTTTCTGTTGAGGATTGTCCTGAGGGGTCCTGTTACAGGCATAATAGCAGGGTGGGCAGGATAAAGAGCCCCCCCACCCCCTCCCTTGCTGAGGGCAGACCGAGCGAGGCGGACGCCACAAATCCCCTAAATGCCAAGGGGCTGTTGGGGAGAAATAATCAGCGAAAGGTGGGGTTCGTGCGGCGGAGTGATGATAATGATTCTCCCAGCCTGTGATGAGGGGGTGGCCTGCGAGGGTGGGATACGACCCCCGCGGGCTATTTATGTTATAAATACGCAAGCAGACTCATCTTGTGACAAACCCGACTAGACGGCAAGCTAGTTATGTGGATTGGCAGGCTGAAAGGCATGATTCAGAGTTCCTTGTTGCCCCCCCCCTGCCTGATGAGCCCACTACCGGCTAGAGAAACTAATCACCCCCACCCCCCCAGGATAGGAGAGGTAAACGCCACCGCTGCTTTCCCGGGATTGATCCTGCACCGGCAGGTGGGCCACAAGACGACAGGGCGCAGACAGACGGAACATCGCCCCCCAGGCTGAGTTCCGAGTGCAGGATTTAGTTTTCAGTTTATGCTTCCCTCGGGGTGAAGTTAGCAATCTGACAAAAAAAAAAAAAAAAAAAAAAAAAATCGTTCGTCGGGACTCAGCAGTGCAGCGGAAAAAAGCGATGGGTCTCTGCACTTCACGCTATGTTGGCGCAGGGAACGTAAAGACCGCCTGCTTTATACCAACAACTAACAACAAGGTACAGTTTGAAGGCATGGAGTGGCTGACCATGTAAACTCTTTGGCACGAAGTAGGGCGAAGCAAAACAAAACGAAAATATATGTATATATATATGGGTATCCGGTGTTTAATGTCCTGATTAAGTGCTCGTAATCTCCATTATCAGTAGGGAATCTACCCCCAGCTTTCCAGTTATTTATTGATTAGTGGGGTATGGCAAGGCAAGGCCAAAGGGCCTTTGTCAATAATCCACACATCATCACCAAAAGAGCATTTATTTACGAGTGAGGGAAGCCTTCCAAATTACTAAAGTGTAAAAGGGCAACAGGCCCGTCCAAACATTTCTGTTAATTGGCGGTATTCTTACCCTTACAAGGGCTTACAAAAGGGTGGCCTGGGAACGGGCCCTGGAAGTCTGTTTCAAATAAACGCTTGGAAATGCAGTCGGTGGGAACGGCTTACACTTCCGCAAGGCAGATTCTTTCAGTCTCAAGTAAGAGGAAAATATAGTTTTCCAGAATCCATCAACTCGTAGTCAATTTTAGAAATCCAACCTTTTATGGAAAGGCCTATGGAAACAAACAAGCTGTATTCCTGTACTGGCCGTATTGGTAAAGATAGACAGAGCTCACTTGAATGTCAATAAACTCAGTAACTTTCCTTCGGCAAAAGAAAGAAGTAAAAGAAGCAAGTACTACGATTTCCCAACAGTATCAAAGTTAGCATTCACTTTGGGTAGGGAAGTAGGGTTAGGCTTCGAGGCTATAGCGTCAGCCAAAGCCCCTCAGCTCAGTCAGGTAGAGCTTGGTGCTAATTATGCCAAAGTCACAGGTTCGATTCCTGTACAGGCCAAGGTTAATGTTTAAAAAATGGGCTTTCCACCAAAAAATACATACTTTGAAAGATAGAAACGTCCAATTAGCAATTCAACTCAAGACTTCAGGGAGATTCAAAGGAGAAGCAGGAGGAAGTACGGGAAGCGAAATAAAATTAAATAAATAAACAAAGAACTCTGAAAGAAACTAGAACTTCGGCTTCCTTCAATTGAACACTTGTGAAAAGCCTTCATCATTGCATCATGGCAATTTCAGTTGCGAAACAATAGATTCTGGTCGAATCCAGTTATAATTAAAGTATTTCAGCTGACAGACAAAACACTGAAGTCAGATTGTGCAAACAAAACCAAGAATCTAAAAGTAGCCCACGGTCTAGAGGTAGGCATGTGGGTAGATCTCATAGAACTCTGAGCGATTTCTGCAGAAAGTAGGGGCACATGTTGTGTCCAAGATATTGACCCCCGCAACCTCCAAACCAACCAGGAGTTTCTGGGGAAGCAGAGGGCTGTTAAAAGGAAAGAAGGTGAGGAATAACCCAAGGTATTGGAAGCACCATTGCTTGGTGAAGTGAGAACCATACTCTTCGTGTCATCTATCTCTTGATGAACTGTTTACAACCTCTGACTTAATTGAAACAAGGGGCGGGGGAGAATAAGTATTTGTCCTATGCATATATTGCTCTATAAATTAAATGGTGGACAGCGGAAGTACAAGAGGCTACCTCACAAGCTGTCCTTTATTGCAGAATCCCGACTCCGGGACAGCGGGGTTTGAGAAAGCGGAAGCAGGGACCAGAGTACGCGAAAGTAACTAGATTCCGAATGAGGAGAAGACAGGGGCAGACACTAGAGACCGGGCAGCCCGGGCACTGCCGGCTGGGAAGGAGAGCAGGCCTCCCCCCGCACACAAAGTCAAAACTTCCATAGCACGCAGGGCCCGAGCCACAATACAAAGACAGGTGCGGTGGACCGTGCGACTCGGATGCAAGGACAGGACTGCAAGTGAAAGTTAACAATGCAGTGACAGACCGTGGCTAATTGGGACAGGGAGGTTAGGCCAGTGAAATTCATAACTGCCAGCTGACAGTGTATAACACAGCAAAAGACTACTACAAAGGGCGTAAACGTACAGTCTGCTAAACAATTAGCATGGCTGCGAAAGGTGAGGCCACAGCTATTGTGACGTGAAGTAAGACAGTGCAGGATTTACTTGAAGGTGACCGTCCCCCCCCCCCTTTCTGATTCCACCAACAGGGAACAGACCCCACCTGGTATGGGTAGTGGGCCACTCCTTCGTCAAGCGGATGGGGGCATGGTGGAGGAACAGGGGACGCAGACTCAAGGCCAGGCCGAAACACACATGCATCCGCTGGTTTGGCCAGTCGGGCATGCGCTGGGGGCAGCTGACAGCGGCCCTCAAGGAACTGAGGGAGGAGGCGGGGCACCTCCCGGATGTTCTGATCATCCATCTCGGGGGGAACGACCTGGCCAGCTTGGGGCGGAGGGCCCTGCTAATCGGAATACTAAATCCTCTGGTGGAGACAGCCAGGACATGCGGGCAGGCGACGATAATATGGTCCGAAGTCGTTAGCAGACGAGAATGGAGAGGCGCGAAGTCTTACAAGGGGGTAGAGAGCTCAAGGAAGAAGCTGAACCTCACAGTAAGCAAGTTCGGCAGGGCGAACGGCCTGGGCTCAATTAGACATGGGCTAATACACACAGGGCGGCCGGAATATTACGCAGCCGATGGGGTGCACCTATCAGATGAGGGGATGGAGATCTTTTGGAACAACCTGTGGGGCGCCATGGTGCTAGCCGGTTGCCAAGGACAGAAGGGGCGTTGGGGGGAGCCGCAGGAAGACGGCAGCCTCCCTGTCGGCGTGGCGAAGGGCTACGCTGAGAACGGTTGGTACAGAGGCACACCGGAGGGCGGTGCGCCAGAATAGGTCCACTCACCTTCTGATGCCGCACGGCTGGGTGAGATGGCCTAAGGACAACGGCTCTGGGATGCCTCACGGCTGGGCAACATGGCGACGAAGGGAAGGGGGAATATGCAGAGACGGCGCTCGCAGCCCAGCCCCCGCCGGATGGCAGGGCACAACAGGTCGGAAAGGTAGCGAGGCAGCCTAACTCTGGGACAATGAATATCCCCTTCCCGCGCAGAGGAAGCGCAAAGAAATCCAACCAACAGAAAAACCACCCCAGAAGGGGCAAGAGACAATGGCAAGGAATGTATAATGACATAACATGCAAATGCAAGTGATACCTGATGCAAGTGATAAGATACCTGTTTTTCCTTGTAACCCTAATAAACTGCGGCCAATAAATGACCACCACAGTGAGAAGGTGTATTGGCATTATTGGCGGGACGGGGAGATAAGGAAAGTTACTTAGGATCACTGCGGGAGTGGGGCAGAGTGGGCAGGTTATTGCAGAGGCGGGCCCCGTAGGGGCTCAGGAGCCGGCGCCATAACTGGCAGCGAGCCCCCACCAAAGCAATCAAAATGGGGGCCGGAAGCGGCGAGCCAAGCAAGGAGAAGACGGCGGGAATACGGGGTCTCCCCAGAGACGCAAGGGAGCCCCCATTTGGCGCGCAGCCCGCCCCCCACCCTTCCCCCCCTCACCTGGTTTCCGGCCGCACCGCGCGGCCAATGGGGGGGGGGGCAGGCGTTGTTTGAAACCCCCAATGAGGGGGTGCCTTAGGAACAAGATAGGCCGTGGGGGGGCATATAAGCGCTGCTCCCCCAGGGATACTCCTATGTCCAGGAGCGGGGGAGCAGCACGGCGAAAACAATCTTGACCCACCCACCCACACCTTAGGAACAGCATTGTCGCAGGGCTGTGATAGGGAAAGGGCGTGGCGAAGGGCTACGCTGAGAACGGTTGGTACAGAGGCACACCGGAGGGCGGTGCGCCAGAATAGGTCCACTCACCTTCTGATGCCGCACGGCTGGGTGAGATGGCCTAAGGACAACGGCTCTGGGATGCCTCACGGCTGGGCAACATGGCGACGAAGGGAAGGGGGAATATGCAGAGACGGCGCTCGCAGCCCAGCCCCCGCCGGATGGCAGGGCACAACAGGTCGGAAAGGTAGCGAGGCAGCCTAACTCTGGGACAATGAATATCCCCTTCCCGCGCAGAGGAAGCGCAAAGAAATCCAACCAACAGAAAAACCACCCCAGAAGGGGCAAGAGACAATGGCAAGGAATGTATAATGACATAACATGCAAATGCAAGTGATACCTGATGCAAGTGATAAGATACCTGTTTTTCCTTGTAACCCTAATAAACTGCGGCCAATAAATGACCACCACAGTGAGAAGGTGTATTGGCATTATTGGCGGGACGGGGAGATAAGGAAAGTTACTTAGGATCACTGCGGGAGTGGGGCAGAGTGGGCAGGTTATTACAATGAATGAATGAATAAAATATTTAATAAAGCGCACGATGGCCGAGCGGCTTCCTGGCGCTAGGGACCTGATCAAGAACTCAACAGAGGGGACCCAGGGAAATTTAAGAAGGGAATGCCTGAAGAAAGAGGAAAGTTTTAAGGGCTTTGCGGAAGTGAGCGTAGATGGGGATGGAGCGAATAGAAAGAGGAAGGCTATTCCAGAACTGGGGGGCAAGGACTGAGAATCGGGTTCCCCCCGTTCTGGATTTGCGGAAGCGAGGGATGTGAAGAAGAGAGAGAGAGGAAGAACGAAGAGTGCGAACAGGGGCATGAGAAGAGACAAGAGTGTTAATGAACAAGGGTGCAGATCGGGAGTGAGCCAGGAATGCTAGACAGGCCAGTTTGAAGAAGGATCTGAAACGAACAGGGAGCCAGTGAAGTGATTTGAGAACCGGGGTGATATGAGAAGATTTAGGGAGGGAGAGGATGAGGCGAGCAGCTTGATTTTGAATGGCCTGTAGGCAGCGGGATTCGTAAGCAGGTATGCCCACGTACAGGCCATTCCCATAGTCAAGGCGGGAGGTAACGAGGGCCATGACTATGGATTTGAGTGCATCAGTAGAAAAAAAACGGGAATTTTCCGAATTAAACGGAGGGAGAGAAAGCAGGAGGACACAACGGAGCTGATCTGACTGTGCATAGATAAGTCATGACTGACTTTGATGCCGAGAGTGCGGACAGAGGAAGAGGGGACAGGGGGGGACCAAAAGAAAGGGGCCAATGTGCGGGGGTCCAGGGGTTGGAGGGGCCACCAGTGAGAACAAGTTCCGTCTTATCTGGATTGAGCTTCAGTTGATTAGCGCACATCCAGTCAGAAATGAAGACTAAGGTGGAACAGAACTTGGGAAGAGAATCAGGGGTAGAAGAAAGATCGAAAACGAGCTGAAGGTCATCTGCGTAGTTATACACAGAGACCCCCAGCTCAAGAAGGGAAGTGATGAGGGGGTAAATATAAAGATTGAAAAGGAGAGGAGAAAGAGAAGAGCCTTGGGGAACACCACAAGTGACAGGGCGGGGAGGTGCAGAGAAACCGGGGAGATGAACTGCCTGGGACTTATCCTGAAGGAAGGACGCCAGCCAGGAAAAGACCAGGCCCCGAATGCCCGCTGCGCTGACACGGTCGAGAAGAATGGCATGGTCAACCGTGTCAAACGCAGCGGACAAGTCGAGAAGGACCAGGGCTTGGGGGAGATTAGAATCGGCCTTCCCCTTAAGCTCGTCCAGGACTGCGAGGACCACCATCTCCGTGGAGTGGCCCGGGCGGAATCCTGCCTGGTGGGATGCAAGGAGGCCATTCTCCTCAATATAAGAGGAGATGTCAGATCCTCGTTTGCTTCCTGGTTATGATGCGATGCACAAAGGGGTCCACCTCCCGACGTCCCCCCTACTCTGGAATATATACAGAGTATGGAGGCAATCAGGTGAGGGAAAATATGAGAGAAAAAGAAGGAGCCGGAACCGCTGGGAAGAGGGATACCTAAAAAGAAAAACACAGGGTAAATACACAGTGAAAACAGTCTACACTCCAATAGTCTCGCTAGAACTATACTAATACCTGGGGCTGTAATGTAACCGACCAAAACTCAAAGCTAATCTTTCCAGAGATGCTTCTCTCCAAGATCAGAACCTATAACACAAGAGAATAACCACGTTACTTCCATGCGCATACCAATCGGCCAACCAACCCACTACACATAGATATATATATAACATACATACCATAACCAAACATTCTTAGCACCCAAAGATAACAATCCAAATAAACCAGAGATGCTTCCTGAAGATGTTTGCACGAACCCCCAGAAGTATATGATATAGGAGTGGTTGATATCCAAGTTGTACCCAGCGTAGAATCCCAAAGAAAATAACAAACTCAGTGTCCATAGAAAATAGCAACCAAAAGAATGAACTCCCAGCGCCCGACAATAGCGCGAGTTAATGAGGTCAGAATCCCTCAAAACAAGTCACCAGAAGAACCAGCCGGTACTTCCAAAGCGATGGTTCAAGATAGAAGCAAATACGGAGTTAGCGCTTACCTGCGCTAGCAGTACAGACGAAAATAATCCATAGCCAAGGATACTGAAAAGGAACAGTTCTGCTCGCCCACGCTTTCCTCAGCGTACGCGGAGACAGAAGGGGTCATAAACCAAAGTAAGCAGCGCGGCTCTGAAACGAGAGTCCTAGCGCTATTACTGTGCAGGATGCATGCACGAGGCGCAGTCTCCAGCCAAGAACAAACCTCCGGCACTTGGCAAAACAGCAACACGGGAGGTCCCACGAAGAATCTAAACAACGGCAACAGGACAGCCTCACTGGAACCGAGGGAGGCAGAACAGCTCACCAGAGAACATCCAAACACAACAGAATTACGCGCACTGAAAGGGCGCCCAAGATGACCTATATAGATTTTGCTCCTCCCACCAGTTGAGCATGCTGGGAGATGTAGTCCACTACTAGGCAGGCGCGGGAATCACCTCCTGACATTATGTCCCCCTCCCAAGCGCCTCCTAGAACCAGGCTTATCCGGATGGCCAGCATGGAACGCCCGCACCGCCCTAGGAGCATGGACGTTAGTAGAAGGCTCCCAGGAATCATCCTCAGCCGAATAGCCTTTCCAGGCGATGAGGTACCACAGCTTGCCTCTCCGGTATTTGGAGTCCAAAATTCTCCTCACCTCGAACTCCACTTGACCATCTCGAACCACTGGAGGCACCGCCGCCCTCTTGGCCTGCCCAGCCGGCTTCAACAAGCTACAATGGAAAACCGGATGAAGCCGCAGGGACGCAGGTAACCTCAGCTTATATGCGACGGAGCCCACTGGACGAATCACCTCATAGGGACCTATGAACCTGGGATGAAACATGCTGCGAAAACGAAATCGTATGTTCTTGGTAGACAACCACACTCGATCACCCACCGCATAAACGGGTCCCTCCTGACGTCGACGATCAGCCCAGGTCTTATACAGGATCTTAGCCCTGACAAGATTCCCTCGAATCTTACGATGCACTTCCAACAGACTCTTCAATCGAGAAGCCACAGCAGGTTGATCCACGACATCACCAGGTATAGACAGGGGCAGTATCTGAGCGTGGTATCCATGGTTAGCTTTGAAAGGTGTCTCCTTGATCGAACTGTGCCAAGCGTTGTTGTATGACAGTTCAGCCAACCATAACAAGGAGACCCAAGATTCACTGGCCTCCTTTGCATAGCACCTCAGATAGGTCTTTAGTGTTTGATTTAGTCTCTCCGTCTGCCCATCCGTCTGCGGATGGAAGCTAGTTGAGGTTGCCGCTTCTATCTTGAGCGCCTTGCACCAAGTCTTCCAGAAACGAGCGATGAACTGTGGTCCCCTGTCCGAGATGATAACCCTGGGGAGGCCATGCAATCGGACCACATGTTTCAACAACAGTTGTGCAGTCTGACCAGCGGTGGGAAGGTTCTTGCAGGGGACAAAATGGCCCATTTTGGTGAGACTATCCACCACAACCATGATGGCATCGCAACCCTGATCCTGAGGTAGACCCACAACAAAATCCATACTTATGGTGTGCCACGGTTGTGCTGGCGTTGGCATGGTTACCAATTTGCCTTTAGCTTTGGTGTGTTCATTCTTTGCTCTTGCACATACCTCACATTGGTTGATCCAACGCCCAATGTCCTTATCCATGTTTTCCCACCAGAATTGTCTTTGTAGCAGATTGAGCGTTTTGGTACAGCCCGAATGACCAGCCATAACGGAGTCATGACACCAGTTGAATGCCTGAAGACGAAGTGCCACAGATGGTAGAAACAACCTGTTTTGATAGAAAGGGATTCCATGCTTCAGTGTTCGATGAGGATTCTGACTTGCCCAGGTCTTCCAGCAGTTCTCATCCTGATGCTTCTGAACCTTGTCCAGAAAGTTCTCAATAGTAATGCCACACAACACTTTCTCAGGGGATATGATGGGTTCCGGTGTGCTTTGTTTGACCTCATGAAGGTCTTCTTGTCTGGACAACGAATCGGCTTTCCGATTATCAGACCCTGGTCTGAACGTGACTACAAAATCAAACTCAGCAAAAAACATCATCCAACGCATTTGCCGTTGGGAGAGGTGCCTGGCTGTTTTCATATATAACAAGTTCCGATGATCTGTGTATACAGTGATAGGGTGTCTTGCTCCCCAGAGATAATGTCTCCACTCCTGAAACGCCTTTTTTATGGCCAACAGTTCTTTCTCCGCCACTGTGTAATTGAGCTCGGCCGAACTCAATTTCCTTGATAAAAAGGCGATGGGATGCAGTTGTCCTGTGTGTCGATCACGTTGAGAGAGTACTGCCCCCAAGGCTATGTCAGAGGCATCCGCCTCTACGATGTAGGGCACATCACTTTGGGGATGATGTAGTATGGGCGCTGTGGTGAAGGCTCTTTTGAGATACAGGAAGGCGCTCATGGCCTCCCCAGTCCAACAAAAAGGGTTCCCTTTCCTTAACAACCTGGTTAATGGTGATACCAACTGGGAGAAATGAGCAATGAATCTTCTATAGTAATTAGAAAACCCCAGGAAGCACTGCACATCCCTCACATTCTTGGGGGTCGGCCATTCCTGTACTGCCAACACCTTCCTGTCAGACATGCTCAACCCTGATGGACTCAAAATCACACCCAGAAATTCAACCTCCTGCACATGGAACTCACACTTGGTCAGTTTGCAAAACAACCCATTTTCCAGCAATCTTTGTAATATGAGGGACACATGACGAACATGCACTTCCGGACTGTTTGAATAAATCAGAATGTCATCTATATAGACAACAACAAACTTGTCTACAAACTCCTTCAGGACATCATTCACGAAATATTGGAATGCCGCAGGGGCATTACATAGCCCAAACGGCATTACAAGATATTCGAACAATCCGTAACGTGTTTTAAACGCCGTCTTCCACTCATCCCCCCTTCTCATCCTGACCAGGTGGTAAGCTCCTCTCAAATCAAGTCGGGTGTAAATAACCGCCTCTCGCACCTGATCAAGTAAAACAGGGATGAGTGGAAGAGGGTATCTGTTTCTGACAGTGTTCTTATTCAACACCCTAAAGTCAATACAGGTCCTCAATTCTCCATTGGCTTTCTTTATAAAAAATAAAGGAGAAGCCGCCGGAGAACGGGATGGACGAATGAACCCTATCTTCACATAGTGCTCTAAGTATTCTTGTAGATGTTGTGTTTCTGGTTCGGAGAGGGCATATACCCGACAGGAAGGCAATACCGCCCCGGGTATGAGGTCAATTTGACAATCATACTGGCGGTGGGGCGGCAATGTCTCCGCCTTGCTCTCACTGAACACCTCGCCGAACTGAGCATACTCTGAGGGAATCTTTATATCTTTTTCAGCAGCAGTCGCTATCATATAACTATGAGACAACGCCAAAACATGTGTAACAGACGACTGATTGCATGTGTTCTTACATGTCTCTGAATCAAAACATACACTCTTCTCCTTCCAATCCACTGTGGGATTATGATACCACAACCACGGCATACCCAAGATGATTTCATACTGTGGTGCCTCTATGATGTTCAATGTGAGTCTTTCAACATGGTTCGCCTGTTCTCCCTGTCTGACCAACTCCAACTCCTCTGTCACCTCCGTTATGGGGCCTGATTTCAGGGGTTTCCCATCCACAGCCAATACCATTTCAGGTGTTTCTCTGGGGATACGCTTTAATTCCAATCTCTGAACTAACCCACTGTCTATGAAATTCCCTGTGGCTCCAGAATCTACCATAACCCCCACTTGATGAGTATGGAACCTGTCATGAAGAAGCATGGGAAGGACTATATGGGTTACCGCAGTGTCTTCCCTATTTCCCGACAACGACGGCAATTGCAACCCAGAAGAAGAGAGACCAACAGAGGGAGGTCCTTTCTGATGTTCCGAAGACTCATTAGGGTCTTGAAACTGAACAGGCATAGTAGCCACCGCAACTTTCTTACCCAACCCAAACTTGCCAGTACGTTTAGGTTTCGTGGGGCAGTCCTTCACATAGTGTCCTTTCTTCCCACAATACATGCATAAACCCTGGGTTCTACGATATTCTCTCTCCGTTCTAGACAAAGGAGCCCTGATGGCACCCACCTCCATGGGTTCTGAATGGGATTCTGATGAGGACACGCTACCCTTATTACCCTTCTCTGTTCTTTCCGTCGGGGCATACGACCGTTCCCCCCGCCTTTCTGCTAACCTGTGATCCAAACGGAGCGTAAGATTCATTAAATCCGTACAATTCGTAGGTTGGGGATCTATCTGAGCAAGGACATCTTTTAGATCATCGCTCAAGCCCTCGTAATATAAAGACATCCTTTTATCTTCGGGCCAAGCAGTCTCGGCTACCAAGCGATTAAATTTGGTTAGATAAGCCACCAAATCTTGTTTCCCCTGTTTCAGTTGTAACAACTCCCTGTCGGCCGATAAAGTTGTGGCTCTCCTATCGAAAACCCTTTCAAATTCACGTCGAAAGGAGTCCCAATCCGTGAGAAGAGAGTCATCGTATTTGACTAGCGGAACCGCCCAATTGGCAGCATCGCCAATCATATATGATATCGCAAAAGCGACCCTGGAATGATTAGTGGGGAAAGAGGCTGGCTTACACGAGAAGTGAAGCATGATCTGCGTTAAAAAAGTCTGAACCTTTAAAGGATCCCCTGAAAACCTCTCCGGAGTAGCCAAAGGAATTGGAGGTGGTACATTCACCTGAATTTGAGACGTTGCAGGTGAGGCATCGAAAGGATTACGTGACTGCCTATCTACTCTTTCTCTAAGAGCTGCGGTCTCTGCCTTAGATGCAGCCAACTCCTGTTGCACTAACACCAAGGCCTGTAAAACATCATCTAAAGACGCCATTTGTGCATCACATACACAACCCACGAAGCGGTGTATCGTGGGCGCGTAATTCTGTCAGATCCTCGTTTGCTTCCTGGTTATGATGCGATGCACAAAGGGGTCCACCTCCCGACGTCCCCCCTACTCTGGAATATATACAGAGTATGGAGGCAATCAGGTGAGGGAAAATATGAGAGAAAAAGAAGGAGCCGGAACCGCTGGGAAGAGGGATACCTAAAAAGAAAAACACAGGGTAAATACACAGTGAAAACAGTCTACACTCCAATAGTCTCGCTAGAACTATACTAATACCTGGGGCTGTAATGTAACCGACCAAAACTCAAAGCTAATCTTTCCAGAGATACTTCTCTCCAAGATCAGAACCTATAACACAAGAGAATAACCACGTTACTTCCATGCGCATACCAATCGGCCAACCAACCCACTACACATAGATATATATATAACATACATACCATAACCAAACATTCTTAGCACCCAAAGATAACAATCCAAATAAACCAGAGATGCTTCCTGAAGATGTTTGCACGAACCCCCAGAAGTATATGATATAGGAGTGGTTGATATCCAAGTTGTACCCAGCGTAGAATCCCAAAGAAAATAACAAACTCAGTGTCCATAGAAAATAGCAACCAAAAGAATGAACTCCCAGCGCCCGACAATAGCGCGAGTTAATGAGGTCAGAATCCCTCAAAACAAGTCACCAGAAGAACCAGCCGGTACTTCCAAAGCGATGGTTCAAGATAGAAGCAAATACGGAGTTAGCGCTTACCTGCGCTAGCAGTACAGACGAAAATAATCCATAGCCAAGGATACTGAAAAGGAACAGTTCTGCTCGCCCACGCTTTCCTCAGCGTACGCGGAGACAGAAGGGGTCATAAACCAAAGTAAGCAGCGCGGCTCTGAAACGAGAGTCCTAGCGCTATTACTGTGCAGGATGCATGCACGAGGCGCAGTCTCCAGCCAAGAACAAACCTCCGGCACTTGGCAAAACAGCAACACGGGAGGTCCCACGAAGAATCTAAACAACGGCAACAGGACAGCCTCACTGGAACCGAGGGAGGCAGAACAGCTCACCAGAGAACATCCAAACACACAGAATTACGCGCACTGAAAGGGCGCCCAAGATGACCTATATAGATTTTGCTCCTCCCACCAGTTGAGCATGCTGGGAGATGTAGTCCACTACTAGGCAGGCGCGGGAATCACCTCCTGACAGGAGAGGCAGGAAGTGACATGAGCTTCGAGGATCTTGCCGAGGTAGGGAAGAAGAGAGATGGGACGGAAATTAGAGGGGAGAGAGGGATCTAGACCAGTTTTCTTTAGAATAGGAAGGACTATGGCAGATTTGAAAGAAGAGGGGACGGATCCGAGAGCCAAAGAGGAGTTGAGGAGGGCAAGGGGAGGTGCAGAGCAGGTGGTGAAGAGGGTTTTAAGAATGCGTGCTGGCGCGCAATCCATGGGGCAGCCAGACTTGATTTTGATCAGAAGTTTTAGAAATAGTTCAGTGGAGAGAGGAGGGAAAGAGGAAAAGGAAGGACAAATGGAAGGACAGATGGGGCGGGGTTGAGGTACTGTGGGAATGTTGGCTTTGATCTTTACGATCTTGTCGATAAAAAAATCGTTAAGTGAGGAACAGAGGGACTGTGAGGGAACCAGGCTAGGGGTAGAGTGATCAGAGGTGGCAAGATTGTGGACCAGAGAGAAAATTTCACGGGGTTTGTTAGCCGCGAGAGCTACTCTCTCAGTGAAATAGGCGGTTTTAGCCGCCAGGATCGCTTTTTTATATTCAGCAAGGAGTGATTTGTATTTGGCGGGCAGCAAGGGACAATAGTTCCGTCTCCAGTGACGTTCCGACCGCCTTAGGTCGAGTTTGAGAGTTTTGAGTTCTGGAGAGAACCATTTGTGCGCGTCATGTGGACGAATCGCCTTGATCTTTCTGAGCGGAGCGACAAGGTCGCACGAAGAGGAAAGCCATGTGCCAATGGCGTTGACCTGGGAATCAAGATGCAAAATGCTATGATTTCACATGCTAAAGTCATGTAGTTTGCAACTGTATCACCAGTGCATGGAAAAGGCATGAGTTATAGTTAATGTAGTGTGGTGTGGTGAGCAAGGTGACAAAATTGTACGCAGAGGTGCTCACTTATAGTAATTTGAAGGTAGCGCCTAATTTATACATTGAAAATATAATTATAGCTTTACAATTTTTAATGTGTGGATATTATGTTGGGTTTGTATAGAAAAAAATGTGTATGGTTTTTCCAACTATAAACAATCCCTCTCCTTTGTTTATTTTAAAATGGTATGTATGCTATTTTTTTATTTTTAATTAAAACGTTCTTCAAATCACAGTGTAAAGTCTCATTCTTTGGTGCGCCCTAAAGTGAAGCGTAGTACAGTTAAGGAGAGTGTCGCAGAATGGATTATTGTACAGTGTAATAGAGTGGAGTCGAGTAGAGTGGAGTGATGATACACACAGTGCAATAAAGATTATACAGCTGAGTTGCTTGGTTTGTCATATCATGGAGCACAGTATCGTAGAGTGGAGTGAAATGTTGTACAGTGTAGTGGCGTTTTGAACAATAGAGTTGTGTGTTGTACAATGGAGTCTGGTTGACTGGAGTGTCGCAAAAGGGAGTCTGGTGCAGTGGAGTGTCATCAAGTAGAGTGTCATAGAGTGTAGCAAAGTGTAGCAGAGTGTAGTGGCATTGAGTGGAGTACAGTGGAGTAGTATTGTACAGTTTCTTGATGTCGAGTGCAGTGTTGTGCAGAAGAATGGAAGTTAGTCTTGTACAGTGTACTGTTGTACACTGGAGTATCATTATTTGTGAGCAAGAAGTGCATTGTAGAGTGCCAACCTATAGTTAGCATTGTCTGGTCAGCGAGCTGAAAAGAGTGTGTAACAATGTGCTCTGCTTATAATAATTTGAAGGTGGTGGATAATTTGTAAATGAAAGTTGGAATTATAACTTCTGAATGTTTTAAGTTTGTGCAGTTTAAGTTTGGTTTTATATTGGGAGAAAAGTTTCCCTAACTATAACTAACTACGTTTTAACCTTTGTTTTTTTCACAGAATGTCAATAGTTTCAAATCGTAGAGCCCAGTGTCTTGAGTGTAAAGTTGTTATGTGGAGTGTCATACAATGCAGTATTGTCGTAGAGTGGAGTATTGTATATTAGAGTAGAGTAGAGTGTAGTGGTGTAGCGTACACTGTATTAAAGTAATATAGAGTGTAGTGGCATGGTGTCTCATATAGTGGAATCAAGTATTGTAGTCTGGAGCAGAGAGGTCTACAGTGGACGGGTGTGTTGAACAGTAGAGTAGGGTTTTGTAGACTGCCATCCTAAAGGGTAGAGTGTTTTAAAGTGGAGTAGGGTGAAGTAGAGTGTTGCAGAGTACAGTGGAGGAGAGTGTCATAGAGTGGTGTTCCGTGCTATATAGTGGAGTGGAGTATCCTAGCGAGAACCTGAGTGGTGTGGCTCACTGGTTAGAGGTGGCAGACCCGGGAGCAGAGGACGGCCCGGGACCAGGGTTCAATTCCCGACGCGGCAGGGTCGTGGACCAGGGTCAGCGGACTCGATAATTCTCACCTCGGTGCCTACTCTAACCAGGAATCACACTCGGCAACTCTGGGCATTAGCTTGCCTCATCTCCACAACAGCCCCCCACATACGCCAGGGATGCCTGGTTTAACCTTGGAGATACCCAGTAGGGACCATCTCACAGGGAAAGCCAGGACGGGTTCCCCAGCGGTCTATTGCGTAGAGATACTCCTTCGGGAGTCGATTCTAGCACGTTAGAAACCCACAATTAATTAATTAATTAATTAATCGAGTGTCATACAGTGTAGTACAGCAGCGTACAATGGATTGCTATAGAGTGGATTAGAGTGGCATGAATTGTAGTATAGTGTTATAGAGTGGAGTTGCATCATACAGTGGAGTAGATTGTCGGACAGTGTAGCGGCATAGAGTGGAGTATGGTACAGTGATAGAGTGGTATAAAGTGTAGTAGAGTGGATTATAGTGGAGTACACTGGAGTGGGGTAGTGTAGAGTGGAGCAAAGTGTCATAGAGTTGAGTGGCATATCTTACACTATAGTGGCATGGAGTGTAGTAGAGTGGAGAGGTGTAAATACACTTGAGTATAGTGTCTTACAGTGGAGTATCGGGTTGTACAGTAGAGTGTATTGGCTTGCCGTACAGTATTGGAAAGTGATGTAGACTACAGTAGAGTAGAGTGACATGTAGTCTAGTACAGTTTTGTAGAGTGAAGTGGTGTACAGTGCGCTACAGTGTTGTAGACTGTGGTAGAGTGGATTGGCACATAATGTTATAGGTTACGATGGCATTGAGTTGCATATAGTTTAGTGGTGTACAGTTGAGAAGTGGAATAGAACGGAGTATTGTATCATAGAGTAGAGTGGAGTACAGTGGGGTGTAGTGGCATACAATACAAAGAGTTGCATACAGTATTGTATAGTGGACTAGAGTATTGTAGAGAGGCATAGAGTGGAGTAGAGTGCTGGACAGTGACATTTACTGTAGTACAGTTTTGTACATAGGAGTGTAGGGCTATCAACAGGAATAAACTATTGGAGTGTGAAATACAGTGTAATAAAGTGTTGTAGAGTGGAGTTGCACAGAGTATAGCTGTGTGTCAACAACGAAGCTGCATAGAGCGGATTGTTGTAGAGCAGCATAGAGTAAGGTAAGTCTCGTACAGGGGAGCAGAGTTGAGATGAGTGGCGCAACATAGTGTGGAGTACAGTACAAAAGAGTGGATTGTTTACTTGTAGAGTAAAGTGACATGGAGTGTGGTGTAGAGGTATAGCATAGATAGTAAACAGTAATAAATTGAAGTAGGGTTTCATAAGTAGAGTGGAGCGCTGTGTCATTAAGAAAAGTATTGACTAGTGGAATAGAGTGTTGTGCAACGGAGTGTATGGACGTAGAGTTGAGTATAGATTTGGACAGTGGAGTATAGGGGATAGCATGGAGTAGAATGTCTTAGAGTAAAATAAAGTATGGTAGAGCTTTATAAAGTGGAGTCATATAGAGTGTAGGAAAGTGTTATACATTCGGGCGGCGAAGAGTGGAGTGATGTACACTGTAGTGGCATAGAGTGGATTACTGTAAAGTGGAATAGCATATAGTGGAAAGGCCTGCAGGGACGAGTGACTTGCAGTAGCAAGATGGCGGACAAGATCTAGCATCGCTCCTCTCAACACCCAAGTTATCTGCAACTTACTCCAGGAACAGGAAGTCATCCGATTGCCCTGAACACTCCCACTATCTCTTTGAGCCCCCTGGTCTGTGCTAATGCCTCGGGTGGGCCTGTTGACTCTAACCAGGAGGCTGACACACTCCGGGCCATGGAGAGCATTGTTGCTGCAAATCAGCAAGGAGTGCCTGCCTGCCACTGCTGGAACCCGCGACAGGGCGTAGAGTCCCCAACCAAGAGTCGGCGATCTGAATTCTGCTGTTGTGCCCGAGCCTATGCCCGCCGCAGCTGGAATATGAGGAGGATCGTAGGGAAAACAGTGGATGTCCGGAGAGAGTCTCCGAGTGATGTAGCAGGGCCATCCATCCTGCGTGTATATCAGGCCCATGGGGCGGCCGTATCCTTATGCCTGTTGCGGATGCGCCCCTGAAGCCGGGGAAATGGTGATGCGCGGAGGAGAGGTGAGCTGTGGAGTGCACTAGCTTGCTGCAAGGATGCGTGCGGTAGCTGACTGCGGCCCTAGCGGTGACCGGTGATGCCCGTGGAGTCTCCTGTGGACCCATTTCACTGCGTTGTCAGTTTCCTGCTGGACGTTGGCATCAGTTGGATGCAGGCAGGGGGATACCTGCTACTGTGGTGAGACGGCCGGGTGGCTGGAGGTGGCCGCACCAGACTGAAATTGGTGGAAGCAGGCCTTGGGGTCACTTCAGAGAAGATTACGGGGCGGATCCTCCCTACTTTTCCTAATCTCCCACCCTCCAGTATCTCTTTACTCCGCAAGTGCATGACCTCTATTGGGCCCAAATCTGAGGAGAGGAGAAGTCCTGTGTAGCACACTGTTGCGCACCTCCCCAGTAGCCGTTGGCAGGTATAGCCCTCATTATGGAATTTAGGAGGCGTTGATTCTCTTAAATGAGCAAGTTGAGAGAAGGCTATATGCGCTTCATTCGGGATCCGGTCGCACCCTCTCAGGCATGCTGCCTTACCAATATCGTCCCATGGCTATGAAAGGTCTCATCAGAGCGCAGAGATGGAAGCATCCCTGAGGCCATTCCGTAGGGTGGGATAAATACCTCACTGGCACACTACGTACAAGTGCCTACACAAATAACTCTACATAGTGGGGAGGTGGAGTAACACCATATAACACGTCGAGATGGGGCCCTCCAGAGGAACTGATCCAGGACTTCTTTACGAGCCTCTTCAGTGGTGGACACGGACCAGCAGGACTCCCAGAGATCACACAACTTGCTGCCAGAAGACAGGTCAGATGCAATTCTTCAAGCCATTGAGCACTCCAGAATATCGTTGGAATCAAAAATAGATAATGTGGCAGCAGAACTTACGCTCTTACATGTGGACTATAGGAAATGTTGCAGCGTTTCCGTTCTCCCACAGAACTGTGCACAGAGATCTACAACCTGGGTGAGTTAGGGTGACCCAAAACTCACCTTAGTATCAGAAATCCCCTTACCTAGCTAGCTACAGTGTCTCATTGGTAATAACAAACTCCCAATGACTTAGACAATCCAGAACATGAACTTAGGGTACCTCAGGTATCGTGGAACACATGAACACTCTTTTGTTATACAATCATTTCAAACAAAAACTGGGAGTCAAAGAACACACGTGCAAGTTTGAAATGTTTATTTTTCAATGCAAGGTTCTCAAACGCAGTATCTTATATAATATCAACATACATATTATAAAAACTAGAGTTAACAGCATAGTCACTAGTCTATAGTAAGCGAACGGTGATAGCATATTATAATGCAAAATCTATATAAAGTTTGTATCACCTATATTTCGCGCACCCTATTTAGAATATTATATTATATCTAAGAAGGTCTCAATTGGGTTTTTAGAAGGGCGGGCCCATACCTCTAATGGTCAGTAGGAGCAGATCACATCAACAGCTACCAGCTCTCTGCATGCAAAGCATCAAGTGTGTTGATTCATTCCCTGTAACTCTATCTTAAACCCGCGTAGAGCCCAATGTTGGCAGCAACATTATTTGTGTTATGTCTAATGTGGTGCGAGGATCAGGCTTTCAGCAACCTTGTGTTAGGTTATTCTTAGAGGGTGCAGTTCTCAGTGTGCAGACAGTTGCACCAAGCACGACTGATATCAGAGCAATAACATATTATTCTCAAATAAATCACATCTTTCGTCTAGGTTGAAAGCTACAATAACAATTAGGTGTCGTGTGCAAACTGAAGCCGAAGGAAAATATGTTGTTTAAACATTTAATAAACTCATGCTAACTTAACACAATATATAGAAACGCAGTAACCATATGACACCCCCCCCAATGATCCGAGGACGGTTAAAAAAGGGAGAAAATATAAGCCAATACTATATGAGAGGCAAAACATGAAAGCAGAGTTCAACAATATTGAGCCAAGCTAAATGTATGTAAATGTATATAAGTTTTTAATAACAAAAATATGTATGAATGCCTATAGTGGCCACACAAAAATATAAAAATTTGAACTTAAGGCCAACTACCAGTTCATAGGCCTAGAACATATAAAAGAAGTTCGTAATAAAAAAGGCACCATTCAGAATTACTAAAAAGTCACGTGCCATAATAATGAAAGTCTTCAAAGTCACTCATGGGTCGAATGAAAATAGGTAGCTACAGCTTCCAACAGGAAATCACTGTCATTATCCGAAAACAGTTCAGCCATCCAATTAAGCAATGGGAAAGAACATATGTGCTCCTCCAGCACCGAATCCTCTAGCAACATCAGAGGACAACTCAGTGGGTTCTCGAGAACGCTATGTGCCAGAAAGTCATGCGCCGCTGCGGGTACGTCCCACTGACCCATTAGTCCATGCATCGCTGCCACGGCCATAACCCTTTCGCCAGAACAAACCAACTCGTGAGCAACTACGGGGCTCATCAGCTGATCAAAATCGACATCAGGAGAAGTCGTCAAGCAGAGACACAAATCAATGGCCTAGTCGAAATCGCAGCTCAGGCAATGAAACACAGGCTAGACACATGTGAAATAGGAAAATCGAAACGATAATCCAAAAGCCGTGCTCAAAGTCGCAAGGGGTAAGGTGCCATAGTATTCAAGCATCCGGTTGCGAAACAGTGTTAGAAGGGGCTGAGCGGCTCCTTGCGCAGGAAGGGCATCCATGTTTTATAAAGCAAAATATCAACAAAACGCCTGCAGCCAAAGCCAGCAGCACAGGGAATCCGCCAAACAAACTTGCGAATATAGAATGAAAAAACGCAGGGATAATACCAAATACTTTTTCAAACGTAGTCACGAGACCACTGCTAACCACTTTAAAAAAATGTGCGATCCCAGACGTGGAGGAGGCATTAAAGATTTGATGAACCAGCTTGCAGAAATGAAACGGCAAGTCAGTATTTAAAAGTGCCTGCACCTCTGTGCGTGTGTTAGCTATGTGAAGGACATAAGTTTCACGGGCCGAGCTCAGGGCCACTTCTTTCTGAGACAAAAGAGCTCTTATTCGGCTCAAACCATTGAACTCCGCTCTCAAGGTTGGTATTCGTGGCCAAATGGAAACATCTGAATTCCCATGCGTGGGTGGATATCACACGTTCTTGCAACACACCACACGTTCTGATACAGTAACCACATAGGCGATACCGACCATTAACCCACAACACATTTCGTTATTCAAAAGTAAATAACTACTGTTAGACAATAAAGTGAAGGTGGGAACTATTGCAGGAACCGGTGTGCCTTTCAAAACACAGGCTAAATTAGGCTTGTCCTGATTACAAGAACCATGCAACTGGATGTGTCTGCATATTAGTGAGCGGTCAGGCGACTGTGTACATTCTTCACCATTCAGATTCACTTCATTCCCCTCCTTTAGACATCTGTATGTGTATGGTAAAGACCATGTCTCATGGAGGAAAGCACTGCCTAATGGTTCATATCGCCCTATAGCAATATATCGCATACAATTTGTAAATTTATACAGAGCAAAAGGCAAGGTAATAATACCATGGATAAGCCATGTAGCAGCAGTTACCTCAGCCACAGAAAATGGTAAGGACTCTAATTTTCCAATGTGTAACATAGAAAATGATGCATCTCGCATGGAAAGCATGCGCTGCTTGTCAGTCAAATTAAATGGGGCAAATAGTGATGTGACGTTCATATAACTCCAAGGCACTCGACCAGCCTTCAGAGTCTGTAGTGTCCACGCAAACTGCATTACAGAACGCAATTGATTTTGACCATGATACAATACGGACACTTCATGTACAATGTCAACCACAGAAGACACAATATTGTTCAACGTGTAAATTCGGGAAGAGAGCGTGTTAATACTGTTATCTACAACTGCAAGCACTTTTTCTAAATTCACTTGATCAATTGCCCTCAGGCGCTTAGCAGCCTCAATTTGAGAAACTTTCCAAATTTCATTGTAAATTGCATAAATCCATCGTTTTGATCTACCTTTAGCTGGGCCTTTTATAAAATCGTTCAAATCCACATTTTCAGTTAATTGTGACAGATGTAGTTTAACTGCAGCTAATGTGGAATGTTGTAACCAATTCTGACACAGCTTCCCCACAGAATAAGTTGTGACAGTATAATCTTCTTCAAAACGGGGATCAGGTCTGACTTCTGTGAACCCTTCAGCCAAACCCAGAAAACGACGTTGGCAAGAATCAGCACTCCTATGCCACATCAGCCAACCCTTGGAATCCAAACTGGAAATGTTAAAGGATGAATTTTGCAATAGAGCTTGCAACTCATGGATGGACAATTCAGTATAATTACCCCAACCTAAATATTCCTCTAAATCAGGGATGATTGGTGTATTTAATTTTTTAGCAGTAGCCAATCCAAAGCATGTTGTTTGGAAAATGGATGAATTTAGAAACAACATGTGATTCGGGATGAGACATGCACGGTGCAAAGCCTCAGTGCCTTGTACCTGCCAATCTTTGGTACCCCAAACCGATTTAAGGTCAATTGTTCCTTTCCAAAACTCGTAGCCATCTACAGCTAATCTGTCTAGAAAGGACTTCGAATACAGTAACATTGTATCGGTAAGTATAACTTTGGACATGGACTTCTGTGTCATTTTGAAATAAAATGACTCAGGATTTGATTGATTAAAATCTGTAAAATATGTGTATTTTTTCAGAAATGTATTGGAGTTGCCTCCTAATGGAGCAGGGCAATGTTCCCACTGTGTGTAATTTACAGCAACCCTCCTGGAATTTGTCTTATGCAAAAAATGATTACCATAATGTTGAAAGCAAAACAAATTACCATAATTAAATAGAATCTAAATACAGATCCTCAGCATCGAAGGCAGCATAGTATTTCAAATCAGAGAACAATGCTTCTACGGCCTGAATATCCCAATCATCAGAACATATATTTTGTTTAATCAGATCCCCCATGTTTACTCTAAGCACATTCGGAACATTAATCACTTCAGTGGGCCCATGTATTTGAAATCTAACCGCATCCCACACAATCCCCTCAAGGACAGGCCAAGCAGTAATGTTGACTGTATTCAAGTTTCGTTTCAGTCTGTGTGCTGAATGTGAAGAGGAAAGAGGGGCCAATGTTCCATTAAGGTACCGAATTCCTGTTCTTTCTTTAACATAGTGACCATCGATCAGGCGGAAAAAATAAAACACAAAACCAATTGACATAAAAAGGTAAAATGAAAATAGAATCAACCAAATGTATGTCCAAGGGGGAATTAAAAAATGTTTTTTAAATAAGGCTGCATATCTTGCAATAGTTGAGGGTTTCTTTGAAAGTTCCGAAACAGAGTCAAAAGAGAATCTGGACTGGCCGGCCATACGAGTCTGCAAATCTGGCATAGATAAGTCAGCAGGATAGGTGTAGTTCAGCTCATCAATGTTAGTAACAGGAATAGTATTTAATAAAGGACTGGATATGGCCGGCATCTCGAGGGACACCTCCTGTTCTGCACCAGAAGTTATTGCCAGCACAGAATGCCTCACCATGGTAGGACAGGAAACAGCCGGTGTCATGCTATGAAGAATCGGCCACCCTGTGTGTCTTGACATTGTCAATAGAAATAAATCTGTTTTCCTTATGACCAGGAAGTGGTGGTAAAATGACTGTTCTTGTGCCCTTCACTCCAAGAACTCGAACCGGTGCACGATATGAGGGACCAAACTCTTTCTTGTTATCGATCTTCTCTCGAACCAGTTCTCCAACTTGGGGTAGCCAGCCAACTACCAGGATCTGCAACGCATCATCCGATGTGGAGGGCAAATGTTCCTTTGCTAGACTGTCTCTGGTCTTTTGTAGATCCTGTAAAACATTGCAATGTTCATCTACGTCAAAGGCCGTGGCCTGGGCCTTGCAGTCTAGACCGTCGAGGTCAGGGACGTACATCTTGATACCAAAGAGCATTTCGTATGGGGTCCGCCCACCCAGAGACCTTCTAGGGAGATTATTAAGCGCATGCTGCACGCCATTGAGATGGGCTAACCAGTTTCTGCCAGTGCCTATAACTCGAGCTGTCAAAGATTGCTTTAAGTCACGGTTCATTCGTTCCACTACACTGTTACCCTCGGGTCTGTACGGACTTGAAAATTTGCTGTGGACCCCCAACGAAACCATAGCATCCTTATACGCCTTACAGGCGAAAGCCGGACCTTGATCCGAATGGAAGGTACCACAGGCAAAACTCCCTATAAAGACTCGCAAATCCTTGATGACAGTTCTTGAATCAGCGCTTCGATGTGGCCATACCCACACAAAGCGTGTGCATGAATCAACTGCTACTAAGATGTACTTGTATGCAGTATCAGAAGAAAATGGACCGCAGTGATCCAAATAAACGCATCCAAGCGGTTTATTCGAGATGTACAACTGTGTCTGAGGCGGACGCGCAGCAGTTGAAGGTTTAATCTGCTGGCAAATGTCACATTGAAGGACATAATCGTGCGTCTGTTTGTACAGTCCCCGCCACCAGAACCTTTGTTGTAGCTGAGTTACAGTGGCTGAGACGCCCGCATGCGCAGACGCCACACCTTCATGAGCCGCTGTAATCAAAGCAGCCCTGCGATCCGAGTTGGGAACTAGACGTTCGCCAACATCAGGAATTTTCACATAAGGAACCTTATCGGGACTTAAGTGGTATGTGTACTTAGAAGGGAATCCCGCAGGATATTTACTTCCCTTTGCGGTCGCAGCAACAGCTGCCAAGATGTCATCATCTATTTTGCTTTTGGACCACGAGACTGCTGAAACTAAGTATTTTGATACCGCTGATTCCGCTGCTTCATCAGCAAGCGAATTAGCAACAGCGTGGACCCCCCACGCGCTGATGGCCGAGAGTATGAATCACAAACACGAGTGGCAACTTCTCTTTAAGTTCCGCCACTCGGACCCAGATCATTTTATGTTTTATTGTGCTACCTTTGGAATCACGAAATTCATTCTGAATCCAAAAGAACAAGTTTTCATTGTAAGACTGGACACAGTAGTAAGAGTCACTTACGATCAAAGTCGTCACACTAGGATCTGCGTACTCCAATAAAAGCATCAGAGCACGAAGCTCTGCTAATTGTTCGGTGCAGTCTCCAAGCGTCTGCGTATGCACCACACTGGACTTGAACTCATCGTTCACCATGGCACCGACCACAATGGCGCATGCGGAAACGTAGGCATGTTTAGAGCCATGCTCAACCTGCGCCGAACCATCAGTGTATATGATGCAATGGAAATCCTCCAACGGCCGCATTGCTAAAGGAGCAGGATGAACAAATTCATACTGTAAATACTCCTGCGACCGTAAAGTGGCGTCAAAAATAAACGTGACATCCTGGGATGTCAAGGATGCAGCCCACTGAATCCACCTAGGGTGCAAAGCTTTGGAATTTGGTACACTGGCTTTCGTAACTGCCTCCAAGGCAGGACACGGGGTAACAACCAACATGCGTTTTCCTTGAGACAGGGCACGTTCCTTAAGAATTGCCATCTGCACAGCCATTAAAACTTTCTCTACAGTGGAAAAACGCAATTCAGCCGAAGTGTACAAGTGTGACTTGTAAGCAATAGGTACTGTATCTCCTTCATTAAAAGTCAGGTACGTGAAACCCACCGCCCCAGGGATAATTCTTATCACCAGGTTGGTCTGGTTATCACGAGTCTGTAAATATTCAGAAGCGAGCAAATCAGCCTGCAAAGACTGCAGAATGGCTGAAGGCTCAGGCAGCCAGCATGATTTGGAAAAAGATGGTTGTATCAAAGCATACAAAGGCATGATACGCTGGGCATATTCCGGAATGTAAGTCCTCCCGAAATTCAAAAAGCCCAGTAAAGATTGTAATTTTTTCAGTGTTGTCGGAGAGCGCAGCTCTGCGCATTTCTCCAGGAAATGAGGTGCCAACCCCTTTCCCTCGTTGCTAAGCTCGTAGCCGAGACACAACACCGTGTACTCTGCAATGTGCGACTTTGCAAAGTGAAACTTGTAACCAATGTCTGCAAAGTTACAAATTATGCTATTCACTCGACACAGATGCTCCCAAAGATCGTCGTCTGTGAGATAAATGTCATCCACATACGAACAAGCAACTGGGTCGAAGCCCTCCAAAAGAGAGACTATGCGGGCGGAGAATACTCCAGGACTATTCTTATAGCCCATTGGGAGACGCCGAAACATTTTTTGCACACCGCCGCATGTGAAACTGGTCCATTGGAACTTAGACCGTCTAATCTATGGGCATAAAAACCATTGGAAATGTCAAGCGTGGTTTTGAACCGTTTACACTCAAGACTATTCACTAAAGCAGAGCCATGAGTATTCTGTACTGCGCAGTTACGGCAATGCGAGTTTAAATGCCTATAATCCAAAACCAAACGATATGAGCCGTCCGGCTTGTTTACAGTAAAGAGGGGGTTATTCATCGGTGACACACACGTTTCGATTACACCTTGATATTCCAATTGTTCAAGGATAGCCGCGACTGAAGCTTTGGCTTCAGGCCGTATGGGATATTGAGGTTGAGGCTGCGGCTGAGACCGTAACGGAATCTCGTGGCTTGGAGACAACTTATTCCAGCCACACTGATTGCGGTACACAGCCGGCGCAAGCGCCAGAGCCCACTCTTCTGCAAAATGCAGCGCTTCCACTCTCGATACAGTGTGCGCGAAACTGGGGAGGATCACCTCCTCCCCTCGCGGAGCTGTGAGAACAAAAGGTGGGGGCCAGTCAGCCTCTGAAAGCAAAATGTCATACGTAGACGAAAGATTTTCCCAAAATACCCCTTTTACAGTTCGCTGCATGTCACCTTCTATTAACAGGACAATTTCAAAAAGTCGTTCAGGGGGAGCAACATGCGTGTCAGCAGTTTCAATTACAACATAAGTGTCAGCCGCTGTCACCTTCAACAGTGGACGGAGGGCCTCTCTCACTATGGTAATCTCTGCCGCGCTGTTCAGCAAGGTCAGAGCCCACGTCAGATTCCGAAGCCCCGTTCTCACTATCTGGGGCATATCGATGCGCTGTCAGGGCGGCGACTTTCTTCGTGGCAAACTGTGGTCTCTTGGGCGTAGCGCCTTCATGCTGATCTCCACCGTTACGCGGGCGGGGCTGACCACGTCCTTGCTGGCCACCCCGACCCCTGCCGCCCCCTCCACCACCGGTTGACGGAGCCGATGAGTCCTGAAAGGAACGAGGAGAGCGTTGGTCAGAAGCCTGAAACCTTTCAGGTGACTTAATCATCGCGCGATCGCGCAAATCATAAACCCGATCTGACTGCGCAGGCAACGGAGACGCAGGAGCAGAAACCTGTGTTTGTTGTTGTTGCTTACCCTGAGTCTGCTTTTTTGGCCAATTTTGTTTCTTGGACTTTTGTTGACCACTAGTTTCCGAAGACTGACCCTGGGGCTGCTTTTTCTCTTTATCAGTAAAAGCTTTAAGTCCCTTCGCATTGCGGCCAACCATTTTATAAGCCACCACAATTATCCTTGCCAACTGACGGGGTTTCTCGGCCTCGGGAATTAACGCTAAAGTGTTAGCAACCTGAAAGTTCACTGCATCCCCCTTGACATTCGCAAGGATCAGATCGCAAACTACATCAAAGGTGCCACACAGGCGCATACCCAACTCAACCGCAGACTCCGGTCCGTGTTCATCTTGAACACGTTTAAGGACCGCACCCAGATTGGTCACGCACGGGGTGCCATAGCACCTCGAATAGACCGCTGCAAAAGTCTTACCCCAGGTCTCACAGTCAACAAGTTCAGGAGCCAAATCTTTCGGTAAACTCAGTGTAAGAATCCGGTGCTTATCACCGGGATTCGTATTAGGAAACACAGCTTCCAGCTGGCCGAATTTCTCTGCAAGCCAGAACGGAAAATCATCCTTGCAGGGTTTCCGTTCTCCCACAGAACTGTGCACAGAGATCTAGAACCTGGGTGAGTTAGGGTGACCCAAAACTCACCTTAGTATCAGAAATCCCCTTACCTAGCTAGCTACAGTGTCTCATTGGTAATAACAAACTCCCAATGACTTAGACAATCCAGAACATGAACTTAGGGTACCTCAGGTATCGTGGAACACATGAACACTCTTTCGTTATATAATCATTTCAAACAAAAACTGGGAGTCAAAGAACACACGTGCAAGTTTGAAATGTTTATTTTTCAATGCAAGGTTCTCAAATGCAGTATCTTATATAATATCAACATACATATTATAAAAACTAGAGTTAACAGCATAGTCACTAGTCCATAGTAAGCGAACGGTGATAGCATATTATAATGCAAAATCTATATAAAGTTTGTATCACCTATATTTCGCGCACCCTATTTAGCATATTATATTATATCTAAGAAGGTCTCAATTGGGTTTTTAGCAGGGCGGGCCCATACCTCTAATGGTCAGTAGGAGCAGATCACATCAACAGCTACCAGCTCTCTGCATGCGAAGCATCAAGTGTGTTGATTCATTCCCTGTAACTCTATCTTAAACCCGCGTAGAGCCCAATGTTGGCAGCAACATTATTTGTGTTATGTCTAATGTGGTGCGAGGATCAGGCTTTCAGCAACCTTGTGTTAGGTTATTCTTAGAGGGTGCAGTTCTCAGTGTGCAGACAGTTGTACCAAGCACGACTGATATCAGAGCAATAACATATTATTCTCAAATAAATCACATCTTTCGTCTAGGTTGAAAGCTACAATAACAATTAGGTGTCGTGTGCAAACTGAAGCCGAAGGAAAATATGTTGTTTAAACATTTAATAAACTCATGCTAACTTAACACAATATATAGAAACACAGTAACCATATGACAGAAACTCTCTGACAGCGTCACCAATGTGAAGCATGCTGTAGCTCAGGCGCAGCCAGTTACGGACCTTATGGAGAAGCAAATGGGGGAATACGAAACAAGACTCTGTCAGCTGGAACAAAGGGTGGAAGATACCAAAAGCCTCTCAAGACGTAACAATGCCCACTTGATAGGCCTGTCTGAGGGAGTGGAGGGCTGAGAAGCACTGGAATTCATGGAAAAGTGGCTGAGGGATTTACTACCAAAGGAATTGCTGTCTCCCTACTTATCAGTTTAAAGAGCGCACCGTGTTCCCTTTTGAAGACCTGCTCCAGGCTCAAACCCCTGTCCATTTCTCTTCAAAGTGCTCCACTACCGGGACAGGGACTCGGTCAGTTTTAAGGGAAACTTAGAAGATGCTAGAAATACGCTTTGAAAATACCAAGGTGATGTTTTTCCCTGATTATAGTATGGGAGTTCAGTGACAGCGTAGTTCCATTTTAGCTGTAAAGTAGCAACTCCAGCAGCTTGGCATCCAATATTCTCTGTACTTTCCTGCGAGATTGCGTGTAGTGGCAGATGATTTTTTGATGCACCGCAGGATGCTTGCGATTGGCTCGAATCCTCAGGGAAATTTGAAGACCACAGACCAACTGGCAGGAGAGGTTCGCAAGGAGCTACTGCGGACACGGTCAGGGGGTGTGGACGCCTGAAGAAAACCCCGACATCTCAACTGACAGCGGTTCCAAATCTGGATAAAATAAGAGAAGAGCAGAGACAGGCCGTTCAAGAGGCGGAAAAGATATTGGACCTGGCTAAAGACTCAGACAAAGAACTGATCTGATTTCTAAGGATGGGGGCTCCACAGTGGCTTGTCCCTCCAACACCAACTCTCTGACTATACCAGATGGAATACTGCAGACATCGGAAGAAATTATCTGAAGATGGTATATATCCTTTACTTGTATTGATTACGGGGGATCTGCACATGCATGAACTGCTGAGAGCCGTCAGGCCGAGGATATGAGGGGCAGAATCGCTACATGTAGAAGGGGGGCGTCGGTCTCCTCGGCCTAGGGCGTGGTCTGGGCAGTTGCTACATCAGCATGTTTGATAGGAGATGTTAAATGGAACTGTATTTACTTGCAATTGGGTGGGCATGTTACACTGGTAAGCTCCTGGGAGTCATGCACCCTTGCACCCTCATGCCTTAATGGGTTGTTTTGCATTAGACCGATATAGCGTTAGATTTGGCCAGTAAGCATGGTTACTGGACTTCCTCTTTTGGTATTACATGTTTGGAAGGTTGATGTTATGTTTTGTGGACGGTTCGATCAGGTGCAGTTATGCTCAAATATGGCTGACCCCTTACATTATCCTCAAATATGACCACATACATATATGTTATCCCTTCAGACTCATGTACACACACTTAAATCATGGCATCACAATGCATCATCACATGGAATGTAAGAGGCCTATGTACCCCCTCCCGAAGATACGCAGTCTACGTGTATCTTAAGCAAAACAACGTCCAGATAGCTCTTCTACAGGAATCCCACTTAACACACCTCAAGACAATCATACTGCAACATAGATGGAGGGGACACATCATAGCCACTAACTACTCAGCGTTTGCTTGAGAGGTGCTGATCTGGATACGTCTGGGCACCACCTTCCTGATAGAATTGTAGGTGACAGACGTGGTGGGAGATATATTTTCCTTAAATTGAAGCTAAATTGTAGATGTCTCCTGCTAGGAAACATATATGCACCAAATACAGAACAGGAGCCCTTCTGGAATAGGCTGTCAACAGTGTATTCCAGATGGTGCGATGTGACCTGGGTGATAGGTGGGGACTTTAACAACTTACTGGATACGACTCTTGACCAGTCGTTCCCACCGCTGAGGGACACTACTGTGGATAGTGGGGTACCTCTGTTGAAGAGTTAGGTAGATGGTTGTGGGCTGGATGGACGCTTGGAGACACTGTAATCCTACCACACAAGTGAACTCCTTCTACTCCACCCCACATACCTTGCATGTCCACATTGACAGGATCCTATTCACACCCAACTTGCCACTCTGTGTGTCACAGACAGTGTATATGGGTCATACGCACTCTGACCATAACTCTCAACCCTACATAAAATTAGAGTGGGACATAAAGCACCTTTTGACTCCAGCTTGGCGCCTGCAACCCGCCATCCTGGAAGACCCACCAGTCTGTTAATCCCTATGCATGACAGTTGAGGATTATTTTATTCACAACACAGGCACGGCGGCGGCGGACCTATTGGAATGGGATGCATTCAATGTGACACTGAGGGGTAACTGCCTGGGACTGGGTTGCAATATGCAGAGACAAGTGGAACAGGAGCTCCAAGAATTGGAGCGCGTATTATTTTCACTAGAAACACATATGTCCTCTGAATCCTTTTGCTCCTCGGAGCTGTTAAAAGCAAGGGCTATACACACTACATTGATAGAAAGACTGAGATGCTTCAACTATGCAGCACACTCTTCCAAAACGCATGCCCTGGCGATTTGGACCGGGTCTCTACTGGCATGACTAATAAGGCAAGAGCAACCGAGAGGCCCCATCAGACACTATATTCTCCAGAAGGGTTGATAAAATATACTCAGCACGAAATACACAAAGAACGAGTTCTTAAATTTACTGTGCTCTACCGGTCGACTATGGAAGCCTCTGTCTAGGAACTAAATCGTTTTTTAGATGAACTCTCCTTCCGTAGGCTCTCCCCTGACCAAGCATGGAGCTCAATGCACCCATACAACAGCAGAAATCCAGGGAGCAACCTGGGGAGCACCTTCCCTAGCCTTAGGGAAGGTGCAAGGACCGCATGGCTTTCCATCAGAGGTCTATAAAGCCTATGCAGGCCTCTTGGCTCCCACTCTCAGGTAGGTCTACAAAGAGGCAATAAATCTGTCTCAGTTAACGAGCTCTATGTGCCAGGCCACTCTGGCCACCCTCCTAAAGCCAGATAGAGATCCTACCTGGCTGGGATCTTATCACCCATTAGCACTGCTGAACGTAGACTACAAGGTATTGTATAGCATCCTTGCAGGGCGGCTGGCACCATTAGTACCTTATTTAATACATAAGGACCAGAATGGGTTCATCCCGGATCGATCCACGTCTCTTAACCTGCGCTGTATGTTCAGAATCATACGGTGTGCACCACAGGCCTGGTCCAGCTCGGGTTCTATGATGCTAGATTTGGAGAAGGTGTTCGACACACTGGGGTGGCCCTTTGTCTTATAAATGCCCTACCCCGGAATGGTCCAGAACCGTATTTTAATATTCTGATAAAACTACTATACAATAATCCAGTGGCAAGAGTCAGGACTGGCTGTATGCTGTCACACAAGACATTTGATTGGAATCCATTTTTTCATAGATATTTCCTTTGAGTCTCGCTAGCAACCACCTGTGTTCTTGATCACGGTTTACTGTTGCGTCCTTCATTTACAGGCTTCATAGGAATTTTTGCATCCTCAACTGATTTGATAACAGTTGCGCCTACTGAATTGTTTAGTATATCCAGTATTTTCTTAGACCCCTGGTACTTTATTAGTGTTATGACTTGATGTTTGGGGATACGAACCAAGGCAGGTCTTAAAATATCCCTTGGACCCCATTTTCTCTGTGGTGTTATGGTGTATGCTGTCACAGCCTATACCGGTGCGCAGAGGTACCAGGCAAGGCTGCCCATACTCTCCTCTCCTCTTTTCTTTAGCCATTGAACCATTGGCCTTGGCCATGAGATCATCCACAACACACTGGGGCATTCCTGCAGGAGGAGACATGCATGTGATTTCCTTGTATGCTGAAGACCTGCTTTTATATATAAAAGATGTTGGGAAGGTCCCAGATGGTATACCTGTTGTGCTCAGTCGCTTTGCCCGCCTCTCAGTACTGCGGGTCCACTGGGACAAATCACATTTGTTTCCATTTGATCCTAACTGACCTGACCCAAGGCTCACCATTAATGGAACCCTGGTTACCTGGCAGCCATCTATGTTTTGCTACCTGGGCGCCAGGGTATACCATTCTGGCCAGGATCTCCTAGATGGTAATTTCACTAGGGCACTCACCTCTTTATCATCGTAGATGAACTTCTGGAAAATGCTCGCTCTCTCAGTGGCAGGAAGGGTCACGCTTATCAAGATAGTGTTGCTCCCCGTCTCCTTTACTATTTTACAAATCTGCCATTATACCTGTCACCATCCTTTTTTCGACCTATTGCGCGCATGCTCTGTAACCTCATATGGAACAGCTTGTGCTGTTGGATAGCACTTATGAAGGTATATATAATGGCGGGTCAAGGCGGGTTGGCAGTACCTTACCTAGAGCACTATTATATAGTGTCTCAGCTACAGTGGGTGGTCCGCTGGGTGGAAGACAGATATCTAGCAGATACAACAGGAAATGAGACTCCACAAACGGTGTACACTATCCTTAATATGTTTCACCCATGCAGCAGGAGGGATGGTTCATTCCCCCTGTTGTTGCAGGTGGCCGTACGCTGTTTTCGCAGAGCTCTGTTCCTCACCAAAAACATAAGTCCTTACACTCCAGCGATTCTATTGCTTGGAACACCCAGTGGAAACAGAATTACAGCTCCACCGGATTTAGTGGATTGGCATAATACAGATATACATACACTGGGAGGCCTTTATTTAGACGGAACCCTCAGGCCATTCAATGACTTAGTGTGAGAGGAGGGGGTGCATCATTTCCTCATGCATGTCTCATGGATTAGTCTGCTGCAAAGCAGATGGGGAGATATAATGCAAGAATTACAGAAAAATCTGGTACTCCAGTATGTCCATGTTATGGGAAGTGGTAGTCTCTTCACCCACTGGTTTGCGGACGCGCTCTGCCAGCACACAGCACAAATCTGACCCCACTATGCACAAAATGGGAATCCGACCTAGGCCGTTCATGCACCGACACAGAATGGAATACAGTACTTACAAGCCCTACATATGTTCCTCATAATGCTAGGTTTAAACTAATTCAATATTATATAACACACCAAGCATACCTCACTCCGGAGAAAATCAATTGTTACATTAATAGAAACAATGTACAATGTCCTCGATGCTACCATTTTGATGCTGATATCACACACATGTTATGGTCATGTCCCAAACTACAACAATACTGGGAATGGGTAATACTACACCTATCTGATTGTACAGGTAGACAACTCTCAAACACCTGGGAAATATGTATACTGGGGTTATTCCCGAGAGATAAAACACACATAGCCACAGGCTGGTTTTTAGATCTAGGTCTTGTAGTAGCCAAAAGACTCACAACAAAACACTAGAAATCTCATGATCCACCACCTTTATTGGCCTGGTCCAGCTCTGTCCTGAACTGGGCGAGGGCTGAGGGTGTGCCCCTTTTCAGAAAAGACACTCTGGGGCTACGCAAATTCCCTATCTCAGATAACTCGATTCTCGCAACCTTAAAGCAAATTTGCACCCCGATCTGGAATAAAATAATTTGCAGCATGTGGAACTGGAAACTGGCTGAATGGGGAGGTGGGATACTGCCGCTCTGAGTTGGGAGGGATTTCCTGGTCCATGCAGCAACACACTAGTAAAACAATGGAATAACTGGGAAATGGTAGTCATAGAATAATACAGATATATGTAAAGTTCGTATCCGGAATGAAGCCTCAAGTACTGCTATGCCTGAAGTTAATTAGGTTGTTAGTTTTGTACATTTACTGATCTTTTACATTTTGCCAGGTATTGGCAATGTATATGCTACCAGTCTGGATATTATAGTATATAATGTGTAATGTCTAATCACTTGGATATTTGTATGATCAACAAATAGAGAATACTTGATATAATAGGACACTCTGTTAAACATGTGTGGGGTGTTATAAACATTTGTGCTATGAACTTGGATGTTATTGGTTTTTTTTTATGTCCTACTGGTAAAATATTAACATTTCAAAATGTCCAGTATTTGTAAAGCGCAAACAATTACCCGAAGGTGTCAAGGCGCTGGGGGCCGTCGGGAAGATTAAACAAGCTATTGCCCAGAGTCACATGGTGCTTGGCAGACCCCTGCCACCTGAGCCGGGGTTCGAACCGTGGTCACCAGCGTCCAGCCTCAGTCGCCCTGGCCGCTGCGCCTCACCTCTTTCACAGATACAACAAAAAAAATAGTGGAAAGCGTGCAGTGGAATATTGAACAGTGGAGTGTAGAAAAGAAATGTAGAAACGAGTGAAATAGCATAGAGTCGAGAGGTGTACAGTGGAGGGGTGGTGAGTGGAGTAGGGGAGAGTGGATTAATGTTGAGTGGTGTTGCCTACATTGAGGGGCTTAGCAAGAGTCGAGAAACTGTTATGATTTAAAGTGGGGTCTTATACAGTAGAGTGGAGTGCTGTGTCGTACAATGTTGGAAACTGTTGTAGAGTGCAGAAGAGTGTTGTACAGTAGAGTGTACAGGCATAGAGTTGAGTACAAATGTATGGAAATAGAGTGGACTAGAGTTTAGTACAGTGGCATAAAGTGTAGTAGACTTTTGTAGAGTGGAGTTATATTGAGTGAAGGAGAGTACACTGGAGTGGTGTAGAGTGGAGTAGTGTACAGTGGAGTGGCATAAAGTGGAATATGGTGGAGTGGCATGAAGGGAAATAGCGTATAGTGAAGTAGTGTACAGTGGAGTGGTATACAGTGGAGAAGCATAGACTTGAATGGTGTACAGTGGAGTTGCATAAATTGTGATAGCATATAGTGTAGTAGTGTACAGTGGAGTGGTGTACAGTAAAGTGCTGTAGACTGGTGTAATGTGGGGTGGGGCGGAGTATGATAACACGAGTGGTGTACGGTGGAGTGGGGCAAAGTGGAATACCATACAGTAGAGTGACAAAGATCTGAGTTGTATACAGTGTAAACAATTCTCACATTTTAACGACGCATTGAAGTGAAATAATGTCCCCATGAACCTCTTTTTCCATATGAATTAATCAAAATGTATTCAAGAAATCACATATATAAATCAAAAGTAGACAATTAAATCCATTTTGCATTTTTTGACAAACACTAAGCTCCCTTAACCCACAAATACCATTTTAGTACATCCTTCCAACCAAAACAACTTCTATTTCACACCCCCTCAATACACCCATCTCTGTAAATCTTCTCAATCATCCAATAATTCCACTCCCCACACATTCCAGCACACCCACACCCTGCCTACCTTTCAATATTTCATATTTATACAACCACAGAAAATAAATAAATAAATAAATAAACACAAAAGCCAAACAAGAAACAATTCTCACAATGCAAGATTTTTAATTTTTGACAGTAATTTGGACACTTGATTGGCCACAAAAAAAGCTCGAAGCATTTCAAACCCCTCCATATACGTAGTTCTCCTCAGGACCCAAAAGCTTGATTATATGCTGCGAGTTCAGCCGATCCCTGCTTCGCTATCTTACCGCTAGCCTTCCTTTCGGCCCGTAAGGACATGTATCGTGAAAGAAAGGCCAGTGTGTAAGGAAACATGAAGCGAGACGCATACAAACTTCACTAAAACAAAATCAGGGATCTGCAGGCGGAAACAATTAACAAGCATTTACAATGCAACGGTTTCGCCTTCGGAAAAGTTTGAGCTATTGGCATTGTAAATGACAAACTTTTTATTTATGTGTTGGTTTTGAAAACAGATAAATAAATGGCATTCTCATTTACAATGCCAATAGCTTACTCTGTCGCAAATGCAAGACGTATTGCATTTGCACACACACACCCACACAAGAGCCCCCCACACACACACACACAAGAGCCCCCCACACACACCACACAAGAGCCCCCCTTGGTCTTGGTTGGAATCAGACCCTGGCCTTGGGAGTCACTTGATGCTTCATCTTATAGAGATGTGAACCCTGACCTTGGGGCCTGAGTCCTGGCTCTGTGAAGGAGCTGCTGCTTCACCTTGATAAGGATTTGTGCCCTGTTATTAATCAATATTCCAGACAATACATTTTAATTAAAGACAAGTATCGCATACATTAATACAAAATGCAGTGTACCCAAAATTACGTAAAAGGGAAATAAATGCAAAGATTGAACAATAATTGGAGAACAAAAGGACTACATAACAAAAGATTTATAATAATGCTGTTTGTATTACAAGTTCGATACAAAAGGGGATGATGGACAGAGCGTTTGAGCAAATCAAACACTCACCCCCCAGTCAAATGATCTGGGTTTAATCCATCACCGTTCTTTAGCTCACTCCGCCACCCCAGTTCAGACATGGCTATATGCAAATCAGTCTGACCCTGTGCCTCATGGAAACAGTCCAGCCCGAACTGCCAAGCCATGTCTTCCCTGGACTAGAAACAAGCATCCTGGGACCAGTTTCTGGCATTCCAGCCGTCCTCAACCAGGCTAGCTTGAATCCAGTGGCAAAGTGAGCAAGGGACTCACATCTGCGCATACCCTGCCAATTTAGGGCGAACAAAGCATTACAAAAGGGGATGTATTACAAGTTCAGTATGTTTTATATGTCAAACATATATACAAGGTGTATAAAGTATCATTTATATATTACAAATAGAGCAAGTATGGAAGGTCTATATCAAAGAGGCTAATGTAAGTTTATACAATTTACAAAAGCTGCAGTGGGGGCATCAGCTATCAGGCACAATGATTTTATAGTCTTAATCCTCAGTATGGTTGACAGCGTTCCGACTGAATCAAAATTCTGGGGTCATCATCAGGATAAAGATGAAGACTGAGCACAGGAATGAAAACGTAGATATAATGATTCGTCCAGCAGCGCAATTGTACTTGGTATTCTTCATGTGGGATTGTAGTGTAAAGTTCCATACAGTAGTTCAGAACATATATTGGCAGTACATTGTGGTTCAGCAGCCCCTGGGAGTTATTTTCTGAAGTGCTGTCAGTGCTGCCAAAGATGATGAAGCTTGAGACCAATCAAAGTCCATGTTTCCCACTCAAGAATTCCAAGTGGCCCTACAATTCCTGAACTACAACACAGAACTCCCTGTTCCACTCCACAGGTCTCCCTTTATCCACTACCTCCTCATTTTTGGCTGACTTTCTCTCCCTTGCCCCTTCCTACCTTCGCATAGGCCTCTTTCCTTCTACATAGTTCTCTTTTGTTCTCTTTTCTTTCGCTTGCCCCCTTTCTTTCCTTCTCTTGCTTCTTTCCTCGTCTCTCCCTTTACCTCACTCCCTCTGTCTCCTTCTCTTTCACTCGCTCACTCCCTTCCCCGCTCCCTCCCTCTCTCTCTGCCTGGCTCCAACACCCTCCGTCTATCGGTAGTGGCGTGTGGCGCAACTCCCTTCTTCCCTTTCTAGTGTTCTGAAGACTTTTCTTCTCTCCCGCAACCAAACGTGGCTCTGAAGCCGCGTTTTGTGTAGGGGGAAACAGGCGCTTGGTTTCCCGTCCTGTCGAATGTTTGTATCCCCAACAGCTGTTAACGAAACCAGAGATAAAGAGACCCGCGTCCCTTCTTGGCTTTCAGTGTTTCTCCATCTGCCCCCGCTTCCGCCCCCCCTTCCCAGCCTACTGTGCTTTGTTCTGCTATAACACCACACCTTTCACACTGCAGGCTTAATTAAAGTGTGCCTGCAGTTTATTTAAAAACAACTAATTACACCGTGCTACACTGCGAGTCTCCATTAACTCCTCCGAGCTAAACCACGTACGCGGCAATTACAGGCGAAAGATTACAGAGGCCGGCCTGCCACAGAACCGGCGCCATTATTAGATTACTTTTGTGGCTGCAGCTAGAGGGAGCTGGGGGAGAGCCGGGGACAGGGGAGGGAAGGGAAGAGAGGTGGGAATGCGGAAGGAGAGAGGGGAAGAGAGCCCGGGAAAGGGAAAGGAAAGGAAGAGAAGAGAGTAAGGAAACGGAAGGAGAGCCGGGAAAAGGGAAGGAAGAGAAGAGAGGTGGGAGTACGGAATGAGAGAGGGCAAGAGAACTGGGGAAGCAAGAGAAGAGAGTTGGGAAACGGAAGGCGAGCGAGCGCACAGCCCCCCAGCGCTTCCTCTCTTCAGCCGGTGTCAATACCGGGTGCGGGGTGGAAGGCGATCTCCCCCAGCTTCTGGGCCGAAGACTCACCCTCGCAGGCACGGCCCCCGTCGCAGCTCCCACTGGCCTCCGCTGACGTCGAGGGTTCCCCCGGAGTCAGCCACTCACAGCGCGGCTCCCGGGGCAGATCCTGATGACGCGGCGAGGCTCCAACCAACGGCGGCGCAGCTCACGGGGACAGGCCCACTGCAGCGGCCAATCAGAGCGCGCCTCTGCCGACGAGCCTCCGAAAAGCCACCAATGTGGTCGCAGCCCCTTCGTGCCTCGGCCAAGGTGCCGAGCAGCTGCCGGTTGACCCCCGGGCGGGACGGGATACCACTATTTGTGAGGACACGGGGGGGGGGGCGGGAGAGGACGAGGGGGGCGGGCGGGAGAGGACGAGGGGGGCGGGAAAGGACACGGACGTCGGGAGGGAGGCGGGAAACGTGGGGACGGCGGGAGGAGGGACACAAGGCAGGACAGCAGCAAGCACGGCCCGGCCGGACCAGACTCGGGGGCGTTCCCGGCGTCGCGTGACGTCGCCAAAGCCAAAGAATCTCGGGAACGCCTCCGTGTCTGGTCCGGCATTGATGGACAGGCCCCTCGTCCAATGGCTAGGCTCCATTTATGGAGCTAGCCAATGGGACGGGGGGGCGTGTTCCATAGTGCTTACTGTACTCAATAGATTTCTCTGGAGGAGGAGCCTAACGGCTCCGCCCCCCAGCGAAACCTAAAAAGGACTCATGCCTGGAAATCCACAACGTACCCGTGACTCAACAGCTCTCGGTCTCTGACCGACCCATGCTACAAATGTTTGCACTGTAGACTGGGTGAAGATAGCGAAGCAGGGTGTCATGTTTTGGATGCCGCGCACCCGTGGCGGCTGGAAAAGGAGCAAAAACTACATTTCCCGGCATGCCGCGCTAACGTCGCGTTCCGACGTGATCTGCGCGCGCATACCGGGAAATAAATACTTTGAGCAAACGGCGGTGAAACGCCGATAATTCCGTATGCGGTGGCGTTCTTGGAGTCCCTGGCTGGAGGCGGTAAGAGGTGTCTGGAGTTCCTAAGACATCTGCACCGTGAGTAAACTGGTGGTGTTTGGGTGTGTGGCGTTGGTAGTCTCGATCCCAACTACACATCCACACCGGGTATTTTCGGTTCTAAAGCGGCACTCTGTGTCTTACAACGTGAAACTTAAAGTCTCATTATTTGGAGAGTGTCTCATTATTTGGAGAGTGTTGTCACAAACATTTGGTGGCTGCATTGTTGGTTCTCAAGGAAACAAACCTGAAGAGCGAACCAAATCAGATTTGAACCTTAATGTTGCATTGGTTGCTGTACATATTGTATATACAGGCACTCTAGCAAGGAGGCGATAGGACTCACTTGGAGATTGTTTTCTTTGAGCCTCGCTTTCCTTCTACCCTCCATACCAGTGTGGTAGCAGAACATCTTAAGGGCGCAAATGCTTACAACTGTTACAGAGTGAAGTTTAACTCTGTAGTGCCCATGTGAAGTGTCTACCCTACTGTGTGATAAGGAGGTGTTTCTGAAGAGCACATCATTTCATTATTGTTTTTTCTTATATTATTCTGGACAGGAGACAGGAGGGTATTGGCAAGATTAACCAAAGGAACTGTGTGGCTGCCCATTCAATGAAACCTATGCATTATATTGGGGTATGTGTAGTGAATTAACTTGTAATCAACAGCCCTCAGTCGGTGATTGGAGTAGAGGGAGTGAACCGTGTTTCTTTTGTATTTCACAGTCTGACCTCGTTCCTCATACCTCAACAAGCTCCTGTCTCCATTGGATTTGATCTTTGCGTATTTTGCTTTACAGGTATTTATTGGTGCTTAGTGGAGGGAGGAGTAGGGTGGAGAGATTAGATTACCCGGTTGCAGTATAGGGAGATAGGGGACTTTAATATCTTGTTCTTTGTCGTTGCAGATCTCCCTCCCCGCTGTTCCCTTCCCTTCCCGCGGCCTGCCGCACTCTCTTAGCAGCTCTGTGTTATAATACGGAGCTCTGAGGTTGTTTGGTAGGGCCGGGATTGGACTCTCATCACAGCCCCGAGGAAGTTTGGAGCCAAGCCTGATAGAATTATCGGCCCAAGGATTTTTCCTCCTCTTGGCTGTGCTGATAGTTCGCCATGACTACCTTGGAGGATGTCATGGCCGCTTTGGCCTTAGTACAGGTGGAACTCACAGCTGCTAATAGAGAGGTGTTGTAAACAGGGAGTTAGGTCCTGGGACGTACGGGCAGCTGGACCATATGTAAATCTTAGAAAAAACGCAGTGCTGTCCGTACAAATACTTTGCAACGTCTCCTTAATTAGAGAAACAAATCACCTATTGATTGAGGATTTGTATGGTATTTTTATTTATACCTTATGAATTATTGATTTTCAAACAACAAATAGTTTGACAAAAAAGACATCCCATATATACACCGTTATTCAAAAACTAAACAGTACAAAATTATGATACTACTACATAAAACATAAAGCAAAACATTTCATATGTACATTTCATATGTACATTTGCACAATATTCAAATTTGGTCAATATCATATATACATTACCAAAATGTCCACATTATTGATGCAATTCCAATCAAGGAATGGTGAACACAATTAAGAAAAATCAAGAGAAAATCAACTGGAGAACAGATGAATCAGTAACATGCACAATATTAATCAGTGAAAGAAAAGAATACACTGAATCAATGTTTCAGTCATTCAAGAGTGCTATTCTCCAATAGGCCGACGCGTTTCGAACTCGAAATATGAATTAACGTGTTCTCATCAGGGCTGTGGGATTTTCCTGTTTGATTTTGTGCAAAAATAAAGAGAAAAATATATACATAAGTTCCTGAATTAAAAGGCCTCTATAAAATGCTCCAATGTGAACTGTAATTGCAATGGGGTTACCTTACAAAAGGCTGTCGCACTTTTTCTATAGGGTTTCAGTTGGGGGGGTTCAGTTACTTGTTGTGGTCCCTGCCGGGGTTTCTGAAAGAGGGACAATTTGTGCCAGGATAAAGTCAGTTTGTGATGCCAAAAGCGTGCACCATTTTATAGACATTTGTGACATTTACTACCTGAAGATGTTTGCGTGGAGCATCTCAGGTAATTACACAGGGGACTTGTAGCGTGCCCACCGGTGCCAGTTGCGAACCTAAAGGGTTAAAATGAGGTGGAATGTAAAAGACACTCGTTTCTTGCTGAACCAGGTGTGCAAAGTTTTAACTAAGCAACGCATGTACCTGCGCTTGGGTTCGCGTGTTTTCAAAACCTCCGTCGGTTATACCGGTGTTTCACAAATGATTTTCAGGCAGATCAGCGTGGTTTCATGCAGTGTGGGACCTGTAAGCGGCAACATAGAATGTTTATACCATCATTTCCAATAAGCGCTGACTTCTTGACTCACATTATCATAATGCAAGGCAACAATTATTCTCAACAGGCAGACGTTCGTACCTTGAATTCAGGTCACGTATTTAGAACTGCTTGTTGCAAGTTTAGGGCTGCATCACTGAAGACCAATTCGGAACGTGATCAAATCTGCAGGAAAAAACGGGCGCTCAGTCACTAACTGATTTGTTTATAAAACATCCCGGATTCAAAAAGCGGTAGCGGTTACTAGAGTTCAATTACCTTTTAGCTTTGTGTTAAAGGCTCCCCTTCCAAGTGCTGGCGACCAAACATCAATGCGCCATGTTGGAAGGGGGGTGGGTACTATATTAAGTCACCTGACCTCAGGAATTGTGGGACATGTAGTCCGTGGATCTATCATTATATTTCTGCAGTGGAGATTTACATTTATAATCTTGAGATTTCAGACATAGAGTTTAGCCCAGTCTGGTGGCTATTAAATCGTAATATCAGGTAAGCTTCCTTTTTAAGTAGAGCATCATCAACATCAAGGACTCTTCTATTATGCCCAATTGTGTGCAGGACTGTCCATTTAAAGTCCATCTCTGTATGCCCCTGATCCATAAAGTGTTGTACCATAGGAGCGGATGTGACTTTATTCTTAATGCGCGATCTATGTTGGGTGACTCGGGCATTAATTTGCTGGTTCGTTTTGCCTATGTACAGTTTGTTGCACATGCAAATGATTGCATAAACCACATTTTTGGTTTTGCAATTACTGAAGTTTTCATTTTTCCATTTTATATTTCTGTGGGTGAATTCACTGCCCTCGATCGTTGTGTCACACGACACGCAGGTGCCACACCTATGGTGGCCCGTGATCTGTTTCAGGCCCCATGCTGATAACAAGTCATGTTTAGGTTTTTCAACCCTTGTATCAGCACGAACAATCTGTTGTCCGATGCTTTTGTTTTTTTTAAAAGCAAAGATGGGCTTCGGAAATGGGCATTCCAGCTCTTCAAGCAAATGCCAGTTCTTAAGTATAGTCTGTCTGATTTGGTGGGCATCAGATCATTTCAATCATTTCAATCATTTGCATGTGCAACAAACTGTACATAGGCAAAACGAACCAGCAAATTAATGCCCGAGTCACCCAACATAGATCGCGCATTAAGAATAAAGTCACATCCGCTCCTATGGTACAACACTTTATGGATCAGGGGCATACAGAGATGGACTTTAAATGGACAGTCCTGCACACAATTGGGCATAATAGAAGAGTCCTTGATGTTGATGATGCTCTACTTAAAAAGGAAGCTTACCTGATATTACGATTTAATAGCCACCAGACTGGGCTAAACTCTATGTCTGAAATCTCAAGATTATAAATGTAAATCTCCACTGCAGAAATATAATGATAGATCCACGGACTACATGTCCCACAATTCCTGAGGTCAGGTGACTTAATATAGTACCCACCCCCCTTCCAACATGGCGCATTGATGTTTGGTCGCCAGCACTTGGAAGGGGAGCCTTTAACACAAAGCTAAAAGGTAATTGAACTCTAGTAACCGCTACCGCTTTTTGAATCCGGGATGTTTTATAAACAAATCAGTTAGTGACTGAGCGCCCGTTTTTTCCTGCAGATTTGATCACGTTCCGAATTGGTCTTCAGTGATGCAGCCCTAAACTTGCAACAAGCAGTTCTAAATACGTGACCTGAATTCAAGGTACGAACGTCTGCCTGTTGAGAATAATTGTTGCCTTGCATTATGATAATGTGAGTCAAGAAGTCAGCGCTTATTGGAAATGATGGTATAAACATTCTATGTTGCCGCTTACAGGTCCCACACTGCATGAAACCACGCTGATCTGCCTGAAAATCATTTGTGAAACACCGGTATAACCGACGGAGGTTTTGAAAACACGCGAACCCAAGCGCAGGTACATGCGTTGCTTAGTTAAAACTTTGCACACCTGGTTCAGCAAGAAACGAGTGTCTTTTACATTCCACCTCATTTTAACCCTTTAGGTTCGCAACTGGCACCGGTGGGCACGCTACAAGTCCCCTGTGTAATTACCTGAGATGCTCCACGCAAACATCTTCAGGTAGTAAATGTCACAAATGTCTATAAAATGGTGCACGCTTTTGGCATCACAAACTGACTTTATCCTGGCACAAATTGTCCCTCTTTCAGAAACCCCGGCAGGGACCACAACAAGTAACTGAACCCCCCCAACTGAAACCCTATAGAAAAAGTGCGACAGCCTTTTGTAAGGTAACCCCATTGCAATTACAGTTCACATTGGAGCATTTTATAGAGGCCTTTTAATTCAGGAACTTATGTATATATTTTTCTCTTTATTTTTGCACAAAATCAAACAGGAAAATCCCACAGCCCTGATGAGAACACGTTAATTCATATTTCGAGTTCGAAACGCGTCGGCCTATTGGAGAATAGCACTCTTGAATGACTGAAACATTGATTCAGTGTATTCTTTTCTTTCACTGATTAATATTGTGCATGTTACTGATTCATCTGTTCTCCAGTTGATTTTCTCTTGATTTTTCTTAATTGTGTTCACCATTCCTTGATTGGAATTGCATCAATAATGTGGACATTTTGGTAATGTATATATGATATTGACCAAATTTGAATATTGTGCAAATGTACATATGAAATGTACATATGAAATGTTTTGCTTTATGTTTTATGTAGTAGTATCATAATTTTGTACTGTTTAGTTTTTGAATAACGGTGTATATATGGGATGTCTTTTTTGTCAAACTATTTGTTGTTTGAAAATCAATAATTCATAAGGTATAAATAAAAATACCATACAAATCCTCAATCAATAGGTGATTTGTTTCTCTAATTAAGGAGACGTTGCAAAGTATTTGTACGGACAGCACTGCGTTTTTTCTAAGAGCTAATAGAGAGGTAGCAGCTTCCAGGGCTGAGAACGCACAACTGCGTGCCAGGCTGGATAGAATGCCCACCCCCACCACCACTACTGGGGCATCCAGCAGCACCACCCCTACCACTTCCGTGGTGGTAGAAATGCCTGCCCAAATCCCTCTAGCGCCCCCGGAAAGGTACTATGGGGATGTCAAAAAGATTCAAGTATTTATGACACAGGTCCAGATGCACTTTATGTGCAAACCCAAGATGTTTTCCACGCACCAAGCAAGAGTAGCTTTCCTGATCTCATACTTGGGGGGAGAAGCTGCACAGTGGGCGGTTCCTATTGTTAAAAGGGATGACCCACTGTTATATCATTGGGACAATTTCAGAGAGGAGTTTGAAAAAACATTTGATAGGAGGGCCGAGACTCTCACGGCCGACAGAGAATTGCTACAGTTGAAACAAGGAGACCATGACCTCGTAACCTATCTTAACAATTTCAGAAGATTAGTGGCTGAAACAGATTGGCCTGAAGCCAAAAGAACCGCCTTGTTCTATCAAGGTCTACACGAAGATATGAAGGATCTTTTAGCCCAGATAGAACCACAGCCCCGTACGTGCTCTGCACTAATAGACATTACGTTGCGATTGGATCATCGCATGAAGGAAAGAAAAGGAGAACATAAGAAAAAAGACAAAGCCGTGATGCCTTATGAACCACCGGGTAACAGTGATAAACCAACTTCGTCTCACGAGGCCATGGAGATAGGGGGGGTGCGAGCCTCATTAACCACCAGCGAACGGGAACACAGACGCAAGCAAGGATTATGTCTCTATTGTGGGAAAAAAGGCCATTATGTAAGGGAATGCACAGTGAAGCCTAAAAGTAACCGAGGACGTGGAGGCCCAAGTGTAGCAGGAGTCTCCGCAAAGGAGTCGGGAAACGACAAAGCTTGATGGAAAGCGAAGGGAAACCCTCAAGCATACACATTATCCCTTCACTCACCCCAGATTCCTTGGATATGAGAAACCACCTGTTTATGACCATGTACATTACCATTAATCAGAAACAACAAGAGGTACAAGTAATGGTTGATTCAGGAGCCACAGGTTGTTTCATGGATTGTTCCATGGCTCGTCGATTAGGAATAACACTCATTTCCAAAGAAAGACCGGAAACAGTCTACGCTGTGGATGGACATGAACTTCAAGCAGGACCTATTACCTACCATACACGCGAGTATGAGATGGTATGTTCTGAGTCCCATCAGGAACGGTTGAGCTTCAACATTATTGAAGCTCCACAATATGGAATCATTCTAGGTCTTCCCTGGCTACAAAAACATGATCCGGATATACGTTGGGCTACCAAATCCATTCAGTTTCTTTCCCCTTATTGCCGAGAACACTGTTTTTCCACGGAGACGGAATCTGCGCAAATCATAGAGCCTAAGCATTCAATCGCCACGGCAGCAGAAAAAGACGTAACTCTGCCCTCTTGTTATGCAGAGTTCGGACTAGTGTTCAGTGATAAAGAGGCCGAGGTGCTGCCACCACATCGCCCATATGATTGCCGCATTGATCTCCTCCCTGGTTCCGAGATTCCAAATGGAAGGATTTACGCGCTTACCATACCTGAAACTGAGACGCTACGAGAATATCTTGACAAATATTTGGCTTTAGGATTTATTCGACCCTCCAGATCACCGGCAGCATCCCCTTTGTTCTTCATACCAAAGGCTAATGGCGAAAAGAGATGTTGCATTGACTATAGAGCACTAAATGCCATCACAGTGAAAAACCAATATCCGCTACCTTTGATCCCGGTGTTGCTAGAACAAGTCAGAGCAGCCCATATCTATACAAAGTTGGACTTGCGTGGGGCGTATCACCTTGTTCGCATAAGACGGGGTGATGAGTGGAAAACGGCCTTTAAGACGCGGTATGGGTTATATGAGTATTTAGTAATGCCCTTCGGGCTTTGCAATGCCCCGGCCGCATTTCAATTTTTTTTGAATGAGGTCCTTCGTGAATTCCTGGATCGTTACGCTGTCGTTTATATTGACGACATCCTCATTTATTCCAACTCAACAGAGGAACACATCTCCCATGTAAAATCAGTGCTGCAAGCCCTCCAGAACCACCATCTCTTCTGTAAAATCACCAAATGTGAATTTCACGTCACAACGGTGGAGTTCTTAGGTGTGATGCTTACCCCGTCAGGGCAAGTGATGGCAGACCGAAAAGTTCAAGCAATTATAGACTGGCCCCGTCCCAACAATGTGAAAGACATACAGAGCCTGTTGGGGTTTGCCAACTTCTACAGGCGATTCATCGCTGGTTTCTCGGGAATGGTGTCACCCCTCACACAACTCACGAAGAAAAACATCCCGTTTGTATGGACAGACAAAACTCAACATGCATTTGAGGAGCTCAAGGCCGCGTTCTCCTCAGCACCTGTGTTAACACATGCCAATCCAGATTTACCATTCATAGTCGAGGCAGACGCTTCTGAAATAGCCCTAGGAGCAGTGTTATCTCAAAAGGAAAACTCTACAGGCACTCTGCACCCGATTGCCTACATGTCCAGGAAGCTCAATCCCTCGGAAGTAAACTACACCATCGCCGAAAAGGAATTGCTAGCCATACGGGATGCCTTTATGGAATGGCGACACTGGTTAATGGGAGCCCGGCATCAGATCACGGTATACACTGATCACCGTAATCTTCCGTTTTTAAGAGCTGCGAGACACCTCTCCCCCAGACAACTAAGGTGGATGATGTACTTTGAAGAGTTCCAATTCGTGGTTACCTTTAGGCCTGGTACCTACAATAGAAAGGCGGATGCACTTACCAGGAGAGAGAACCACTTGATACCAGAGGAGAAACCGGTGCTGTCTATCATTGACCCTGCCAGAGTCATAGGGGTAACTCATACAGAAGACTTCATAGCTAGAGTCCGAAGGGGAGTACAAACCTGTGTGTGGCGCACATGGCTCAGACACCACCCGGAATGGAAAATGAAACATGGTCTTCCGATGAGAGGACAACAAGTACTGGTGCCTTCCGAAATCTTACGCAGGGAGGTGTTCTCTTGGTGCCATGAAGTTCCGTGCGCTGGGCACATGGGATTTGTCAAAACCCTGGAAAAGATTCAGAGACAGTTCTGGTGGCCTTCCCTCAGACCGGACGTGCTTCGTTGGGTGGCGGAGTGCGTCACATGCAGTCAAATGAAAACGAACCGACAACGACCTCAGGGAATGTTACTACCTTTGCCTACTCCGGAGAATCCGTGGGAGAGGTTCTCAGTCGACTTCATTGTAGGGCTTCCAAAAGATCAAGGCAAAACAGCCATAATTGTGGTAGTGGACTATTTGACCAAAATGGGTCACTTCATTCCTTGTGCCCAAGTACCCACTGCGGGACAATTAGCTCAAATACTCTTGGTGAACATTGTAAGACTGCATGGGCTTCCCAGAGACATAGTGTCCGATCGAGGATCACAATTCACTGCGAGATTTTGGAAAACCTGGTGTAAAGCATTGCAAATCACTTCGTCTGTATCCACCAGTTTCCATCCGCAGACGGATGGACAGACGGAGAGACTGAACCAGTCCCTGAAGCAATACCTACGTTGCTACGTACAAGATAGTAGTGAGTCCTGGGTTGATTGGTTGTGGGTGGCCGAAATAGCCTACAATAGCACACAACATGCATCCACTCGATACACACCTTTCTTTTGTTCCTTATGGTCATCATCCCAGGTTCACCCCTATGCTATTGCCGTCGGATCAGGTGAGGTTACCAGAAGTGAAAGATCGGTTGTTGCGTGTGCGCAAACTACTTTTGAGCACACGCAAGAATCTTGAAACGGCCAAAGCTAGGTATAAACATCAAGCAGACAAGCACCGGAGACCTAATCCCGTATATAAAAAGGGTGATTTAGTATGGTTGTCCACCAAACATATTAAATTTAAGAAACACAGCGTGTTTAATCCTAAGTATATTGGTCCTTACCGGGTGGTGAGTCATGTGAACCCTGTTGCTGTGCGACTGCGTTTGCCGGCACATCTTCGCATACACCCTGTGTTTCATGTTTCCCTCTTGAAGCCTTCTGGGAGTCCAGTTCGTAAGTCCCCGGTGCCTATATGGGTGATGCAGGACCAGGAGTATGAGGTGAGGTGTATTCGAGACTCTAGATTGGTGAGAGGTCGTTTGCAATATCTGATCTCATGGAAGGGGTTTGGACCGGAGGAGGACTCTTGGAAGCCCGTGAACGCTGTTAAAGCGCCCCGGCTGGTTGCCCGGTTTCACCGTTTGTTTCCTGGCAAGCCTGGTGGTGGTGGTACCCCTTTGTAAAGGGGGGGTGTACTGTCATGTTTTGGATGCCGCGCACCCGTGGCGGCTGGAAAAGGAGCAAAAACTACATTTCCCGGCATGCCGCGCTAACGTCGTGTTCCGACGTGATCTGCGCGCGCATACCGGGAAATAAATACTTTGAGCAAACGGCGGTGAAACGCCGATAATTCCGTATGCGGTGGCGTTCTTGGAGTCCCTGGCTGGAGGCGGTAAGAGGTGTCTGGAGTTCCTAAGACATCTGCACCGTGAGTAAACTGGTGGTGTTTGGGTGTGTGGCGTTGGTAGTCTCGATCCCAACTACACATCCACACCGGGTATTTTCGGTTCTAAAGCGGCACTCTGTGTCTTACAACGTGAAACTTAAAGTCTCATTATTTGGAGAGTGTTGTCACAAACATTTGGTGGCTGCATTGTTGGTTCTCAAGGAAACAAACCTGAAGAGCGAACCAAATCAGATTTGAACCTTAATGTTGCATTGGTTGCTGTACATATTGTATATACAGGCACTCTAGCAAGGAGGCGATAGGACTCACTTGGAGATTGTTTTCTTTGAGCCTCGCTTTCCTTCTACCCTCCATACCAGTGTGGTAGCAGAACATCTTAAGGGCGCAAATGCTTACAACTGTTACAGAGTGAAGTTTAACTCTGTAGTGCCCATGTGAAGTGTCTACCCTACTGTGTGATAAGGAGGTGTTTCTGAAGAGCAAATCATTTCATTATTGTTTTTTCTTATATTATTCTGGACAGGAGACAGGAGGGTATTGGCAAGATTAACCAAAGGAACTGTGTGGCTGCCCATTCAATGAAACCTATGCATTATATTGGGGTATGTGTAGTGAATTAACTTGTAATCAACAGCCCTCAGTCGGTGATTGGAGTAGAGGGAGTGAACCGTGTTTCTTTTGTATTTCACAGTCTGACCTCGTTCCTCATACCTCAACAAGCTCCTGTCTCCATTGGATTTGATCTTTGCGTATTTTGCTTTACAGGTATTTATTGGTGCTTAGTGGAGGGAGGAGTAGGGTGGAGAGATTAGATTACCCGGTTGCAGTATAGGGAGATAGGGGACTTTAATATCTTGTTCTTTGTCGTTGCAGATCTCCCTCCCCGCTGTTCCCTTCCCTTCCCGCGGCCTGCCGCACTCTCTTAGCAGCTCTGTGTTATAATACGGAGCTCTGAGGTCGTTTGGTAGGGCCGGGATTGGACTCTCATCACAGCCCCGAGGAAGTTTGGAGCCAAGCCTGATACAGGGATCGGATGATCTCGCAGCATATAATAAGCTTTCTCGTCCTGAGGAGAACCCCGTATGTGGAGGGGTTCGAAACGCATGTCAGGAACACTAAAGCCTATTCTAAAAAGAGATTTGCAGTGAATGTAATTACGTTAAGGACAAGGCTAAGGCAAAGGCAGTTAAAGCGATCACATGTCATTCCTAAGATGGAGATCAAAGAACCAGCACTGGAGAACGTGAGTGAGCATTCTAGTGTTGATCGGCAATCAGAAACGTTCAGGTGTTGAGCCCGCTCTCTGGCGCACTTCACCTGAACCGTTAGGTGGCAAAGAAGTTTCCGAATTTCCTCTGTGTCAAAACTCCCTGAGGAGAAATTCGTCAAGGTGCTCAGCGTTTGTGAAGTCGTGACCGGAAGTGGAAATTCAGCATTTTCAGTAAGACTGTTCCGTGAATTGTTTGCGCATGATATAGCGAATTAGCATAGATTTCCAGAGCATTAGTATTTAGTCATTTTTAGTTAGTTAGTTTAGGGAAGAGTCAGCACATGTATTTTTTACTTGTTTTTGGCATTGGAAACAACAGGTTTGAGGAGCACAATTGGACGGAATAAATATCTCAGTACCAGCATTTTTTTTTTTTTAAACCGTATTTATTGGCATATTCTCCAAACTGAACAGTGCAGTCATATCTACAGTAAAGTGCGTTATGCATTTCCCCCCGCTCCCGCCGCCCCCCCCAGTCACTACCCACAGTAAGGCATACAATTCACATACAAAGGTGTGCTCCAGATGGGTTCTTCACAACAGCATCAGTATTTCAATTATCATGAAGTCTCTTTGTCCTCCAGTATGGACCTCTCATAATGGACCCTTACAGTCCGGCATCGAGCCCGTGATAGTTGCGCCATTTCCCCCACACTTTTCTGAACTTCATGGAACATCCCCTTGCCTTATATGTAACTCTCTTAGCTGCCATATACATATCTAGGCCTCCCCTCCATTCCTCTAGACGTGGTATTCCTGGTGCCCCCCAGTATTTCGCAATGTCCCTCTTAGCCACTACTAAAACCAGTACAAGGAAGGTCAGCAGAGGGCACGGAAGGTCCACATCAATTGTCATGCCCAATAGAGCCAGCTTGGGTTCGACCTGTAATTGAATCTCCAGTACTGCGGACAGTTCCGTGAAAACATCCGACCAGTACCCTTGTACTTTAGGGCACGACCACAGGACATGAAAGAAATCCCCCCTGGGGTCCTGACATCGCAGGCATTTGGCATCATCCGCCTTTCCCATCTTTTGAAGCCTCACCCTGTCGAAGTATGTTCTGTGTAGCACGTTAAATTGGATAAGGCGGAGTCGAGATTTAACTGCCACCTCTCTAGGATGTGTTAATACCAGTTCCCAGTCAATGTCTTTCATGCCTCCCACGTCCGCCTCCCATTGTTGTCGTAGCCTGGCCAGATCCCCCAACATGTTATTCATGAGGGTCTTATAGGTTAGAGATACCGCCTTCTGCTGGATATGTTCCTGTAGGAGCCTGCCTTCAAGCGGGGCAAATTCTGCCAGATCAACTGTGTCAATGTTCTGGGCTCCCCATGCATGTTGTAATCTAGTGTATTTGTATCTCTGTGTGGGGTGTAGGACGAATTTCGTGGCAAGGGACGTGAATGTTTTCAGTTGCCCTTTGGCAATAACATCTCCCAACGTGGAAATCCCTATGTCGTCCCACCTACTGTATCCCATCAGTTTGTGGAGCTCTGTCAGCCACGTGCAGTGCCAGATTGGTGTTTGTTTTGTTGGCTTCCCATCCCACCCCATGCGTTTCGTGGACGCCCTCCAGGCATGGATGGTAATTTCAGTTGCCGGCAGAAGACGCTTCCGGCCATGTCCCCATATAGATAGGAAAGGATCTGTCTGGGTGCTAATTTGTGGCGCTCTAGTGCATAGGAGGGGTGGTCCGCCTGCGCATGCAACCATTCGTTAATCGAGGCCAGGTGTTCCACCCAGTAATATGCTTCTAGATTTGGGATTGAGATCCCCCCCGCTATATTGGTGCCTCTGCAGGGTGGTCAGAGCCACCCTAGGTTGTTTGCCCAGCCATATAAAGGCATGGAGGTCCGCATGTATCTTGGGGAAGACTTTTGGGGGGAGGGGGTAGTACTGATTTTGAAGGGCATATAGGTACTTGGGGAGAACAATCATTTTATACATGGGTGCTCGGCCTAGGAGGGTGAGTGGGAGCAGTCTCCAGCGGTCCATGTCTGCAATGGAGTTCACCATGATACGCTCAATGTTACGGGTGTAGGAGATATGTCTATCCAGGGTGAGGTAGACCCCTAAATACTGAAATCCCTCAGTCGTAGTGAGCAGCTGTCCTGGCAGATCTGACCACTCCTCTCTCCCTGCGGGGTCGTATAAGACCGACTTATGCCAATTTATTCTGTATCCGGTATGGTCACCGTACAGTTCTAGTTCGTGAAATAGTTGTGGAATCGACGTCTCCGGCGAAGTTACATACAGGAGGACGTCGTCTGCATATAGCGAGATCTTTTCCTCGTTTACTTCTCCTTCGGTCCGCCGGAATCCTCTGATGGTTGGGTTCTGGCGAATTCTAGCCGCCAAGACCTCTATCGTTGGAGCGAATAAGAGTGGGGAGAGGGGGCACCCCTGTCTGGTCCCTCGTCGTATTTGAAATTCCCGCGAGAGGACTCCATTTACTCTCACCCTGGCCCTCGGTTCAGTGCACAGCAGCTGCACCCATTTCTGGAATTTCGGCCCAAAGCCGAATTTCTGTAGGACACCCTCCAGAAAAGGCCAGTGCACCGCATCAAAGGCCTTTTCGCGTCCAGGGACAGGAACCAGTGCGGGTCCTCCCTGTCCCTGACCTCCTGTAGCCAATTGTGAGTGCGCCTAAGATTCAGTCTGGTAGCCCTGTCTGGTATGAACCCAGTCTGATCAAGGTGGATCAGCTGCGATATCACCCGTCTCACTCTCAATGCCAGGATAGTGGCCAATAGTTTTGTTTCCGAATTGAATAATGAAATTGGACGATAGGACTCGCAAAGCTCTTTCGGTTTGCCGTCCTTATGAATAGGGACAATAGTGGCCATGATCAAATCGGGTGGGAGTCATATAGGCCCTTCAGATATTTTACTAGTAGATCAGCCGTTCGTTTAAAGAATTCGGCTGGGAAGCCATTAGGGCCTGGTGTTTTCCCCGGCCTCAGTTTGGCCAGTGCCTCCGATATGTCGTCCAATGCAATGTCAGAGTTCATTGCTTTCGCATCCTCAATGGACAAAGTCGAGAGGTCAGTTTGGTCCATATACTGTATAGCTTCTTCTCTTGTCCCTAGATCTCTAGCCTCATAGAAGTGTTCATAGGGGTCTGCGAATGCCTCAGCTATATGTACATCTGAATGGTGTGTCGTTCCCTGGGGGTCTGTAATCTGCTCCACCCATCTCTCCGCCCGTTATTTTTTGCTGAGCCACGGCAGGAGTAGCCAGTGCCTGCGTTTTCGCCTCTCCTGACACCAGCTCTCTATATTGTGATTGTCTGTCAGTGAGTCTCCTGATTGCCACTGGGTCTCTCGAGTTCTGGCATTCCCTTTCCAGATCCAATATGTCCTGCTCGATAATTTCGGCCTCAGAGTGGAGCTTTCTTCGCTCCTCTGCCAACCTATTCTTAGTCCTATACCTCATAACTGTCTTGAAAGCCTCCCAGAAAACCACTTTCGAGGACACCGAACCCTCGTTTTCGGCAATATAGACTTTAATGTCCTCTCTGAGTCCCCATATGACGTTTGGGTTTTGCAGATCCCATGCCGTTAAGTGTCGGCTATCTCCCCGGCGTTTCGCCCCCAGTCTGACTAGCAGCGGTGAGGGATCCGAGACCCCTCTAGCCTTATAATCTGCTACGTCTTGTATCGTCAGATGTTGGCGGGCCATAAAGACGTAGTCCAATCTCGAGAAGGCCTGGTGAGCACCCGAGAAGAACGACTAAACCCGTACCTCAGGGTGCAGCCACCGCCATGTGTCCGTGAGACCTAGGTTGGTCGCCCATTGTGACAAGGGGGTCTGTGTCCCTCTCCTCTGTGCCGTACTTGATCTATCCTTAGAGACCTCCATTACGTCATTAAAGTCTCCCCCTACGATCTGTATAGTGTCGGCTGTTTCCAGCAATATGTCTGCTACTTTCTTAAGTGTGGGGGCCTGGAGTTTCGGTGGTGCATAGATTGAGATAATAGTGTAGGCGCATCTGTTCCATATTCCCTTGATTGCTACATATGTTCCCTGGGGATCTGTCCATGTTTGTGTTATGAGAAATGGGGTGGTCTTTTTCAGAATAATGGCGACCCTTCTAGAGTCCGACGTATACCCTGCGTGTGCTAGGAGCTTGAAACGACCTCTAGCTAGGAAACTGCACTTAGTACCTTTGAGATGTGTCTCTTGCAGGAGCGTGATATCTGGGGCTGCACGTTTCAGATTCGAGCTGACTAGTCCCCTCTTGATCTTACTGCCCAATCCATTCACATTCCATGATAAGATACTAATCCCTCCCCGGCTTTCCCGGTGTGTGTCGTGGTCAGCTAGCATGGCGTGGGACTGAAGTGGTCAGGCGGGTAGCCCCCTCATGGTAAGCGACCCGGGCATTTGTCAGGTATGTCGTGTTGTACCCAAAGGCATCTCTGGGCATGTGGGAATGACTTGCCGTGCGGCGGCGCGGCATAGCATAACAATAAATTTGACTGCAGTTAACCAACTGTCCCCCCCTCCCCCCAACAGTGATCCCCCCAACAGAACTATTTCAACTGTTTCCCCCCATCCTCCCCCCTCCCTACCATTCCCCCCCTTCCAGCCCATTCGTGTAACCCTCAACTGGTTGGACTTTCAGGCGGTGAAGGTCTGTCGCCCACCCACAGGATCCCAGATCAAACTATGTTCAGGATTCAAATCAGGGGTATAGTCCTTACCGGCGCCCTGTGGAGCGTGTCCCGCCTCTCCGGAGATAAGCAAGACCACAGGGGCACCAGCAACACCCCATGTACAGCGTTTCAAGTCAATAGAAAAGGTAATAAAATATGAAAAGTGTTATAACTTGCGCGGCACTAGCAGCAGCGTGCTGCTACTACGGATGTAAGCTCCAAGCTTCCTCATGATTGCGAGTCCTGCGTTTCAATGTCCTGTTCCTCTGTTCCGCCAGTTGCACCCAGCTCCAACTCGCGGATTACCTCGACCAGCGGGTGTGTAGAGCGGTCAGTTGGGTCCTCCGTCTCCGATAAGAGTTCGTTGTCGAGGCCTCCGGTGTTTGCCTCTTGTGAATGAGCCAGTCCTCCAATTCTAGATCTCTGATCAATAGGGTCGACGGGGATCGCGTCGTGGCCTCCTCTGCCTCGTCCTGCCGCATGCGGGTCCGGGTAGGGCGACAGGTGTGAGCCCCGCTGCATTCTAGGGATTTGGGACCTTTGCGCCCTAGGCGAGTTCCTCCGAAAGTTCGCGGCCGCCATTTCTGTTTGAATTCTGCGGCCCTCCTCCTCGGCTTCTCGAAGCAATGGTCTTTCCTCCAGCCAGTGCCAGGCTTCCTCCGGGCGGTTAAAGAAATGCGACCTCCCGTTGAACATTACTTTCAGTTTCGCCGGAAAGAGCAGCATATACGAGATATGGAGTTCTTGTAGTTTCGCCTTGACAGAGTCGTATGATCTTCTCTGTTTTTGGACATCCTGACTGTAATCAGGGAAAATCATGATGTTCACGTTTTCAATCCGGAGCTCTCCTTTCCGCCTAGCTTCCCTGAGGATAAGGTCTCTGTCGGCATAGTTCAAAATGCGCGCAATGATCGGCCGAGGCCTTGCTCCCTCGGGCGGCTTCGCTAATAGTGCCCTATGTGCCCTTTCAATGACAAAGCAGTTAGAGAACTGGGCCTGTGGGAAGGTTGAGGGTAGCCAGTCTTGTAAGAAGGCCGCAACATCTGTCTTCTAAATGCCTTCCCTAAATCCTACAAATCTGAGGTTGTTTCGCCTTGCCCTGTTTTCGGCTTCGTCCACCCTTCATAGCAGCTGCCTGTGGGACGCCTGCAACTCCGCCATTTCTTTACGGAGAGTAGTAATAGAGTCTTCCGTTTCGCTAATTCTGTTATCCGCCGTCGTCACCCTTTCGGTGAGATTTCGGAAGTCCTGGCGTAGCAACAGAACCTCGGAGCCCACCTCTCCTATTTTGGTCTCAAGTGCCGCTCTGGAGTCCTTAATATCAGTCCTGGAGGCCTGAATCCCCACTGTTAGACCTGGCATCATTGGCTTGAGTCTCTCCTCCATTTTTTCTGTTTGCCTCCACTGTTTTACGATGTTTTTGCTGGTATATCGCTTTGGGCACTGTGCCACTGCTGATCAGTGCCACAGTGCAAGTGCTCCCTATGTAAAATTACTGTATTGATTGAATTCCATGTTTGGCTTATTTGGTTTACTGTCAGTCCCTAGTCTAGTGCACCAGGAGTGCCAGGGCTTGTAAATACAAATGCTGCTCGTGGGCTTGCAGCACATGTTATGCCACCCACAAGAGCGGCCTAGTAAAAGTATGTCTACGGGTCTGCCACTGCAGTCTAGTACTGTCACGCTGACTGCGCAAGTACACCTACTTGCCAGTCCCTAAACCTTCCCTTAACTTCATGTTAGTCACCCCTATGGTAGGCCCGAGGGCAGGGTGCGTTGTAAGCATAAGGAAGGACAAGCCTGACCAAGTTGGCATGTCCTAATAGTGAATTACAGCCATATTCGTTTTTCACTATTGTAAGGTAACCTGCTCTCTATTAGTTACAATGGGCTGCCAGGATTATTAATGCTATAATCCTAGCCGGCTCGGGGAGCCTGGTGCAATGTCGAGTTTGGTACCCCTGAACTCGGGGTTTAATTACGCATTCGTTTGTGTTGATGGTTTTTGGACTCTGGGTTTGAAAATAGCACTTTTAGAAAGTGGCTATTTTCTTGTCTAACTATTTCTGGTTTCTGCTGGTTTGGTGTGTGTCTGACAGGAGCTGGGTGGCTCCAGAGGTCTGGATGAGTCAGTGTGGGATGAGTGGGACATTTGCATTGAGAGTAGGGGGAGAGTAGTTCCTGATAGCCTGCCCTGTCTGATACAATGCTGGCTCCACCTCCTGCCAGGCAACTGATGGCTCTGTACCTGCCATGGACGATCCTGGCCCCACCTCCTGCCAGGAGGCCGATAGCTCTGCTCCTGCCAGTAACAATGCTGGCTCCACCTCCTGCTGGGCGTCTGAGGACCCAGCCCTGCTCAGTGAATAGGCCAGGTGCCTCTGCCTGGCTACACCCACAACAGACCCAGGATGTTGGGAAATTCCCCTGCATGGACAAAGGGATCAAAGCCAAAAAGGGGTATAAGAGAAGGACCCCTGAACCAAGAATTTAGATCACTTCTGACAAGGAAACCTGAACCAAGGACAAGAAGCCTGCTGATCCAAGGACTTGCCTACCCCTTCTGCCAGTGTGCTGTTTGCTGGGGGGAATCCTGCAGTGCTTCTTTATTTTTGCCAAGGAACCTGGAGAGAGGAACTGAGTGTGTACTCTCAAGCTTTGCTAAAGAAAATCTCCAAGGGCTGGAAGAGTGCCAGCCTCCTGTTGAAGTCACAGGGCTAAAAGACTTCATCTGCTAAAAGTGCTTTTTGCTGGAACTTGAGAATCCAGCACCTTCGAAAGAAACCAGCAATCTCGACGCTGACGGACGTCGCCGAATCCAGCTCGATATCGTGAGTAACGGCTCCAGTGTCCCGCTTCCTCGCCGCCGGCCGCCGGGCCCGATCGACGCCAGCAGCAACGCCAGTGAGTAGTGAGTACGGCTCCAGCTCCAAGTGACCTCCTGTATGCACCGCTGCTGATCGGTCGACTTCGTGCCCTCTCGACGCCGTGAGCGCTGCTCACTCTTGCAACTTCATCATCAACGACGACGCCGTATCCTGCTTCGCCTCGTGAGCGCTGCTCCTGCCTGACATCTGTCGACGCCACTGCAGGTCGCCCCGACTCCGAGGCCGGATCGACGCCGAAGACGCGACGCCGGACCTCTCGACGCCGCTGATCATCGTGTGCTTCGCTTTTCCAAGGTACTGTGTTGTGGGGGTCTGTGCGACTCCGGGCTCGACGTAGCTCTCCTCGCGGTCGACGCCGAACCCCTTGGATTAACTTTGCCTCGACGTCGTGTGACTCCTGTGTGGGTTACATTGTTGCCAAGAACTGTGTTTTAAAGAAGAAGAGTTACTTTTGATACTAAAGACTTTGTGCTAAGAAGAAACTACACTTGAAGTATTATATTTCCTTCCAAGAGTATTTATTAAGATTGTGGTATATTTTTGTCGTTATTTGGTCTTGTGCTAAGCCTTATATTAAGCCTTATATAAAAATCCTTTTTTTTATAATACTACTGTGTCGTGTCCATTTGTAGTGTATTCACTTTATTACTGTATGTGGTCATCAATGCTTGACACACAGCCTCTGAGATAAGCCTGTCTGCTCTGCCAAGCTACCAAGGGGGTGAGCAGGGGTTATCAAAGGGTGTGATCCCCTTGCCCTGACTAGAAAAGTTGTGTCCCTATTTGTCAGAAGTGCATACCTCTGCCAACTAGAGACAGCCGGTTCTAACAGCCACCAAAAGCATGGCCGTGTCCGTGAGCGTTTCCGGGGGGCTCTGGGGCATCTCCTTTTGCGCCCTTGCCATGGCGTAGGTTTCAATAGTTTCCTGCCTGGCCGACCTTGCAGGCAGATCTCTCTTCCCCATGTTGCTCCCCTTGGACGGCGAGGTGGTCCCGCGGGTACGGAGGGCGCCTGGTTCGTATCGGGCCACTCGTCCCCCATGAATATATCGTATTCTCACAAGGAATAGTGATGGAGTGCCTCCGGAGGAGTCGATGGGAGTTCCTCAGGGGCCCGGCAGGGTTTTCCCTCTCCAGGGACGGGGGGGTCCCGCCTGACTTTGTGGTCGCGCCGCCCACCAGTCCCACTCAATTGGCTCGGGCTCCTCTTCCAGGGCGAGGGTCCTCGAGGGTCTCCCCAGGCCGGCCACAGCACCGGCCTCACCCAGGCTCCAGCCGGGCACTCGCAGGATGTGTCCGTGTGTTGTGGTTACCCCCTCTGTCAGTGTCGTTTCCACTCTGGATCCGATGTCTTGAGAGGCCCTCAGCAAGAGTCTCTGGTGCTCGGGCGGAGTCAGAGCCGGGCCACCAGCTTTCGCCCGGTCGCCATTTTGTTGCGTCCGCACCGCTTCGGAAGTCTCCTCTCCCCGGCCAATTGCCGGTCGTATTCCGCCAAATTATTTGAAGTTTCCACAGCGAAAGTATCAGTGCCAGGCTGGGGCACGGATTTGGGCTGTTTTTGGAAGCTTTGGAGAGATATAATCGTCGGATTAACGCAGCACGCCGGGAGCCGAGCCGAGGCACGTCTTACTCCTTTATGCTGCTGGCCACACCCCCTCGCAGTACCAGCATTCTTGAGCAAGAAGTGAGTTCAACTTCTAGCAGTTAAGGAAGATTTCAAATTAATGGTTCTGGTGAAAATAAGTATATAAAAAGAAAAAAAACAAAAAGAGAAATAATACATTGGTAAAAGAATAAAGAAGAGCACTTATCTACAATACTGAAAGGCAGCAAATGTGTTTACTGGAGGTGAGGCATCTGTGAATAGGTAAAGGATTAAGATTAGAAATACCAAATAGAAAGAAGCATTAATCATATCAATTACCTTTTAGGATAAGAAAAAGCCAAGTAACACACACAATAAAAGAGGAGCCTAGTTCACACCACTTCAGGGTAAGGTTATGGTCAGTGGGTGTGGAGTAGGGTATTGATAGGTGTTGAAGGTTTGAGTATATGATTATATTTTACAGCAAAGAGCAAGTTGCCGGAAGAAGACGAGCGCAGGTGTCTGAGGCTGAATAAAGAATCAGACGGGTGTGAGCAGTCTCTTTTCTGTCCCATCCCCTTTCCCCCTTGTGGTTTCTTGGCATTGCGTAGATTGAAATTGCGTTTGCTGGGAATCCGCGGAGGAGCATTGGGAATTAGCGCCATTCTGCTCCTGTGTCATTCCATCATGAGGACAGGGGCAGGAAATCTCTCTTCTGCAGACAGCAGAGGGATTTCCTTCTCTCCCCTGTGACCTCGGGAGCTGTGGAAGAGCTTCCCCAGCTCCCGAGGCCCCCTCCCTGGTTTCTGTGCTATGACGATCAGCGCGCACGTCGCGCTGTCTTCATTGCACAGAAACCTAAACTGAAATGAGCCTTTATGCTCATTTCAGTTTCACTATTCTATGTGCTCAGGGGGCTATCTCAGCCACCCGGGGACGTAGAAAGACGGGAGGGGTATCATTGAAAAAGGGAAGAATCTCCCCTTTTTAATGGCACCTGTCCCCAGAGGATCTCTGCTTTGGGATCACCCTAGGAGGGTGATCCCCAAGCAGGGATCCACCCACTAGACACCAGGCTTTTGCTCCCCCAAAATTGTTTTGGAGTAATTTAGTCTTTTTGCCCCCCCCCCCCGGAGGCAGATGGGGGCAGAAGCCCCCAATCTGCCCCCCGATGGGGGGGCAAAAAGCCCACTAGACCCCAGGGATATTTATTTATCGCTGCATAATTGATTATGGTGGGGGCTGCCCATTAAAGGCATGTCCATGCCCCCAGCCTGCAAAATATACAGCCTTTCTGCCCCCCCTGGGGGGCAGTACCCCCCAATCTGCCCCCCCAGGGGTGGCAAAAAGCCCATTGTACACCAGGGATTTGTTTTTTTATTATGATTTGTGGTGGGGGCTGCCCAATATGGGCATGCCCATGCCCCCACCCACCCCCCTACAAAGAACAGCTTTTCTGCCCCCCCCCCGGATGCAGATGGGGCATTTGCCCCCTATCTGTACTGCCGGGGAGAGGGGGGGCAAAAAGCCCACTAGACGGCAGGGATTTTTTGGGGGCAAATTTTAATTAGGGTGGGGGTTCCTAAAATGGGTATGCTTATGCCCCCACCACACCCCCACAAAATTAACAGCCTTCCTGCCCCCCCCTTGTAGGGCAGATGGAGCAGTAGCCCTCAATCTGCCCCCCAGGGGGGCAAAAAGGCCACTAGACGCCAGGGATTTTTTGGGGCAAATTATAATTATGGTGGGGGCATTGAACTCCCTGGTGTCTAGTAGACTTTCTGCCCCCCAGCAAGGAACCCATGTCTGGGCATATCCTGCTCACTTTGCTACTGGATTCAAGCTAGCCTGGCTGATGACGGCTGATTAGCCAGAAACCGGTCCCAGGATGCTTGTTTCCGGTCTAGGGAAGACATGGCTTGGCATTTCGGGTTGGATTGTTACCATGAGGCACAGGGTCAGACTGATTTGCATATGCACATGTCTGACCTGGGGTGGCGGAGTGAGCTAAAGAATGATGATGGATTGACTGGGGGTGAGTGCTTGCAATGTTCAACATTCCGTCCATCATCCCCTTTGGTTTTGCTTTCTTTGTTAATGCACAGCTGGATGATGTTATGCCTTATGTGCAGGCCTTCAAATAGGGGAGATCTATCGCCTTTTTGAGGGCACAAAATTCAACAGTGTGTTTGTACCATGTCTAAAAATAAAAAAGCATAGGCAAAGCAAATAGGTCTGGTGTGGCTGCCAGATCTTTGTCTTTGTCAATATGCTTGTTTCAGTTTCTAATGGTTTTTGCAAAACCTTTGTTTTTGAGAAGTATTAGCTCTTGGCAATGTAAAATTTGCTAAAAGGTTTCATATATTTCTGATCTCATTTAGCGTATATTGTCATAAGAGTCCCTGGCACTGCAGGAAACTACTTTGTGTGTGTATGTGCCCTTTGTGAAAGAGCAGAATGCTGTCACTCACAGTAAAGTTAGCCAATGGCTGAAGTTGGCTGATCCACTGCCCCAAGCTGTATGCTGTAGTCTGTGGCAGGAAAATGTGAATGACTAAGTAAAGACCAATGGATTAAGTGGAGTGGGCTGAACACCCTGTTAAGTAAGTATACTATGCATAGAAGTGTAGTAAAAGCAAAAGGTTTTGGCTTTGCCAGATCTAAAAATCAAATTACTGCAATTCCATTCTAGTGTACATGGACGTGGTGGTATTGCCTTGGTGGGGGGACTGGTCTACGACAAGAGGGAGGGGCTTAAGACCCCTCTGCTTTGTTGTCATAAAGAGATGCCCTCCCCACAGCAATAATGAACTCATCTAGTGATCCAGAGTAGGCTTTTATTGGATCCTAGCTGTGTAGAGTCTTCCGCCTGAGCTAGATACCTTTTCTCTGCAAGGATTTCCAGCTTACCATCTGACTGTACCTCCTCCCCCCATGGCCATGTGAGGAGGCATGAAACAAGGTATAACATGGCCACACCATTGCCCTCTGCAGTAAAAAGGCTCCTATAATGATCACTCATGAAAGACAGAATCTAACTTAAGATATGCTGCCTGGCTTTTAAATGGGCTCGCCAGGGTGACCACCTCACTTCAGGTCATTAGACAAAGTGTCTCGAGTCCTGACCTTTTGACCTACAAGTCATTGATTTTAATAGTATTAGTCTAATTAATTCAATGGAAGCAAAGAATGACAATACCCAGAATGCACTAGATTGCCACACAAAGGTTCATGACTGGAAAAAGTGCCCATGGGGACTTGGGAGGAGGTGATCACTCAATGGCTTGCTCTACCCTTCCTGACACAAGAAACCTGCAAGCAGCGAATTCGTGCTTGGTAGAGAAACCTATGTTTAACTGTCTCCAAATGAGTAACAGGCTTTCTCTTGCCACAGTCGTGTCTAGTGTAATTCACCAGCTGCGGCTGCTGCAGGGAAGAGTGGTGGGGCCGGCTGGAGGGAGGGAGGGGGGGACGGATTTTGAGAGGCGACCACAAGGGAAAATTAAATTAATCATTTTGCCTTGTGGTCATATCTAGAAATCCCACCAGCTGGCCCCACTGCCCCACCGCTCTTACCTCCAGCTGGAATTCCCTCGATCCCAGCTGCACCAGATTACACCCTTGCCAGCCTATAGTAAGAGATTAATGTCTCATTTGTTCTTGGGCAGGGCCGGCACTAAATTGGATTGACCTGGACAGCGCCTTGGGTGTAAAGAAAATTTGGGGGCTTATTTATGAACCCTTGCTTTACTTTTGCGCCGCCGGTGTGTCACTTTTTGTGACGTACCAGCAGCCTAAAAAATGCGCTATGTTGTGTAATATTTACAAAGTGACACATCTAGGTAGATACATCCCTTTGTAAACCCCTGCACCACATTATACCTGCGCCAGGTATAATGTATGCAGGGTGGGTGTTCTGGCGCAAGTAAGCCTCGTAGAAGTGACGCAGTAAAATCTATGAGATTCCACGGCACCACTTCTAGGATGCAAATGCGTCAATATCTTACGCCTACCTCACATCAGGCGTAAGACTGACGTAGGCACATTGAAATGGGACTTGCCCATGTTAAATGACCCATTGCTGAAGTTCTGTCACTTTTGTGACACACTCAGCAATGCGTCATTTTTGCGCCTACAGATACGCCAGAAATACTGACGTATCTGTAACTACTTGCGACATGATGCGTCATATTGTAAATATGAAACAACCAGCATGTCGTAAGGAGGTCACAATGAAAAGTGACGCATCGCTGTTTCCACGCAGCGATGCGTCACTTTTCATAAATGAGGCCCTTGGTGTTTGCTGTGGGGGCAGGGTTGCTGTGGTGTGACGTCAGGAGGTGAGAGGAAGATGAGAGGCAGGCAGATGGTAGAAGGTGGGTGTTACAGATGTCTTCTGTCAGTAGCTCTCATTTTTACAGAGCTTTCATTACTGTCTCATTAATGCCTAATAACAGACCCATGCCCATCATTGTCAACATGGAATTTATACTGACCTGCTCAGAAGTGCAAGCAATTAACCCCTTCTATGCTCATGACGAGCTGAGCTCGTCATGTAACGCAAGTTTTCCAAAAACGGGAAAACCGCTAGCGCGCAAGGTGTTAAATACTTAGAAACAGAGCTTGGTTTCAAAGGCATTGAGTAGGCGAAAAAATAAGGAATGTAACATTTCACTTACGGGTTTAGCTATCAATCTTGTAGCAGGTGCAGTGACACCGGGGCCCAGCAGTTGAGGTCCACCCCAGTATTTGATGTTTCCTTTGCTTGCCAATTTTCTTTACTTCCACAAGGGCCCACAGCACCCTTGCTATGCCATTGACTTTGCAAGTGTGCCAAATTGTAAGGTGTATAACTAGTGCTTTAATTAAGCCGGAACTGTCCGGTACGGAGTACCAGCACTTTTTGATTTTGAGAGGGAGAGTACCGACACTTCTCAAGAGAAATGCAATACTTTTAATTGGAGAGTACCAGCACTTCTCAGAAACAAGCAGGTGCTCTGCTACTGAGTACCTGCATGTCTATTATTCCATTTCAAGCACTGTGTATAACCACCACCAGTGTTTGAAATGGAGAAATAGAAGTAAATGCAGGTACCCTGTACCAAAGTACCTGCTTGTTTCTGAGAAGTGCCCTTACTGCAGTGCTTAATTCGAGCAAGTGCTTTCCCGTACTCAGCACCAGCACTTAATTGGTTTCCAATGCTCGGCACCAGCACCTAATTGTCAACACCATACTTATAACAATCCACCACATGGTGGAGCTACTAATATAATTTAGAGATGAGCAGAACAACGGTAGTTTTGGACTACAATATACATTAAAATGGCTAATACCTTCCTCCCCTGCCATTCCTTTAGCTTTGGGGACCTGGAATTATCTGACCTGTCACATTTACATGTGAGTAGTTGTTTTGGCAGCAATGACAAGGGCGATGGGTGGTGCAAGCTTCAATGGCCTCCTAGTCAGAGCCCTGGCACTTAATATTTTACAAATTAAGCACTGCCGTACTCTCCAATTAAAAGAATTACATTCTTCTTGAGAAATGCAGGAACACTCCATCTCAAAATAAAAAGGTCCTGATGCTCAGTACTAGCCCATTTAAAGCACTGACCACCACAGACTGAATAGCTGAAGCAGTTTCTTCACTGTCACCCTTTCTTGGAAGGAGACACATGGGGGCTCGGGAGAGATTCCTGAATAGGGTTAAAGCGGCCTGTATCCAGTGAAATGCTGAGCTGTAGCGCTTAATTGCCTTCTTTTGATTTATATATGTGATTCATTGAATAAATGTTGATTCATTTATAAGGAAAAAGAGGTTCATGGTGACATTGTTTCACTTCAATGTGCCGGTGAAATGTGATAATTGCATATCAGAATTGGCATTTTGCATTTTTTGTTTGAATAGGGCTCAGCCGCGCTAATTAGAGCCAAACCCCCTTTCTGTTCCTTGGGCATACAGTGTAACAGCATAGAGTAGAGTGGTATACAGTGGAATAGTGTTGAGTGGAGTACAGTGGAGTGGTGTAGACTTGAATAGCATAGAGTGAAATAGCATATAGTGGAATGGAGTAGAGTGGAGTGGTGTACAGTGGAGCAGCGTACAGTAGAGTGGTGTAGACTGGAGTGGCATACAGTGGGGTGAGGTCGAGTGGAATAGCATATATTTGAGTAGAGTGGTGTACACTATAGTGGCTTAGAGTGGAGTAGTGTATAGTGGAGTGGTATACCTTGGAATAGCTTAGAATGGCATGGGGTACAATGGAGTGGCATGCAGTGGAGTAGCATACAGTGGAGTGTTGCACAGTGGAGTGACTTACATTGAAATAGCATAGAGTGGAGTGTTGTACAGTGGAGTGACTTACATTGAAATAGCATAGAGTGGAGTGGCATACAGTGGAGTGGCGTACACTGAAGTGGCGTAGAGTGGTGTTGCTTACAGTGTAATAGCTTTGAGCGGAGTGGTGTATAATGTAATAGCGTGGAGTGAAATGTTGTGCAGAGGAGTGGTGTAGACTGGAGTCGCGTAGAGTGTGATAGAATACAGTGGAGAGGCATACATTGGAGCAGTGTCCAAAAGAAAAGCATAGCATGAAGTTGCATAGAGTGAATTGCCATACACTTGAGTGGCGTATAGTGGAGCAGCATACAGTGAAGGGGCATAGAGTGTAATGGTGTAGAGTGAAGTGTTATAGAGTGGAGCGGCATACAGTAGAATAGTGTAGGGTGGAGTGACATACAGTGGAATTGGGATGATGTGACAATATTAGCGTATAGTGGAGTAGTGTCCAGTGGAGTGGTGTAAAGTGGAATGAAGTGGACTGGAGAGTCATAGAGAGGTGGTGCATACACTATAAGAGTGTGGAGTGGAGTGGCATACAGTGGAGTTGCATACAGTGAAAAAGCGTAGAGTGGAGTGGCGTAGAGTGGAGTCTCTTACAGTGGGGAGGCGTGAATTGGAATAGTATATAATGGAGTGGTGTACAGTGGTGTGGTGTATAGATGCATGTGAAATTTCAAAGCAATGTAGATTATGAGATGTGCAGAGTAATGCAAAACAGTGAAGTATGCTGCCCTGCTGGATTTACCAATCAACGCAGGGCCACGCTTGGTGGCCATACATTGCTTTGTAATTCAGACTTAAGTATTGCTTTGCCCTTGCGACACCATGCATTACGCAAAGGTACCGCAATCCAGCAATACAGTTAGTCCATAGTTATATTTTGGGCCATGGTATGTTGCGGTAAATTTGCTGCATACTGTGGTACATGGCGATGACAAGCAAGTATATAATTGGATAACGGATGTTTTTAGAAAACAAATAGGTAGCCAAAGTGTTTATACTACTCTTTGGCTGTGTTCAGTGTTAGGGCCTTAGGAATAGGTCAGTAGTATGACCCTACCAATTATCACTTTATTAAAGTGGTAATTGGTAGGGAAAACTATTGTTATATTTTTACATATTTTCAAACAATTGTACGCCATGTACTGCGGTAGTTCCTTCACATTTTGTGAAATCCCCAAAAGTACAGTGGTGACAGATATCACTAAGTTTAAATGCCTTCTAACTTACAACATACTCACCCTATTTACCTGCAGTACTCAAAAAGCATCATCTGTACACCATAATATATAATCCTGCCAAATTTCATATACATCCATTCAAGCGTTCTTGCACTACATCAAATACAATAGTCTATGGGAAATGCATTAGTGGAAAAACTTGTTTGGGATTCCCACCCTTTTATTTTTGCACCCCCTTAAAGATTCACCACAAAAAGTTACATCATCTCAAAATGTGGAAAATGCTATAGGTTTGGAAATTGAAAGTTTTATGGTTATTCGTCAAACAGGTGGAATTGTGTTAGGGAGCAAAATAAATGTGAATAATTCTTATCACTCGTATTACTAACTATAACCATAGAGTGGCAAACAGATTAAATGTTATATCTTTCTTTTTATCTATTGTATTTGTCATGTATTTGTTTATTGGTTTACATAAATGTGCCTTTTAGTAGTTAATTTAGTAATTCAGAAATTTTACATTTGCAGTCTAGTTTATTTTTTTGGCCTCCTTGCTAATTCTAGTAGGATTGTGCTATATATAAAGCTTACAGTGAATTAAAGATAGTAAAAAAAAATCTACCATGCACGATAAAACATTTCAATTCTTTTAAAGACATGGAGGCAAGGACTCTTCTTCTCTCTCTTTACCGCATAAAATAAACAGAAGCCAATCACAACAATATAAAAGAAAAACGACATGTCCCATGAACATCCATCCAGTCCTTAAGTAGTCACTTGCTCCAATCACCACCAACTCAGTCCTTTAAGAACCAGCACCTCCATTTTCTAATCCTATGTCTTTGCATTTGAGCTGAAATAGTAAGGGTAAAAACTTATTCTGGAACAAAACCATGTCTAAACCAAGAGGAGGGATCCTCAAACCCTCTCAACTGGAGAGATCGAAGCAACCATAAAAAATTCCAGGGAAGAGTTCTGTACTCCACGAAGAATGAGTCAGTCTTCACACAGGACCTGAACGTCTGCTCGAGAATTCTGATGGAAAATCAATCCACTTCTTGTGCGTTTCTGATGGTTTCCTGCGAAATCAGAAAATTGAAGCCATAAAATCCACACTAACGACAAATTGACCAGAGAAATATCACATCCAGAGTGGGAACCCAAGTATAAATAAAAATATACAAATACAGAAATAACGTTAGAAATGTACTTATAACTTACGCATATGAGTAGTACAGAATCCAATCAGGTTGGGGTAATCGTTGGCTCTGTGTTTTTAATGAAATAAAAAATTCTTATTGCATAAGCTAGAAATTGTTTTATTCTGTCAGTACAAGAGACTCTGATTATGCTTGTTTAAAGCTGTACTACCACCACTGACATCATATTCACAAACGGTTTATAGTAAAATGACTTGAAGGTTGATTCAGAGGACCACTCCACTGCTTTCAGAATATCTTCTAAGATTTAGAGGGCATACCTTCTCGGGCCAAGTACGCACCAAAAATGGAGATGTCAATTCCAGCATTAGATAATAGCTAACGCATCCATCTTGCTGAAGTAGTGGCTGCCACAGGTCTGAAAAGTTTTTGCAAGGCACTAAGCACCTGTCCTCCTGGGGTCAACCCAAAATTCACTGGTGGTAGCTTCATAAGCTTTAAGGCATTGCACTACACACAACCTAGCATTATTGGGGAACGTTGGATAAGACACCATCCTTGTATTAGATTTTGTTCTCCTAGAAATGATAAAGGAAACCTCGTCTGGGGAGAAAACCCTGCCAGAGATATCCAGAGTTTGAACATCTGACAACCTCTCACAAGAGTTCAAGCACAGTGACATAGTCAATTTGTCCGACAGGTGTTTGCGTGAAAGGTACTTATTGTCTAGCCAACTGTTTAAGAAATTCAGGACAACATTACCATCCCATAGGGAGGAATATCTGGCTTGAGGAGGCTTACACATGCGAATACCCCTCATGAGTTTACACTCTGTTGGATGTTCGCCGACAGCGTGAACATTAATTCGGAGATGTCCTGTAGAAATGGCAGATCTATCATTATTAATAAAGCTACAAACAGGAAGGCAGCTGCCAATGAAGAAAGAAAGTTAATCACCAGGCTGGCATCTGTCCCCTTGGAATTGGAATGTTGCTCATCACACAAATTAACCCATTGTTACCAAGCCAAATCCTACCGTTTGTGGGTATCTGAAGCCCAAGCCTGATTGATATAGGCAGAAACCTGTTGCAAAATGCCTGGCAGCTGCCATCTACTCCGAAGAATTTTCAGGTAAGCTGCCTGAGCTGTTCCAAGAGGATGAACGGATGTGGATGTCCTACTTGGTCCAAGAACAGATTCCTGCTAATTGGAATCAAGAGAGGCATGTCGCAAGACAATTCAAGAGCAGTAGGGAACCACAACTGTGTTCTCCAGAGTGGAGTCACAAGAATGATCTCTTATTTCCGATGACACACCTGAGACAGGACTCTTGGGATCATGCTGAATGGAGGAAATACATACCCCAGATGGAGTGGCCAATCCTGCAGGAATGCATCCGTCACTGTTGTCTCTGGAGCTGGTTGCTAACTGATAAACAGAGGAATCTGCAATGTGAGACGAGAGGCAAACAAATCCACTGACCAAGGTCCCCACCTGCAAATGAGACCAAAGAAGCTCTTCGGGGGAAGTCTTTCATCGTGAAAGTCTCAGAGATAACGAGGATGGCAGTCTGCCACTGAGTTGTTCTCCCAGGCGAGATACTCCAATACGACAGACATCTGATGTTGAAGCTAGAAGTGCCAAAAGCCTTTGGCAATTCCCACCAACATCCGAGAATTTGTAATTCCCAACTTGTTGACATATCAAACAGTTGAGATGCTGTTCATTCTCAGCAGCATGCAACAATCCGTTCATGAGGGAGAAAGGTTCTTGATTGCAAAGGAACCTGCCAGAAGTTCCAGGCAGTGGAGTTGAAGCTCAGTCTCCGACCATTGACCCCCTGTGTAAAGGGTGCCACATCTGGCTCCTCAGCACCATTTGATGGCATCCAATTCCAGAATGATGTCCAGGGAGCTGCCAAAGATCGCCTTGCTATTCCAGGCATCCATTTATCGAGCCTCCATGTCAACTCCATTTTGGCATCCTCTGAGAGGTGAAACTGATCTGAGTACCATAAGCCCTTCTGCAGTGGTTGTATTTTGAGCCTATGCAGAGCCCTGTAGTGGAGGGGTCCAGGAAATATGGCTTGGATGGAAGAAGCCAGGAGAACCACAATTTGAGCCACAGATCTCAATGAAATTGTTGGGCTGCATAACGAAAACTTCAACTTTTTCTTGATGTTTGGAATTTTCTGGCCAGGAAGAATCAATTGGAACAACACTGAATATATCCAGAATCTCACAAATTCCATCTGTTGAGAGGGGATCAGATAAGACTTCAGTTGATTTATGATAATCCCCAGGTCCTTAGGAGTTGAATTGTCCAGGACAGGTGGAGAGTCACTGTCTAAGGGTCTTGGGCCATGAGAATCAGGTTATCACCTCAACCCTTTGCCTCGCAGGGTTTCCACTATGGGTCTCATCAGCTTCATGAGGCCCCAAGGAGCTGAGGCGAGTACAAAGGTTAGAATATTAAACTCAAAGCAACAACCCAATCAAAACATTTGGAGGAATTAACGATGAGGGGAAAAATGGGGATCGTTAAGTACACATCCCTCAGGTTCATATGGAACATCCAGTCGCTTTCTTGAAGAATGTCTCGGAGGAGGTGCATATCCTCCATCTTGGAATGTCTGAAGACTATCCAGGCATTGAAATCTCTCCAGTTTAAGATCAGGTGAGAACAGTTCCCCTCTTGTCGACCAAGAAAACAGTGCTGATGAAATCCACGGGGTGAGGGAAAGAAGGGCATATGGCGTCTTTTTGCAAGAACGCTTGAATTTCTGCTGAGATGACCTCTTGCTTTTGTAGGGGTGCACGTTTGGAAGGGGGTACTGTAAAACTTCAGTTTGTAACCTTAGATGGATTCGAGCATCCATGGATCCTGTGTCAGGATTTGCCAATTGTGGAGGAATAATCATGTCCTGCCCCCCAAAAGTATCACAGAAAGACGAATAAATCTCACCTGTGTAGCTGGGGCCTTGGGAAGCTCTCTGTTGACCTCTGTTGTATCCCTTGGGAAACACTGGCATCCCCCACATGATTGGGTGGGGTAAAAGGTATTGCCTGAGGGCTGGTCTTTTAAATTACTGCAGCCACAGTATGTGAAGTCCCGTTGGATACCTTGGAAATAACCACAGCCTGACAATAGCCCTCTAAATCGTCCAGCTCTGCCAAAAAGGGTATTGTGAAAAACCTTTTTCAAGAAGAGCTGATCCTTGTCTAAAGTGTTGTACAGTGCGGCAAACTTAGCCAAATCTTAAACAAATGGACAGCCACGGCTGGCACAGGTAAACGCGGTGGGTGGTGGGGTGGGGAAGGGCGCGGCGGGGGGGAAGCCGACTGCATATGGATCACCAAAAAGGAGACCCTGAGCCACAGGTCCTGCTTCTGAAGAGGCTAATTCTTTTAGTTGAGGGTCGAATCGCATGAGAATGGAGTGCTGTCTCTCCGTGGATATGGCCACGTTGGTGTTTTCCAATTAGCAGACCGCGGGGAGCAGCCACCCAACTAGAACATCCGGATCTATGGGCACATTGGATTCCTTGGCCTGAAACGCCAGCTCAAGGATCTTTATAAGGAGCCCGGAAATGTTGAGGAGTTTGTCCTGGTAGTTAAACCAGGCCCGGTCTAGCCCCTTTATGGGGTCCTCAGCCCATTTTCTCATGAAATTGACCATGTAGTCTCTGTGACTTTACCAGCAAGGTCAGGTCTGGGGTAATCTCCATGAGGTCTGACAAGGACATCCTTGTCAAAGCTCTGTCTAATATTATTCTTCACATACTCTGCTACTTCCTGTGGAGGGATCCAACTGGATGACGGTGGGTTAAAGGTCAACAACTTAGTGGCCTTGGAACGGGAATCTGCCAGACGTCCGGAGCATTTAGTCTTATTGGGCCCTGGTGCATCCTCCTGTTCACTATCACTGGACCCAATAGAGGTAGAGGCCGGAGCCCAGGGTTTACCTGTGTCTCTGGATCTGTTATGCTGTGGTGTTCCTTGGAGTACTCTCTTCTTCCCCGCCGCAGGATTTGTGGATATATATATATATATATATATATATATATATGAAGCAAACAGTCCAGGTTCCAGAAAGATACCGGAACCAACGGTCGGGACCTCACAAAACCTCGTAACCAGCAGTTGAATACAGTCTCAACAAAGTAAATCCACCAGTGGGAAGCAGGGAAGACGTATTTATATTGTTTGAGCAAATACGCTCCTTATTTGCTTAAACAATTTACCCCACACGGCTGTTCCTGGCCGTGCTAAGAAACGGCAAACAACGCGGAGAGACCGTGGTGACGCACAAGCCTCGCCGCCTGGTTCAACTTTCCCGTTCACTGACTGCTCAGCTCCCTGCATTCTCCCCCTACTCAAGGGCAATAAACTTTTGGTTTTCACATTCAACTCAACGTGCTACCTACTCAAGGAAAAACTACAGTCACCTTTGAACTACAACTACCATCATTCCCGATGGACAACTAGTAAAATCACGCCCACTCAGGGCGGCTCCCGCCAAACACAACCAAATTTGACGGAATAAAGGAGACTGCTCTGCACGCTTCGGTTGACACAGACCCCATGAAGAAGAGGCGTTCAGCCTCGAAACGCGTCGGGCTCATGAAGAACTTCCAGAGTGAATGCAAGTTGCGGAGCAGACACGAGGCTAGAACTGCTGGAATGCTGGGGAGAGTTGAGGATGCCTGTCAAGAGCGCAGGAGCGTATTTGCTTAAACAATTTACCCCACACGGCTGTTCCTGGCCGTGCTGCAGGGCACCATCTCCGGTTGCTAAGAAACGGCAAACAACGCGGAGAGACCGTGGTGACGCACAAGCCTCGCCGCCTGGTTCAACTTTCCCGTTCACTGACTGCTCAGCTCCCTGCATTCTCCCCCTACTCAAGGGCAATAAACTTTTGGTTTTCACATTCAACTCAACGTGCTACCTACTCAAGGAAAAACTACAGTCACCTTTGAACTACAACTACCATCATTCCCGATGGACAACTAGTAAAATCACGCCCACTCAGGGCGGCTCCCGCCAAACACAACCAAATTTGACGGAATAAAGGAGACTGCTCTGCACGCTTCGGTTGACACAGACCCCATGAAGAAGAGGCGTTCAGCCTCGAAACGCGTCGGGCTCATGAAGAACTTCCAGAGTGAATGCAAGTTGCGGAGCAGACACGAGGCTAGAACTGCTGGAAGGCTGGGGAGAGTTGAGGATGCCTGTCGAGAGCGCAGGAGCGTATTTGCTTAAACAATATATACATATATAAAATCAAAACAATACCCTTGCAGGCATAAAGTGATGCATAAATTATGCAAAAAAGAAGGAGAGAACTCTGGGTAGTTCCCAAGTTTAGGTGGAAGGGAGCTCCTGTATAGAGCACCCTAAACACCAGCAACACTCTAAATTTGCTCACCTCAAATGTCTGCTTTTCTATCAAAGTTTTTAAGCATAGGATTAGCACAGTGCTATGCACGCCGAGATAGAAATGGACAAAGTCTTTTGCCATTTGTACAGCAAAGTCTTTAAGCATAGGATCAGCAGAGTGCTAGCCACACCGAGCTGTAAAATTACAAATGCCATTTACCACTCCAGGCACAATCTTACAGCTTTGGATTGGTAAAATACCATCCAAGCCAACCTGAAATGAATAAAAGCAACCCCTGACACGTGTTTCGCTGTCATTACAGCTCTTCAGAGAGGTTTAGCTTTGTCCAGACACAAAGGAGCACCCAGTATAAGTCAAAACAATACAATTGCAGGCATAGAGTGATGCATAAATTATACAAAAAAGAAGGAGAGAACTCTGGGTAGTTCCCAAGTTTAGGCGAAAGACAGCTCCTGTATAGAGCACCCTCAACACCAGCGACACTCTGAATTTGCTCACCTCAAATGTCTGCTTTTCTATCAGAGTTTTTTTTGGTTTTTTTAAAACCTTTATTACAAGAAAAGTAGTACAGCGACAGACCTACAACCACAGGGGCCGGCCGTTAGCAATAAATACCAAAATTGCAATGTTACACAGCTCATCAGCCGACAACCTGTGGGCCCGGCAGCGATATCGCACAACATTATAGAGATCCTGCGGCGATAGGAAGGATAAATGAAAGGTTTCACATTTTATTTTTTATAAAACAAACACACAAACAAAAAAAAATTTGAGGCAATAAACTATACAGTAAGTGGCTGACCAGGCAGGAGGGGGAGCGATCCCAGCTAAATGAGCATATTTGATAAAGGATGGAGAATCTCAGGGAGGGAGGGGGGGCCGAGGGCAAGCAAGCAAATCATAAACAATAGGATGTAGGAGCCAGGGAATGCACGGTCACGGGGACAGAGGAATGTCAGGGACTTCTACAAAAGGGGGGGGGGGTGCAAATCTCTCCATATCCTCCCCCACTTCTTGGGCCTGCCACGGGCGACATACACAATTTTCTTTCTGAACATGCACCAGTCCATGTTTTCTTTCCATGTTGAGGCTAGAGGTGCCCTCTGAGACCCCCACACGCTACTTTTTAAGATTACTTTGAACTTGTGTTTGTGTGAATACTGTGATTGCTGCAATTTTTTAAAGACTACTTTTAAAATTTGTGAGTGTGATAAACTGTATTCAACAAAATCCTACTTACTGCCCCCTTGGTGATTGACCCCTCGCGCAGCCGAGTCAGGCGCTGACGCGGGTTGAGGACAGCCGCCGTGAACCCCCGGGCAACGCCCACTGAGTTAGGCCACACCCCCCCACCAACTACACTTAAGAATGTGCTGCTTCCGGAGGCGCAGCGGACGGGTGCAGCGGGCGCGCCGGCGGTGCGCCGAAGGCGCGCCAAAGGCAAGCCCGTCTGCGCCCGTCCGCGACCTGACGGGACCAGGGGCCATAACCCCTGCCCCTCACACCACCCAGGTCAGGACCTATAGCTCGGCCGCTTTAAAAAAGTTAATGCCCTCCACCATGGCGCAATGCCCGCTTTCCTTCTTCCCAGTCGAACTTCCCAGTCAATGCCCTTGCTGCAAACACTCCTTTGATACCATCGAGTCGTCAGCCACGTCCCAGGAATACCAGATGTATTTGCTAAATTGTCGATCTCTCCCTCGGCACAGCACACAAATATGCCTATTACTAGAAAACTATAATCCAGATGCTATCTTTCTGACCGAGACATGGCTCATGCCTCATTCAGAGCCAGACATAGTCTCCGCCCTACCCCCCGGGTTCCAAATCCATAGACTAGACCGGACCAAGGGAAGAGGTGGAGGCCTGGCTATTATTCTAAAAGATAAGTACTGTTGCCGTACCTCTATCGAAGCTATACCTGAGTGCGAGAGCCTAGCTTTCAGCATAGACTTCTCTGCGAACAGCTCCTTCTCTGGTACTCTGATATACCGCCCCCCAGACCCAGGGAAGCTGTTCCAAAAATCTCTCCCAGATATCATCGCGAACCGACTTCTAACCTCAGCTAATTACACGGTTCTAGGAGATCTCAATTTACACTTCAACTCCCCTACAGACCTTGCTGCCAGGGAACTAACAGAGGACCTTGCAGCCTTACAACTGATCCAGCTGGTCAGATCCCCCACCCATGAAAAAGGGAACTTATTGGATCCTATCTTTAGTAACTGCGCTAAACTGATGGTCGGGCAACCTATTTGCCTCCCATGGTCAGACCACTTTCTCGTTCCACTCACCTGGTCTACCGCCAAGCCTCCCTCACCGACCCCTCAGCCCATAACTAAGAGAAACTGGAAAAAACTCCCCATAGAGCCATGGACAATTAACCTTGAAGGTTCCCGCCCACCTCCCTGCATAAACCCTAACCAAGCAAACAACAACTATGAGGGCTGGATCAGGGAATCACTGGACACGATCCTCCCGTTACGGAAATATATTCCTAAGAGGTCACACAAATCTGCCCCCTGGTTCTCAGATTCCCTGAGAGACCTAAAACGCCTCTGCAGGAAAAAAGAGAGAGCCTGGCGAATGCACTATCTCCCGGAAAATAAAACCCAATACAGAGAGGCTATTAAGAACTACAGAAATGGGGTTAGGGCGGCCCAGACCTCCTACTTCGCAGACCAAATAATGGCAGCAAAATCAAAACCCAAGGAAATCTTCCATCTGGTTAAAAAATGCATCACCGTTAATACTGCCCCCCCAGTCCCTAAAACACTAGATCAATGCAATGAACTTGCAGACTTTTTCCATAATAAAGTCACCCAGATTTACTCCGCATTCCCGGCAATAACCAACAATTCAATAACACCCAATCCGATCTTCCCGAGTAACTCCCCCCCCCCCCAGGACAGCCTACGCTGGACCACTTCTCTCCATTAAACCTGGAAACACTGCAACAACTAGCATGCCAAGTCAAATCTGGCTCTCCCCTTGACCCTGCCCCACCAGAAATATTGCTTCAGGCAAGCCGAACCATCCTTCCAGTGGTGCTAGAGCTTCTCAATTCATCTATAACCTCCTGCTCAGTACCCACTGGATGGAAGAGAGCGATGGTACAGGCTTTGCTAAAAAAACCTACCCTAAACCCAGAAGATCACTCCAGCTACCGCCCAATCTCATTACTTCCTTGGGTAAGTAAGGTGTTGGAGAAGCACATAAATTCGCAGTTGACACAATTTCTGGAAAGCCATGCACTCCTTGATCCATCCCAGACAGGTTTCAGGCCTAAACATGGTACCGAAACCGCATTGTTGGCAGTTGTCGAAGAGTCCCGAAGGATATTAGATCAGGGAGGATCAGTGGCAGTGATCCTCCTTTATCTAAGCGCGGCTTTCGACACTGTCAACCATGCCACCTTGCTGAACCGTCTGTACAACATCGGGGTCGGAGGCAATGCTCTAAAATGGCTCGAATCATTCCTGCACAACAGATCCTTCCAGATCTTCGACGGGGACATAATATCAGCCAGTAAACCCCTGAACTGTGGAGTACCACAGGGCTCCTCATTGAGCCCTGTGCTCTTCAATGTGTATATGAAACCATTGGCTGGGCTCGTCGAACCGTCAGGTATAAAAATCGTATCATATGCTGACGATACCCAGCTACTGGTTTCACTGACCCAGGAAGGCGCCGGTCATACCTCAGGAAGTCTGATGAACTGCCTAGAGGACATAAAAATGTGGATGACAGGCTCCTCCTTAAAACTGAATGGAGACAAGACTGAGCTTATGCTCCTAGGCCCCGCACTACCCACATCAATTCCTTCCATGTGGCCTGGATTTCTGGGCACCCCTCCCACCCCCAAGGAGAGCGTAAAAAGCCTAGGAGTACGGCTGGACAAAAACCTTTCTTTCTCCACCCAGGCTACTAAATTATCCGCCATCTGTTTTGGCTTACTGAGAACATTAAGGAAAGTCCTCCCCCTCCTCCCTATGGAAGCCAGACAAGTGGCAGTTCAGGGCCTCATTCAGTCCCGGTTGGACTCAAACAACGCCCTGTATGTAGGGGCCCCCGAGATGTCCATGCAAAAACTACAGGTGGTCCAGAACTATGCAGCCCGCGTCCTACTACAGATCCCAAGGACACAGTCTGCTAAACCCGCACTAAGCAGCCTACACTGGCTCCCAGTGAAACAGAGAGTGGCTTTAAAGGCACTATGCATCGCGCATCGAGCTTTCTGGAAGTCAGGTCCAGCGCTCATTAACAAATTGGTTACTCAATACCATCCCAACAGAACCCTTCGGTCTACGGAGGCCTTCCTGGCCGTAGTCCCAAGAGTAAGGAGAGCCAGGACCGGAGGAAGGTCGTTTTCCTTAAACGCCACAAAGATGTGGAACACACTCCCGATACAAATCAGGTCCAATCCCAACCTACTCTCATTCCGTAAACAATTGAAGACTTATTTATTTGCCAGGCCCACCTAAATCTCAATCTCCGTTCCCCCTAGCTCTGTTCTCTGCACTCTAGCGCTTGGACACCCTTTGGGCAGCAATCGCGCTTTACAAATTACAATACAATACAATACAATACAATGTCCCTTTTTGCTATCATGTTGCCGAGGGTGGCCCATTGAGTCTGAGCAACACTGTAGTCATTCGGCTCCCAGACATTCAACAAACAGCGTCTGGCCTCTGGCAATAACGAAACACCCGTCACCTCTTCCATAACAGCATGCACACGGTTCCAAAATACCGCAACATCCGGACACTCCCATAGAATATGAAGAAAGGTAGCAAGCATACCGCAGCCGCGCCTACACAACCCATCCACAGAATAACCTATACTCATCAGGAGTGGACCCGTGACATAGACTCGGTGTAGAATCTTCAGTTGCACCAGCCGGAGACGCGCCCGAATCGCAACCTCCTTGGGGGAAGATATCGCGGCCTGCCAATCTTCATCATCCAACTCCAGTCCATCGCCGGTCCAAGCCCCACGAAGCTGTACGAGTAGGTCCGAGCGGTCATTAATACGTTTTTTATAAATGAGAGAGATAGTGCTATAGGGGATGTATCCGTCAAGCACTCTATCTTCCAGAGGAGAGGACTCTGGAATAGTGGTTTCGGCTGGAAAGACCGAGTCAAGCGCATGGCGCATCTGGATATAACGAAAGTGTTCCCTATCACTCAATGCATATGCTCATTTGAGTTCATCAAAAGTTTTGATTCTGTTCTTGACCTAGAGATCTCCGACCTTACTGATACAGATGAGGTCCCATTTGTCGAATCCCTTTGTCGTCCAGTGACTGCCCAATCTCTCTGCCGCGTAAAGCGGGGTAGCTCTAGTCAGCCTGTCTGACCACCCCGTGGCAGCAGTTGCATTACCCCACACCCATACCGCAACCCCGGTGGGGCCAGTCAGATTCTTCCTAGCCGATCTAGAGTAGAGCGCCCTATTGTACTCACCTCCCGGTAGCTGCCATCTATCCATTTCGAACGCGGGATTAGGGGCAGGACCGTACATCGCGTGGTTGCTGCACTTAATTGTGATGCCCAATAATACCTTTTGATATCCGGCAACACTATGCCTCCATCGTACCAGGGCAAAGTCAATTTCGCCAATGCAATGCGAGGTCGCCCGCCCCACACAAGCTTCCTCTGGAGGCCCTAAATCTCGCAGAAATAACTAGCAGGCACCAAATCAAACGTGTTTTGGATGGCGTACAGGAATCGGGGAAGTGACATCATCTTAAAAAGAGCCGCTCTCCCCAAAGGGGACAGCGGCAAGCCACACCACGCCGTAACGTCCGATCTAAGCCGGAGAAGCGGAGGAAGCAAATTCCTCTCATATCATGCTGCGGAGTCCAACGATATATAAATCCCCAGATATTTAAAAACGACATGCGAAATCGGAATCGGACAGACGCGGGGCAAGAGAGGCAATTCTCCAGTAAGCGAGTAAATACAGGACTTGGCCCAATTAATTACCAAGCCAGAATTCTTCCCGAAGGAACTCAAAACGGCGAACAATACTCCTAACGACTTACGAGGGGAAGTTAGGTACAGCAACATATTGTCCGCATACAACGATATACGATCCTCAAAGTCGGAGGACCACCTAATACCCTTGAGCAATGGTTCCCACCGAAGCCACGCAGCAAGGGGTTCAAGGGCGAGTGCGAAAAGCAATGGTGACAAAGGGCAGCCCTGCCGCGTGCCTCTTCCGAGAACAAAAGGTTCCGAGGCCTTACTGTTGACCACCACTTGGGCTAGCGGTTGCTCATACAGGAGTCTAACCTAATTTTGCTAGGGCCGCCCACAAATACGGCCATTCCACCATGTCGAAGGCCATCGAGGCATCCAAAGAAACCAAGATGGCCGGCTCACGAAGTGATCCCGCCCTTGACAATGCGCCATGTAGACGGCGAAGGTTGAGCGCGGTATTTCGATGGGGAATGAACCCAGACTGATCTGGGTGTATCAAATCGCTGATCACCTTTATCAACCGATTCACCAAAAGTTTTGCCAAGATCTTTGGCTCGGCGTTCAGAAGCGATATCGGCCTATACGATGTACATTGGTCACGGGGCTTCCCGTCTTTGTGGCTGTTGCTGCACTCACCGGCAGATCTGCTCTCAGCTTGCTGCCTTCTGCTGATTCTTGTGCTCTTTGTGCCGGTCTCCAAGCTACATCTCGCGGCCCCCGCTTCGCGGGGGCCACTCGTGCCGCTCAAGAGGACATTTGCCAGGAGTTCACCATCTTCGTCACAGGCGCTGCCTGCTCCGTATCCTATTCCTGCAAGAGCCAGGCGGGACTGCGAGGACCAGGATTCCGTGCGACGCTGATCACCTGCACCTGGTCATCTTCCCGCCTCCTCCCAAACTAGTACTATGTGGAGGGTGTGCCTTGCTGGATTTCCTTTTTGACTGTTGCTGCACTCACCGGCAGATCTGCTCTCAGCTTGCTGACTTCTGCTGATTCTTGTGCTCTTTGTGCCGGTCTCCAAGCTACATCTCGCGGCCCCCGCTTCGCGGGAGCCACTCGTGCCGCTCAAGAGGACATTTGCCAGGAGTTCACCTTCTTCGTCACAGGCACTGCCTGCTCCATATCCTATTCCCGCAAGAGCCAGGCGGGACTGCGAGGACCAGGATTCCGTGCGACGCTGATCGCCTGCACCTGGTCATCTTCCCGCCTCCTCCCGAACTAGTACTATGTGGAGGGTGTGCCTTGCTGGATTTCCTTTTTGACTGTTGCTGCACTCACCGGCAGATCTGCTCCCAGCTTGCTGCCTTCTGCTGATTCTTATGCTATTCGTGCCGGTCTCCAAGCTACATCTCGCGGTCCCCGCTTCGCGGGAGCCACTCGTGCCGCTCAAGAGGACATTTGCCAGGAGTTCACCATCTTCGTCACAGGCGCTGCCTGCTCCGTATCCTATTCCCGTAAGAGCCAGGCGGGACTGCGAGGACCAGGATTCCGTGCGGCGCTGATCGCCTGCACCTGGTCATCTTCCCGCCTCCTCCTTATCTGGATATTTAAGCAGAGTATAGAAATTCCGCGCCAACGGGACGAGGGCCGGACGAAGCCCGGACAAAGGGCGGACCCTCTGAGACCCTCAGAGACCAAAGCAGGTCGGGCCGGGCCCATCTATATTAGTTTTATTTCCTAGTTACAAATTTGTCCCTACATATTCTTTTGGTACTCTGCCCTCTATTCGCACATTATTTACTGTGCCTTCGTTTGTTACCGTATAGATATTATTATCCGTTTTTTATTTTCTTCTGTATGTGTTATATGCTTCACTAGTACCCTCTTGCACTTTGCCATTACCTTTTCTCCGTGCATACACTACTCCTCTCCTTAAATCTATTTATTTAAACTCCTATATCTCGCTATGACTGCTAGAAAATTACGGTCGGGGAAAGTGTTAGTAGGAAGGACTTGTACCAAAACTAAATCCAACCCTCTGCGCAATAAGAACATTCATGCAACACAGCTGAAGGGAAAATGCCAGCTATTTAATCTGTGGGAAAGGGTTATGGAAAAAAATCCCGCTGTAGAGGTGCGTTTGGAATTTTCTTTGGAGAAAAACAATACGGTTGTACGCAAATCACTATTAATGGTCGATGATGATTCAGGAGAGGGAACTGTAGGGGGATGTGGGATTGTTGAGAATCTGATCCCTACTAAGATCCAAAGTAAATCTGTATTGCCTACTACTGATGCTATTATAGAGCTGTGTCCTAAAACAGTGATTGCGGATATGCATAAATCTATTTTGACCCCTGGGAATAAAGGTTTTAATGATGCTAATGGATCCACTAAGATGAAGGTACCAAGGAGTAGGGATAATATATTGACAGATTCTGATATGGAGGTATGTAGGAGATACATGACGGAGGACTCTAGGCATATCGGTGAGCCTCTTAAGACTCCGCTGGCTACTGCCCCTTCTGGGCTCCATTTGTTTAGTAGCACTCCCTCTATTCCATCTCAATGCATGACTACTCATTCTAGCATCTCCATGAGTCCAGAGATGAACCTTACCGGTATTACCGCCATTTCCGTAACTAAACCAGATAAACCCGTCTCAGACACCCTACTTTCCTTAGAACGACTACTTTCTTCAATTCTATCTCTATTAGAAAACTTTGTAGGGGGGTCGGACTGTGTTTTAGAAACGGTCAATGAGATATTGAAGGTTCTACTGAATAAAGCGTCTGCTAAGCAAACTGGAGGGATCGCTGATTTAGGGTTGCTTGGGGCTGGAATGAATGTAGATTATGCAGAGGCAAAAATGTCTCCAGTTAATGCTATAACCCCAGATCAAACCATTCCAGGTGAAAAAATTCTCCCCACTGTTGAAAAGGTGAAATCATTGTTACCGTGCCCCCCTTTGGGAAACTGTGCAGCAATTCCTGACCTGGAAATAAAAGTAGTGGACGTGCCTATGCTTAAGGTAAATGAAGTTTCCTCCTCTGCTCTGACACCTTTGGCCCCAGATAAGGATATTGTAACTCAGCCCCAATTAAGGGTAGATAAAGAATTTTTCCCTATTTTTACCTTGGAGACGGAGGATAAGGAAAAAAATTGAAAATTGGGTGTTCCAAAAAAGATCAAAGGTAAAAAGAGGAAACCTATTCGTAGAATTGGAAGAAAGAGGCAGAGAAGGATTCATTTTGAGAAGCAGGATGTTAGAGGTGATATCTCCTTGTCCAATTCGGAAGGGAATCATGAAGACATTTTCTCACCTGAGGAAAAAATTCCCCCGGGGTTGGATAAGGAGATACCGGTAGGGCATGGCGATCTCTCATCTAGATATGCGGTCTCCAATGTGGGAGTCCCCACTTCTGATGAGGGGAAGCCTAGTATGTTGGTGCCCATCTTGGAATGAATTAAACCGGCCTCTGGTGCCCCTACCTCCCTTGTATAAAAAAATGTTTTGGTATGGAGGGAAGGGAAGAAGCTCCTAAAAGCTCCCAAGCTGTAGTTGAAGAGAAAAGCGTTGACACAGTTATTTTGGATTTTCTCCCGCTGTTTGATACTGATTTGATTTTAAATAGGGCCCGTCTACTCAAAAGTTTTGAAGAGCTAGAATGCCGGAAATTGATCAATTCAAATGACATCGACCTGGTAATAATCCGGAGATTGGAAATTCGAATATTGACTAGGGTAAAATTCCATTCTAAGCTCATTGCCAATCTCGTTGTAAAGCAGTCTGAATTTTTTCAAAGTCGTGGAATTGATGTTATTCCCATTTTGGGGGGCCCACGGAATGGCTTATTAGCAGGGGAAAGCATTTTTTCTCCCCTTAGTCTACTGGGTCGACTGGGTGGTCTGGCTGGCTTTGATGACCTAAAACTCTGTGTCTCTAAAAATACACGTCTTGTCTCCAGTGTAAATTCTGCTCCTGTTATTTCCCGCTGAGATATAGTCGAGGAGAGCACCCAATGGAATTGGCTACCTGGTATACTTTCTAGTAGGACAACAGACAATATGATCTCCCTTTCTCATCTTTAGTTGTAACTTAAAGATATTATCGTGGAATGCTTCAGGTATACAAATAGCCCAGATAAACTACAGTTTCTCCATTCTTTTGATGCTAGTGTGATTTGTCTCCAAGAGACTTGGTGTATGGATAGAACTCTTGCTGGAGGGGGCTATATCTCTTTGGAAGGTGGTGCCACCCCTTCCAGGAGAGGTCATGCCAAAGGGGGCATTGCTTGTCTCTTGTCTAATCGGATTAAGTGGAACTTTACCCACTATTTGGACTCAAGTAACCTCTTTCAGGCCTTAACATTGTTTGGTCATGCTAAGGTTGGGGCGGCCAAACCTATCATGTTGGTAAATGTTTACATTCCCCCAGATGCTTGTTATAATGTAATTGTGAAACAGGTCTTTTCTTACATAAAGAGTATTAAGGCCAAAGCTCCTGCAACCCACATAATTTTAGTGGGCGACTTTAATTGTAAGGTCTCTAATACGAGTCTAGCTGTGTTCCGAAATAAATATAAAGAGGAATCATTACAGATTCCTCAGGCTTTATTCCCTGGTAACAGCAAAACAGATAAGAGAGGGAAATTGTTTTTGGAAGAACTTGCGGAATTGGAGGGGATCATCGTAAATGGCAGGCTTCCATCTGACATTCCAGCAAGTTTTACTCACAAAACCAATCCGGGTGAGTCTATTTTGGACTATGTGGCTGGGGATAATGATTCCTTTTATCTCCTAAAAGATCTGATAGTCACTAAAACCCTAAATAGCGATCATAATGTGATAACCTTAACTGTTAATATAAACCCACCTACAACGGATCCACGGTCGCTTGATGGTGACCTGGTTGGTTTTAGTGGTAAAACAGGGAGATGTTTCTGGAATTCAAGGGCCCTAAGGGGCTTGTCCATTTTACTAGATAAAACTGTAAAAGAACTTCCTAGTTGGAAAGGGTTGGAAATCTCGTATTTTGTGGGGTTTATGAAGGAGGTAGTTTTGGCCGCAAGAAAATCTAATTCGCACAGAAACATGCGTCCTGTCCCCAATTCCTTTCGCCTGCTTATTAGAGAAATAAACACACTGGTTAGGAAACAATACTTGAATAGGTCCACAGAAAGGTCTCACAAAATAACCTTACTAAGGAGAAGGAGAAGGAGAGCAAGGTTAAAAATTAAAAAAGAGAGGGAAGATTCCCTATGGATAAAATTAAGGGAGGCTGTAAACAGAGGGAATGTACGACTATTTTGGTCTCTCATTGGTGAGGGTTGTGGAACAAGAATCAGGTCCCTTCCCCCTCCTATTTCTGAGAAAGTTTGGGTGGGTTATGTCATGCAATTATATGCTGGTAATGGGCCTGTTGAGAATGACAGAAGGGTGGGCGATATCGGACCATTGTTTGAGCCGCCCTCTGAAAAGATCATCGAATTAGCCATAAAGGACTTGTGTTTGTCCGGAGCCATGGGCCCTGATGAGCTCCCAGTTTCGGTGTTAAAACAGGATGCCGAATCATGGAGCAAAATCTTATTTCCATTATTTAGATATTGCTTCCTACATAGAACTTTTCTTCCCTCTTGGAGGGGGAGTATTCTGGTACCCCTGTTTAAAAAGGGGGATAGGAATGCGCCCCAAAACTACAGACAAATAGCTTTGCTTGATGCCATAGGGAAAGTATTTGCGAAATGTCTATTAACATTAATATCTGATTGGGTAGATGGGGGTCAGTTGTTGCACTTGGAGCAAGCAGGTTTTCGTAAGCATCACAGCACAATGGATAATTTATCCACCTTACAGATAATTTTGGACAGATATATAGGGGCACGAGGCGGAAGAGTTTATGTTGCGTTTATAGATTTCTCCACAGCATTTGATAAAGGTGATTGCCCCTTGCTGTGGAGGAAGCTATCTTCTCTCGGAATGCCCTCACTGCTCCTAGATTTAGTTAGAGATCTCCATACTGACACCTGGTGCAGGGTTTTATTGGGTGGCGAAAGAGGGCTATCCCAGGAGATACCCACTGCAAATGTATTGAAACAAGGATGTCTACTAGCGCCATTATTATTTTCTCTTTACATCTCGGACTTACCTTCCTTTTTGTCATCAAGTGATGGTAACACCCCAGTACTTGGGGGCTCTCCAATTGTTTGTATGCTATATGCGGACGATATTCTGATATTGGATTTAACTCCGAAAGGTTTGAATAATCGTCTACAAGCACTTCACATATATGCAGAATATCGTCACCTGAAAATAACGTAGCAAAAGGTAAAATCATGTGCATGGCAGGTAGGAGAAAGATGAAATATGAGAACTTTAGGTGGATGGTGGGAGGAAACAGGCTGGAGGTGGTGAATTCCTATGTGTTCTTAGGGAAGATAATATCTGCCAATTCGAGCGATAAGGATCATGTTGCCAACAATTCTCGAAAGGCTCTGGCTCAGGGCAAAAGTCTGAGTGCTTTATATTGCGCGACGGGGAAAAGACACTTCCCGTATTTACTAGAGGTCTTTTGCGCAAAGATTTCAGCATCCCTGCTCTATGGTGTTGAATTAATTGATCTGGGGCAATGGAGATTTCTGCATATTGTAGAGGGAAAAATCCTCCGACAATTAGCCTCAGCTAATACTGCCTGTACAACGGCCGCACTTAGATTAGAGTTTGGAATCCGTAGTAGTTGGGTGCAGCCTTTAGCAGGGATCGTCCGCTGGATGGCATGCATGGCTCGGGGAGAACCTGGGACCATGCGGAGTCTCATTAAAAAAGAATTATTGGGATCCTTAAAAGAACACTCGAGAATTGTGAGGAATTTCAGAAAGGCGGTTGAATATCTTCAACTAGATGAATTAACTTTATTCACATTGTCCCCTGGCCAGTTGAAGGCTGTTTTAAAACTGGCCACCTGGAAATTGAGTTTTAGCTTAGACAGGGAGGCAATTCTTGCAAAAAAAGGCCCCTCAACTTTTACTGACTCCTGCCTATATAAGAAAATGCAACCGTACGTGTCATGGAACATACCTCACGGTATACGTTTTTGGTTTCTTCTGAGGCAGGACCTTCTTCCTCTAAACAATTTAACATCTAGATGGTATGGGTCCCCTGCAATTTGTCATCTTTGCAATATGTCCATCCAGGATACTGTACATGTTCTCTTTACATGCCCAGCCTTGCGGACATTACGTAGAAAGTGGTTTAGACATATATGTTTAAAATTGGGTCTCTTGTCGGCGAGCTCTTTTTTAAATGCCTTGTACAATCCGCCCAATGAAATGTTCTGCTTTAATATATTCAACTTTTTAAAATGTTTTATAGATATTTATTAGAGGGCTTGGGAATCAAATGTCTAATAGTATATGTTTTTTATCTTGATATGTAAAGTATGTGTAAATTTATGTTCTATTTCCTTTTATGTGGATCTCTTATGAGTTCCAAATCATAAATAAAGAATTGCATTGAAAAAATTGGATGACAACAATGGATGCCAGTCTCTGATCCCGGGGAAGGGATCCGAAATCTTGCGATTCCAGAAACATTTGACGAAGATGTGGCGCCATTTTGTCGGGACACAACTTGTACAGCTCGATCGGGATGCCATTCTGGCCGGCGGAGACCTTCCCCGAGCGAAGGGAGCGGATAGCGAGCGCTATTTCATCGGTGGAAAATTCTGCCTCCATAAGCTCCTTGTCTGACTCCGACAGGCTAGGCAGTGCGACATCTCTACGTAGCAAATGTGAGTCTTCCTCCGGTCTGTCCGAAACCGTCGCGTAAACCTTCTGAAAGTGCTGGGCAAAGATTCCAACTATCTCAACGAGGTCCACTACCCGCACCCCATCCGCTCTTTCAACAACAGGCACCACACGATTCAATCTATCTCTTTTATCCAACCAAGCAATCAATTTTCCCGCTTTATCACCAACATCATACAGACGCCCCTGTTGGTCACGACTCATTGCCTTGGCCGCATCAGTCACCAGAGCCCTGTAGTCAGACTGTTTAAGGGCTAGAACATGCAACCCCTCAGGTGTAACCCCAGATTCTAATTCTTCTTCCAAAGCAGTAATTTCATTCTCCAGACGCACCACCTCCTCATTCTTGCTTTTCCTCGCACTGGCAATCAAGGACAAGGTCTGACCCCGGATCACAGTCTTATAAGCCTCCCATAGTGTGATGGAGGAGGACACCGACCCCGCGTTCTCAGCAAAGTAATAGTCCATGCATTTAACCACCTCGGCTCTAGTTTTAGGATTACGAAGATGCCAGGGGTTAATCGGAGCCACCCGGCCCTCAGCTCCCAACTGTACATCAATAGTAAGCCAGAACGGGGAGTGGTCCGAGATTCCCCGGGCCAGGTGTCAAATTTCCCTCACAGAGACCACCTGCACCGCCGGTATTAGGATATAATCAAGCCTTGAGAGACTCCAATGTGCTCCCGAATAGAAGGTATATTGTGCCTGTCCGGGGTGCAGTAGCCTCCAACAATCCACTAAATCCAATGCGTCCAGGAAGTTGCCCAGCCATGTTTGTGATTTCGGGAGAACCCTGGGGGGGCTACGATCCTCACTACCACAGACAACCGAGCTAAAGTCACCACCCACAAACAGCATACCCTCGGGGAGACCCAAAACCACCCTTCCCAAGTCAGAGAATGTTGTGGATTGCAAGCCTGGCGGGACATATACAGAGAGTATGGAGATCGTCTTCCCCTCCCAACGGCCCATTATAGCCGCATATCGGCCTCTATCATCCAGCACAGTGTTGTCTATCTCCAGGGGGAGGGAGCTCCTGACAAGGACGCCCGCCCCCTCGACCCAGTAGTGAATCAGGAATGCGCCACTAGACGATAGCCCCGTCTGTTCAATGCATGGCATGTGTTCACTATCAGATGTGTTTCCGGCAATAACACTATATCTGGGGAAAGACATTTCAAGTACTGCAAAACTATCCCCCGCTTTATCCTATCTCCCAGACCATTGACATTCCAGCTCAGCACCCTCAGCCCTCTACCCCCATCCCAGAAATGAGAACAATGCCCCCCCCACAAAGAAACAGGCACAAAAGATGAAATAAGCAGCAAAGCGTAGCCTCGAAATAAACAAAGAAACAAGTACCCCCCCACCACCCCAGAGAAATCCCCAAAACACACCCCCCCACCCTGCACCCCTGCGTTAGACCAAAAAGCCACCCCAACTTGCAGTGTGCCTGTCACCCCATTAAACTAATCTACAAAAAGAGAAGAAACTCCTAGAGGAGGAAGAGTCCCCATTCCCCCCGCCCCAGGGTAATTACCAATATATGCACACAAGAATCACGAACCACTACTATAAGTCTATAGAGCTCGCACGCCGGTGAGGCCTCACTCCTCCTGTTCCTCCAGACCACCTCCAGCGCCCTTCGATTGACGATCTTGATGTGTTGGCAAAGTATCGAGCCAGTCACTGACAACCTCAGGGCTGTCAAAGAAGAGTGCACGTTCCTCATATTCAATCCTCAATCGGGCCGGGAAAAGCATGGCGTACTTCAGTCCCACGTCTCTAAGTCGCCGTTTCACCCCCATGAATCCCATGCATTGTTTTGCACCGCCTGTGTAAAATCCGGGTAAAAACCGATCGATGCATTTTGGAATTTTGTGGGACCATTGTTCGTGATGCTTGAAGAATAGCGTTCCTGTCCCGAAAATTAAAAATCCTGGCTATGATAGGCCTCGGAGCAGCACCCAGTTTAGGCTTCTCGCCGGGAACTCTGTGAGCACGCTCCAATGTGAAAAAGTTACTAAGGCCCTTGGGTGTTAAGTGATTCAATACGAGGTCCTCCACAAGGAGATCTGTAGATAATTCAGTGGGTTTCTCCGGAACACCGATGATGCGGACGTTGTTGAGCCTAGCCCGGCTCTCAAAATCATCCAGCCGACGGGCAAACAAGTCATTAGATGATCGGAGATTGCGAACTTCGGTCTGAAGATCCGAAACATCAGTAGTGAGACTTGCGGTCTTGATGTCCAGGGACTTGACCCGCTCATTGGTCTTCGCAAGATCCGTCCTGATTAGGTTAACTTCGATCGCCACCGTGTCTATCTTAGAAGCCAGTGTCTCGTACTGCTGGCCCATAGATGTCTTCACACTTGCAATGGCGCCCATGACGTCCCTCAATGTCAATTCTTCAGTCGCGGGAGAGCCATCTCCAGTCTCATCCAGAGCTTTACCCACACCATCAGGGGATCCTTTCGGGCGAGTGAAGCGATCCATAGTATTGGACTGGGCGATACCCCTCGGTACGTGCCCTTGGTGGCCCGCTTCTCGCTCTCCGTCTTGCCCGCCATTTTGAGCAGCGAGCCCTGATGGGCCTTTTGGGACCTGGTTAGAATGGCTCTCCGCAAAGCTGACTTGTTGAGTCTGGGGACGAGGGTGAAAGACAAGCTTATTGCCGATAACAAGGCACAGGCCAGCAGTGTCAACAGGCAGCAAGTCACAGTAGACAAAGGCCAAAAATGAAACCGATAGTACCACAGGGGCAGTGGCCGACTCCCACTGGCCGTTGTTGTTCAATTGCCACCTGGGTACCTCGGGGACTCAAGTCCGTGGAGAGCCATCGATGTAGGCCGCGAAGTTTTGAGGTGTAGTAAGTCCGGTTCCCGGCGGCCAAATCGATTTTTGAAATGAGATCCCGTGTCATCAGGGTGTCAGCTAGAAGAGCCCGTCGTCTATATCAGGATTCGTGACAGGATAAATGCGGGAGGCGGAAAGGGTCTCGGGAGCCCTGTGCTCAAGCGTCCATCTTGGATGCGCGCGAAGCTCCTCCATCTCTATCAAAGTTTTTAAGCATAGGATTAGCACAGTGCTATCCACGCCGAGATAGAAATGGACAAAGTCTTTTGCCATTTGTACAGCAAAGTCTTTATATATATATATATAGATATATATATATACACCATTTTTTTCACTTAAAACCAACTATTAAAGTGACGTTTTTGTTAGGATTGGTACTAAGATCTCAGCTTAATTTTCAAAAAACATAGACATTCACTGAGAAAACCAAAGGCTAAAGTGATGTTATAGTAAATTTTGCCCCATGCACTACATATGACATCACCTATTACATCATTCATGACTTATTAAGTGACTTCACTGATGACCTTTGGATAGGCCCTGAAGCAAATCTCATCCCATGGGCAGCCATAACTCTTAGCTGACGACCTTTAGCTCTGAGCAGCATAGGCATGGTCACAGGGCCTGGCCTCCAGGCAGGCCCTGAGTCCAACGTCATCACAAATGATTCAGGTCTTAGGCCGTGCCCAACAGGGGAGTTGACAGAGGAGCCTTTGCCCAAACCTGATGCAGGTGGACAACTACCCACTGTGTATAGCCAAAAGCAGTGTGCTATTGGATGATAGCCACAGGGCCTGGTCTCCACTCCAGCCCTCTGTCTAACTCCACCATGGGTGGCCAACCACCAGCAGATACTCATTCCCCTCCCCGACACCCGAATAACATATTTGTATTTCTTTCTTTTTTTAAAGAGACTCTTTGCACTATTCAGGAATATTTGAATAAAGAACATTTTCTCACCAAAGGAAACTGACTAAAACATAAGACCGGGGTAGTGCACTGCTCCATCCTTTCCCAGACACATATTATTATTATTTTTTTTTAAGATATTTCTATTACTGTGGAACCCATTGCTCAAGCTTCACTTCCCTGGTATTGCAGTACTGTGCAAGCTTCCATAAGGAACCTTGCAAAGTACTATGCGGGTGAAGCTTGAGCTTCACCTCCTGTGCAGTACGTCGCCATAGAACTGGTGGCACAAATTCTTGTTTTTAAATTTAGACCCAGGTGCTTTGTGTGTCCCCGAAAAGTTCCCCGCCCTACAAGTGACTCCCAGGTCCTTGTGGGAGCTGTATTTAGTAAAGGTGCCACAATATTTACCCCATAATTTGCATAGTGCACAACAATGTTGTCTTTAACTCAAATTGATGAAAATTGAACTTCCAGAAAATGTCCCATATAATTTGTCATTTTCCCCACGTAATTTGGATACCAGTGCCACATAATTTGCCCCTCCACGCCGCATAGTCCTAGTAACCCTGACAAGTGCAAATCTCTACAGACTGGGCTGAGGGTTATCTCTATCATGATCAAGTCTATGTTTAATAGGGAACCATGAAATATTTTTTGCACATTTCACGGTTCCCTGTGAATTATGTACTTTTCTACCACTGCATTTTGCGCAATAAAATCCTTCAAACATGAAATATATGATTGCATTACTACCCACATGGACCATGTCTCTGTGGAATTTTACAGAGCAAATTCCTTAATCCCTTGAATAGTGTCAGCTGGCATGGTGTCTTTACATGCTAATAGCAGCCGGTGACTCACTAGCCCTCCCTAGGGTGATGTGGGGTTAACAGCAGCATGAACCACTCCCAACCCCCCATCCATTACAAGTGACTACGGGGGAAAGTGACTCCGCAGAATGCCGCCTCTGCAGAATCTAATAGCTCGTCCAACTTCCTCTTTACTGGAACTGGCTGTAACGTTAGACGCGGTGGACGAGGCTGAAGTGAGAGGGACCTGTCTGTCTGTGCTGTGGCCTAGACTCTGGTACCTAGAGCCTGGACCCACAGCATCATGTCGCATCATTACAAGACTGTGAGCCTTATTTACAAGATGCTGCCATGGGGAAGCACCGCAGGCCTATCCTTTTCCCCTGCACTGGTGCACAATGGGCTGCCATGCGCCAATGCTGGCACCTTTGCGTTCTGATGCAAGGGTTCCTGCATTGCAGGGATGATTGTTTTTGTTCAGGAAGGTTTCCCCTGCACAAAACCAATCACAAGAGGCTTTTACCTCTTTCTATGTGTGCTGCAGAATACAGCACACATCGAAAAACGATGAGAAATAAAGGTGTTTCTCCTCATTGCGCCTCCCTTATGCCTGCCCTGGTGTGACATATGTTTTTTGGCGCTCCCTCAGAGTTACGATACCTCAAAAATCTGGAGCAGTGTCCAAAAGCCATGGGTATTGCTGGGAATGCCCACAGCAACACCCAAAGCACGCCCCTTTAACGTTGAAAACTGTGTTGAAGGGAACGATATTATTTACAAGGCCACATTAAACCACGCAAAGTGGCTCAGTACTGCCTGGTAAATATGTTATCAGACCCCTGCACGGCCAGAGCATTGCAAAAAGTGACGCTACGGTGGCGCAGCCTCATTGTAAATGCAGCACTTTATGTTCTTTTTCACCTCGGCAAATCTGCCTCTGGCTGCGTTATCCCTCGGGAGCTTCAGCGGCCAGCTCAGGTAAGCTCAGTGAGGCATGGCAAGGCGCTGCGGGGGGGGGGAGCTGAAGGACGAAGGAATAGGTATTATTTATTTATTTATTTATACCTATTCCGTCGTCTGTCGACTTGCCCCCTCCCACCCCAGCCCGCCCCATTGAGGTTACCTGTGCCGGCCACCGCTGCTAGTGAGAATTGAAAGTGGGCGAGCTCTCTCTATTTCCCCTTAGGAATCCAGGTAAAGAGTTATATATAACTCAATGCTAAGTGATTTTACAATCTCCTTGAACCACTGTATTAAACCCACTGCCCCATAATAATATTAATGTTTAAAAAAAGCATGCAATTTACAAGTTAAATACTTAAGGTTAAGCAATACAATATTTGGTCTGGAGCAATAAATGTTTGTCCAAATTAATTGGCTTGAAGAAATAAGGATAAAGTTCATCAAATGTGCTACTTGTTCTCCTGTTGATTATTTATACAGGTTTCTAACCTAGCTCAAAAATGGATTTGTAGAATATTGTTTCTCTCATATATGTCTTTGTTAAAACTTTAATAAAAAAGGTTTCAAAACTCTATTGGATTTGATGATGCATTCAGTCAAAGTTGTACATCATTGGTTGGTGTCCAACCCGATGATATTCAGCCAACACGTTTCGCCCCTTAGTGGCATGTTCATTTGTGGCATTATCAAGGATATGGTTAGTTTATTTTGAAATACGCAAAACATATTAAATACCTGTACAATAAGAGAAAGGAAACCGTAAAAAATTAAATATGTAGTAGTGGAAGGAGGTCCTCTGTTTGGTCCACGTGGTCTGAGCATATGATAATTTCATAAGGGCAATTTCAAAATGAAAAAGCCCTTAAGTAGAAATATTTGGGACATGAGGCAGGTATAAGATGGGGATATATCTTACAAAACAGGTGCCTGTGAAGAGTGGGATCTGATATTGAAGTGGACTCTAAGTAGAGATGGGCAAGCTGGAGTGGTAGTTTTGTCGATTTTGTGATATGCGCCTTATGGAAAGGAAATAAAGGCATAGATTCAACAAGCAAAAATCCGCTCGCAAAGGGGTAGAATCTTAGAATCTGCCCCTTTGCGACCAGTATTTTTGCATTTGGGATGCATCATCCCAAATGCAAAAAATCGCAATTTAAGAAATCCCAAAACTGCGATTACTTAAATTGCTATTGCATTTAAGGAATCTCAAATTGAGATTCCTTAAATGCAATGCATTAATGCCCACATGCATCAAACTGAATTGCATTCGCAAACGGTGCGAATCGCAAAATTTGGCCGTTTGCGAATGCAATTACTGTTTTTGAGATGCATCATTCAAAATTGTATTTTTCTCAATTTGCAAATTCGCAATTGGGTTTGCGATTCCTTAAAATCTCGCAATTTTAAGGAATCGCAAAAAAACCTCAAAAAGTGTATGCATCAAAAATCGCAAATTGCGATTTTTCAAGGAATCGCATTTAGGAATCTCTAAATTTAGAAGTACTGGGAGTAGGTGGTAAATTTTTTTTGGGGGGGAAACATGTGAAATCAATTATTTGGGTACTTAAGGGGTTGTTCATTTGCAGTACACCTCTTTGAGGATGGCAGCAGTCATTTTTCTTGCACGTCGCTGGAGGTTGAGAGCAGCAGGAAGGAGAAGGAAGATGCTTAGTGAAAGGATATTTCGATTGCGCATCACTTTGTTTTGTCAGACACAGGCAGAAATATATGACAAGTATAGGTTGAATGGTGACTCCATAATAGATCTCATTGCAGAATTAGACCCAATATTACGCAGAGAAACACGTAGGACCCTAGCCATACCCACCCATGTGCAGGTCTTATGTTGTCTACACCTGTTAGCCTCAGGTTCCTTCCAGGGAGTAATAGCAATTGCTGGGGGGGTTTCACAGAGTGCACTTTCAAGATTTTTCCAAGATTTCCTTAATGCAATGCTGACAAGGATACAGCATCACATTCATTTCCCTAGAAATCAACAAGAGTTGTTGGAAACCAAGTTGGACTTCTACAGCATGGCTAATTTCCCTCATGTCATAGGTTGCATAGATGGAACCCATATTCCCATTTGTCCACCATCTACCAATGAGTATATTTTTTCCAACAGAAAAAACTACCACTCTTTAAACATCCAAGTAATTTGCAATTCCAAAACAATAATCACAGACCTAGTTGCAAGTTTCCCTGGTAGTGCCCATGACTCCTATATATTCAAACATAGTGCCATCCATGGGCGACTGTTGTCTGGGGAATTTGGAGATGGATATTTGCTTGGTAAGTCATGCTCTATTGCTCAAATTACATTCCTTTCACTGTTACATGATAACTCAACTGCCATTCCAATATTTTTAAATCTCATAGGAGACAGTGCATATGGTGTGAGAACATATATACTGACACCATACCTCAATCCATCAACCCGTAAGAAGCAGAACTACAACCATGCCCATATTTCAACTAGAAATGTAGTGGAGCGGACCTTTGGGGTCATGAAGTCTAGGTTCAGGATACTGCACAAAACCGGTGGAGCATTGCAATATCGTCCTGATGTATGCTGCAAAATTGTAGCGACATGTGCCATCCTGCACAACATTGCCACACGTAGAGGTTTGGAACTGGATGTAGATGACATTCTACCAAATAATGACAACCAGCCACAACAACCTCATGCAAGAATGCGCGGACCTGATGCTGCTGAAGGAAGGCGAAGACGAGCAGAAATCACAGAGCATTATTTTTAAAAACAGGTAAGAAGCCAGGTAATGTTCATGAATTCAGAATGATTTTAATTCAAAATGAAAATAGCAATAATGATAAACCAAGGAAACATGAAAGCAAAAGAAGTTGAAAATAAAACAACATGTAGCTTTAAATTTTCAGCTGTTTCAGGCCAGTATTGGCAAGTTTTGAATCATTCATTAGTCTTTAAATGTATTTTCGTCCTCTCACACCTAAAGCTTTGCTTTCAGTATTCCTCAAAGCTGTAGATGTGTTGCCCTGCAGTGTGACATGTCTTGTACTGCGTCGTCCAACCACTGTTTCAGTTTTTGATGCAGTACTTGCTTCTGCACCTTCATTTGCATTGCCCCCATGTGTTGATGGAAGCACAGTCATGTGTTCCTGCATTACCTCCTTTGAATTAGTTTTGGAAAGCATTCTTTCTGACAGGGCCTTGCAACATTTCCTTAAGTCCTTTTGCATACACAGTGTAGTTGTAATAACTTTGCCATTTGTATTGCATAAGCGATGGATTGCTCTGGTGTAAGTGTGTATGCTAGAGTACATTCCCAGGTGCCTATTGGCATTAGCAATGTTCTGTGACTCTATTGCATCACACATTCTCTCCATGGCTGTTGCCATGCGCTCAAGTTTTGTACTAGTGGCCACATGTGCATTTTCCAACACAGAAGTCATTCTGACAAGGCTGTCACTCATGGTGCTAATGTTGCTTTTGATGTGGTTCAGTTGGCCCTTCATGACCCTGATGTCTTTGCCTTGCAGCCTTTGAACTTTGAGGAGCTTTTTCTCCACCACACTGGCCTGGCTCTCATCTAGTGTGGACATTGCCTGGCAAGCAGGACGTGATCTTCTCCTGTAAAATTGTTGGAGTCTACTGCGTTGATTTACAGTTTTTTTAACATTACTTCCAACTGCTTGTTGCAAATTTTCATTTGTATTTATCTGTTCATCACTATCAGACTCTTGCAGTTGCTGAATCCTTTTCTTTTTTTATTTTTGCCTACTGTTGGTGATGAAATATTTTGAGTATGGACTTGCATTTCCTCTATGTCTGTATTGACATTGTTGTCCAAATCCATGCTTTCCCTCTCTTTCAGAAAATCTACAAATTAAAAATATATGTATAGTTAACATTATTAATTGTATGTGATTTCCCTTCTAACTCCAATAAATTACATTTTGAATTTAAAAGAAACATGTTATTTATTTTGAAATTTGTGTACTCTCATATCCTCTGACTTCTTAAGTAATTTGGAATCATTTAATTCAAACAAATTGAAATACATAAATTCATGGAAACTACATCTCCCACAATGCAATGCTGCAATGCAGACTCCCATTAATTCCTATGACTCTTTTTGTGTGTGTTTCAGAGTACATGCTGGGAATTAATTATATCATTTGAGAATGAATCTAAAGGCAAGAGTCTGTGACCTATTTTAAGTAATTACATTTTCAGTTACACACTTACCTTGCGAAGTACCAGGCAGTTTAGAGGTTTCTATGTTGGTCACTCCTACCACTGCTTCAGTGAGCAGGGTCCCCTCAACCATCTCCTCCAGTGGGGTGTTTGGTTTATCCTTTGGGGGTCCACCACCTGTCTTGTTAGCATGTTTAATCCTGGATGCAATTTTGTCCTTAGCACGGCTGCGCAAGTCATACCAGCGTTTTTGTAAATTTGTGATATCTCTGTGGGCAACCCCCACAGCATTCACTTTTGATTGAATGGCCAGCCACAGTTTTCTCTTCACTCCTTCTGGGACCTTCAAGGAATCCTTGCCAAAAAGCTGGTCATGCCTCAGAGTGACCTCTTCAATTAATATTTCAAGTTCCTGGTCACTAAACTTTAATTTTCGTTTTCTTGCATGCAGGTCTTCAACAGCACTTGCAGCAGCCATTTCTCCTTCAAGGGCACACCAAACACACTCCTCCTGTAGCTGAAAGCAGAGCTCCAACTTCCAACAGCCACTCCTGCAGTTTAAAGTGAACTTCAGCTGTGTCTAATCAGTGTACTGGTTTCCTGGGTGTGTCCTCATTGGTATGCATGAAATTGCGAATTCGCAATTTGCGATTTCGCAATTTGCAAAATCGCACTGGAAAAAATCGCAATTTTCTTGCGATTCGAAAAAAATGTGATTTTTACCGAATCGCTAAAAAATTGCGAAAAAAATGATGCATACCATTATGCGAATCCTAATTTGCGATTCGCTAATTTTCGCAAATCAGGAAACGCAAAAAATAACTTTGATGCATGTGCCCGCATATTTTAAAAAATAGCAATTTCGCTAATAGGGCATGCAAATTACCATGAAGTTGAACTTCATGGTTATTTGCAAAAACTTTGAAAACTGCACTAAAGTGCATTTTTCAAAGTTTCATGTTGCGCACACACATGCCCTAAGGGCATGTGTGTGCGCAACATATGTGCACAGATCAATTTCAGGGGTGAAACAGGGTGTCCTTTGAACACCCCTGCACCCTTGAAATCGCATTCTCAATTTGTGATTCGCTAATTGCGATTCGCACATTGAGAATCTCTTCCCATTCATTCCTATGGGCCTCTAGGCCCATAGGAATGAATGGGGAGGTATTCCTTAATTGCAACTCGCAATTTGCGAGTCGCAATTAAGGAATTTTAAGAAATCGCTATTTTTTTAGTGATTTCTTCATGCATTGCATTTTGCTTTTCCTTAATAGCGAATCGTTATTTTTCGCTATTAAGGAATAGCAAAATGAGTTATTGATGCATCTGGGGGAAAGTGTTAAGTTTCAACCGATAACACCGTGGTTGTGAGTTTGTAGGGTGCTGGAATGATCTTGCCATAAAAATAGAAGCTCTGCTGGGAAAATTCTGGCTAGGTGGAAAGCTCAGAAAACTTGTGACTTTCTGTCATCACTAAAGACGTTCCCCATCCTGCTCCTTAAACCTTTAGTGAAGTGTCCTGAAAGTTACGTACACTATGTCCCTCCTGACAGCAGAGAACGCCCCAGTCCTGTACCTTTAAAAAGCACAAGCCTACAGGTGGGGATACCAGCCTGCCACAATCACTCGTGACTCACATTTCAACCCACCTCATTATACAGAACACCCACCGAAAGGTGCACATGTACAGGATTTAATGTGTTTTTATTGCATGGTCTTACCTTTCACTTACTTTAAAAATTATATTTCATCGTCTTTCCGCACAGCATCCTATCAAGCTATATATTCCGCAAGAATACAAATCAAACTCTACAATATCTTTCGTGTTCACTGCTAATTATGGTTGTAACACGAATGGGTTGCTCTATGTGCCCTGTGAACATTACTTCGCGTTCTGGTACATCCCCCAGGACTCACTGCTCAGAGAAAGTTGGAATTTCTAACAGGGTCACTGGTTTTCCTAATTTGGTATACTTTCCAGTAAAGTTTGGTCAGTCCAGAAAATAACTGATCAATTTCTTTCGAGCTTCATTCGCGTTCTTTACGTCCCCAAACCTTTAAAAACACGGTGGCTCCCCACAATTTTTGACAATGTCACAACTTACTTTGTTTTCATCAGCAATTTAAAAAAAGGTTGGAGAAATCCCACAGACTCCAATGCACTGTCGGAGCGGTAAACAAGGTCACTCAGGCCAATCCTAACACTGCTCTCATAGCATGAGAGCAGCATCTGGATTGGGTGGGGAGTCTGTGCCTTGAGGGTCCATCCCCTTTCTTCCTGATGAGAGGAGCAGTAAAGCGGCAGGCAGAGTCAGTGGGACTGGAGCGCAGGTATGTGTTTTTTTACTTATTTACTATTTCTCCACAACCCCCTCCATGACTTCCCTACCACTTTAGATAGGCGGTGGCCACCACCACTGCAGGTATGTCGATATTGATACATGTTGCCATGCCTGCTCTGTCACAGCTTGCTTTTCTGCACATAATGCACATGCATTTACCTTTTGATATGTTGTACCTCGATATTCTGTCTATGGAATCTGATACTACGATATTCCTGTGCTCGAAATTTCATAGTACAATCACTTAGCACCTATGTTAAGGGTCTGAAAAGCTCATCTCTTCTCACCTGTGCTTTTTAACATGCATCGCCCCCTTATTTAATATCTCCCAGGATAGAGTCAGTTCTTAAACAGATGATACACAGGTTTATATTCCATGTTTGGATAGTGCATACATGCTGACATTTTAGAAGAGGAAATGGGGATTTTTAAAATAAATAATCGTGAGATTGTATTTACCCCCATTGACTTCTATTGAAGGAGAGGCAATCTCAGGCAGGAGACAGCCTAAATAAAGGCATTTTTTGCTTCAAAAATCAGGAGTCTCCTGCTCGAATCAGGTCCATTGGCATGTATGAATATAAGCAGGGCTTAATTTGTGAAAGAAAGAGTACTGGAGCCCAAAAATCAGCTCAGATACAGAGGGCAGTGCAATTAAAGGTCGGTGTGCTGCATACCAAGGTTGGTAGTCTTTAACTCACAATCAGACACTTCCTGCCCCTTTCTCTCACTCTTGGAGGTTCCTCCTTTCTCCCTTTGTGATGGTTTTGCCATGTTTTCATTTCACTGTCTTTCCGATCTGTATTTGTTTCCCTCTCTTCCGCTTTGAAAATATCTGATACAGAAAAATGTAAATGCCAGAAAGCTGCTGCCCGACTGGTGCTCAGACTACCCAGAAGGGCTGCCTCTAAAGCGGCTCTTCAGTCCCTGCACTGGCTTCCGGGAAGAAGCAGGGTGGAATTTAAAGCACTCTGCACTTGCCATCGAATCGTCAATGGTAGGGCACCCCTTCCATTGCAGGGACTGCTGACACAATACGAGCCTTCCCGTTCCCTTAGATCTTCCGGCTCGGGGCGTCTGTCCATGCCCAAGGTGTCTAAAGCAAGGATGGGCGGAAGATCTTTCAGGCATCTGGCTGCGTTAAACTGGAATAAACTTCCTCCGGCGTTGCGTCTTGAGCCATTCGAACCAATCTTTAGAGCCAAGTTTAAAACAATACTATTCACCCGGTAACAGGTTCTGCCCCCCTGTAGTTTCCCTGCAAGCACTCGCTCCACAGCGCGGGGACACGCCGCTGTGCATCACCAAGCGCTTTACAAAACCCCCTATTATTATTATTATTATTATTATTATTATTATCAGTGCCAGTTCCCCGCAACCAGCAACCACCAGCTCAAGTTAAGCACTGAATATATGATCCGCACCGGTGTTGCAGGGAATTTTGTGGGAGACACATTTCTAAATGGGTCCGAATAGCCTGCAATTAAACAGCTCTAAAAATTAGATTATCATATCTGGGGCAGAAAATAGAACTTCCATGAGAAAAGTACAGTTTGCGCAGCAAATCCCAAAAACAGAAAACGAAAAAAAAGTGAATTTTTTTTTAATTTGAACAACCAGATCATCACCTGTTCGATCAGTTGCTACTTCCATTATGGCACATATCTGCATTTCAGACATTTCCCTCCATCACTAATAGGGCCAGGGTTTTTTGTTGAGTTTTATATAGCGCAAACTCAACCCAACTGTATCAGAGCGCTTTACATGAGCACCAGTCGCTTTAAACAAGGCACATTTATTTATGTTGGGCATGGGGAGTGTTAGATCTGGGGGTCTCTGGTTGGCAGAGGTAGGTACCACTGTCCAAATAGGGACCCTTGCTTCTAGTCAGCGTAAGGAGGATACACTCTTTAGATAACCCCTTGGTAGCTTGGCATGAGCAGTCAGGCTTATCAAAGGCAATGTATAAAATATGTGTACCAACACTCACAGTAACACAGTGAAAACACCACAAATGGACTCTACACCAGTTTAAAAAAATAAATGTATTTAATCTAAACTAAATAAGACAAAAATCCAACATACACAGTTCAAGAATATGGTTTCAAAAGTGTTCTTAAGATTGCATTAAAATAATCCACAGATGCGTCACGGTTTAGCCAAAAGTACCTTTAGATGCGACAAAAGTTCCAAGTTAAAGCTGCAGCGTTGAAAAACAAGCAATGCGTCACTCCAGAGGCACCACAACTGGCCAAAGCACTCTAGGAAGGACAGAATTCTCTCAGTAGAGTTCAAGGGGCAAGCTGGGGGTGAAGTCCTTTTGTTCCTGGGACTTCCTAACGGGGAGCCAGCTCTACTCAGGCCCTGGGAGATCTCTTCAAGCAAGGGGACACAGCACAAAGCAAAGTCCTTCCCCTCTCCTTGGCAGATAGGCAACTGCAGGTCACCCCACAAACACACAGCAGGACAGACCTTCCTCTTCAGTCTTCCAGCTTTCTCCTTGGCAGAGGTTCCTTCTTGATTCCAGGATGATCCAATTTGCTGTAGTCTGGGGTCCTGTACTTATACCCCTAAACATCTTTGTTTCCTTTGTGCAGGAGGGCTCTGAGCCCGGTCTGAACCAGTGCTTGAGCCCTTTGTTTTCCTGGCTTCTCCTTTTCTTTCAGAGAGAGGGGCAGGGTCGTCAGCCACCCAGAAGGAGGTAGAGCCAGCATTGCGGAAGGCAGGCACAGCCCTACTCAGGCCCAGGTGCTACCCCCTCCCAGCACTCTAGATGCAGATGGAGCTATTCAGCCCAGGGATGGTGTTATGGCTGGATTTTCTGATTAGATGGGATCAGCCCCTAGGGGCCCCTCCAACCCAGCCAGAACGTAATCACATCCCTCCTCAGGACCATCCATCCAGGCACCTGGGTACCTACCTGAGGATTGGGAACTCGCAATATACAAGCTCATATTATTAAAAACACCACTAAATCTATAGGGATACTAAGAATACTCACTGATTACTAGGGATATCCATACCCTACACCACACTTATATTCACATCAGTTGGTCTCGCGGCCACCCTGACCCAGACCGGTCTACCCTAGGGCAGATATGACACACAATCCGGTGCGTCTACACATGGGCCTGCAGAACCCAATGCTCTCTTTTCCAAACGGTTCGCAATCCGGCAAACCTACACGCCAGTCTCCCACCTGACGCTCTCACTTACGCAAGCCACAATCCTGTGGGTATACACGCTGGTGATCCAACCCAGCGTTCTCACTAACGCCGCATATCAACGACGACCACATTCCTATGAACACCTTCAGTTATATGTTGGGAAGTCTCTCTCCCTATTCACTAAGGGCTTGCTACTACAATAATATTATGGGATAGCCGAATTACTTAGTGTCAACAATTCCCTAGCTCAAGGGCTCCCTGTTCTCTCTATTTACTCAGACTTACCGGATCAGGGGCAGCATCTGTTCTGGCTGTAACATCTGACTAGGAGAAAAAGGTTACCTATGCTTTGGAACAGAAGACGCTGTTTACAGGATTATGGGAGGGTGTACTAACTTAGTCCCTTAGTTGCAGGTCTCCTCTCTCCCTCACTACTACTTACCTGATCAGGGGTAGCATCTGTTCAAACAGTAATACTACTAGGAAAGGGGATTACCCTCACTGTATGGGGACAAAGATATACACACTATGTGATTGAGTTATTCCTTGATTTAAGCGCTCCTACTCCCTTCTGATCCATCAGTGGCTCAACGGCAACTGGCTAGAAGCCAGGTTAGCTTTATCATAAGAAAACTCATGCACACTATTAATGGGGATGTTTATTGTAACAATAATAAAATATACATATACAAAACTATGGGGTCTCTATAACTAGCAGTAACTTTAACACACCGCTGAAAGAAAAGAATTAGACATACAATTTATCTGCGGGGTAACAGGAACACACCGCTGAAAGGGAAAAGATTAGACATACAATAGCCTAGGGAATAAGAACAAGGTTAAAGTGTAAGTGTAAGTGTAACTAATTCAGACTACCTCACCTATTAGAAGGAAGATTTCTCTCTCTGCCTCTGGTGGGATTAGGGCTCTCTCTGTCTCTCCCTCCTTCACCACATCACCACGCCTCTGGTTCAGTTGCTCCAGCTGACAGCCTTCTTTGATGCCCTCTGCACTGCTCTCTCTCTCCTCATCTTCAGCAATCGTCTGCCTTCTTTCTCCATTCAAGAACTGCACTCTATTCTGCAGCTCCAGCAGACATTCTCTCTCTCTCTCCAAGCTGTTCTGAGCTCCAAGCTGAACTGAGCTCCCAGCTGTTCTGAGCGCCAAGCTGTTCTGAGCACCACGCTGAACTGAACTCCAAACTGAACTGACCACTCCTCCTCTCCTGTAGCTCACTAATATGGATTCCTCTCCCCTCATGGAAATTTCCACCAGAGGGCTGCCTCCTACCGAATTCCTGTGCCAGCTCCCAGGCTTCCACGCAACCGCAGTGGCCATCTGCTTGTTACGTCTGGGCCCAAGAGAAAAACACATTTCTCGGATAAGAAGCAGTCCTAACTGGATTTTCCTCTAGCACACAACAGCCTTAACTATAAACATTACATTTACCCTGAAAAGCCTCTCAGCTTCATCAAGATGGAGTCCCTCTAGCTCTAGGCCTGTAGGCCTGAAAGGGATGAAATGCCCCTTAGCTCTGCCAGAATACCTACATAAACCATACCAATGTGTCTAGTATGTCAAAGCCAATAGGCAATAGACAGATTAGAGTCAAGAATACAGGATCTATCATCATATTACGCAGCTATCCTCTTCTAGGTCTGGAAGAAAGGGCTTAAAAGGGCCAACACAGGCTAAGAATACCTATACTAGATGTGAGCAAGACTAAGGTCTATATCACTGCTAAATAGAGCCAAAAACTCTGCCATAACAGATGGCCCACTCAGCCTCTGGGAGCCACCCAGCCCATGTCACTCATAAACCAGACAGTCAATTCACAAACAGGCCAAGGCACACAGAAAGGTCAGACAAGAGAACAGCCACTTTCTAAAAGTGCTGTTCTCAAACACAGGATTTAAAAACCACCTTTCCTAAAAGATGTGTTATTAAATTCTGAGTTCAGGGATACCAGACTTTTATGTTCTATTTTGCTTCTATGGGAAGATATTCAGGTAACCACTGTACACAGCATTCCCCATTATAGCCTATGGGCAAGACGGCCTTAAAAAGGGAAGGGTTAGGCCTGGTCAGTGGGGACACTGGCCAGGTTGACTTGGCAGTTTCACAGACTGCCCACAGGCACTGCAGGGCTACTCCTGTGGGTGGCACAATCAGTGCTGCAGGCCCACTTGTGGCATTTGAATCACCAGCCCTGGCACACCCAGTGCACTGTACTAGGGACTTCTTGGTGAGACAAATATGCCAATCATGGATAACCAATTACAATATTAATTTACACAGAGTGCATATGCACTTTAGCACTGATCAGCAGGGGTAAAGCGCCCAGAGTCCTATTGCCAACAACCAAGGGTCAGGAAAAATAAAGGAGGAAGAAGCAAAAAGTTTGGGGATAACCCTGCAAAAAGGGCCATTTCCAACAGGGAAATTAATTGATTTGCACAGAATCACAGGATGTTGAGCGTCATTGCCAAGACTATAACCAGGTTCCCCAGATTTGAGATTGACTGCCCTAGCTGTTAGGCCACATCCTCTCCCACTACAGGTTTGTGTGTTTCTTTGTAAATGCACAGCTGGATGATGTTATGCCTTATGTGCAGGCCTTCACATGGGTGAGATCTATCTCCTTTTTGAGGGCACAAAATTCAACAGTATGTTTGTACGATGTCTAAAAATAAAAAAGCACAGGCAACGCAAATAGGTCTGGTGTGGCTGCCAGCTCTTTGGCTTTATCAATATGCTTGTTTCAGTTTGTTATGGTTTTTGCAAAACTTTTGTTTTTGAGAAGTATTAGCTCTTGGCAATGTAAAATTGGCTAAAAGTTTTCATATATTTCTGATCTCATTTACCGTATATTGTCATAAGAGTCCCTGGCACTGCAGGAAACTACTTTGTGTGTGTATGTGTCCCTTGTGAAAGAGCAGAATGCTGTCACTCACAGTAAAGTTAGCCAATGGCTGAAGTGTGCTGATCTACTGCCCCAAGCTGTATGCTGTAGTCCCTGGCAGAAAAATGTGAATGACCAAGTAATAGACCAATGGATTAAGATGAGTGGGCTGAAAACCCTGTTAAGTAAGTATACTATGCATAGTATTGTAGTAAAAGCAAAAGGTTTTGGCTTTGCCAGAACTAAAAATCAAATTACTGCAATTCCATTCTAGTGTTCATGGAGATTGTGGTATTGCCTTAGTGGGGGGGCTGGTCTACGACAAGAGGAAGGGGCTTTGGACCACACTCTGCTTTGCTGTCGTAAACAGCTACCCTCCCCACAGCAATAATGAACTCATCTAGTGATCCAGCGTAGGCTTTTATTGAATCCTAGCTGTGTAGAGACTTCAGCCTGAGTTAGATACCTTTTCTCTGCAAGAATTTCCAGCTTTCCATCTGACTGTCCCTCCTCCCCCCTTGGCAACGTGAGGAGGCATGAAACAAGGTATCACATGGCCACACCATTGCCCTCTGCAGTAAGAAGGCTCCTATACTGGTCACCGATGAAAGACAGAATCTCACTTAAGATATGCCGTTGGCTTTTAAATGGGCTTGCCAGGGTGACCACCTCACTTCAGGTCATTAGACAAAGTGTCTCCAGTCCTGAACTTTTGACCTACAAGTCATTGATTTCAATAGTATTAGTCTAATTAATTCAATGGAAGCAAAGAATTATAATACCCAGAGTGCACTAGATTGCCATTCAAAGGTTCATGACTGGAAAAAGTGCCAATGTGGACTTGGGAGGAGGTGATCACCCTATGGCTTACTCTACCCTTCCTGACACAAGAAACCTGCGAACAGCTATTTCGCGCTTGGTAGAGACATCTACGTTTAAATGTCTCAAAAGGAGTAACAGGCTTTCTCTTGCCACAGCTGTGTCTAGTGTAATTCACCAGCCGCGGCCGCTGCAGGTAAGAGTGGTGGGCCGGCTTGGGGGGGGAGGGGGATTTTGAGAGGCGACCGTAAGGGAAAATTAAATTAATAATTTTCCCTCGTGGTTGTCTCTCAAAATCCCCCCAGCAGGCCCCACCCCCCCACCGCTCTTACCTGCAGCTGGAACTCACTCGATCCCAGTTGCGCCAGATTACACCCTTGCCAGCCTATAGGAAGAGTTTAATGTCTCATTTGTTCTTGGGCAGGGTCGACACCAAATCGGATTGACCTGGACAGTGCCCTGGGTGTAAGGAAAATTTGGTGTTGTCTGTGGGTGCCGGGGGCGTTGCAGTGTGACGTCAGGAGGTGAGAGGAAGATGGGAGGCAGGCAGATTGTAGAAGGTTGGTGTTGCAGATGTCTTCTGTCAGTAGCTCTCATTTTTACCGCGCTTTCGTTACTGTCTCGTTAATGCCTAATAACAGACCCATGCCAGTCATTGTCAACATGGAATTTATACTGAGCTGCTCAGAAGTGCAAGTAATTAAATACTTTAAAACAGAGCTTGGGCCCTTGACATTTCGCTTGCTAGCGCCACCAGAGCGGAACTACAGAGGCTTTACCCTCTGAGCTGGTCCAGGGACCGGATTCCATATTTAGGGATCCTGTTGGCGCCTTCCCTCCCGGCGATGGTCACGGCCAATTATGCGGCTTTGAGCACGAAAATCAGAGAGGAACTTGGCCGGTGGGATAAGGGCACGTTGTCGCTGCTAGGCAGGGTGGCCGCGGTGAAGATGACCCTCCTGCCTCAGGTGCTTTACCTCTTCAGGGCGTTGCCGCTCCAACCCCCCGCGGGGTGGCTCGCGGAGACCCAGTCGGCCATCGCACGATTTGTATGGCAGGGCCGTAGGCCGCGGATTAAGAGGAGCATCGCTACGCTGGCGCCCGACTCTGGGGGGCTGGGGATACTGGACTTGCGGAAATATTTCCAGGCCGCCCAACTCCGCTACCTGGTGGAATGGAGCCGGTGGGAGTCTGATAAGCACTGGCTGTTCCAGGACCAGGCGGTGGCGGGTAGGACGCTGCAGGAAGTACCATTCTTGAAGCGGGCCCATCGACCCCCTAACCTCTACGCGTCTTTGGTGACGCGGGTCCCGCTTCGGACGTGGGACTCGGTGGCCGTTAGGCATGAGCTTACTACCTTCCCCTCTCCCTTTACGCCGCTCATTGGCAACCCGGACTTCGGCCCCGGGACGGAGCACAGTGCTTATGAGCGCTGGCGGGCGGCCCGCTGCTGCGCCTTGTATCATTTGTACAGCCCTGAGGGAGTTGTCCCCTTTCAGGATTTGCGGCGGGATTACGGCCTCCCAGAGACGGAGCGCATGCGATACATGCAGGCGCGTCACTGGGCACTTCAACCCCAGGTGCGCGATACGGCAAACCGGGAGATCACGGTATATGAGCGCTGGTTAATCACTCGCACGTCGGACGCTAAACTGATCTCAGATCTGTATAAAATGCTGCAGCCCCCCTCCTTCCATATTCACAACCCCGGCCGGGAACGATGGGAGCGGGAGCTCGGGCGAGTGTTGAGCCACAAGAAATGGGAACACATCTCCTTCCGCGCACGCCACTCGGCCTATCACACGGGTTTTACGGAGACCTTCACCAAAATCTCGACCTATTGGTACCGCACCCCGGAGAAACTGCACGAGATGGACAGGGCAATACCAGGGACGTGCTGGCGCAACTGTGGCAATACTGGTACACTTACACACATACTGTGGGAATGCCCCCTTCTGGCTCCTTATTGGGAGGAGGTCCTGGGTGAGGTGGACAAATGTTTTGAGATAGAGCTGCCGAGGTTCCCTGCCTATGTTCTACTGGGATTGCCAAATGGGTTGATGTATCCCCTCAGGTCCAGGAGGGGTAGACAGATTGCGATTGCTCTGGGGTCAGCGGTGCAAAATATTCTCATACATTGGCGCTCTACCACACTTCCCTCTGTAGTTGGCTGGCTGCATAGATTATGGCATGTCCTTGGAATGGAGAAGATGTCCTTAGTAGCCCTGGGAGACACTGATACTTTTGAGGAACTGTGGGCGCCCTTTCATAGCCTGTTGTGCTCTGAGTTTCGGGAGATTACCTGTCCCAGATATCTTAGGTTGCTACGGCTGACGCCGCCACCAGACCCGCCTGTCTGATCGGACGGGGCTGGCATTGTATAGCGGGGATTACTGGAGGGTCGATATGAAGAGAGAACTGATGGTAATGGCACAGTACAGGGGGTGGGTTGGGGTATGGTAGTTGGGGGGGTTCTGTATGGTTAAGTAGGTTTTTGGAGCGGGGATGCTTCTCCACCCTTCCCCCCCTTTTTCCCCTCCCCCCCCCTTATTTTCTTTTTCTTTGCCCCCCCTATTTTTCTCTTCCTTTCCCCTCCCCCGTCCTTCCTTCCCCCCCCCCCTTGTTATTCCTATGTGACCACAGGCGCGAAAGCTGTGTTCCTGAGTCGAATGAAGCCTATTGAAAAGATGTAACTGTTTTGCTGTATTTGCTGTATCATACGCACCGATTGTGCGGATCCTGTGGTTTATCTTTTTTTCTTACCCTGTTGTTTCCTACCCCACCCTGCTTCAATAAAATACTTTAAATATAAAACAGAGCTTGGTTTCAGAGACATGAGAAGGCGAAAAAAAAGGAATTTTACATTTCATTTATGGGTTTAGCTATCAATTGTGCAGTAGGTGCAGTGATACTGGGACCCAGCAGTGAGGCCCACCCCAGTATTCAATGTTTCCATTACTTGCCCATTTTCTTTACTTCCACAAGGGCCCACAGCATCCTTGCTATGCCATTGACTTCGCAAGTGGGCCAAATTGTAAGGTGTATAACTAGTGCTTGAAATAGGCCGGAACTGTCCGGTACAGAGTACCAGCACTTTTTTTATTTTGAGAGAGAGAGTACCGACACTTCTCAAGAGAAATGCAATACTTTTAATTGGAGAGTACCAGCACTTCTCAGAAACAAGCAGGTACTCTGTTACAGAGTACCTGCACTTCTATTGGAATAGGTGTGGCGCCTTAGCCAGGGCGACTGACTCCGGAATCTTGGGATCACGGTTCGATCACTGGCAGCAGATTAGCCCAGCACCATGTGACTCTGGGCAATAGCTTGCTTAATCTTCCAGACAGCCCCCAGCACCTAGGGACCTTTACGGGTGATTGTATGCGCTTTACAAATGTGGATTATTATTATATATTATTCCATTTTAAGCACTGTGTATAACCACCACCAGTGTTTGAAATGGAGAAATAGAAGTAAGTGCAGGTACCCGGTACCAAAGTACCTGCTTGTTTCTGAGAAGTGCCCGTACTGCAGTGCTTAATTTGCGCAGGTGTTTTCCGGTACTTAGCACCAGCAATTAACTGGTTTCCGGTGCTCAGCACCAGCACCTAATTGTGAACACCATACTTATAAAAGTCCACCACATGGTGGCGTTGCTTATCTAATGTAGAGATGCGCAGAACAGCGGAAGTTTTGGACTACAATATACATTAAAATTGCTAATACCTGCCTCCTCAGCCATTCCTTTAGCTTTGGAGACCTAGCATTATCTGAACTGTCACATTTACATTAAAGAGAGATGGTTAGTAGTTGTTTTGGCAGCAATGACAAGGGCGATGGGTGGTGCAAGCTTCAGTGGCTCCTAGTCGGAGCCCTGGCACTTAATATTTTATAAATTAAGCACTGACGTACTCTCCAATTAACAGTATTACATTCTTCTTGAGAAATGCAGGAACACTCCCTCTCAAAATAAAAAGGTCCTGATGCTCAGTACTAGCCCATTTAAAGCACTGACCACCACAGACTGAACAGCTGAAGCAGTTTCTTCACTGTCACCCTTTCTTGGAAGGAGACACATGGGGGCTCGGGAGAGATTCATGCATGGGGTTAAAGCAGCCTGTATCCAGTGAAATGCTGAGCTGTAGGGCTTCATTTGTGCCGGCGTTCATTGGTGGTTGGCACTGGCATCACCGAAGCCTACTTCTGTGGTACCCAGGGGCACCGTCAAACTTTGGCACAAAGCAAAAGGGAGAGGGATAGAGGAGGAAATGAAAGACAGGAAATGAGTGATAAAGAGAGAAAAGCGTGCATGATTAGAACCTGGAAAAGTGTCATAAAGAGACAGGTAGTCAGGGCTTTAAGGGCTGCCGATGCTCAGCGGCAGTTCTATAAAGCGGGTGCTGAGACGGGTCCCTATGGGGCTTTCCATTTTTGTCCGGGGGGGAATGGGAGGGGGGGGGGAGAATCCTACCTCTGCAGCAGTACCACCCTTACCTGCCTTTGATGTAATGTCAGAGACTCGTTATAGTTCTTTCACAGTCTCCTCATTTCAGAACTGATTCATTTTCAATATTATATGCAACGAAGCCATAGTTGTTGCTTATTTATCTTATGCAATTAACTTGTTGTAAGTGTAATGTTATTTGTATTATATAATTGGATGCAAACGAGAAACAGCAAAATACCAGTCGAGTGGCACACTATGCTAAGCATAGATTTTTTGCATGTGTTTTTGAGCCACGCCCTTCATTTTATCGGCCACGCCCCTTTGAGAGACCCCCAGTTTTTTGATACCACTTAAAGCCCTTCAGGTAGTGCACAATAATTTAAGAGAGGGTGATGAGATAGAATCAAGATCAGGTTGTCTTGGTAAATAGCAAACTTGGCCCATAGCAGGGGCAGCGACCAGCTCCTAAGAAAAGATTCGGGGGCCTGCACTTTGTTTCTTCTTTACACATTAAGCACCGCCTGTTCCAATCTGGATTGACCCATGCCCACCTTTAAAAAAAAATCAACTCTTCATCAGTAACTGACTTGGCATCCTTTACCCTCCACCCAATCACGGCTTCGCTAGCGCCCTCGCCCCCCTCCTCTCGGCCTAAGCCTTCTTGATTCCTTTCTCTGTCCTGTGAAAGGCGATATGGGCTTTTTTCTTTCTTCCGTTGTAGTATTTTTGTGTTGTTGTGCCGCTCTCATTGATGGGAAATTGAGCTGATGCTTCATCTGAAGGTCACGTCTTGAAACACTACACGCCTCAGCGAGGCCAAGAAGCGGGGGAGGGAGGGGGGGGGGGCTGCTTGTTTCTGCGTGCGATGTCCGCATTTGTAAACTGCTGCATGATGGAAAGGGTTTAATTAAAGAAAGGTGCCCATGTAAGGGGAAAAAACAGTAACATAAAATCATTTTTCACATATAAAACGCGGCAGAAGCAAGGAATGAACGGACTAAATGTAACAATTATTTAGAAGTTTACTTTTTTTATCCTCATAGTCATCGGCCCCTGTATCAGCAATCTGATAGGACCACCTCTGGCTAGGGTCATACAGAAAGCTGGCCTAGAATTTACAAATATGGCGTCGAAGCCATTGCCCGCCTGCCCCTGGACCAGATAATTGGCCTGCATTAAAATTATAACCATTTGGCCCATTCAAGAAAGGCATTCCAGGTGGCCTAGGTGAACCTAGCCTTGTTGATTTCCAACAAGGCCTCTCTTTAAATTGTGTGTTATCCATTCCTCAGGCTTAGGGGATAAAGGATGTATCCAGTACTTACGGATCTTTGGGCCATATCTACGAATATATTTTCCCATGGACACAAAATGGGTTAAAGTAAAACCCTTTGATACATCTGGCCCTTTGTTCCTACAAACAGAATTGGTGATGTACTAAAGATTCTGCAGCTTCTTTAACTCAACTCACCTATCCAGAACCTCAAAAATATTAGAGGACTCACTGACCTTCAGGTGGGGAATTCCAGCCAGAATCTCTTGTTCTGCTGCACATGTTGCAGTCCAGAATCATTAGGCTTGGACATGTAATGAACATTTGGAGATTATCTTCCCCTGATTCTTCACGCTTTAAAAACTACACTGGGGGTCGCTGGGTTAATTTTCAGATGAATTAATATTTAATTAATTAATTAATATTTATGTCCATTTATGTCCAAGATAAAATTTGGGCGCTGGGTTAATTTTCAGATGAATTAATATTTATGTCCAAGATAAAATTTCATAGAAATACATTGTAACAAGCAGATTTCATTTAAAAATGTTTTACCACATTTTGGGCCCGATACAGGTGGGCCATTACCGGTTGGTAACTGCCGGAATTACCGAATTTCGGCAATTACCGACTGGCTTGGGGATTTGGGATGTAGGTGGCTACATTTCAGATTCGGTAATTTACAGAATAGGTAATTTAAGGAATCAGTAAATTACCAATTCCTTAAAATACCGAATCGGTAAATTACTGAATCTGAAATGTAGGGAGCACTCAAATGAGTGCATTGCACAATTAAAGGATTCGGTATTTACCACCAAATAAAGGTTGGTGGTAAATATCGAAAACCTTAATAAAAAGCAATTTTGTGCTTTTTTTTACCGAATGATTAGCTACATCCCATTTACCGATTCTGAAATACCGAATCGGTAAAATTCAGTATTTTAGAATCGGTAAAATAGGATTACCTACATCTGGCCCATTGTTCCAAGTTTCCCAATTAACCAATAAGATTAGAAGAGCCATTCATTTTCATGATTCTCTCACGTGATCAGTGTCACCTGGATATGGTAAAGAAGAAGTTTCTCTTATAATCACCTAATGCAGTCAGAAATCGTTAGAAACTTGCCATTTGTATTCTGTCTCCATAAATCGCAAGGCATCTCTCCATTCCATATCCGTTAGAGTCAATAAAGATTCTTGGCCCTCCTGCAGTAGGATTTACGACTTAGGGCCAGATTATGAGCAGGGCTCTTGGTTTTATTTTTTCCTAATTTTTTCTGTATTTATCCATTTTTATTTTGTGTTTTCTCTATAAATGACGCTGCAATTGGTATTTTTCCAAATTTTTTAACTGATAAATTTATACTCTCATTTGAATGTCCAAAATGTTTCAGCAGTATTAAGTGCAATAGCGTTCATTGAAAACACTCGCATTGTAGAATAGCATAAATAACTGTAGATCTGCCTTTAATTACGGTTAATTAGGAATTCGATTGTTTTTTAAAATCTCCCCTACCTCTCAATCTGTACACCTACTGACCTGGCACTCATGATTGACAGTAGAAAAAATGATTCGAAGTAGGCCTATTTTCCATATTTTACTGTGTTAAAAAATAAATACAGACGGATAGTAATTCTTTTTATGTCAGTATTTATCTGTAAAAATCAGTAAAAATGGAAAACAGGGTGCCCTAATTATGAGTCTGGCGGTCAGAGGAATGGCTATCTTGTGGTGGCAGCCCGACCGCCCCATTAAGACATAGGCTGGCGGACAGCCATAGGACCGCCGCCGCTGCCGGGGAACCGCCAGTCCCTGGCTGTGGCGCAGCAGTCCTGAGGCCGCAATATGCTTGGCGGGGCCACCGTGGTCTTGCCACGCATATTACTTGTTTCTTATCAGCTATAGCGTAGTGGACATGAAACAAAGGGGGCCCAACAGAAACACCTAATGCTTCATGTCATGTGGATGCACACAGAGGGGCACATGTGTCCCCCCGTGAGCATGCACGTCAATTCCTGCACGGCATGGACTTTACAGTCCATGCCGTGCAGGAACTGTTTTTGCCGTTCCAATTGCTGTGCCCATTTTTAGAGTCACTGCTGTGGAAATGCCAAAAACCAGCCTGCCAGACAGAAAGAAACTCCTAATCTGGCAGGGGATCCGACCACAGCTTTGGTGCAGCAGGAGCAGGGCAGTGTCATACCACCCGCTTCAGCTGCGCCAAAAGTCATAATCGGGCCCTTAGAGATTTCTTCCTTGCAGGTATTACCTCATTCAGTTCAATCTCAAACTGGTCCCATCACTAAACCACTCATTTCACCCTGTTTCTCTTCACCAGGCCACAATCTGATAATATTTGAATCTGGACAGTTTGTATTTGTTGCCTCCACTAATTCTTGTTACGACTTGATCATCAAAGATCCCCCCTCCCACCATCTAATAATTAATGGAAAGCTCAGTGTCCCATAAAATGAAACATTCAGGAAATCCCAGACCGTGTGTAAGAGGACGGCGTCAAGTGCTCCAACCAAACAAGCAGTTGTAGTCTAATGTGTACATTCTGCAGCACCTTATATTGAATTTTCTTGACAATTGCTGATGATGCAAACCTTATATAAAATCCTCCATCAACCTTTCTCAATCACCGCTATAGGCCAGCTTTCTGGTTCCGTCTTGCCCTTAAAAGCCGAAAATGTCTTATATTGCTTCAACTGAGATCTTCAAAATAAAATTGAAAATGTGGGAGTGCCCAGCCCTTTTCTCAGTGCCTTAGTACAAGGTCACGGATTAATGCCTTCGTCTTGTAGAATGATGGGATAGTATCAAATAAAGGGCCTTGTTATTGAAAAGTATGCAACTTTATTATAATGATTATTCTGACAAGCGTTAGAGAAATTTCAGCCCATTTCTCTAAAAAATGTTTTACATCTTTAATTACTATCAATGTTTTCCTGTATTATGTGTTCCATCTTTAAAACTGTCATTATACTCAAATATCTAACTTCAGTTGTTATTGATGATGTTGAATAATTAAAATTCCAAACCATTGTTTCAGATTCAATTTTTTCATCATGTAACAAGAGATTGCGGCATAGTCCACAGCCAATTGATATAATTCCTGCAGGATTCTTCAGGACCGGGAGTGAAATATGCCAGACCAGCTGCATATAAAGCCACTTTGTCTCACGGCTACATTGCTGAATTGCCTCATCCACTCTGATTGGTGTTCCTTGTGGCTCTCTAGACAGGTCAAAAAAGTAGGACAGTAGCGGTCACTGCTGTTGTGAAGTGGTGGAGCAGGGGGAGGGGGAATGCAAACTAAATAAAAGAGAATTATAAATATTGAAATTACACTTACCTGCTCCGACGGCCGCCGCCTTGCTCCCAATTCTCACATCCTTTTCAGGAGCGTGCTGCACACGGCGCAGGCTCCCAACTCCCAATCCCAGCGCTGCTCACATATTGGAATTGGCCTGAGCGCCTTGGCTTTAACACTCAGACATTTACTGGGAACCTGTGTTGGTTTCTTCACCCAGCTGTACAACACATATATGCAGAGAAAGGCTAAGTGCACATGATGGTTTTGCCGGCCCCATAGACGGGCCAAACCGCCATGTATACTTGGTAGTGCCCACCACTCCCCCCCCTCTCCTCACTGGTGCTGCAGCGTCAGGATGAATGGGTCCACCCCTCCCTCGGCTCGCAGCCTGTACGACAACAAATAAAATGATAATAAACATTTTTTATTATCATATTATTTTTGTTGGTTGCCTCAGCTGGCTTTCTGCAAGGGGGGAAGCTCCTCCACCATAACAGAGGAGCCGCCCCTGAAGTAGGAGGATGACAGACAGCCCTGGCTGTCTCCAAGGTCCATTTTCAGAGATTGTGAGAGGCTTTGATTGACCAAAGTTCTAGCTTTAGGATTTGGAAAGCAAGCTTTAATGGCCCCAGTAAATCTTTGACCCAAACCAAGCTTATCTAAGCCCTTCCACAGGAACTCTCAATTGGTCTGATCATGGCCTTGGTTGTGTCCACGGAATGGATTGCTAAAGGAAAATTATTGACACTCGCTATATTAACAGTGGCAATCATACTTCTCAAAGGTTTTTGATCATGATGTACTAGTAAATGCATCATAGAACTTAACATTAATGCTAATATTCTTGTAAATCTGTGATTGTTGTTAAGCAAAGATATCACTCGATAGCTTTCACATCTCATGGCATCTTTCCCTGGTTTAAGAAATAAACACATTACTGTGGCCAATAAGTTAGAAACTCTGCATCTTTTCCAAATGTGTACAAGCAACAAAACATGAAATTCGTGTTATCTGATCTTTTACTAGTTTTCAAAACTCAAAAGGCAATCCATCAGGTTCAGTTGCATTCTCCATCTTCTTTTCCTTAATTGCCATCCTCACTCCAGTCTTTCTAAACCTGAGTTTAACTAGTTGTTGTTACCTCTTTACAAAACTTTGAGCATCAGTCAATACGTGTTTCACCCCTATGGCATTTATGTCTGGTGCTTTTTTTGGTTGTATGATTACTTCCCAGGTCTTAACAACACACTCTTTGCCATGACCGCGTCTTTACCACGCATGCTTTTACAACGAATTTCATTGTAAAGTCATGATTCGTAAAGGTAAATGAGTAGTAAAGGTTACACCTCATCTCCCGCACTGATCCCTAAAACCCAGCACCCAGCCCTGGAAAGTTCCCCCGACTCCTGGCCTTAAAACACCCCAGCCCCTAGCCCTGAGCCCTAAAACCTTCCACTAGCCCTAAAAGTTACCCAATCCCAGCCCTAAAACCACCCCAGCCCCCCGCCCTGAAACCGGCCCCCAGCCCTAAAAACTACCCTGACTACCCACCTGAGCCCTAAAACCTGGCCCCCAGCCATGAAAACTACCCTGGCCACAAAACTACACACCAAGACGCAGGCAGGCATGAAGGAAGGAAGCAGGAAGTCCGGGCAGAAAGTCTCTAACACCTCCCACCGTCAGCCCATTTGCTCCAACTCTAAAGCACTGACTCCCTTTACTTGCATATGCCTTTACCACCTTTATAATGGAAATCGTTGTAAAGGCATGCGTGGTAATGAATATGCGTGGTAAAGGCATATGTGTGGTATAGGCAAGACTGTTAATGCTTGCATTCTTACGGCATGCATGGTTCCGACCACGTTGGTAATGCCGTTTCCCGCTTTTTTTCAAGGCTTATTTCTCCTGTCTATCTGAGTCTTGAGTATTTCTAAATCCTTAATGTGGAGTAGCAGAAATCCTCTCTGTAGCCCTTGATGTGGTCTGGGACAATTCATAAATGCGATGTGAACGCCCTTACAAGAAGTAGAATGTGGCCTACAAGCCAGAAGGGGGAAAACATGTTGGCTTTCATCGTAGTTCGATAGAAGATGTTCAAGAGCATTGTACTTCAAAGGCTGTGCAACATATATAAGAAGTAATACTATGGAACAACAATTTTTGCTTAATTGTCTTCCATAACCTATTTATACCTCGCTGACGTAAGATTAATGCATATGTGAAAAAGATCACTCTATTCCACTATTTGTTCTTGTACGTTTACTTAATTGTTTGTCTAATATGGGGATTAGCTCATACCCTGCTGCAGGTTAATCCTGTTCGCCCTAAATTGGCAGGGTATGCCCAGACCTGGGTCCCTTGCTCACTTTGCCACTGGATTAAAGCTCGCCTGGTTGATGAGGGGTGTTAACCCGAAGCCGGTCCCAGGATGCTTGTTTATGGTTCATAAAAGACAGTGTCAAGACTGATTTGCAGATAGCTGTGTCTCAACAGAGGTGGCGGAGTGAGCTAAAGAAAGATGATGGCTTCAATCCAGATCTGTGACTGGGGGTGAGTGTCTGAAAAGTTTTGGCTCTCCGTCCATCATCTCCTTGTGTTTGCTTTGTTTGCGCTAAGCTGGCAGGGTATGTGGGTCGTAGGTCCCTTGCTCAATTTGCCACTGCATTCAAGCTAGTCTAGCTGATGAGGGGTGTTACCCCGAAACCGGTCCCAAGATGCTTGTTTCTGGTTCAGGGAAGACCTGGCTTGGCAGTTTGGGCTGGACTATTCCCATGAGGCACGAGGTCAAGACTGATTTGCATATAGCTGGGTTTGAACTGAGGTGGCAAAGTGAGCTAAAGAACAATGATGGGTTCAACCCAGATCTGTGACTGGGGATGAGTGTCTGAAAAGTTTCAGCGCTCCGTCCATCATCTCCTTGTGTTTGCTTTGGGAATAATTACCCAGCATGAGAGAAGGATTGGGATGGATTGGTCTGAGCTGCCCGGTTTGCTGCTCAGACAGGGCCTGGGAGCCTGTGTGATCTCCACCCGGCTGTGCAACACAGCCCGGGCTGGAGAAATGCTAAGTTTGCATGTCGGGTTGGCCATCTTAAGACTCCTGGCCAAACCGGCATGCGCATTTAGCAGTGCCCATCACTCCTACGCCCGGAAGCCCTGGCTGGCCCAGCCCAGCCCAGCCCCACCCTGTGACTCAGCTGGCTCAGTGAGAAATAAAATTATAATAACATTATTTTATTATCTTTTTATTTTTCACTGTTGCCTCTGATGGGTAGCAGCAGTAGGGCGACCCTGCTCTGCCATAGTGGAGGAGCTGTGCCTGCATTGGCATCCAATCTTCGTCCATACTGAAATTGTCACTTGTAGGTAGCAAATTAGTACTTCCTGCACTCTTGCAGTCCTTGGTCTCTGTGGTTTAACTATACAGATTTAGCACTACAACCCAGTCTCTGCAAACACTTGATCTTTTTCCTTTTTAGTTTAAATGAATACCAGGTTAATTTAGCGACTTGTGTGGTTCACCTTCACAAGAATTGTGGCTGTTGCTTAAGAAGAGTTGACATCCCCCTCAAACAATAACCCAATTTCTTACACTTGGATACTATTTTGCTCTGCATATTTATAGCCTGGAGTTGTATTGGAAAACCTGGTATAAACTAAGTGCTTTCATTTAATCAAGAAATTGAATCTTGTTTTTTTAATGAGGATAAATTGTATATTTTGACACTTTTAATAAAGAGAGAACTCTTAGAGTGAACCGCATTTTGGCTGGATTTCTGCTTGCATGGTTAATTGGTAAAGGCCTCCAATAAAGAAAGAGAATCAATGTATGCTTACACTATAGCTGAGTGTGGATGCCATTATTTGTTAGGATACAACAGGGTTTGAGAAACGTTGAGAACTTCTTTTTCTCTAGGAACTGTCTTGATTTTTGCAATGTAAAAATGTCCCATCTATGATTTGCTGAATTCCTTCCTTTCAGTTCACAATCTTAGGGGCAGATTTACAAGCCCCTTGCGACACTTTTACGCCGCCATTGCGTCACTTTTGTGACGCAGCGGCGGCGTAAACCATGCACCACGTTGCAACTTATTTACAACGTGACGCATCTAGGCAGATGCGTCACGTTGTAAAGCCCTGCACCACATGAAACCTGCGTCAGGTTTCATGTGGGCGTTCTGTCGGAGGGTGGGCGTTCCCTCGCAGGAAAGCCACGTAAAACTGACGCAGTGAAATCTACAAGATTTCACTGAGTCAGTTTTACAACGCTGCTGAGTCAAATCCTTACGCCTGCTTGAAGCAGGCGTAAGGAGTGAGGCACCATGTTGAGTATGGGCGGCCCCTATGCATTGCAAGTGCGACGCGACTCCAGCAATGCGCCACCCGTGCGCCTCAAGATGCGTCACGCATCTGCCCCTCCATGCACCATGGTGCGCCGCATTGTAAATGCGACGCATCTGTGGTGGCGCAAGGGGGGGTATTACGTGACGCATCTGCTCTGGCGCATCCCTGCTGATTTGCAGAGTTGCGCCAGAAGACGTAAATATGCCCCTTAGTGCCCTGTTCCTCTTTTGAACCATGAGAAATATCTTCACCTACTACACGCAGTAGATTTCTCTACATTTAGAACTATTTCCAGTTCATTCTAGTTTTGTTACATGTTCATGTTGACCATTAGTAGTTTTCTGGTCACGGCTAGGGCTGATACAGTCTCCTGCCAGGCAAGTATTTTGTAAATAACAGGTCAAACCTTCATATTATGCTCTTCAGGATTAGTAAAAGTTGCCTATTCACTATGTGAATTCAGTTTAATAATTCAAAGACTTCTAGCCAATAAAATGGCTGCACATCCTCTGGAACACCTCATGACACTGGCATTGTAATTTTCATTTATTCTGGTTTGTACTGTAATTTCAGCTCCCTTTTCGTAGACCCCTGCGACACTGTGCCAGTGACAGCTGCCACTTAACTGGGGTGGCGCAGCTGGTGGGGGGGTGAAAAACAAAAAACACTTACCTGCATGCTGGCCGCTAACTCCTGGTCCTCTTCGGTCAGCTCGAGAAGTAGGAAGCAGGAAGCACACAGGCTCCCAGAACTGCCTAGTCAATCCAAACGCTGCTGTCACCAGCTTCATGATTGGTCTGAGCGCAATGGTTCGGCACTCAGACAGGGACTGGGAGCCTCTGATGCATTGTGCTGTAATCTTTCTTTTGAGTGACTGGCCTTGAATTTGCCACGAACTTTGGATGTCACAGTAGTGCACATTATCATTTGTGTACCAGGGTCATGTTCAAACGGTCGCACGGTTGCTGTCTTGGAGGTACCTTATCTCATTCTGAGGCTAGCTTCACCTAAGGACAGTGAAGATAGCAGCATATAATGCCTTCTATTTTCCTGTCACTCTTTCTTACCTCACCTCTGCTCCATCATGAGGGCAGGTTATCCACAGTGCTCACATGATTTCAGCGTAAACTTCTCACTGCTAGAAAAAAAGAGTGAGAATACTAGAAAATACAGGAGCCAAGGGTATTCCCAAAAGTGTTATTTATCTTCTGTATGAGTGTGAGAATTAGTGTACCCTCAGACACCTCAATTTGGAGAAGAAAGATATTCTTACACTTCAACTTGATAACAGTAACATTATATATTAGCATTATTCTGGTGAAAACAAAAATACCCTCATATGCAAGTGTGATGACAATAAATGTACTCTCCTGCACAATCTAGGCAATTTGTATAATTTCGCACAATATTATGATGACCATTTACATGTCTTACATTGGAACGACAGAGCTGAGATCTATACCATCCTGTTACTGTTCCTTTTCTGTCTGACCTTGCATTTTTCGACCACTGAACTCACCATCTACAAGTCTGGTGGTGCTGGCGGTGCTCTGTTTGGACAACTTGCCAGCACGGCTCAAGGATTAGATGATCAGATGGTACATCCACAATTTAACATGCTCATAGTGGAGGGGGGCTTCTGCCATTTAACTAACCTATTGGAAGGCAGTTTGTTTCCAGCGCCAGCTCCTCCACTATGGCAGAGGAGCGTGACCCCCTCCCCGGGCAGTATCCCCCAAAAAATGAAAAATAAAACGATAACAAACGCTTATTTATTATTATTTTATTTTGGCTGTCAGAACTTAGGCTTGCGGGCAGGACCAGAGATGACAGACTGGTGGAGGAGCGCTTTGCACTGTAATCAACGCTCTTGGTGGTTTGGCTGGCCATCACAGGAAGACCAAACTGTTATGCGCACTGAAGCTCTCTCCAACCCCAGCTGCTTTGCTGGGTTGGAGTTAGCAGGCACAGGCTCACAGTCTATTTGGGAGTGCAAATCCATGGCCCCCAGGCCAATCCTCATGCTGCTTTCATGAAACGTCAGGATTGGCCACAGGGGACCCTGGGAGCCTCTGCCTCTGAGCATCGGAGGCAGATCGGAGCGTGGATGCAGGAAAGTTATTTTTTTAATTATTTTGTTATCCGTCCCTGGTTCCCCAACCCCCGCCACTTTGCCCAGATACCGGCCGCTATTGTTTGTTTCTACTGATGAGTAGTCCTGCGGCACTTAGAATGTCACCACAGTGAGAGAGTAGACTGATAATCTCTTGGAAAATCTGTTCTGCTTTATATACCTGGAGTTTACAGTTCTTCCGGTGTGGGTGTGGTGTGCTTTTGCATGTATGTGGCATGCATCAGGATTCTATTCTACAAAAAGGATATATGTGGTGTCTTCTAAGAGGACACTTTCTGTGTCACACAAGGTGGTTAATCCCAGCATCATGGTTAAGGCCATGCCTCATTCCTTGACCTTTGAGCAGCCCTGGAGGTATTTACCTCAAATTCATTTAAGAGTGTCTCTCTACCCATCACAGACACCTTACACTAACTGAAATCAGTTTTACTGCCTGGTAATGATATTCTTAGATAAACCCAAGAATAGATTTACCCCACATGTAATAGCTGGTTTGTGACATTCCAAAATACACCTTTCTGAACCGTTTATTGTTCTCACCTGCTTTTCTGGATTGATGGACTCTGTTGGGAAAATAAATGCTTCCTGTGGCTGGGTTATACATTCTGAAGTTAGCAAGCCGGCTACAGTCCTGTCAGTGCCCACATCTTCCCCTCACAACTATCATCCAGTGCAGATAATTTGTACTTAACTTGACTTCCTCCAAGTCTGTGGCTCCAGAAGAGAGAAAGATGACATGTGTAATGTTCTACCTTTGTAAGCCATCTGTGTCCTACCCTTGCTTCTGTCCCTTCCCCGCTTCCGTCCCACCTATTGTATGTGTGCGCGTAGCAGTCGTCGGATGCTGGTGTAGAATGCCGTGGGGGGAGCGGGCGGGAGCCAGGGGCTAATGGCATTCTTGTGAGGGTACTGAATAAAGGAAGGTTCTACCTTGCTTCTGTCTGTTCTTAACCACACAAATCTTTCTGGCGACGATTGCAGGATACCGATGCTTCCTGCCCCTGCCGTGTTTACTGATTACACTGCGGCAGTGTGGTGAAGGCTGGTTGCCTTTCCGATCCTCTCACGGATCAGCTCTTCGACATGACAAGGTGGGAGGGGTGTCAGTCGACTCCTCCCGGTTACCAGCTGCTTCACACCTATGCCGGCCTCCTAATCTCTCTGCCTCTTTCTGATTTGCCTTTGCCTCTCATCTACCACCCCCGGGGAGGAGTTGTGAAATGAAGGGTGAGCGAACTGGCTCACATTATTTGTCCTTGGGGGTGATACTTCAAGCAGACACCGGAGAGAGCAAACCCCTCACAAGTAACTTTGAGGAGTGTTTTAGAGACATTTTGGTTAACTCTATAGTTAACTTTGGTGGAAAAGTGTCACCATGGTTGGTATAATGAATGCAGTGGCTATTCCCAGCATCTTTTTGGAAGCTACTGAACCACCTGCTCAAAGGTAGACTCAATGGGTTAAATGTTTTGAAAAACATCTGGAGGCTATTGATGGGTCACAATACAATCCAGCCAGGAAGCAAACCATGATGTTCAATTGTTTGCGGCCAGAGGAAAGAAGGTTGATTGATCACATAACCCAGTTGAAAAAGAGGAGGATCAAGAGTGGAATGTGTTCATTGACGCCAAAGTAAGAATAAATAATTACATACATTTACACTTTGATACCACTATGAGCGGTATAATGGAAAGATACCATTTCTACTACAGATACCAGTCACCAGCTGAGACAATCGAATCCTACGTTGCTTCACGAATGATGTTGGCCACAACGCGCACGTTCAAGGACATGGATGAAATGATACGCAATCAGGTGCTGATGTCCACCACTTGCGTGTTTCGCAAGAGAAGTTATTATGTCATAGGAACCCAAGCCTGGAGAAGGTGATATCGACCATTAAGAGCATGGATAGGTCAGCTAAGGGAGTAAAGGCTCTGCGCAAACCAGACAGCCAGCAATTGAACGTCAATCTAGTTCATAGAGAAGAAGAGTCACCAACTGATCGGCTCCAGAAGAACAACACAAAGTAAACCTCTAGCACATACAGTGGCAAATCTACATGGGTCCAGTACACATGCGCTGTCTAACAAAGAATGTCCTGCTTGGGGCAAAGTCTGCAAGGGATGCAGAAAAACTGGACATTTCTTTAAGGTTTGCAAAACATCCAGTTCAAAGAATGTTTACACAGTGAATGAATCCAAATCAGAGGAAGACTCTGATGGGAGTGAACTGTTAGAAAACTTGGTGTTGCTTTTGGCTTTCAGCAACAAAGAAGATAGATATGCCGAACCAGCCCAGATGCAATGTCCGTATGAATGGAGAAAACATGGAGATGTTGGTGGATACAGGACAGAGAACCACAATCTTGTCAAAGGACCCTACAATAACTTAAAGCGCTGGACACCGTTAGAGGTCAGCAGAATAGCTCCAGGGGCCTACGGTGGTCACAAAATAAAATTAGAAGGAACATTCAAAGTGGGTCTGGTATTCAAAGAGAAAAACACTTTCGCAAGAATTTTCGTAGTGGATTATAATGTAAACATCCTCAGTTGGTTGGAACAACAAAAGCTGAAAATGATGATTAACCCATGCTAACTTACCTATGTGTTTAGCATTTGAGGAGGACGACTTGGAAACCGTTCTCAATTAATTCAAGGGGGTGTTCAGCGAGCAATTGGGATGCTTCAAGAATTTAAAACTCTAGATCATTCTGAAGAGAAATGCGTACACTGTGAAACAACATGGGTGACACTAGATACCAACTTTACTTGGAGAGCCCAAATGGAAAAAAGCAAGTTGACATTTGCCCAGAATGTAAAACCAATTCTCAGGAACAAAGCCTGAGTACTAGTAAAGCTGTGTCCCCAGCGATTGAACTTTTTAAATTTAAAGTCCAACCATCAGTGCTATATGGTGCAGAAATTTGGGGTCCTGGGTCCAAAGACACTTTTAGCGTCCTGGATAACAACTTTATGCGAAGTTTGGTAAGGGTCCCGAGAGGCACCCCACTAGTGCCATTGCAACTTGACCTAAATATTAAAAGAACTGATCACCAAGTCTTAATTCGGCCTTTAATGCTATGGGCTAGACTATGGCAGGCTCCCGAACTCCAAGACTATAGAGACGGGCTAAAAGAAATTATGGCGCTTGATAGTCTAAAAGCTATCCCATGGCTTAGGCACGTTAAAACTTGGCTCAGCAACATAGGTCTGAAACATTTTTGGGAGAACCCTGAGCAACTACCCCCTAACCCGAAATTAATCTTAAAAAGGGCTTTCTGGACCTTTATCGCAAATAGGACCATAAGTGTTACAACTGGTGGGACTCTAGTATCAAACTTCTTAAGTTTTAAGGACGTGCCACTTTTTGAGACCTTTATGGATGAAATAGAGCCCCCCACTTGGCAAAACTTTATTTTTAAAATTTAGATATGGAAATCTTTTAATAAAGACAACTTTGGCACGCTGGGCTAGAAATTCAGACTCATCGTCCATAGCAACCGATGAAATTTGCTCTATGTGCGAACAAAACCAGATAGAAAATGAGCAACATATCCTCTTCTTTTGCCCTGCATACGCACAGGCCAGGAAAAGATGGATTAAACCAATATGCCTATTATTAGGCTTGAGGTCATGTACACAGGCCTTGAGAATTTTGACAACAAACTCAATGCAACCAATAACATTTAGTGTTAGCAGATTTTTACATTCTATTTTCTTTCAAAGGAAAAAAATGGGGCATCAACTGTAACTGAGCTCATTCCCAGAAATAGAACTGATTTACTTTCTAAAAACTAGTGAGGGGTCCATCCTAGGATTTTGAGACTGTTTGTCTGTGCTCCGATTGTCTTCCAACATGAAATGTACTGTTTTAGCTAATTATTTTAATACTGAAAGTGGAATGTTTCTTTTTCCCTTTTTATCCATTGTAATGTATGTATTGTTCTTTTATGGCATCAAAGCCGAAATAAAGAATTTGATTGATTGATTGAAACAACATGTCAAAAACATACCTTTGTCAGCCCGTGCTGAAGTTAAAGCCATTCTAGAGAGTTGGTGCAGCGGTGGAATAATCTAACTGATCAATGCGTCTGAATGGCTATCGCCCATGGTAATTATGAAAAAAAAGAGAGGAAAGATCTGCTTATGTATCCACCTTCATGAACTAACCTGCCATGTGGTAGCAGATTCTCAACCTCTACCCCTAATAAATGAGATGGTGATGTTGCTGGAACAAGCAAAGATCTTTACAATGCTAGATTTCAGTACAGCATACCATCACATACTGCTGGATAAGGGGTCAAAAAATATACAGCATTTATCACTCCTGAAGGTGCATATCAATTTTGCAGATCACCTTTCGGCTTTGTGCACCATCTGCTGTATTCCAGCACATAATGAATCAACTGTCTTTTTGCTTTTTTTAACTATTCTGTGGCATGGAAAGTGTGAGGTCATTCGAAGATGATGTACTGATTATAGCAAGACGGAAGAACACATATCCGTGCTAAGGAAGGTTCTGCAAAGGATTCAGGACTCTGGTCTCACCTTGCAAAAGGAAAAATACAAATTTCTTAAAGGAACTGTTAAGTACTTAGGTCACCTCATTGAGGAAAATGGAGTTCGACCAAAACCGTCTTTGATATCTGCAATCTTCTTTTAACCAAACCAGACGAATAAGGAAGAAATTGAATCATTCTTGGGCATGCATGAGTTCCACTCTAAGTTCATACAACTTTACTCTGCAAAAGTAGAACCTCTCCAGAAACCGATAAAAAGGGATGCAGAGTTCATTTGGGATGATAAATGTGCGCAGAGCATGAAGGACATAAAAAAATACCTTGCGCAAGCACCATCTCTACAATCATTCAGCAGAAAATTGCTAAGTATTGTGACCACAGACGCCAGCCTAATCGGACTGGGGGCAGCGCTCAGCCAAAAAACAGAGAAAGGGGAAAAAGTAATTGCATTCGCATCACGCAAGCTAAGATGCCCTGAAGCCAAATACTCAGTAATTGAGTGCAAATTATTGGCTTGTGTTTGGACAGTTACAAAGTTTAAAAGTTTTCTGTGGGGCACAGAATTCCCCATCCGCACTAATCACAAGCCATTAGTCAGCATCCTAGAAGGAAAGGGTTCTAGTCGACCCTCTCCAAGAATAGCAAAGTTGGCGTGTAAGTTGCAGTAGTATTCAAATTAAGAAGGAGTACATTCCTGGCAGAGTGAATTTGTCGGCAGGTTACTTGTCACGTGCCCCTTGTGATAGTGAATCAAATTGTGCTGAGGGCGAGGAAGATGACCTGCTTGCTGCATGTTTACTTGACTGTGAGGAATCAAATTGTACTATTACCAAACCAGAATGGTTAGAGACTGTAAAGAGTGACAATGTGTTTCCTGAAATAAACAAATATGTGGTTAAGCGATGGCCTCGAGGAAGAGTATTAGACAAGGCACCTAGAACGTATTGGAAAATAAAAGTGTAAACGAACATATCAAACTCCTTGGTGAAACTTTGATGGCACCAATGTCCCTAAGGAAAAGTTTGACAACATTAGCACACAAAGGCCATGTGGGGATGACAGATACCAAACAAAGTTTAAGGGAGAGATACTGGTGGCCCTTCATGGATCGTGATGATGATGTATTTGTCAGTCATTGTTCAGTTTGCACTAAGGCAGACAAGACCATGACAACTCATTGTTGCCCCATGACATCTGTGGAACTACCTGAGGGTCCTTGGATAAAAGTCGGCATCAACGTTATTGGACCAATGAATGCTTTACACATAGGAATGTGTTATGCCATAGTTATAATGGATTTTTTCAGCAAATGGGTGGAAGTTAAATTTGTGTCACAACCTACCACGTCTGAAGTGGTGAGTTTCTTAAAGATATTGTTTTGCAGAGAGGGTTTCCCACATCAGTTAGTCACTGACAATGGTGTGCAGTTCGTGTCCTCTGAGTTGGTTTCCTTCATGAAAAAAAATGGCATAGAACATGTAGGATCCTCTTTGTATCACCCAAAAGGCAATGGCCAGGTTGAACGGACCAGTCGCCTAATTAAAGAAACCATACAAATATTTTTAAGATCTCACATCCCCATTGAGACAGCTCTCCGTACTAGGTAGTGGTCATATTGCACTACTCCACACAACACCACTGGTAGAACCCCCTTTAAACTAATCAGGGGTAGAGCAGCTGTCTCACAATTACAGCCATACTGGTCTTTGGCTTGGAAAAAATGGGAGAACGAGAACAACAGGGAGAAAGGGATCAAGATGACAAGTCTGGTGGACAAACACCAAAGGGCATGCGAAGCAATTAAAATGCTAGGAATGGGGTGGAGGAGATGTCTGTGAAAGAATGTGATGTGGTGGGAGTGAAGGATCCTAGGGGAAACAAAACATGAGTAAGTACAGTGAGCCAAGGCATGTGGTCAAGACCAAGGGTACTGCTGTTCTACTCAACAATGGTCAGTGGTGGAAATGATCGAATGTTAGCAGCAGGAGCCCAGAACCAGTGAGCAGGCATGTTATGGTTATAAACTATGCATTTGCATAGTTTATAACCAACAATAGTGAACTGCGTGGTACAAGCACAAGCATTCCCTGCTGGGAATCCCACTAATGTGCCTCCTTCTAGGCTTGCAGTCAACCCTGATTATTCTGTTCAGAAGAAAAGAACGATTGTTCCCTGTCAGATTTAAAGACTATGTAATGTATTAGTTTGTCTTGAAAAAAGGAGAAGATGTAATGTTCTACCTTTGTAAGCCATCTGAGCCCTACCCTTGCTTCTGTCCCTTCTCCGCTTCCATCCTACCTTTTGTGTGTGAGCCTGTGGCGTTCATCGTGCGCTGGTGTATAACGCCACAGGGAGCAGTTGGGAGCCGGGGGCTAACGGCATTCTTGTGAGGGTACTGAATAATTTAAGGTTCTATCTTGCTCTTGTCTCTTCTTTACCACATATGCTAGGACGTTATGCTGCTGTTTCCAACAAGCATGGGATGACAAAAGGATGCAGAGGAGAAAGCCATGTTGTTGTGCCTTGCTTGGAAGAAGAGTAGCTGTACTTCCTGGAGTGGAGATAAGCATCCTCAGAATCGACAGACCAAACCAAGGACCAGCTGACAGAGGACAACTGTACAACAAATCCTGCACTGAAGCCATGAGGAGCTAAAGCTTAGCCAGCATGAACTAAATCGGAAAGTTGTCTGATGAATCTGCTTCTGGAGAGAAACAAAGCGCCAGAGACTCAGAAGTCCTCTCATGCTAGTGTGCCTGCACTGACCCCTTAATCCACTCCTTTTAAACCTCCTGGCTGGTAGTGAGAACCTGAGCTTGTGACCCAGATGTAGACAGGAGTGTGGACTGCAGAAGGTCTTCAGACACCCCTTCACATTACAGGTACCTCTTATGCCTGTTCCTCGGTTCAACACGAACTTTTGGGTTTCCCTCTATCAGCTTCAGACATGTGTGGTGTGTTCTCTTCACTGAGCCTTTCCACCCTGAACTCAGAACCGTGAGAACTCCTGGTCCCATGGGAGACCTACTACCAGGGCTTTATTTATAAAACAGTGAGTTTCAGTGGTGAAAACTCTACTCAGAAGCTAAATGTTGGTGTGCCAAATACTAAGGCTTGGTTCCATCTCATGCCTCTTTAATCCACTACAAGACAGTCACAGCCCCTTTAACTCACTCATGCTGATTACTGTTTTCTGCCTTCTGATAGATTTTCGTCTTTCTCTTCCTCAGTGTTTCCCATTTGTGTGTTTTACCTTTCTTGCTCTCAGTCATTGTTTGATAAGAAAAACATTAGTGGCGGTCCCCAAAAATGTGTGCTGTGGGCCCCACCAGTAACCACCGGCTCAAATTAAGCGCTGGCTGGTACTAAAAAAGTTTCATGTCGACCAGCCCTCTGAAATGCATGACACACATTAGATATCACCATGAGGTTTCAATCCATCTCCTTGTATCAGCACCAATATCTTTGAGACCAACCAGTTCAATGTCTCCTAGACTTTGTTTGATAACCACTGTTGTCACACCTTAACCTGAAGCCCTAGTGACTTCCGTTCTCCATTGGAATATTATGCTATTATGGTCACACTGCTCCAAGTCATTAGAATTTCTTAATTGCTATCTACGAGTTTCCTAGATTAAGATACTTGCACCCATTACAAGTCCTATTGGGAGTGACTGGATGTTTGATGATAGCTGTGTTAAGATGAAACCAGTGGGGCCACGTTCAGTGTTTTTCTTTCAATCTGTCTCTCTATTCCAACCCCCAGTTTCCCTGTAGTGAGCGTGGATGCAGAATTGCTATCATTTCTGTCCCCCATCTTTTTTCGGTCTCGCTTAGTGATGCAGTGCATGCTCTGCTCGCCTTGGTGAGACCTATTGTTGTGGCTTTTTGGCCGGAAGGGGGACAGGAGATGTGAATGCTTCGGACAGGACAGGAGATGTGCACGCCTTCCCCTTTTGGCTCACGGCGTTAGCACAACTTGGAGGACAGGAGATTGCACGTGCACAGCTCGCGGTATCACAACTCCTGCTCGCTCGCTCCCTTCCTGTCTCTGAGGCCCGTTCTGCTTTTACTACATCCTGCTACGTCTTTCCCTCTCTGTCTTTCTCAAGCCCATTTTGTTTTCATAATATGCTGCCTTTTGTGTGTTAATATTTTGCCATACACATGATACTTTTTTCCTGTTACACATGCTAGTTTGGCCCGTATTAACACACACTAGCGCACCATAGCATAACTCCTGCTCCCTCTCTCTCTGTCTCCATCAGTCCCCTTTTGTTTTAATATTATACCGCCCATTTTACATTTATTACATGCCACTGCTATTTCAAACAGTAATTTGTGTTCCTCTTGCTTGCGCACTTCCTACCCCAACCACCCTTCCCCTGGTACAGCCCTTTTTCCCTCCATTGCACACCAGTGCTAGTCAAATTTTAGAAGACACATTCCTTAACCTAATCTAGCACACCATCTATTCCTCAATTAGCCCCTAAAAGCAGCTTGTTGTGTTGTGTGTTCTGCTTCTTATTTTACATAATTTATGTGGGGGAGGGGTGTGTGTGTGTGTGTGTGTATATGTGTGTGAGATATTGGTTGAGGGTCTGGTCTGTTTAGAGATCCAGGGGTGACGCTAATTCTGGTGGAGTGGGGGTCTGCAATGGGGTGGTTATTTTGGTGAGTTGATTGTTGGGTGGAAGGGGAGAGGTACTGGGGGATGGGAAAGTGGCACAAGGGTTGGCAGAGGTGGTCAGGTATGAGAAGAGCTATGTATTGGGTTTAGGAGATGGCAGAACGCCATAAACAGGATCGATCTGTGTTTGGTTTGTTGGTGGCAGGACGATAAGCTTGGGTGCTATTACGAGAGGCATGATGGTCACTCCTGGGTTTTTAGATTAAGGACAAGTGCATTTTGGTCATTGTAGTCTTAATTTACTTTAAGTAAATCAATCTACCTAACACACTTGATAACAGTCAGCTGCTGGAGGGTAGCCCAGGAATGGATAATTGGTTGCCTGGTGACATGGAGCCGTAGAATGCTGTAGGCATGGGTGTTGACTGTGGGTGTTGAGTAAATGAAAGCTTCTGCAAAAAAATGATGTGTCCTCTAAAATGTAGCCATCTGTTTTATCAGTGTTCGGGCTGTTATGGTAGCTGCTAATGTCACTGAACCGTTTCCTGTTTCTTCACGCCTGGTCATGTTAAATTTCTGTAGGTTGATTTCTCCCACACAATGCTACACGCAATAGTACATTCTGTATCTAAATTTTCGTGTCGGATGTATTATTCTTTTGAAGTTATCTCTTGAAAAAGTATACTTGCTCATACCAATGCTGAAAACGCAACCTAACAATGCTTTGTAAGTTAATTGTTCGAGCTAGCCTGAGAATTTCTTTCTTTCCATTAGATCAGGCCCCGCGGGTGGGTTGTTAATTGTTTTTATAGTCCCGCACAAAGGGATTTTGTTGTACATACATAACATTGTATCCTGCGGTGAACCCACGGTTTATAGAACAAGCATTTGCAATGCAATAAGTCTTGCATTTACGTGAGTTTGAGCTATTCACATTGCAAATAACAATGCCTTTTATTTTTGTTTTCATTTTTAAAACATAAATAAAAGACATTGTCATTTACAATGCCAATAGCTGAAACTCGCATAAAAGTGAGACCTTTGCATTGCAAATGCTTGTTATATAGGAGACTGGTGGATTATCACCTTTAATATTTGCCACACTGCTGCTGCAAGAGTTTCCTTAATGGCAGCATGTCCAGATGTGGGTACTGTGTTCACTGTGCCACATCCCTCACTAACTAGGACCATATATGTGGGAACCGGAGTTCCTTCTGTTCCAGTCTATTGTGGACCAGGCTTGACAGTTTAATTTAGGCTTTACCTATCAATCAATCAATCAATTAATCAGGGGAATTGTAAGCACGCTACTCACCCATGAGGGTCTCAAGGCGCTGAAGGGGAGGGGTCCACAGATCTGTTAAGCCAAAGAGTCAGGTCTTGAGAGTCTTCCTGAAGGTGTTCAGGGAGGGGGCGCATCTGATGTCTGCCGGTAGCTCGTTCCAGGTCTTGGCTGCAATGTGAGAGAAGGATCTTCCGCCTGCTCTGGCTCTGTTGATGCGCGGGGTTTTGGCCAGTGCAAGGTTTGCAGATCTGAGGTTTCTTTTGGGTACGTGGAAGTTGATTCTGTCATTGAGGTATTTGGGTCCGTTGTTGTGTAGGCATTTGTAGGCATGTGTGAGGATTTTTATTGTGATTCTTTTCTCCACGGGCAGCCAGTGGAGTCTTCGTAGGTGTTGGCTGATGTGTTCGTGCCGTGGGATGCCGAGGACGATTCTGGCTGCAGTGTTGTGTATTGTCTGGAGTTTGCAGAGTAAGTACCTACTGAAAAATTTTTGCATACCACCGACCAGTGTCTGCATAGAGTTGCACAGTGGATAATATACAATGGTCTGGAATGTGGCCTGAGTTATCAACAGTAGCTGAGATAAACTCAGGAATTCCTTCCATACTTTTGTTGTTTATTTCAGTAGATGCTCTAAGTGCGATGGGTTTGCTTGGAAGTGGACCTGTTGCAAACAGAGCCACAGAATGTAGATTATATCTTAAAGGTGGAGCCTAAGTAGACCAAGACCTGTCTGGGGTTTCTTCTTTTCCTATCTTGAAGGAGTATGTCCTAGCAGTTCAAGATGGATCATTCCTATTGGAGAAGAACCTAGACTGATTTGCAAAAGGCCAGTGTCTATCTGGAGTGGCATAGTGGGCATAAATAATTGTCTGGAATGCGGCCCAAGTGATTGCCAGTGGCTGGGATTAATTTGATTATTGTTTCCGTCACCTCATTGTTTATTGCATAAGATGCCCTAAGTGTGATGTATATGCTATGATCTGTGCTCTGAGCTCACTGTGCCAAAGGACCCGTGCTATAACTCACTGGCAAGGCCTAAGTAGCCAAAATATTTTTGAGGTTGACTGCGCCCTCATTTAGAGAGGATTTGGTCGGATAGCATAGGCTGGACTGTCCTAGTGGAGCAGGATCAAGACTGCGGTGCATAAGGCTGGTGTGACATAGTGAGCAACCAATGATGGTCGAAATAAGGCCCAAAGAGATTACAAATGGCTGAGATTAACACAAGTATTCCTACCATCCCAGCCATATGCTTTGAATTTGGTGAGCCTTTGACCAACCTACTTGCCCACTATGATATTCTAGACAGAGATTATTAAACTCAAATGAGAACAGTCCAGCCCCAAGTGCAAGGCTACGTTGCCTTAAGACGGGAACAAAATCAAGCCCAAATCGGTTTCAGCCTACCTATGACTCGTGATTCAGTCCCACCTTATATCCTGTGGCCCAGTGGACACTGGACCGATGTTTGAGTATATCTGGAACACTTAGAATGTTTCCTACAAGTAACTAAAAAAAAAATGTTTTCAGTGGTGTCACTGACCATGTCATGAGTGATGTAATATGTGAGGTCATTACCAGTGCATTGTGCGGGCGCAAGTTATAGTTAGTTCACTAACTATAAAAGCAGAATTTTCCTAGTTTTGTACGAGTGAAATCTGAGCCTAACTATAATGTTACTGTAACCTTTGTTTATTTCTGTGAATTTCTGTTTCTTAAAATGCTATTTCGTAACTATAACATCCTTCTAACCTTTGTTTTTTTCAGTAAATTTCTAAGATTGTATACATACTAATTCCTAAATATAACGTCCCTGTAACCTTTGGTTTTTTCAGCGAATTTCTATGGTTTTTAGGTTTCGGCTACCGTCCCACTGCGTAAGCAGTGGGTGGGCGGAGCCGAAATCTTTTGTTAGTAGTATAGGGGCCTTAACAACGCCCCTCTTCTCCATTGGCTGGCCTCGTAAATGCTGGCCAGCCATTGGAGGAGAGGAGCATCACTGAGTTCAGGGCCCGCCTTGACGCGATTCGGGGGCGTTTCCGTGTCTTTTTTTAAGTCACGTCCTCTCCTCTTCCCATTGGCTGGAATGTTACCTTCCAGCCAATGGGAAGGGGAGAGCATGCCCCCGAATCCCTACAGGACGCTATGCTTTTCGAGCAGCGTCTACCGAGGCCATGCCATGAGGTAAGCCTCTGCCTCCCTGTTTGTGCCGTTGTTACTTGTTCCCCTTTTTTGTGGAGGAAAAAGGAAGTGGCAGTGCTCGGCCGCGAACTGCAGCAAGACTCGGAGACCGCAGCCCGTGCGCCTCGAGCGGCCGCCGGAGAGGTACGAGCTTGCGAGCCTTCCAAAACCGAGGCCCCCGTGACGCTGTTTGACCTGATCCCCTCATATTCTCGTGTCACCCCCGGAAATAGTACTCTCTCGGGTTCACCGACCGTTATTTGTTTATTCCACTCTCTGAACTGTGGAGCTCTCGGGGTGAATGCTCCTGCGCGAGGTTCCGTCTCATTAAATGACTTTGCGGGTTCATGTGCCTGCCACAGATATCTGTGTAGCCCTTGCCTTGTATTCCGGTGCAAACGGATTGGCCCTCAACAGTAGGAAGATCAGGGTGGTTTGCTGTAATTCAGTGTAGGTTAACACTGTATACTGCCACTAAGCGCCACCTCGCTGGGCCAGAACACGGGCAGCCAGTCCGCCAGACCTCGCAACACTGTATAAGTAGTTGATGTATGCACACAGTCACTGTCTCAGCGCCTCACCCTGAGCACGGGTAGATGTCTTCCACGTACCTCTAGGCAGCAGTTAATCACTCACAAAGTGCATTGGTCGTTAGGGAGAGTCTCATGAGAGACGCGGGCAGCAACCATATGTAACCAAGAGGGCAGTATCATCGACACAATCAGGGCAAATGAAGCTGAATGGTGTCTAAAAAATTAAATATAGTGGAGCTGCTTTATGCTGAAAATGTCTCAGCCAGACATCCAGAGCGGCGGTGCCCTCACATCATGCTGCATCAATCTCGTACCCAGAGTCAAACGGGAGGTACCACACATGCAGCAATTCACCATGGCACCCACAGTGCCAGCCCGCAACCTTCATCACAGCAGTCCAGCCCATACCAGCCTGGATGGACCCACAGCGGGAATCGCTGCAATATGTCTGCCGAATCGCAATGCAGCAAGTCTTCCAGCCTCAGGTCTCAATGTCCTGGTGCATCAACACGCTGCAATCAGCAGCGCAGTTCATCGAAGGCCAGTGGCCCGGTCAGCAAAGGCCTGCCCGCCGCTTCACCACAGCGCTCGCGGTTCTGCCTACGGCATGGCTGCACCACCCAGTCAGCCGCTACGCACACACACCCAGAGCAGGGAAGGTATAAACCACGTGGTGCTCTGGTGCCAGCAGGCCAGTGCATCCCCATACCTTTTATGAATACAGCAATGGGGGTGGACTCCGCGGGGCGTAAACATAGTAAATGCAGTCCATCCTCCATTTCAGCTCAACAGCCTGTGAAATTGGAAAATCACTTTATCGCCCGGTGCCTACCCCCTCCCCCAAATGAATGTGTCCTTCTGTAACGTACCGGTGCTCATGTAAGGCGCTCCAAAACCTTCGGCTCGAGTTCGCGCTACTTAAAACTCCCCAAAAACAGAGATCGCTTTGGAGGGTTAGCTGGTCCATAGCAACTAATTGTGGGGGACCCGAGTGGTAGTCTTGGTATTCCCATTATCAAAATTCAAGGGGTTTCTGCCACTACTACATCATTTTTGTGGTACGGTTGTTGCAATAGTGAAATGGGTGCACGTCTTTACTTGTAATTTGCTCCTCATTTATCAGTACTGTTCCTATAGTGAAGCGCTCTGACACCTTCGGGTAAAGTCTGCGCTACATAAAAACTCATAAAATAAAAAAATTAAAAAGTCAAACACGAAAGAGGTGGTGGACTAGTGTTCCTTTGTCTGCCTTTAACTTTCTGTTCCCCTCCCCCAGGCTCCCCTGCACCTCGCCTTCCTTGCTATCCAGCACATGGTTGGAATTATATGGTGGTGTGATAGCTGAACCAGCCAGAGGCCCAACGATGGGGAATTGGCTCAGCTTTCTTATTTCCACGATTTTCTTTTTCACGAAGAGTCACTAAGTCAGCAACGTTCCATCTTTTTTTATTATTTGAGGATCAAGAATTATTTTTATGAATATTAGACTCGAGGTTGTGTCGATAAAAGGAGCCCAGCGCATTTGGTGGCTTTGCAGAATGTAAAATCGACAAGCTCGGCTAGTTGGCTAAAGAAATAGGTCTCGTACTTTGTTAAAGTTATTGAGGGGTGAAGTTATAAACATGGAGCGGTCTAACAGCGTGCGTCACTAAGATAATACAATTTTTCGCAATAGAGCGGCCCCATGCAGCAAGCAGAAAAAGAACAGAGTTAGGGAGGGCAGTGCTAGGATTGGAATAAACGCCACTTGGCACCCCAGGGGTGTGATTTTTTTTTTAAAATTCCTTCGTGTAATGCTTCTGAAATGGACACCACTTGTCCCAATTGGTGCCATGCAGTGATGTGACAAATTATGGGAGCCTCTCTGATTATGCCGATATTATATAAACGTTTGCATTGTCGCAGGTCTCAGATTTTCACACATTATTGCAACTCTACATACTGTAGCTCAAAGAAGGTGTGAAAGCGTAGTAGTGGTGTTCAAATTACCTTTGAGTTTGTGCACACCCACTAACTTATATGTTGAACAGTATTCACTGTGTTCTCTCCACTCTCTTTACACACTAAAACAAGCATTTACAATGCAACGGTTTTGCCTTTGGAAAAGTTAGAGCTATTGGCAATGTAAATGACAATGCCATTTATTTATCTGTTTTCAAAACCAACACATAAATACAAATTTTGTCATTTACAATGCCAATAGCTCAAACTTTTCCAAAGGCGAAACCGTTGCATTGTAAATGCTTGTTTAAGTTGTAGTCACATTTGCAGATTGGTGGACAAAAGGGGGCTGGGCCTCCAATCAGTTCTCAGGAATCCCACTGTGTAGGACTTACAGGAGCTACCAGAAGGGCTTCTTGGCCAACAAGGCCCCTTAGGAGTAAAGGGGCCTCATCCCCCAACCAGTAGTGCACCAGAAGGCGCATTTGCAGAGTGGTAGAGAAAGGTTGTGTGGGCTTCGAAGACCTCTTAGCAATCGCAATGTGTGGGACTTATTGGAGGTAACAGGAGGGGTAGTTGGCCCCCAAGGAGCTTCTCCAGAACATGGAACTTAAGTGTAGGACACAGACCTGGAGATATAAAATGACTTGCCTAACTCTATTATAGTCTCCAATTACTATTTCAGTGAGTCTGAGCCTTAATGTAAGCATGTTTGGACAATGTTTAAATAAATGGCCATCTTCAGGTCTACACTTTTTCCCCCTAGATAATCTCTAACAATGGAATTTGATGTACACTTTTGTGTAATTTACATTCCTTTTGACAACATGCACCACTTGAATACATTCTGATCTTTCTGCTACATTAATAATTGTGCAAGAATGAGAAAACACCGTCTAATTTTGAGATATTGCTCAAATTTAGTTGGCAGTACTAAAATGTTTTCGCCTCCTGGGATCATGCGAACAGTGGGAGGAAGAAGGGGAGCGAGAAGTGGGAAAAGTATTGTGGGATGACCCGCTTATCTAAATGGGCAATACCTTAACAAAAAACTGTCACATGAAGGAAGCATACTTTTTCTTATCCATGTCCGGGCGGGAATCCCTTGAAATTGTGTTTCATCTTTTTTATTCTTGCACATCTGCTTATCTAGACCCTTCGAGACCCTTCACAAGGCCCTTCAGATTGGGCCCTGTGATTTGCATTTAACTAGAGTGTTAAGCAAGATATACCCTGCTATACACAGCACAATTCTCACCTGCTTTCATCATTGATGATAGAATTAAACTGCTCTTCACTTAAGAATGCACAGATTATCACGAGCACTAAAAATTAAGTTACAAATGTTGCTAAGCCTGCCCTGTCTCAATGTATGATCCTTAAAAAAGAGTTGCAGTGTATCTCCATGTGAAATAAGACATCCTTCGTTGGAGGTGTGTGCACTGATCTAAAGATGACTAGCACAGATAACATATCTTAGGAAGATACACACAACAGATTAAGAAAATCTCATTCCAAAATAAATAAAAACAACAATTATGTATATATAGATATATATTATTATTATTGTAAGTCATTTGAACAGAAAAAAGATATCGGAAGAATCTGCGCAGAGAAAACGCATAATACAGGGCAGTGAAGGAACATGACTTTGACAACTGCTTCACGCAACTCAAGATGCCTTCACCTGTGGACAAGTGGGGGAATACTGATGTCTGATGTGCTGAGGACTCCTGAGATTGACAGTGAAAGACACAAGATGAAGGACACATAAGCCAAGGCAGCTTTAAGTGTAATTATTTGATTTATGTGTCACTGCCCATTGGCTAGACCTTTCTTTTTGCAGGTGATAGAAATGTGCATTTGATGGAAGGGAGTCAAGGAGTCACGCGATCAGGAGCAAGAGCATTTGAGAAGGTGTAGAAATAGTAGTTTGTAGATGGTAGTCTATTTAAAGATCTGGTTAATTTACAGGCAGCAAATTTAGCCTGATGTTTGTGGAACCAGTTATTTTTTCTTTACCCCATGTTATTCTTAATGGATATCCCTTTCTATTATGTGATCCTCCTTAGATCCAACTCATGTAGCAGCAAATAGTTCTGATCTGTGAGATCATAAGGGTGTGCCAATCATCCTGCCACTGGACTGCGTCAAGGGAGATGCCTCTCGGTGACAACTCTCATTGCCGTGCACAATTAGAACTGGAAAGCATAGGGCCTCTCTGTAGCATGGGGGGTTCTCCAGGGGCTGTGTCTCACTAGATGTTGGTGAGCGGCTGCCTCCACCAACTAGATTGCTCAGACTACGGAAGAGATAGCCCCGCCGGGCTGTTTGCAGCCTCCCACTGAGGGAGAAGCGACTGCGGCTGAAGGGGATACGTGAGAAAGGAGCTCCAACACGAGCACTACGCTGGGAGGGCAGAGAGTTGCTGCTGACAGTCCGACGGCAGCGCTGGCAGTTCTGCATGTAGGCTGTGTAGGTGCTGTTAGCCACAGTGGCATCCATAAGCATGGCCTCAGAATAGCTTGGCACGATTTGCTGGTTGGACCTGATGTGCCACTCCAGCTCTGTCATATCAATTGTGTTGACTCTGGAAATCCATCGGCCAAATCCAGACTCCTCTGGGGTGGTGACTCCATCATCTGCTCCAAAGAGCTTCTCCACGTGGTAATGGACATTGGCTGTTCGATACTCAGCCAAGACCCGCAAGGGCCAGGACAGAATGGCAAAAGAAGCCAACCAGAAAACGTAGCGCCGGACATACCAAGGTGGGCGAGTGGGATCTGGAAAGGCAATCATATATTCTTTGAAGTCCACATTCTTTAAGTGCATGCCCTCACGGGCCTCCATGTAGTCATTCAAGCCTTCATTTTCACTGAAGAAGCGAGCTCTCTGGGTCAGGTAAGCAGTCTCGGCATCAGAGCTGGCAAAGCTGAAGCACTTTGTGAAGCGGAGCTTTGTGACAGGGTAGTCAGAGAGGCCCAGGAGCTCCTTGGATACATCTTTTACACCATGGCGGGCATAGTCAAACTCAGACTCAGCTACGTGGGTATTAACACGCTCGTGGTAGACTTGAGTGGTGGTGTAGGCATCACCATTGCGGTAGCGTGTCACCTGCCGGGTTCGTCGGATGTAATGATAGCTGATGGCTTTCCACCAGATGCAGGGCGTGGACTGCTGCATCCGCTGGATCTTCTCATAAACGCTGTTGACATCCACCTTGTGCTGGAGCTCATTCTTGGTGAAGCAATGCCAGCACTCCACCAGGTACACTACATAGAGCATGCTAAGGAAGGCCAGCGGAATGTAGATGTAACCGTTGGAGCAGGGACTGTCGTGGTAGACCATTGACTCACCACGGTAGGTCCCATCGAAAGTCAGGCGGGTCACCTTGGAAAGCTGGCACCAGGCCATGACACAGAAGCAGCCATACATCAGTAGAGTGAGAACAAGGCATTTCCAGTGGGACTCGCGGCACAAGGAGCTGCTAAGGGACTGCTTCAGAGGACGCTGCTGCTGGGCGACAGAAAAGAAAGACAGAGAAAGTCAGATGAGCATTCAATTTAAATTTAATTCAACTGTCTTTCAAAGAGATGACATGGCACAATCCTGTGGATCTAGACCACTCCACACACCCAAATATGTTATGATGCAAATAGTTAACAAATTGCTTTAATGAATGATGCTTTGAGAAAGCGCTACAGTAATATTCCATTAGAACAAACCATTTGTTAGCTGCATCCACCACAAATTCTGTTATCTAAATTAGAAAACAATTCTTGTTTGCCAAATAAATGGACATAAGTTTTTGAGCATATATGCTTCTAACTTATGCTAGTCACAGAGAGTGCTACCCACCACTTCTATAAAGAAAATATAAAGAATAGTGGGAGGGAAGGTGACTCAAAGCAAGGCTACCACTACCTCCTTAATTGACCAACAATGACATGTTTATACCAATGGCAGTTCTACCCAAACCTTTTTGCAGATTCCACTTTCCCTAAAGGACTGTGAAGACGACGGCTATATGGAAATGGGAGACAGTCTGATAATGAACTTCGCTCTCCAATAGTATTCAAGTTCATATCTAAGCCTTTCTCATATAAGATAACTAATGAAAAGGGCGGATTTAGGTCTACGACCAGTCAGTCACTCATAAATGTAATGAATTAGTTGCTCAGAATCATTAATTGAAAATCACATATAGATTAAATTCTAGTTTGCATCTAAATCATCTCTGAAGACAAAAACATAGGCAATCACTGAATGTAATCTTAAAAATATGTAAAAAGTTAACTTTTTGATTGGAAAGCAATGTTCGGTATATGCCAAATATACCTCTTTTCTTATTCTACACAGTCTTTAGATAAATGCAGCTCTTGCATAGGCACTTACTTAATTATGTGGAACAAATAAAAAAAAGACATCTTCATAAACAGCACAGTTTCAAACATTTCCTGCACAGGGCGATATTGATAATTGGTGATATATACAGAGAGCAATATGCGAAGTTTGCTGAAAATAAAAATACAAAATGAAGCATATCAATCTGATGACCCTAAAGCAGTGACTTTCCTTTCAGTCGAGTTTCCATTATGTTGAAAAACTTGGTGACAAAAATCGGACAATTGTCGTCCAACAGTTACCTGGCATCAAACCTGAATCTGGTAGGAAAATCTCAACACAAAAACACTTAAACAAAATAATAGAAATTGTAAAACTAAGGGGCTGATTTAAGGTTTGGTACTCCATCCCTCCATCTGTCAGGATGGCGGAGGACATAGGCTGTTCCACCTTGATAGAATTAGGTCCAATAAATTAAGAGATGATTTCCAGTACAGCATTTATCTGAGTACATTGAAATTAACTGCCATAATGGTGGTTTCTTTCAATGTACAAAACCTTTTTGCGGGCTGACACCCTGGGATTTTGATGGCTTATCAGCTAACTTTTCCAAGGGTTTTGTTTTTCAGAAACACATTTTCAAAGTGGCAGTTTGTTTGAAAAACAAAATAACTAATGACCCCCATACCCTCTGAGTTTTCTCCCAGGTTGTGGGGGGCATTATTGCTCTTTTCTTTACCTCACCATTAGGTTTTTCCAGGTGGTGTAGGGTAGAGGGTGGACAATCCTGGGGAGACTCGAAGGGTGATCTTCATCACCATTGACTTTCAGGAAACAATCCTGGTCAGCATGCTGCTGTCATGGTGGACCAACGGATAGAAGAGGTCCATTGCAAGGCAATTGCGTTTCACCATTTCACAAAAGCCCACTTTACTAAATGGACTATTGGAATCCCATTGTCTACTATGTTGAAGGCATTGGATGACTTGCTTCCTGTTGGTTTGAGCCTATATGCATTAACATCTATGACTGACTTGTAGCCATGATGGATCTAATCCTAAAATATCAATCAAAGAATAGGGTAGTGGTGTGAAGTTGTTCTCGGGGATCGGAGGTGAAAGGTAGATTGATATTTTGCCCGGTTTTCTGTTTAAGATTTAGATTATTGTAGTGGGAATTGAGCTTGAAGGTGGAATGCACATTCAGCTTGTCTGTGTAACTGTATCTATACGTTCCTTAAGGAACTCTGCAGGGCAGGTGTGAATGGAAGATTCAATTCTCCGATTTTTTTGATACTTGAATAATTTTGCTGAGGTTCACTGGTTTAACATTCAACATTCTTACCTCATAAAATATCATTTCTGAGGTTAAAATGTGATTCTATTGGGATGTATTTGATAGAAGAATGAATCTTTCAGCTCTTGTCTTGAAGAACTTGTGTAGGTAATATATGTTGTCTACTTCTGCAAGCAGAGTTCTGGGAAACAGTTGTTCTGTGATCTGAGCCTATTTTGATTTGCAAACTCTGTTGGGTTCACCCTACGAGTGATAGGCTAGCCGGCAAAAAGTGACAATGTCTTCTCAATCTAGCTCCACATTCTGCCTTCTGTTTAGTGTGAGGGAATGCATGGTCTCAACATGTTTAGGATGTAGACTGTGTCAAAGTCTGTCCTGATCGGTATTTCTGATGCTGTGGGCTGGGTGTATTTGAAGGATGTTTTTGAGGGTCACGAAGAAGGCCCTATTTACTAGAGACCTCTGACAGGGCTGTATTGGTGACAAGCATCTTTCTAGATTGTAGCTGGATGATGATGATGATGTGGTCCATTGATTCTTGGCCAAGAGAGAAAATTAGATTTGTGTGGCATACACTATATACACCTCTGGAATTTGACTGCATAAAGCTTAATGCTCCCAGGCTTCTGACTTCCTCTGCATCTAGCTGGTCATCCCATTTGTGTACCCAGAATTTGGATTCCCCAAGAAGGATAGGCTTGCCTGAAAAAGGCCAAGATGATAAACTTCTATATGGAGGTCAGGTTGGCCCTAAACTGCGGTAGACTAGTGGTGAAATGAAAGACTTGTTTTTGCTGAGTAATAATTCTTCGAATGTCAGAAAGAATTGCAAACAGTACTTGATACATCTTTATTTGATCATTGTAATCCTTTCACCTCTGACCATTGCTCTATAGACAATGGTGTGCCTATTGGAGAAACACAGGCTGAAGATGTCAATAGAAATGATGGAAAACCAGGTTCTTGCCAGACCAGGAAAATGGTAGCTTCCTTCTTCGCAGGTTTCGTGCATCTTTAAAGTGTGCTTCATCTTTACTTGGAATTAGACAATGTACAATTCTTCAGAACGAAATCATGCAACTGTACTTCAGCAACCAAAAACCACAGTGATTAATGTGTGCATATATTAATTTGCATTCACAAAAATATATGAAATTAATTGGATCTGCCATTTGCAAATAATCTGTTATGTTCACATTGTGTCACAAGATCATGCCACTTTGGGTACATGACTCGAATAAAATAGACTTGTTACGCGGCTGTGGAAGATGCCTTCGCCTATAACCTGTGACAGGCTGCACTTGGGTGATGTTTTCTTCAGGCACTCTTTTAAGTCCAAAGGTAACTTTTTTTAACACACTCCAACATCAATAAAAGGTTGACCAGGATTCCTTGCAGTAGGCATGTCCATATATGCCTGTTCCACAAAAAAAGGAGACCCAAAGGGACACTTTTTAGGCTTCAATAGTTTTTAATGAGTCGTCGTTATTTTTACTAGAAAGATGCCCCCCACTGACTTTTATTCAAATGACCATTTCTACTATTATTGCTGTTTCTCCAATTTTCCTTATAAATGTTTTTTTATTCTAAGGTAATGTATTCATATTATTTTTATATGCATTTTTGCCTGGGCGTTTTGTTTTTTAACTGTATTGAAATTATTTATGTTGATTCAGTTTACCACAGCCCTCTTGACAGAAGCAAGTATCGGCTTTAGCTGCTGTCAGTGAGTATTAGTATTCAAGGAGGTCATCTGCCTAATTTTGTGTTTGCAAAGTACTTGATTAAGTAATTGGGATAATTCATCTAAAATGTCTGCAAAACCAAAATATACTTTTCCCTGCTGTTGCAAATGTTACTTTTTGCATATTATTTTTCTATTTATGTGAGAAGTTTAGGTAACTTGAGCAGTCCTGCATTTCGTGTAGTCTTTTCAACCTTCCAAAGACAAAATGGCATCAAAGTGGACAGGGAGACAGGAAGTGTTTGTATTTAGCCCATCAGGATATTTCTACCGTCAAAGAGTGTTTTTTATTTTTTATTTCCAGCCTTAAGAAAAACTATCATTTTTCAAATAAGTCCATTTCCTGCCCTCTTCTGTGATCACTTTCTGTGGTTTACGGTGGCTCACAAAATTGAGGCTAGTCTAAATCAGAAAAAGACTCACAAAGTGTTAACATTAAAAAAGAGAAAGAACATTTGGAAACTCCAGCAGAAGTTAACAAGTTATGTGGAGGAAGTTTATGTTCCATTTACGTCTCTGGGCGTTCTCCAAACCATACCCTGCCGGTTGATTTCTATAGAATCAATAAAAGGCAGATGGATACATAAGCATACTGCCGGATCCCAATCCTTACCCCACAACAAATATTTGGTGAGTGAAATTTATAAAATTCACATATTTTGAGTATGGTAAAATGTTAAAATTCCTAAAAAATTTACATTACACAATTTCACATCAATTTCACCCATAAGATACTGGTTTGTGCAGTACACACACGCATAAAAAGGCAAGTGAGATATCGGAACACAAAAGTTGTGCTTTTTCATGAAATGTTCACGTTTTCACATTTTTTGCAGAAAAATATTATGCAATTGTGCACACCACTCTTAAAACATAAGACACATCATTCATGATGCATATAAAGTCATTGTAAACCCACTGCAGGCATCAATCATACAAGCCCTTGTGAGAAGAAGTTCGACCACAACCTATCAAAACACTCAGCACTCCCCAATGCATCTGTGCCCATCACAGTGTTCTCTATTAAGGTGCTTGTGGGCTCATGCTAACTTGCTGCTCAGGGATCACAGGGACCTTAGACCCTGCCACCTCTTACTTACTGGAAATTCCAAGAAGAATTTCCGGGATTAGTAGTAGGTGCTTGAGGGGTTACATTTTGGGGAGGGACAACAAAGACTGCACTTCTCCTATCCATCCATTCATGTAAACTCCTTTAGCGCACTTCTTTCTAAGATGGGGCATGTCTCTACCGGGGTATGGAAACAAGCACAAGATGGAAGATAAGGGTATGTAAGAAGCAAAACTGGTGCAGTTCACTAGGTCTGTACTCATGGAGAGTACGTTGTAGCGCAGTTTAACAGTTCATACCCACAATGGGATTAGGTAACAGTCTATCTTCCCATTGCAGAACACTGTGTCTGCATCTAGCACAGTAGTTTAAGTGTTAGGCCCCTTTAGCTACTCATATTCCTGTGGTCATTCAGGCATTGTTCTAGGGGATGCTTTCAGTGGAGTAAGACAGTAGCAATACCATGGCTTAGGAATTTCAGTGGTGTGTTACTGCATGTGGTTACTTCCTGTACTTGCTTTCTCTGTGTGGTCCACTGCAGGGGCCATGAGGGAGAACGGGAATGTCTTCACAACACCGGTCATCTCTGGCTTTGCTCCCAAGGGCAGTCAGCAACTTCCTGGTGTTCCATATGCTAGCAACACTGCCGACTTCTCATCATGGAAGTCTCTCCTCCTGCAGGACCAGCACTCTCCTTCCCTCTCTCAGGAGGATGGCTTCTGGGTACTAGGAAAACCTTCCACTTTCTCCGCAAGCTGTGCAGACTTCAGGAGATGTCCCATCACCTCTAGGAGGCTGTATGTCGTTCAAACACCAACCCTTGTCACACAGTAGTCCTTCGAGTACTCTGAAGAGCAATCACTTCTTTGGTCATGAAGAACTTGGAACAAAGTGGGCAAAATCACATTTGTATACGCATTTTCAAGATAGATGATGTGGGCCCACTACTTAAGGTTTCAAAACTAGTTTGAGGTGGTTTCTTTTCAAATGTGATTTTTTGGCCATTCCTCAGACACTATCAGCCTTTGTGTGAGGTGATGGCTTTCACAGCGGAAAGCAGTGGGGCTCATTTAGCAGAAGTATCCAAAACAAGGGCAAATTAATTTGTGAGATCTCTGCACCTACCTGTCATCAGCCTTTTTGAAGCAGTGATCCTGAACCAACAAAAAGGCAGACCCTGCCTAGCAACTTTCTGGCCTTCAACAACAGAAACCTGGCTGCAGTCCTACCCCCTACAAATCCATTTACCAAATGGCAGTGATGGAGCAAGGATTCGCACGTAAAGCGACTTGCTCTCATTCATGAACCTCGCCTAACTCGTAATAATATTAATTCAACCTGTCTGTCATTTATCTCGCCTTTTCCCCAACACGCGGGTGTCCCTAGGAGGCTTGCCTATGTGTCTTTTCATCTTAACCATGCTTGCATTTTACAGAATGGCCGCTTCGCAGAAATCCAGTCTGCGCATGCGTCGGTCATACCCACGTGATGTGACGCACTCGCAATTTGGAGAGATGTTTTCGCTCATGCGCATTGTCGCTAATATGGCCGCTTGTCTCTAACCATGCTCTCTGCTAGCTCATGCTGCTTCTGCATATCTGTCTTTCCCGCAGTAACCCTTAATGCTATAGATATTATAAAGTAAGGGGTGCAGTAAAGCTTTTCATGGTATACAGTGTATTCATTTTTTCGAGTGATTCTAATTTGTTTTCGCTTACTTTTCATGCACCGCGTATCTGGGGGCCTGGGAGTTGGGGAGCCGCGCCATTTTAGAAGCCTGTGTGGACTTGGTCACATGACATGAGGACCGGGCCTTGCATCCGTGGAACTCAGCCAGCTGGCTACCGAAGCTGAGACGCTCCTGGGAAGCTACCTTCGCCCCTGGAGAAGATGCTGTATTACATCTAAAATTGATACAATGTTTCTTTCCAATGTGTATTCCATTGTCCTCTTCCACACGTATGCCTGGGAACGGAACTCTAAGGGGTGGGTAATGTAATTTGAATATGTAATATGGGAACACAGAATTATAGGTGGTGACAATGACCTAACCACCTCTCCTGACCAATCATAAGTTGGGACCTTGTCACTTGCAACATTTGTGGGTGGTCTGGGGGTCCCAGAAAAGTATAACTAGTAAAGTTTAGTTTAGAGAAGTTGTCCGACTTGTCCGAGTAGCAGACCTGTCACTGACCCTACGAACTCTATAGGTGATTGATACAGAGCGCTGCGGAGCACTCTGTCCGTACTTTCCACAAACTCCAAGGGGTGGAAATTAGTCCTAAGTGCTGGCGGAGCACTTTGCTGGGAGATTCGAAACCCTAATCGGGGTTACTGGCGGATTCCGTGCAGAGAGGGGGTAACGCAGGCGTTGCATCCGAAGCTGCAGGTGTTGGTCGTGCCCTTTGATGAGCCCAGTCCTGACCCAAAACCTGAGGGGTATCCTGTCCTGACTGTCCATGAGCTGTACCTGCTCGCCTACTGGCATTCCGAATCCTTGAGGGTCCCTGTCCTCACCTTTCCCAAGCTGACCCGTGGCCAGGGTTGGTTCTCATTCCCGTCCTAGGTAAATATTCAGTGTGGGTGTCTGTCTAACTTTACTCTTACCTTTCATCTTCTTAATAAAGCACTCTTGCCTGTGATATTTCCCTATCACCTTTTTGAAAGTGACTTTTATGCAATTGTTTATTAGTAATGTTCCACTTCTTCCCCTACCTATAGGATATTAATAAAACTGACTGCTTATTTTAGCTTGTTCCATCATTCCTTCCCTTTAGTATGGTTGCTGTGAACTTAGTAAGAATAGCATAAAAGTTTAGGAACTTGTTTAAGAATATTAGTGCACATAATAGGTCCTTCTCACGTCCCCTGCCTTAGTTTAAATTCGTACTGAATAGCATGTTCCCTAATGCTCATACCCTGTAGTGTTCCTTAGTACTCTATGGTGCTTGCCTTAATCCATAGTTACATTTTGGCTCTGATCTTGATTATTGATGTTCTGATTTGTATCTGCCTTATACCCATGGCATATTCGTTCTAAAATTCTCTATATAAAACTTTGAAAACCCATCAGGTGTCTGTGGTCATTATACATCACAAAGTGTTATTAAATGTACTGAGTGTGTAAGGTATTCTACTCCTTTTTTGGAATCTTGTTACCTGTCCACTGCTAGCTCCTGATCCATCAGGAGGAATGTGCCTGTGGTAAGTCAGGTACATGTATAGTAAGTGGTGAGAGAGTCACCCCCTGAATTACTCATAGTAGCGTGGAAAGATTCACCCGGTTCATGCAAACACAGTCGTCTTATGCACGCCAGGGCCCAGTGTGTGGAAATTGGTAAACTAGTGACCCGGGTGACCTGCGCGCTCTATCAGCAGTGCTCAGTAGGAAATAAACAGCAGCCTTTCGCTAAAAAGGTCCTCACTGATTTTTTAACAGTAACCCTTTCTCCATCCGCCCTCATTTCAATGTCTGAATCTCTACCCCGAAGCTCTATCGCTTTCATCTTGAGCAATCATAAACCATGGGAATCCAAAATAGATCCGATGGCCCCAGTACACAGAGTCAGCTCACACATAGAGTGCAGCAAGGCAGCCTTGAAAAGAACATGGTGTACAGTAATGGATTATAAAATGAAGGAGTGAAAGCAGACATGGGCTTCAAGATGATGTAGAACAGAAATAGAAGAAGGGAAAAAGGGGTCGAGGCAAAGAATAGCAGAATTAAGGCAATGGGAAAGGTGGAATAAGGACAGTGAAAGGGAGGACAAGAGGAAGGCTGAAAATAAGGACACAGAAGGGGAGGAAGAGGAATGGGAGGAGCAAGAGGTGGTTCCTGAGACATTAAGGGAACACCTGAAGCATAGAAGGAAAAGAGGGATGGTCAGAGAGGACGAGGATGTGAGACAGTGGTAGAATAGGTATAAGAAAGAATAAGATGAAATGTTTTGAGTACCTTTCTATGTTTTGGGTAAGCAGAGTAATATATTCTAAGCGGCCTTATGGGTGCTTTTAGTTAAACCAGAAAAGTGTAATGACTACAATTATATTCTACTAATTTGTACACCACATAGAAATCGGTACAAATGTCACATACAAGGTGCAATATGCAGAAAAATCAACAAATGTGCACTGTGTTCCAAGGTGAAAAAAACACATTGATGTGAACAAGTGACAATTTTACATACAGGCAACAACTCTCAATGTATGTTTATAAATGCACACAAACGGGAATCAATGGAAATGGCAAATTCTTTTAATACGGCGATAAGTAGTGTGCTTTGGTGTTGACAGTATTTTGCACTCTTTAGAAATGTTGAGTTTTTTCAGGACAATGAGATAACAAGGAAATCTGATTATGAAGTGTCACTGTGGGCAATTGATGTGATCTACGATTTGTGGGTCGGTTAGTACGGTACAAATGCCCCCTTGGTAATTGATATATAACCGTCATGAAGCTGGTGCAGGGGGCGTGGCTTTCCCGCCACCTAAGATTGCTGCCTAGTGGGGAGGCTTCACTCCACTGCGGACCTGTTGCGGCCCTTTCGGCGTTCTTGATGCAATTTTGACAGAGGTTTTGGACTGCGGAGGAGGAGAAAAGTGAAGCGATGCTGCTGTGCTGCTTTTGTTGACGGTGCCGCAATTTTTTTATTACTTTTTCAGTGCTGCGTGGCTTCCTCAGAAGTGGTCGCGATTTTGTGCTCTGTTTTTTGCTGACGTAAGTGAAGTATATAGCGTGCTTTGCGCTTTGGGATGTTCGAAGTATCTCCTACAATGTTGCTATGACTGTTTTCTATGATGCAGCTGTAAGGCTGACATTATCTTAGCTGTACTGCTTTTCTAGTGCTTAAGAAGATTTAAACTACATTTTCTGGTGGCTGTATGGATTTGCTTCCTATTTGGTTTTCCTGATTTTATTAAGTGCAGCACTTGTGGCAATATAGGTCTTCGGTACTCCTACAGTTTGATAACACTGACAGACTGTAGTTTTCGTTTCTATGGGAAAATTACAGAAGACACAGTTTGTTTCTAGTTATTCTGGATTGAGTGCTGGTTCTGTTTCAAAGTTAATAACAGCAGACCAATTTGAATTCCCTGGTGAAATGGCTAATTCCCCCACTCCTTGTACTGCCTCTTTACATTCCTCCATAAGTAAGGCTCAGTCGCCCTCTTCTGCTTCCAAAAGATTAAAGCAGGATCCTCCTTCGCCTGAGAAGTCTGTGTCCCCTTTTTCTTTAGAACTACTGATGGAAGAAATCCGGGCACTACATTCTTTAGTTGAGAACAGGATACAACATCTGGATGACAAATGATCAACAATGGAGAGTCGTGTTTCTATGGTGGAACAGCAGATTGTGGATTTGCATGATGAAGCTAACAAAATTCACTGCTTGGAAAAGGCGGTTCTCTGGCTCAAACAACACACAGAGAATTTGGAAAAGAGGAATAGGTGTAATAATCTCCACAATTAGGGCCTTCCTGAAACATTGGAGGGGAATGATTGTGTCTCCTTTTATACCTCCTTCCTTCCAAAATTGTTAGATATGCCTTCCTCAACCTTGCTTAATATTCAGTGCGCTCACAAGCTTGGTCCTCGTCCTACATTGTCTGCATCTCCTGTCAAACCAAGAGGAGTCATCATTCTTTTTTTGAAGTTTACAGACTTATTGACAGTTTTTTCTGCGGTTAAAGCTAAACATCAAGTCACTTGGCTGGGTCAAAAATGTTTCCTATCTCAAGATGTTTCCAATGACACTGCAGCAGGAAGGAAGTAGTTTCTCAATCTTCGAACTCCCCTATGTTCTCTGGGTGCCAGATAAGGTCTTTGTCATCCCTGCATCTTTAAAGTGACATAATAATACTACAACATTTGAAGACTCAGCTGAACTTAAAAAGGTCATACAAATGCATACCTTAGTTACTATGGACACAGCTGGTCCTTCTACTGGTTGATTTTCTTTTCTTGTTTTTTTTTCAGATGGGTTGAAATGGTTTCTGTTAAGTTATAATATTTGTTTTGATAGTCTCCTTCTCTTTCTTTGCAGATTCATCTTCTATGTTTGCATTGTGCAGTCCTTCCTCTTAAGTGAATGCTATACTGATATGGCATGGATTCCTCCCGTTCTGGGTGTGTTGTCATTTCATGTGTTGTCACCACCCCATTTCTTTCACTTTTGTTATTTATTCAGGTATATTTTTGCAGTCATCAATTTTGGATTTGTACTGTCTCTTCTTCTTGCTTCCCATTTCTCTTTTTTACCTTCCTTATTTGCCTTATTCTCTACTTGTTATTCTTCTCATTTTCCTATTTGTTTATTATCTCTTTTGAAATGTTCTGTTTTTTTCTTACCCATTTCAACATTCTCAAGCAATGTATCTGTTACTTACTATATATAATTCAGTGTAATATCAGCGAATATTAAAGGGTCTATTAATCCTGTTAAACAAAAGAGGATATTATTCCATTTAGGTAGGCCAATCCTGACCTAGCTCTTCTCCAAGAAATCCACCTTACTGTGTTAGAAGCTTTAAAACTCAAGCAAAGCTGGGTGGGGAAGGTGTTTGTTTCATCATCACTGATAAAAAATAATGGTGTTGTTATATTGTGCAAGAAATCACTTAATTTTACTTACCCTTCACAAGAAAACGTGATATGGGTAGATTTATTATTGCTACTTTTTTCTTATTGATAATGTCCTCCATACTGTGTTAAATATAAATGCCCCTAGGATCCCTGATCACACCCTGTGGTTCTCTATTGCTACGAAATGTACACAATACCATGATATATATTTTATTTTTAGTGGTGATTGCAACCAAATTATGGATTCTTTTTGGATAGGTGTTCTTTGTCCCAATTTTTGTCCAAAAGAATGCATAAACAATTCCATTTTGCTACAGCTAAAGGTGCCCTGGCAGATTCTTGGAGGCTTGTTAATCCTACAGTATCAGACTGCACTTATTATTCATCCTTTCATGGTACACTTTCACGATTAGAACACATTTTTCTTTCTAAATCTCTTTCGCAGCATGTCATACAGGATCATATTTCCCCAATTATACTTTCCGATCATGCAATGGTTACTACTGACTTGGATTTGGTTCCTCCCTCTTCCCCTTTGTATAGGTGGAGGTTTAATATCCCTCTTTTACAAAATGCTGGGTTTTCTAGATCTTTTATCTCCTTTACTTACTAAAATAATTTCATTTCATGATAATAATTCTATTTCTCCTTTCTTATTATGCAATACATTTAAAACATCTGCGCTTGAATTTATTTTAATCTATGTCTCTAAGACGACAAGGAGACAAGGAGTAGAGTTAAGGAAATATTGCCCTGCTTTCTTCAATAAAATCTTTGGAACAGCAATACTTCTCTTCTAAGTTGCCATGTGATCTTCATAATTTACTTCAAGCAAAACTAAAGTGTAACTCCATTTCTAACTATGAGGCAAACTGTATACCTCTTAGGATACATGCATGTTATTGTGGCAGGAAAAAGAAATCAGGTAAATTGTTAGCAAGCTATTTAAAAGTTAGAAAAGAGAGACAAATTATTGATTCAGTGACAACAATGCAGGGTGGTTCAGTTACTAACCAGAAAGATATTTTAGAAGAATGTGTTAAATTCTATACGTCCCTGTATAGTCTGGAGTCACTGACTCAATCCTCCATTATTGTAGATTACTTGGGTCAAGTGTCTCATCCTATTACCCCAGAGTTCGATTTTTACTCTTTTGAAAATGATCTCACTCCTGAGGAAATTTCTCAAGAATTACAAGCATTAAAATTGGGGAAAACACCAGGACCCGATGGTTTTACTGTGGAATTTTATCTTCACTTCTCTAACATTCTCCCTCCCTATTTATTTTGCTTCTTTAACCACTTCGTTGAGTCCTCTTCTACATCTGGTACTTTTCAGGAAGCTATAATGTGTCTTATTCATGAAGAGGGTAAGAATCCACATAACCGTAAAAATGATAGACCTATCTCATTGTTAAACCTTGATTATAAGATCTTTCTTAAGCTCCTAGCTCATCGTTTATATTCCTTCCTACTGTATCTTATAGGGAAGGAACAATCAGGATTTATTAAGGATAGGCTTATATCTGACAATTCTTGTTGTTTGTTTAATGTCCTTAGTAAAGCCCTTCTATTTAATTCCTCGCTTGCAGCCATAACAATAGATGCTGAGAAAGCATTTGATAGAATCAGTTGGGAGTTTATGCTGCAGTCATTAACCTAGGGTGAACAAAGCAAACACAAGGAGATGATGGACGGAGCGCTGAAACTTTTCAGACACTCACCTCCAGTCACAGATTTGGGTTGAATCCATCATCATTTGTGAGCTCACTTCGCCACTCCAATTCAGACACAGCTATATGCAAATCAGTCTTGACCCTGTGCCTCATGGGTACAGTCCAGCCTGAACTGCCAAGCCATGTCTTCCCTGAACATGAAAAAAGCATCCTGCGACCAGTTTCGGGATAACAGCCCTCATCAGCCAGGCTTGCTTGAATCGAGTGGCAAAGTGAGCAAGGGACCCACCTCTGGGCATACCCTGCCAACTTAGAGCAAACAAAACAAACACAGGGCCAAGACTGATTTGCATATGGCCAGGTCTAACCTGGGGTGGCATGGTGAGCAAAGTAATGATGGATTTAACCCAGATCTCTTGACCTGGGGTGAATGTTTTGATTTGTTCTGGATTCCGTCCATCAATTGTGTGTCTTTTGCAGTTATTAATCTGGCATGGTTTGGGGTCTAAATGTATATATTTTATTTCCCTTTTGAATGATTCTTCTAAAGCGTCTACATTCGATAATAGCAGAATCTCTTCATATTTTCCTCTTTATAGAGGAGTAAGGCAGGGTTGTTTGCACTCCCCCTTATTATTTGTTATGACACTTGAACCTTTTCCTTCCCGGATTCTTCTTAACTCATCTATTTCTAGTTTTATTTATGGTGATAATCATTTAAAATTCACTGCCTATGTGGATGATATCCTTTTGTGTATTTCCTCTCGCGAAATCTCTTTGCCTTCTTTTATGTAAGAAATCTCATTGTTTTCCGAGGTCTCTGGATATAAAGTTAATAAAGGCAAAACAGAAATTCTTCTACTCAATAAATACACTTTCAGTCATCCTTATTGCATTACTGGTTTTCAATCACCTGCTTCTGCCAGAATTAAATATTTAGGTATCTGGGTCACCAGCTCTATTTACGATACTATAAATATTAATTGTAAAGGACTTAAAACAAAGGTTGAAAGTATTCTGTCTTCCTGGAATCCTTTATTTCTATCGTGGTGGGGGTGTTTAGATGCGATTAAAATGATGACCTCACCTATTGTTTGATATCTTTTTTCTATGTTACCAATTCATATCTTAAAACCTTCTTTCTAAAAGTTCAACTTGTTCATACTTGAAGTAGGTGGTAATTGCGAGTGTTTTGCGACCACAATTGCAGTTGCAAAACATTAGTACATTGTTTTGAGACTCGCTATTTGGAAAGAAACGCCCCTTCCAAATAGCGTGTCGCAAAACCTATTTAGCAAATCACAACAAAAATTGTGACTCACTAAATAGGCTATGTACATGGTCCAATATGTTTTTGCATGCGCAAACAGAATCGCCAACCCGTTTGGGCATGCAAAAATGGGTCGTACATCTGGCCCATAGAACCTTTACACTGAAACAAGCTGCCATTTTGACTGCCAAAGTAATTTCAACTCTTTTTCCTTTGTGGTTAGAATTTGAAAAGGTTTCTTTATGCCCTTTACATTTAAGGAGGCTTTGTCTTTTAACGTCTACAAAGTCGCTCCTTTACAGTCAAGGTTTAAAACAGACAGTTATACTAATAAAGTCCACATTTCTCCCAATTCAACTGACTCCTTCCATATTCCTTAGAATGCTGTTATGGTATAATTCTTTAATTCAGATTAATAACAGGCCTCTTTTTTGGTGTGCTAGAAGGATAAGGGTCTTCTGGGTTTCATCAACTCTTTCGTATAAATGATACTATTTATTTTCCTCAATGTTGTGATACTTATCATTATCTCAAGTCTTTTTATTGTCGTTTTCTATCATTGATGAATGTGGTGCTTGATATGTATTTTTTCCCTTTGGTCTTCTTCTTGTTTAGTTCCTCTTTCTTCTGGATTTACTCAAAGCAGGTCCTAGAACATCTGCTATTTACAAATATCTCTTGCTACTGGACCCTAAACAAACCAAATCCAAGGTCAAACTTTTATGGGAAGAGGATTTTGAGGGTAAGTTGGAATATTTCTTTTTGGAATAAGATATGGGCACATATTTATAACGTTTCTAGATCAGCTAGTATTACTCAATCCTTATTTGTCATCTACCACAGACTTTATTTCTCTCCTGTACAATGTTCTAGGTTCTCCTCAGGCATTTCTGCTAAATGTCGGTCTTGTGATATTCCTCAAGCAGATATTATGCATCTGTTATTTAGGTGTCCTGATACACTTTCCTTTTGATGTAGCGTCTGGTTCCAAATTAAAAAGGGTTTTAACATTCAAAATTCTTTTAATACTCTTTATCTATTTCTGGGTGCATTAACTCGGTCCCTTATTCCTTTGTTTCCCAATGATAAATTAATAGGTATTTTATTGGCAATTTGCTTTTCAGCAAATATTTTTGAACTGGGAATCGTCAGCTGAATTATCATACAGGTGTGGTGGGATTCTGTATGCTCACATCACAAATTGGATACTATGTATATGATGAAATGTTCATCCTCTCATAATGCCCAAAGGTTATGGTTACCTCTTACAATATCACCAACCTGATTAAGAAATACAGTATCACATACTGTTCCTACACTGTCTGAAACTCTTCATCCTCCGTAATTATTTTATTCTCTGTCTTTCTTTTCCATTGAATGGAATTTTTTTGTTTCTAAGTACATATTGTTGTTATGCTTACTTACACTATGGCATAGATGAGGACGTTAGTTTTTTCATGGTGTTGCATTTCTACATAGGAACTCTCCATATCCCTTCCCCTTCCTCCACCTTCTCTTCATTTCCTCCCCCTTCATTCCCATACCAAATTTATGAAAACTTTATCGTTTACATACAGTGTATTAGTTGGTATTTGCATGCTAATCTGTCATTCATATTTGTGTAATAACATATATTGTTGTATTAAATATATTTCTTTTGAACACAAAAAAATTAAGCTGGTGCAGAATCCAGGCTGCTGACAGCTAAATCAGTCCAAGGGCGGGAAGTGGGCGCACCCCGTTGTTTATGTAAATACTGGGGATAAAACTGCAGTGATTTCGATGCAAGTAGATAGCAACTGTACTACCCTCTAGGGATGGAATTTCCTAATAGCCTTAGAGTCCTCCGCAGCGGGCTATGCTGGACATTAAAGGTCCGCTCCCTTGTTAAAGGCCCTTGCTTTCACCTTGGGGCTTTAACTCTGGATCGGGCCTTTAATGGCCAGAATAGCCCACTACGATGGGCTATAAGGCGATATTCATTATCCTGGTAGACAGCATGCAGCATCTGCTAGTGCCTTTAAGCGTGTAAAGATGCTTCTTTTCATAGACCACAATATCAAAAGGTACCAATAAGCTTGCATGACCTTATATCATATGTGTAAGGATACTTTTTTTTTTTTTGGTTGATAGCTTTATTTCGATATGCAGATATCATAAAAGCGTTACATAAATATATAAAACAGCACATCATAAGAAAAAGACTATTTCAAGTTAAAAAACAGGTAAAAAAGAAAGTGCCATAGAATAAGTTAATTAAAAAAAGGATTAAATTGAGATAGAAAGTCTTTTTAAGCGAATCAACCATGCCCATTTTAAAAATTTGGAAACACCACAGACTATGGGAGAGGAAGTGTCAGTTAATAAAATGCGCAGTGCCACCATGTGCTGGCGAGTTCCCAATTGTCTGCAAAGAGGTTTGAGCCAACGTCTTCTTGGGCGGGAGTAATCAGGGCACTCAAAAAGGAAATGTGCCACCGTTTCGGGCCTAGTGGAACAGAGGGCACAATGAGGTGATACCTGCGCAGGCATGTTCCATCTAGAGAGCAGGTCTCCTAAGGGTAAGGTACCCACTCTGAATTTGATGTAAAGTGCCAGATCTACGGGTATTGTAATCAAATGCAGATAGGGCTCAAAGGCAACCACGTCTTTGATTTTCAAGTACGCTGCGGTGGAGTTGCAGTGACGTGGATTGCTAATCAGTTGGGCAGAGACCCACTCCCAATATAGTTTTTTTAGGGTTGCCTTCGGTGGGGCAGATTTTGTAATCCAACAGGACCCCAAACCCAGTTCCCCCAAAAGGTTTTTGATGTCCCTTAGCCATTTGATTTTATGCCAACCATCCATTCCCATCACCTCTGACAGCCCATCCGCATAAGTTTTCAGTTCGGGGACCCTCCACAGACGTGCCCACAAAAGAAGGGGCCGGAGGCGAGCCTGGTCCTTGATCGGTTTACATCCCGCATCCAAAAGACCGGGACTGTTGGGGTACTCAGAGGGATAGCCAGAAGATCCTTCAAAAATGTATTCTCTGCCTTGGATAGGGCCTCCGAGTTTCCAAGGCCCCACAACTCAGCCCCATATAGTGATGCAGTGACAGCTCTGGCTTTGTAAATGTCAATTACTGGAGGTTGGTGATATTGTATCACATACTGTTCCTACACTGTCTGAAACTCTTCATCCTCCGTAATTATTTTATTCTCTGTCTTTCTTTTGCATTTGAATGGAATTTTTTTGTTTCTAAGTACATATTGTTGTTATGCTTACTTACACTATGGCATAGATGAGGACGTTAGTTTTTTCATGGTGTTGCATTTCTACATAGGAACTCTCAATATCCCTGCCCCTCCCTCCACCTTCTCTTCATTTCCTCCCCCTTCATTCCCACACCAAATTTATGAAAACTTTATCGTTTACATACAGTGTATTAGTTGGTGTTTGCATGCTAATCTGTCATTCATATTTGTGTAATAACATATATTGTTGTATTAAATAAATTTCTTTTGAACACAAAAAAATTAAGCTGGTGCAGAATCCAGGCTGCTGATGGCTAAATCAGTCCAAGGGCGGGAAGTGGGCGCACCCCGTTGTTTATGTAAATACTGGGGATAAAACTGCAGTGATTTCACAGCAAGTAGATAGCAACTGTACTACCCTCTAGGGATGGAATTTCCTAATAGCCTTAGAGTCCTCCGCAGCGGGCTATGCTGGACATTAAAGGCCCGCTCCCTTGTTAAAGGCCCTTGCTTTCACCTTGGGGCTTTAACTCTGGATCGGGCCTTTAATGGCCAGAATAGCCCACTACGATGGGCTATAAGGCGATATTCATTATCCTGGTAGACAGCATGCAGCATCTGCTAGTGCCTTTAAGCATGTAAAGATGCTTCTTTTCATAGACCACAATATCAAAAGGTACCAATAAGCTTGCATGACCTTATATCATATGTGTAAGGATACTATCTGTCAATCCTTTTTGCTTCAGGATGATGCACAGACTGCAAGTAGAAAAACAAGATATAAGAAAAACTCTGGATTTCACGCACAGCAGTTGCACGACTGATATAAGCGCTGTGACATATAGGCTCTTCCATCCAAGGAACTCACACAGAGAAGTATGCTACCCTTTTGCACAAGCACTTTGCCACCTCATCAGGGATAGGTGGTGCTGTGAAAGTGCAACTACAATGCAATACAATTCAATCTGTCACAGAAAGAGGGTAACCCTGGCAAGTGCTAGTTGACCTGTTATGTATGAATATGTATACCTGAATAAAATACTATGCTCCTTCTAGGAATCTTAGATCGGTCAATCACAAGTTGCTGCAAGCACCCAGGTTCAAACAAGTTTGTTGGGGTGGCAGATGTTTCTTGGTAAGAGTGACTAAACTCTGGAACAGCTTACCCATTATGATTAAAAGAAGTCTGAACCTCATCATGTTCAGGAAATCATTAAAAACCTGGCTTTTTCAAACAGATTTTTGATACACATGCATTAGCTCTGATGTTGATTTTTAGTGTCAGCGCCAAAACGCCCCCGGGAATTCGTTGCGCTTCATAGCTTTTAAAATCAAATTTTAAAATCAAATGTGAAATAAGCACCATTAACCAATGTGGCAAAAACACAGCAAATTAAGATCTTGGATAAAGTGTACATCAAATCATCTTTCATATAACTGCCCCTAGACAACAAGCTGCTTTTAGAATTACCAAAATTTTAGGATCGCTTTTTAACCTGGTGTGTTGCATTGTTTTAGTGGCATAATGAAAGCCCCTGTAGCCCCCGTGGTGGACGGAGGCCCCTGACTCCATGGGCCCCCTCCTGCACGGGCAGGTACCTGGCCTGAGACCTCCAGATTGGGTCGGCAGTGTGGAGGCCCCCTGCATGTACTTTGCAGTCGGGCCTCCTCAAGTTCCGAAACACCACTGCATCATTTCTGCAGGATTTGTGTATTTCAGATCATTCTTAAAATGGGTGTGTAAGAGGAACAGTGAGCTAAAATGTTCACACTAGTTCGACACCTACATAGCGGAGGCACGATGAGGCACAATGACAGGTGTGGTGTAATCATTTTATAATACATGGGATTCTGTATTTCCTGTATAAACTCCAATTTCTAATTTCTTTATAATGGCCAACTTCTGACGCACCCAATCGCCGATTATAAATAAAAGGCATCATAACTTGACTATTATAAGTTATTCCAGTCAAGTTCTGACAAGTTTTGACACCACACTGCCTGCTGCCGGCAGCTGAGGTGAAAGGCAGGTACGTCATGGAGCATAAACAAACCATATATTTAAAGCAACAAATGGGATGTTGCTTTTTTTTCTTCTGCTTTTTTTTAGCTTACAATGACGAGCAGAGAAACTATGTTTCTTTTTTGCACCCTTTAGATAGTTTGAGAAAAGCTAGGCACTTTCTGCATGTTTCTACACATTCCGAGCATTGCAGCTTTTTTTTTATTAAAAAAAACGGACTTGTATTGAACTGTTTCTAATTTTTGCTTGCAACAAATAACTAACAGGTTTTTGATGTGTTCATTTTGCACTAGAGTTTTTATTTTTATTCTTCATGTTTGCAAACATGCTCACTCTTTCATATGAAAGAGATATGCACCAAGGTTTTAAGTGGTTGGTGGGAAAGTTGATGGTGTGACCATGTATTATATGGGATAAAGTACCCCCTGGCATACATGATAAGGATTTTGCAAGGCACATCAAAGTTTGATAACCTTAGAAAGGAACTTCCGCCTTGTTCCTCTATATGGTTGTGGAACTCCTCTGTGACTTTAGTGGATAAATGAAAGGATGGAATTGCGTTCCTTTCAGGAATTTGAACTGGACAGAGAAAATAGGAATGCAGGCAGCATTGTTAAATCTAACATGCAAATATTGAGGGGAGAAATAGATAAGGCTCGTTGAGAAGGCTCAGTTTCAAGACTAAGATGATATCTTTCGGGTGGCCATCCTAAAGCTTGTTGTCTAACACTACGATAGGACTTAAACCGAAGTAGCAGTTCACCAGACTCAGCAAAAGTGTTAAAGACAAGATAAGGAAAAGGCCTGACTTCTGTGAAAATTTCTAAGAAGTATCCCTTTGTAGAGGATAGAAAATAAGAGGCAAGGCTCTTGATCACTACTTGACTGTATGTTCAGGAAGTGGGTCTGTAGCTAAGGGTGTGCAAAATTGGCAAAATGTACTCCTCTATCGTCTGAATTTTTTTTAAATGTGGCAGATTGAAGAGCAATAAATAATTAAACCTACCTTTTGTCTGAGAATGTTCTCAATTAATTTAGCTTTTTCACGGAAAAGCTCTCGAAAGAACTTGAACTTGTGGGAAAGTTATCATACATGCAACGTTGTGCAAAGTTGCCAAACTTCACAACTGCATTGGTGGAATTTTCATTTTTCTCAAACCTCTAGTTTTGGAACCATCTAAGGTAAGCAATGGTATGCAGAAGAGTGGCCTGGAAGACCAGGGCAGTGTAGGATAACATCAGCTTTCTCGATCTGTTCCCTGTGCTTGAGTCAGTGAAAAATTGGGGTAATCAGTTTGCAAATAAGAGCATAGTGTTCTTCTCTGACAGCTGATAATTAGTGCTCAAGAACCAGTCGATCCGATGTCCTCACAGCCTCAGTGTTTTGAGAGATTGATCTTAAAGAGTCTGATATTGAACATTCACTGCACAGTTAAGTTTGTGCACGGTTGTAATTATAAAATTGCTGATGTCATCTCCCCTTTTAAATGGAGGTTTTTCTGAAGACTCAGTCCACGAGAAAGTATTGCACCCCTGCAAATTAGCCCTGGGGCAATGGGCTCTCTACCTAAACAGGTTGGCACTGAGATCCTAGGTAATGTCCCCATGCAACAGTATAAACTGGATATGGGGGAATCTCAGGCGACATCATTGATCTACTAAAGCACTCCTCTGGTTTTCAGGCATCATGACTTTGGGCACAGGGGACTTGGAAGTTCAGATATCAGGCAGAATATGTGTGGCCACCGTGACCTTTTGCAAGAATAAGAGAACAATTTTTCCAATGTCCACTTGATCAAGAAAATATTTTCAAGATGGAGAAGAGTTGTAATGCCTCCTATAAGAAGAAGAGCATTTCAGTCTATATTTTGGCATGGACAAGGGTGAAAATAAAATGTAGTAAACACTGAGTTCTGATACAATGATCTCCATTAGCTAGATCAGTCAGCATGAACTCATTAACAATTCCTTCCTAAGTCAATATTGACAATGTCCATTAATATCACAACAAAGCATTAAACAGTTTTGAGCTGACAGTCTATTCTGAAAAGCACAGAGAAAAAATGCCAGAACAGCACAAAAGATAAGTATATATGAGTGCAGTGCTACTTAGCCAATGAAGCACTCACACTTTCTTCGCCCACCCCGCCCACCCCGACTCTAGGTCCTGGCTGTGTACATTGTCCTTCTGCCTGGGACATGTATGCCCCACGTCCATGCCAGGGGCTGGGCACCGGGGATAGTCATGGCCCAGCAGTCTGGCCACCCGACCTTCTCGGACGCCTGTGGTCTGCCCGCAGCCCTAGCGACGCTCCCACCACCCACAACCGCGATGCTATCCAGTTGGTTCCTTTTCCCCAGTTTTGTTATTATAGAGGTACATGCATATTCTGATTCACAACTTGAGCCCTTCTCATTGTGAGTCGCGGCACAGCTCTATCCACCTAGTGCACCTCTTTCCGAGATCTGTGCAAGGCCGCCTTGATGCCGTGATCTATTACTTCAGCTGTACGACAGCAGCAATTGGACTTTAAAGCCAAACTTACAGTCTACCACAACTACACCTATTCATCTTGTAATGTTGTTTGCTTGTACAAATGACACAATATAAAGTTATGTAAGAACTGTAGCACGTACAACTCCTCAATAGAATTATTTCTAGAAACAAAAAAGACTGCAGGTGTTGCATTAGATGGTGCACCCATTTTTTTCGTACAAAATAAATGGTATCACAGACTCCCTTAGTTTGTTGGTCCATGGCACATTTTGTTTCTTGCCTACTGTTTAGTTATTCATCTAAACACCTGAATATGAACCAGGATTTGGATGACGTGTATTTTGCATTTCATGATAAAAAAAGTGCATGAATATGGCTCAATAAAGCTATAAGAGAAGTATGAAAGGCCACTGCAAGGTATTAGCTGTTTGTTGGAGTGTGCTCCCCCATGTAGTTTGGCTGGACTCAGTTATTGTATCATTTTGTTCAACTATTTACACTAAGGAATGTTGCATATGTATCGGCCTAATGTCATTTATATTACATACCCTTCTTCAGGGCACGGAAAAAACATTTGTTAATGATTACTGAGGATATGATCCAAATTAATGTTCGTGCTGATCATCCCATAACTAATGACTCTATTTTGGGGTTCTAAGCCCCATGTTAGTCAAATATGTGCCTAAAGGGCTCCTATTCTCCCTGTGTGTGTGAATCCAAATGATCATATCTATAATGAAGTGCTGTTATTATTACAGATAGATGGACTCATTTATGTAAAACTGCCTCTATATAAGGACATGCTTGCTCATTTCATAGTCAGCAGATCTGTGGAAAGACTCAGCCAGTGTGTGAGTTTGTGACAAACCTCTCTAATAAATAACGTTTGAGCAACAGGAGTAAACCCATAGACCTAGGTGAGACCTGGGTGAATTTATATATATACGAACAACAATATCTCAACCTGTATTATTTTGAAGACTGGTAAATAAGCATGCACATAACATTGCAAGAAAGGTAGGTAGGGAGACTCATTGTTTAGTTAAATGTGCCAAAGACATCATGTATTGAGAAAATACAAGAGAAAACATACATTGGAACAATAAAGACAAATTGGGAACAGTTGTGAAGCACTGTTAGCAATGAATACATACGTAACCCAATGAACTTTGTGCACAAAAGTACTCATGGCACTCAAGGAGGACGGCGCAGGTAACAAGTGAAACAACGATAGGAGGCGCAAGGTGAGAAGATGACAATAATAATAAAAAGTAGTTGAGGTTCACAGGTAAGTATTTACACAAATTTGTACACAATTGGGCATATTTGGTGAACCAAAATACAAGGCGCCACAAGTTTTGCTGGAATGTCGATGACGTTTCGATCCATAAAATGTTAGATCATCATCAGGACCAGGTTACAGATTGATAGGTGCTGAGTGAGTTTTGACTTAGTGATGTAGATGGAGAAAGGATAGTCGGGTCCGGTGGGTGAGCGGGGCCTAATCGCACCGGAGGGCCACCCAGGGTGTGATGCAATGAATGCGAAAGGAATCAGTTAGGCCAAGGGTGTGAAGAGGGACCCGGAAGGGGTAAGTTGGAACCAGTAATAGGACCCTGAAGGAATTAGTGAGTTCAGGGTCAACAATGTCAGTGGGCACCAGAATCAGCTGCCAGGATCCTTTGGCGTGCTGCCAGGGAAGGTCTAGCGTCTGAGGTCGGAGCCCCGATCATCAGGGAGCCGTTGGGCTTGATCAGGCCCTCCGGTGTGATCTGGCACCGCTCACCCACCGGAACCGACTACCCTTCTTCCTTCTAATTCACCACATTAAACCTTGCTCAGCACCTATCAATCAGTAACCTGGTCCTGATGATGATCCAAAATGTTATGGATTGAAACGTTGTTGACATTCCAGCGCAACTTGTGGTGCCTTATACTCTGGTTCACCAAATATGCCAAATTGTGTACAAATTTATGTACATACTTACCTGTGAACCTAAATTACTTTTTATTATTATTGTCACCTTCTCACCTTGTGCCTCCTATCGCTGTTTCACTTGTCACCTGCTCCGTCCACCTTGAGTGTCACGAACACTTGTGTGCACAAAGTTCATCTGGTTTCTTATGCATTCATCGCTAACAGTGCTGTCACAACTGTTCCCAATTTGTCCTTATTGTTCCAATTTATATTTCCCCTCGTATTTTCTTAATACATGATGCCTTTGGCATATTTAACTAAACAATGAGTCTCCCTACTTACCTTGATTGCAATGTTATTTACATGCTTATTTACCAGTCTTCTATAAGAATACTGGTTGTGATGTTGTTCAAATCTCTAATAAATAAAGCAGGAATAAAAATGCAGTAGAAGGTGCAAAGAGTTATGTGGCATTGGGTCAATAGTAACTAAAGTAGGGACTGGGATTCAAGAAGGTTATATTCAACATATAAAAAAGAATAAAGCGTTCTACCTTCTGAATCAGATTTGTTAAGCATACGTGTATTCCACTTCAGTTTAAGATGGCCTTTACTCTGAATGACAAGGATCCTACTGAATCATTTAGGTGCACCTTTCTGTTGGTCTTTGGTACAACTAGGGTGAATAAACTGTTGCATGAAATTAAGGAGACAAAAAAGGTACAGAGAGAACAATGCATGTTGTATCAAGTGGAAATGAGATTCAGAAACCCATAGTCCAAAACTTATGACATAATTAGCAGGCCTGGGATTATGCTTAGTGCTACTGAGAAATGTTCTTATTCTTGCTGGCCATCTTCATTACTTTGAGCCCTAGTCTTAATCGTCATGGCCACTGTACCCAAGCAGAAGGAGCGACTCGGCCAATGGCATACACAAAAAGAGAATGAGGGCAAACCACATGGTGTAAGAACTGAGACCAGGTAGACGGACAAGAAGATAATGGCTGGGTTTTCCCATCAGAGTTGTGAAGCAATGCCTGGGGGGGTCAGGCCTCAGGCTTTAGATGCAGGAGGACGGGTCTCCTCTGTCAGTGAATGAATTCTAAAATAGTACCAGCCAGAGGCTTTATGGAAGGAGTCATAATAATGTTTTAGCCCACATTCTTTCGGAAAGGAGATGAACCTGAGACAGCAGCAGGGGTGTCTTGAGACAGCGCTCATTAGTTGAGAGGCTGACTAATCAGCTGTATCCAGTCTAGTGTGCACTCTCAATGGGTGTGAGAGAGTCAAAGAGAAAGAGAGAGACAGTGAATGATGGATAGTAATCTTGGTGGATACAAAGGAAAGATTGGGCGATAGCCAAAAGCAGTCAAATAGAGTGACCCAGTTTTCATCCTAGAATAGGTTTGCAACCTTGCATCATGTCATGCGGGCAGCGTTTCAAGTTGTGACCTTATCAATTACAGGTCAATGTCATTAGGTGTGCCAATCGATTCAATGGAAACAAACCAAGACTACAACACCCCATAGGACACTTGATTGGCCACTGAAAAATCAGGACCAGAAAGCTGGTTCTCCAAGGTGACATGGAGATAGGTGGTGAACCTGGTAAGATGCAGAACCGTCTCAGCCAAAACGATTCAGCTCTTAGCCCTAGTTTTATTGTGGGATGGAACTCACACCTATTTCTCAAATTAGCATCAGTGGCAGCCCTGTTTAAATCAAAGAAAAGTTGTAGTTTCTTTATAGTCTCGAGTTACTTATTTTCATACTTGCCAGACCCACTAACTTATGTGGTAGCATCATGAATTTACGGAAGCCCTGCTGCCTTCAGGTTTAAAAGATTGTGATTCTATGGCTTTTCTTTGTGCTCCGTGTCTCAGCAATTCACTGCCCCTCCTGCAGTAAAAGTAATAAAAGCAGTGCCCAGCATGGGAAGCAAGCAATTACATTCCTGAATTCAAGCATCTCCGGAAAGAGAAACTAGATGTGTGGAGCTAGCAGGGCACAAGTCAGGGGTACTAGCAGGTACACGGCGTCCACCCACTCTTTTCCCAGGGTGGACGATGTCCCCCTGCGAAGAAATTGGGTGCCACAGAAATATGCTGACGTGTTCTGGTGTAATTTTCAGATACCAGGACACGTTCAACAGGGCCTGCATGTTGTCTACTTTCGATTCTCAGCAGCAACGACAAGTGGTGAGGGGGCTTTGTTTTTACCCCCAGCTGTGTAAAAAAGGTTAAGGGGCCATCAGGTCTCCTTTTCTTTGAATATCTAGACTAAGGGTGGCCTGGGACCTCACACTTAAATGTAAATGCCACGCAGGAGAAAGAAAGGGCCACAGCTTCTTATCTCTTCACAGGTACTTAAGAGAGGCATGCTTTTGCCTTTGTTCAGTCTGGGTATATAAGAGATGCATGCACAGTAAGAATGCCAGGTGTGTTTGTCTGTCCCAGTAGTTACACATATAAAAATGTCAATAGCACTATTTTATTTCTTTTGTAGTGCTATGCAACCTAATACAGGGTGTCAGAGCTCTATATGTAACGTTCACATTATACATTGCCAATAAATCAAGTACATGAGTAAATCAATGTACAAAATGAGTTACATGAGGCAGGGTTACAAGGTGTAGGAGTCACATGTCCTTTATACATCACTGTGGTCTTTTACAAGGATTACAATTTATGAACTGCAGGTAACAAAGGAATCTCTGTGTTAAAAGCGGTAACCCACTTTACTATATACATAAAATAAAAATCTTTCATCAGCCTGTTAGGTGATGTGCTTTGCAGGAGACACATTTACCTTGCCTTCTACTTTGATTCAAATCTGAGGCTTTACAAAACACAGATCTCTCCAGCAAGTGAATTAACCACCAGAGTTATCTCACCATTATTACTATTCCCTGAGATTTACTGGGCACCTTCACAGCAGATGCCTTAACCCAATCAAATATTTAAAATGTAGACTTTGCAACCAATTAAGCATAACAGATCTACTACCATGCTTCTCCTTGTTGCCAATTTCTTTGTGGCAGGGTTTAAAAAAATAAATGTATTAGTTGAGGCCCAGATTATGCTTCGGGATTGTGCCACATTTTTTGGTACAACCCAATGTCAAATCTCATTTGTTAACTCTCATAATGCGCTTAACTGTACTCATGATATACCAGATAAATGTATGCAGGGCCGGCTTTAGCGCTGGTGGCAGATGGTGTGACAATTTTTTTAGGCGCCCCTCACCCCATGACCGCCTGCTCAGATTCTCTCACTACCACCAGGCAAAAGTGCTCTCATCTCTCCAATCATAAGTTATTACTAAAAACAGCACCCTTCTGAGGGCTGCACCCCCTCCACAGGTCAACGCACAGTTTGGCCACACCTGTCGCACTGCCCTAAAGCTGGCCCTGAACATATGTGTGAAGTCTTAATATCTGATGTCACTTCTTTGATGTCACTTACAGTGAGATCACTTCCTGTGATGTCCCTTGCAATGTCACGAGTCGTGACATCATGCACTGTGATGGCGCGTGTCATGATTTCACTTGCATACTGCCTAACCTGGTTAGTCCCCTCACTTCTTTTTTAAGGATTTGTGCCCTGGGAGCAAGTGATAGGGCTGTGGGGGAAAAGGTAGTCGCTATATGCTGCGCCTCCAAGTTCGCCTCTATATGATGCCAATAAGCAAATGCAGAAAGTAGGGTTTGGAACAATTGATTCCTTAAGAACTTTAAAGAGGGATTTGTCTTTAGAACCCTATTCGGCTTCGCCACACCCAGGGTCCTGGCACAGGTGCTGCTGGCAGCTGGGCGGAGTAGGGGAAGTTTTCATAACACATGGGAACCAATGGCTCGCAGAAGCAACCAACGCCAGAGAAAACCTGCAGAGCGCTGTTGTTCTGAAGTCTCAAATGATTCATGCCCACCAGGAAAATATCCGATGGAACAAGAGGCCAATCTTGCCCAGATGACAGGGTATGCGTTTGAGTACTCACTAAGTCTGGTCTTCATGACCTGTGCCACTCTACCTGCTGCCCTTAAAGCATCTGGTACGAGCCACTGTATTCTGCAGTATCTTTCTCCTAGGTGACGTGATTTAATTTCCTGGGAAGACATCACAGGGGCAAGGCCTATATATGACGTAACTTCTTGTGACATATTTGTGGTACTTTGTAATGTTGAATATTGGAAAATCCTGCCTGAATTTGGTCACGACATTTTGGCAAGTATGACTTTTTTTTACCTTGAGTTGATTCTCTGTAATGTATCTTGTTCACTTTTAACAGCCTATGGCATCCGCCACTCCCACCTTCTTCACAATTCAATAACCGGCGAGGTGACTGACAGCTTGGACACCGCTCGAGGCATCACGCATGACACGCTGCTTCTGGTGATGCCCCTGACCTTTCAGGCCCCTCCCTCCGACCTTTCACAGCTAGTCTCTCTTAATGCTAATCTCTGCCGCTCAAATGATAGGCCTCGCACGCTGTAATTGGCCTTCTTTGCGTCGCCTCAGTGATCGCATTACCTCAGAAGCGCGCGCCACCTGCTGCCGCTTAGCGCCATTGGCGCGCGCCAGGCCCAGCCGGGCTCAACAAGGGCTGGGGGAGGGGAGTGAACGGAGCAACAAAGGAGGGAGGGGCCGACGTGACGGCCGAAGTAACGGCCGAGTTGCAATGGATGCACTGTCTGTGCCAAATCTTCCATATCATGCATTCTGGCAGCTGGCAGCTCTAGCCAGTGTTTTGGGTGGCCGAATACCATTGAGACTGCCTAGTTTTGAGTCAACCTCATGCCTCCTTCTTTCACCACGCGAAACTTTGGTCTCTTTAAGTTGCAGTTTCTTTCTTATTCATGTTTTCTCCCTTTGTCACTGTTTTCTTATATTTCTCTGTCTCATTCTTTCTCTTTTTTTCTGTCTTGCTTTCCCTTGTTCTGGGTCTTAGTCTGCTGATGAAAAGTCCCCGGTCCCCAAAAATGAGTGCTGGCCCCGGCCACCTACAACCACTGGCAGTAAGTAGGCGCTGCTTACAGTGGCGGCTGCTGCCACTGAAACTTAGTGGGCCAGCGCTGGGGGGGGAGGCGGGAATAATGCAAAAAATATAAGCACTTACCTGCCATTACCGGACCCCGCCACTGTGTTCCAGGATTGGTGTGAGCAGGCTGAAATGCCACTCAGTTAGGGACAGGGAGTCTGTGCTTCTTTTTCCACTCAGGTGTTCAAGACAGCCTGGTTGGAGAAATGTAAGTGTGCATGTCAGTTTGACCGTCCTAACGCATCTGGCCAAACTGACATGCATACTTTATAGTGCACCTACCGCTCCTCCTCCCTGGCTACTCCTGACGCAGATCATGACCCCATCCATCCCTAGACTTGGCAGACTTGGTGAGTACGTGAAAAATAAAATGATACTAAAATAATTTTATGATTTCATTTTTCATTTGCTACCTATCAGCATTTGAGCGACACTCCACCGCCATAACATAGGAGCTGCCCCTGCACTGCTATCCACTCTCAGGCCGCTACTATTTGTGTCCTGGCATTTGTTAGTCGAGGGGGTGGCAGTTCCATCATGGCATTAAGGACCACGACGTAGTTTTTGAAGGGCTTAAACTGGGCAATGAAGAACTGGAGTCACTCTCAAGGAAATTATGGGTAAAGAGTGGGTGTTTTGCGACATTGCAGTAAAGATGTACACTATTTGTGCTTCTGGAGACAATAATCTGTATTCTGAGGGAGTGCAGCTTTTAACCCCTTCTCTGCAGCGGCAATTCCGCCGCAGCGCTAAGGGGGATAGGGGGGCCGAGCGGCGCTCACTTGCCCTTGACGGAACCGCTCCGTAACGAGATTCCGTTGAGCTGTGCTTATGACAGAGAGGTTCCGTCATGGCCCCGCCCACTCAATGGAACATCCAGCGCAGGAGCGGAATTCGCGCCGCGCAGGCGCGCCGAGCGGGCCATGACGGAACCGCTCCGTCATGAGCACAGCTCAACCGATGCTCGTGACGGAGCGGTCCCATCACGAGCATGGAAGGAGTTAAAGCTGTGCCCACAGTTCTAAAAAAAAAGCTCTAAAATTAGGTTTATTGATTAATCCAGGTCAAACACTTAAAAAAATAGAAACAAAACAGTGTTTATACCATAAGTGCCCTTCAAGATTGGTTCATGATATTCTTGTGAATAAGTTCCATCATGAGGTGCATGCCTGAGCTTGTTGAAATCAATTTTTGGTATTTTTAAGAAGGAGGAGAGAAGAAAACAAAAGATGAAATCAATTTATAGCAACATCGAGTGGTATGAGGACATTGGAGAATGCATCCTGTGGGTACAGCCTTGTTTTTGTGTCATCATTATACACGAGGCTGTCTTAATAAACGGGGAACAAGCAGTGTGTGGACTTGCAGCCTTCCTTCTAACACAGACACCCATTGTACTGACAAGAGCAGGGCTAGATTTCCTCACACACAACAGGCACGCCGCGGGCAACTTCAGCATAAGCTTACACCATGCACAAAACAGATACTACGACCTCCCTTACACAAAGTAGGGACAGCACAGGAAACTGAAGGTCAAGCTTTATTGTGAGGACAGCTGATGGCTGTTGCAGCTGTGCCAACCAGCTATTTTCATGTTTTCCCTTACCTTTCCCCTGATTAATCTCCTTTTAACCTGTTAGTATCTCTCAGCAGGTGCTATTCAGATGCAGTTTAGACTACTTAGGGGTTGCTCCGCATAGCGCTGACATTGCCGTCCCTCTACCAGCCATACCGGGTGTCCTACCTTCCTGCTGCTCCTGTTGACCTCTCCCCCCGCTGCCCCTGCCTCCTGTGGCCAGGTGCGGCCGCCGAGTGGGGGTAACAAAAACTACTTTTCCCAGGAGCCTCACCCACCTTGCCCACGACCAGAACGCGCCCAGAGGCGCTTAAAAACATCTTGCATCTCCCGCATTGTGGAACGCGCACGGGACCAGCCGGGCTAAGCCCGGGCAAAGGGCGGGCCGTCTGTGGCCGTCCGGAGCAGGAGGAGGCTAGGGCTGGGCCACCCCGCTGACATCGGATTCCTACTAAGAAGCATCTATAACGTAAGACCCTTACTTAATGACACTGACTTTTGATTATTTAACTTTTTTGTGTGGACCCTTATCACAATTAACATTGTACCCAGTCCTTGACATTATATTAGATTCCATTGTGATTGGGGTAAAAACCCTTATAAGGCAAATGAATCACCGCCCAAGTCCACGTAGAAAATCTCTGGTGGGAGGGACTGTACAATCGACCTTAAATCAGTTTATACCAAGGGCAGCAAATGTACTGGAACGGGAAATTGCAATCACAGAGAAACGCTTATCCACTGAATTGTCGCAAAATAAGTGCTCGTCTCTGGGCCCTATCAAATATGTTACCACCCCTGAACCAACAGGCATTGAAAGGGTTGCAAATGAAGAAATAGGGATCCCTCTGCAACTACAAGACAAGTATATATTGACTGACATATGTAGGGAGTCCGAAAACTATTATTCTAATATAGAATCCCCAATTTTAATTAGGACTGGGGGTATACACCATCCTAAACTTGCCCACACTAAGAGGGTGGATAACCTATCAAGACCAGGGCAGATAAATAAAAGAAAGCGTAAGGGGAATTGTCAAGCGGACCGGCATCCTAAAATTATTAAAACCATTTCGAGCCCTAAGAAGGTCTCAAACCCAAATAAAGAGGATAAGGCAAAAACACCTCACTGCCCAACCATACCCACTAATTCCCAACCAGATATAATTAGAGCCATGGAACATTTATTGAAATCTCTCTTACTACCCTTAGTGGAGAGAGTAAAACAGCTGAGTGACCAAATGGGGTCCCTAAAGGATGCAGTTATAACAAACACAAATCGACCCCATGATGACCTTCCACCCCCAAACCCAAACCCGACCTTACATGTGCCACAGAGAAAAGGTCAAACCACAAAATCACAAACTCATAAGGTCAGTACTACTAGCAGCCTACAAACGACTAATTCGGCCCCTATGGAAATTAGCAATGTACCTACCAGAGGCAAAGAAGGAAGTGTACCGGTTCCTAAATCTGTACAGGGAGCTAGGGACTACCTATCATCCAAGACTACTCTTGGTGCCTTGCAATGTATAGATCTCCCACCTGAAGCAGCCCCATACGTTATAGTTCTTACTGGGGTCCCAGAACTGGCTGCTGGGACGAAGGAGGGCTACAGAGAACTTAAAAATAAGGTGGTCTACTGGCTCCGGAATAATCGACCCCTACCACCTAACCTAGCTGGAGAGATACTGCACGTCAGACGTCTGGGTTGGGTGGGGCAAAGACCCAAGGACAAAGAAGGAGATGTCATTATAATAAACGTTACAGACCGTAGGGTCGTTGCACACATGAGGGATTGGTATCTGGAAAGTGGTGGGGGGAATATCTACATATGATCTTAGCTATTTCTACCCCGTATCACTGGTGGGAAAAATACAAAGACCCAGGAATACATACACAAGAAATTTAGCAGGTTGTGGTTTTAATATTCCAACGTTTAATCGTTTTTCCACGCTGTCCGGTCTAGAAGGGGTTGACTGACTTGCTAGAGGGCTGACCACTAAGCCTTACACCCTAACCCAGGTTAAAACCCCACTAGCTTTTCCGGGGGCAGGTGAAGGGGATATGGGAGATGACAATAGTTCTCTCCCTAAACTGGATTATTCTATCTATATGCAGGGCCCAGAGTTGGGTGGGGATTACAGGCCTGATCTACGTTGCAATGATCAGTCCATTGTGTCCGGTGCTCCACTAAGGAATAAAGAGCTGTTAGGCAATACCCCCCATGGTAAATTCCTGCAGGCTACCAAGTGCACACGTAACAGTATGCCAGCTCGCTCGATAGAATCCTGGAATATAGCAGGACTTAAGACTAAGTTAATGTCCTTAGATTGGCTAGCGTTTATAGATCGATACACAGTTATACTACTCCAAGAGATCTGGCAGGTGGACCCCTAGTTTAGGAAGGGATATTTAAATTTTTCTATTCCCGCAACCTAAAGCAGGAGAGGTAGACCAATGGGAGGCTTGACAACCTGAGTTAAACAGAACGACAGACAGGGCCGGACTGGGAACCAAAACCGGCCCTGGCAGAGTGCTCGTGCGGTCCCCCCAAACCCCCAGGGTGCCGCCGAGCTCTTTGCCAGGGCCGGTTTTCGGCGATTTTCTTACAGGGCCGATTTTGCAGCTATGCTGCAAAAACTGCCCTGTAACAAAATCGGCCCCCATGGGCACAAAACCGGCCCCCACCCGTGCGGCACACCGGGGGATTGCCCGGTGCCCGCTACGGCCAGTCCGGGCCTGACGACAGATTTAAAGTTGCCCAAATAGACTCTGGCTGTAATGACATACTTATCATAAAGATACAGTGCCCAAACGTTAGAGACTTGTATGTTTTTAACGTGTATTCAAGGGGCAAACCTGGAGGTAAACAGTCAGAGGTAGTTTCCAAGTTGTCATCACATCTTGATTACTATAACGGTAAAGCAAACCTGCTCATTGCGTTGCGGGAGATTTTAATTGTTGCTTTGAGCCCTTTGATCATAATGACATTAACTTAGCAAAGGAGGAAGATCGCACTTGGGACATCCCGCAATTGACCATCCCCCCGATAAAACGCTGGACTGAGGCTGCACTTCAGCTTAAAGCTCTATGCCTAGAGCAAGGAATACGTGCAGTAAATGGCAGGACCAGAGCAGACAAAGAGGGAGAATCAACCTTTGATAACGGGGCATCTAACAGTAGAATAGACTACATACTCGTTAATCTAGAGTTCTGGAAATCAATCAACGATATGTCCATTGTAAAAAGAGTAGAGAGCGATCATAACCCCCTAAGCTTAACCCTGGATCTATATGGAGCATTGCAGGTGGACTCTGGTCCACGAACTATTGATATATTCCAGACAAATGACACACGGAGGGTGAAATGGTCCGAATGCCTTCTGAAGCAAGATCACATCCTAGCGATGGGGGAACTGGCTGGTAGGGCAACTATGGAGCTCCAGGAGTGTGTATCTAAACCTGACTCTCTGTCCAAAGTTGTTCCAATTCATCTAACACTTTTTAATAATCTTAAAAACTTTTTTACTAAGAAGGTGATGGGACTAAGACATAGCAATAAAAAGAAGCAGGCAGCCTCTTGGTACGATAAGAGCTGCAGGGATTCATATAAATTACTTGCTGTAGCGGTAAAATCGAAAAATAGGGTTGCAATCCAAGAAGCAAGGACCACGTACAAACATGTCCAGCTGGAAGCGTAAAAATCTTGGGACGACAAATACTGGCAAGAATTGTATGAAGCCAGTAAATCTAAAAACATGGTAGGCTGTTGGGATTTGGTAAAATGGGGCAAGGGCTGTCCCAGAGCCAAACCAGAAAACAATGTTTCTCCCTAAACATGGGTGATGCATTTTAAGAAGCAATTTGCATCCCCGCTTTGGACTCTGCGATAACAACCAATATCTCCCTTGAAAATGCCTCTTTTGTCCCTTTACAATTCAGTCTAAAAGAAGTAGAGAGCGTCTTAAAAACGGTCCCGAAAGGCAGAGCGCCAGGACTGGATACTATACCAGCGGATCTTTTTATCCATGGAAAAGATGCTTGGGCAAAATATATAATGTTCCTTGCCAATGCAATTGCCAAAGGCTCACCACATCAGATTCCTGGAAGGGAGACGAAATAATACCTATTTTCAAGAAAGGAGACCGCTCGGATCCTGCTAACTACATGCCAATCAGCCGATTAGATTGCATTCAGAAAGTGGCTACCAGACTGGTCTTGACCAGGATTCAGAACTGGATAGACGATGCTGATGCCTTATCACCCCCACAAGCTGGGTTTCGTTGACATACAAGTACGGTGGATCAGGTCTGTAGATTCGTTGCTATTTATTGGAGGTGGGTGGTCCTTGGAGTTGGCACACTATATGCCGCATTTGTCGATCTAAAATCGGCTTTTGACCTGGTCCCTCGAATGAAGATGTGGCAAGTATATCAGGAACAAGGTATGCCACCTGAATTGCTTGCGTTCTTAATTAAAGTTCATGAAAATAACTCTGCCCAGGTCTGGTGGGGCCATCAAGGCCAGGTAACAGATAGGTTTGCAATCCTGAAAGGTGTAAGACAAGGATGTGTCTTGGCCCCAACATTGTTTTCTCTGTACATCAACAGGGTTATCTACTACTACAGGGATTTTCCAATGGATGCACCCAAGCTCTGTGGTGTGTCAATACCCCTGTTGATGTTCGCTGACAACACTCTTTTAATATCCAAGACCCAACAAGGGCTCCAGAGAGCAATCGTGCGGTTTGAGACCTTCTGTAGTGACTATGGCCTTACCATCAATGTGTCTAAAACCAAATTTATGGTAATGCACAGGTATAAGCAAGTGAAAGGAAGAGCAATAATGACTGGGGAGTTGCTAGAGCAAACCCATTCGTTCTCATACTTGGGTATTACACTGGGTTCAAGGTTGGATTGGAAACCACACATTAATCAACTAGCTATTAGACATGCCCAGCTGGCGGGAGTACTCTTGAGAGAACTGCGCTCTTCGGCCACCCAACCCATAGCTCTGGCACTAAAAATCTATGATACAAAAATTCGAGCATCTATATTGTATGGGGCCGAACTATGGGGGTCATGCAACATCTCTGAACTGACAAATGCCCAAAATAAATTTGTAAGAGGAATAGCGAGGCTCCCACCATCAACCCCGGTTTTGCCGCTCTATTTTGACCTGGGCTGCCAGAGAATAGAGGATGTAGCGTGCTTTAGACCCATAGCATACTGGCGGAGGATCTGGGTTACCCCAGAGCTCTCCCACTATGCTCAAGCACTCCTTGAAGTTAGGAGCATGGACACAGCCAATAGAATTAAATGGTTTAGTGAATCCAAGGCTATTTACAACGCCATGGGCCTGGCTGAGCTATGGGATAACCCAGCACATAAAATGTTTCCATCACGCAAGATTCTTAAGGAACTATACTGGTCGATGGTCACAACACAAAAATTCCAAAGACGTTCCACCTCTTCACTACATAGGGAGTTCCTTGAGCTTAAACACTTACCAGTTTAGGAACCATATTGGGATTTATTACAATCCCCGAGGACCGGAAACGGTTCCATCAATATAGGGTGGGTACCCTGCCAATTAACACCTTTACAAGTAAATGGTCCTCTGGTAGGGATGCTATGTGTCCCTTTTGTAGTTCACAACTGGAAAGTCTAGCTCATATATTGTTTATATGCCCTGTGTACAAACTGCAGCGGCTTAGGTGGCTTAGGCCAGTATGTCTGCAAAAAGGTATCAAAAAAGTAACTGAGGCCCTACGGATTTTTAAAACAGACTGTTCGGAAAGCCTAATTATTGCTGTGTCTAAATTTCTTACTTGGATGTGGGCAATTCGAAGGACTAAACTAAAATCAGCTGTTGCCCCAAATGCTTGAATGTCTCCTTCTTATCATGTAAAATGAACTGTCCTTTATTTATCTTTTTTAAAGGTTTTTAGATCAAATGTTGTCATATTTATTACTTTTAAATTGAATTTCTACCTTTTTAATTATTGATAAAGAATACTCAGAGGACAGATTTAGCCAGTAGGTTTCATGATAAGCCCTTATTTATGTATAATTGTTAATGAATTAGCTGTGCTCAATGTACTTTTAAGGTATTGATGATGTGTTTTTTTTTATGTTGTCTTTTATGACATGACTTCGAAATAAAGACTTATCTGATCTGACAACTTAGGTGAGGGGCACACAAAGTGATCCTTCTTTCATCTCTGGGAGAAGCTTCACTGGCTGACCAAGGCGTGACTACTTGATTGGCATGACTTCTGATTGTAGGTAGAGGTAGAACTTTATTGGGTGTAGAGGTCTGGAGTGAGATCTAGTATCCCTCCCCGTGCACTTCAAGCACTCATCCGACCCACCTAAGAATATGTGCTTCTGTTAATTACCTGCATTTGTGCAGCAAACTTCTGCTATAGGTAGAGGCCAATTATAAGAGGTGGAGTGTGTAAGAACGTCTTGCATACTTTGGAGGGCCGACTGTGTACCTGAGTTTCCCTCAAAATCTGCTGAAAACTCATTCAATGTACGTGCCCTCACCACCAGTTGTCGCTCAGGGACTTGTTTTCAGCTGGCTGAGCTGGGAGTACTCAAAACGTCTGAGCCAGTTTTAATTTTCCCTGCTAGGGAGACATCTCATATAGCAGCTTACAGGTCACCGAAAATTCCAACAACCACCAGCCGATTCGGAGGGAGAGTTCATGAAGATGACCCAGTATTCCACACCAAAAGGACAACACCCCAGTACCCCGTGAGCAACCAAACAAATTCACCCATCACTGAACAGTTCAAGCCAACAACTGTGGGATGAACAGTTCTCTGTGGCTCCAGTAGACATCATTAAACCACTCACCACAGCAGTCACCAAAGCCCAGTTGGCTCAATTTTGTTTTTAATTTCAATTTGGTAGGCTACATTTGACAGAGGCCCAATTCCTTTCAGCAATAGCCAAACCGCCGTAGATATCACAAATCCCTATCAGACAGCCACATGTTTTTACAATAGGCCCATCTGGAGCCCAAAAAAACATTGTGGTTCAGTTGACTGTAAACAGAACTGTGATTCGCCAGATGACCAAGGCACTATCAGCTGGCCATGAGGCTGTCTCAATAGGATAATTTTGCCCATACTGCGGGCCCAATTATAATGTCGGCGGGTCGCCACCTTCAGGCCATCGTTGGCGGTCTGTCTGACATTGTAGACATCGGAGGTTGCACATGGTGCCTGGCATACGGTGCTTGGATGTTTTCAAAACATGCCCTTTTCAATTGTGGCTTGTGCTGCAGCCCTTTTCCAGTCCGCAGCACAAGCCGCAATTGTAAAAGGCTTGTTTCTGACCGCCTTCACAGGTGTCACATCGTAATAAGGCGGGTGGAGCCGCTGACTACATGTCGGGAGTTCTCAATCCCTATACGATGGAGGTTGGGCGCTCGTCTGGCCGCCATCATAATGAGGGCCTAAGGGTAGAACTCATTTCTGTCATCTTGTTTCACAGTATGCAAAACTATTTAGAGTCCATATCTGAGCAGCAGTTATTTTTACAAATGTAAAGCTCCTGCTTTCACAATTGCGCCTCATTTAACCTGATCTTTCTGACTGCGTAAAATAAATCCAGGATTCTAATAAAACAACTTTGTAGTTGCAAAATGTTTTCAGAATGTAAATTACCAAGTGCACAAACAGGCTTTCTAATTTGTGGTTGTGAATTGCAATACAGATATGCTCCCCCGGGCATTAGAGAAGACGACAGGCATATGTAATTTGGTCTCCGCTCTGCAAAGAAAGGTGTATTCCAGTCCAGAATGCCAGGTCACATTCCCTCCAAACAGGAATGTACGCCCCACAAGCCATTGTTCTTATTGGGTTTTATTCCATCTTGAGCCCCTATGACACTTGACCGATAGATGGGGAAACCCATAAATGGGATGTAAAACATCCAAATACAAAGGAAATGGTAGGGAAAGCACCCTGGGCAATTACCAATGATTAACATTAGTTAAAGTCTTCCATCAACCATTTTTTAGATTTTCATATTTTATCTGAAAGCAGCCTACACCCCATCTCCTTTGATCAAGTCTATCCTCCTCGTCCACATCTACCACAGGAGGATCATGAAAACGAATAGGGCTCTGGCCAACCATTGCACCATCCTGGGCTAGTAGACAAAAAGGTAAGAGCATCTCTGATGTATTGACACTGAAGCACCTGCTTGTTATCAGGGCTGAACTGGCCGTAGCGGGCATCGGGAATTTCCCCGGGAGGTTGGAGGGGTAGGGGCCGGTTCTGCAGCCATGTGACCTATTTTATTACTGGGGGCCTGTTTTGCAGCGGTACAGTAACAAAATCAGCAGTGCTTCACACTTGCCCCCGGAGACCCCTCCTGGTGCTGGGCTGACAAAATTGCCAGGGCTGCTTTGTGTTCCCAGTCCAGCCCTGCTTGCCATAAACGTTGGAGCTCACCTCGTACACAATAAACAGATACAACACTGCATCTGTAATCTGTTAATTTTCCACCAGTCTCGCGATGCGCCACACATCATTGTGATCTTGCTGCGATTCACACCCCAAGCCCTAGACAACACAACAACCCCAACAGTAATAACTTAATATAGCGTGTTGCTTCATTGGCTAGGTTCTCTCACACACACCACAGACAGTAGCAACAGCAGCACTGCAAGCTTCTCTTTCACAAACCGAACAGGGGATGGCAATGAAGTGCAGGCTTCCCTCACACTTACAGAAAATGTGCAGCAGAGGCCTTCTCAGTGCGGTGTTCCCTCAGGTAAAACGTACCTGTACAGGCAGCAGAAACTCCCCTTACACAGTACAAGTGGAGATGGGGCAGCCTTCTCTAAGGCAAAGGGTAAGCACAATGCAGGAAGCTTGTTTAACAAACAGCTTATTTAGAAAGGAGGAGTGTGGAGGAGTGTGGCTCAATTGTTAGAGTGGAAGACCCTGATGCAGAGGTCTGGCCTGGGACCAGGGTTCAATCCCGCCTCGGCGGGTCTTGGGCTCAATTTCCTCGGACCTGATAACTCTCGCCTCGGTGCCTATTCTAATCATGGGCCCCACGCTGCACCTCTTGTCAATAGCTTGCTTAACCTCCACACCGGCCCCAACAGCGCTAGGATGCCTGGCTTCACCCTGGGGGTGGGCACTTCACAGGGAAATCCAGGAAGGGTTCCACAGCGGTATGAGTAATAGCGCCAGGAAACCCCTTGGTGGCAGTGCGCTCTACAAATACCTTGACAGAAAGGACAGGAATCACATACCTATCCATACAATAGAGCATAAGTAGCAACAAAGCAAGCATAACGTGCACAATGAACAAACACAGCACAGGTACAGCAGTGAACAAGAACATCACAGGCAACAGCCATGAAAACTGATCATGCAGGTACACACATTCCTCCCCCAGTAGGAGGGTAAGCTTCCTTACACCTACATAAGAAGGGTACTAAGACCTCTTGAATGCAAGCTTCCCTCTTTCAGAGAATAGCAGCCATATCAAAAGCTGCGCCAAGCAATGGACAGGCACATAACTGACAGCTACAACAAACAACGAAAGTGAAAAGGGTCTAAGGGGAATACGAGATTAGAGACCTATGAACACCCTACCCCTATTTTAACTAGTGAAAACACACAAAAGGGGTGCTATTGGTCTGTAGTGGCTAGAAAGTGTCTGTTTTATACTAAATGGGTTTATGTATAGAATGTAAGTGTGAGAGAGCAGAGAAAAGGAAGAGTGAACCCATCAGCCCACCCATTGGCGGAACTTCATCCTCTGGGGTTTAGAAATCCAAACTGGTATCCACTAGGTACCTCACCTTGAAGGAAATGTGAGGACAACTTCTAGTGTGTAATCCACCAGTGATGGAAAGCCAGACAGCAGTGTATAAGGGGCTGTGGGAGGTGAAAAAGTTGCAGTGTTCAAAAGATGTGTGCTAATTAGAAAGTGGTGATATAAAATTGACTAACATGGTGCCTATCCTTAGATGAATTAATTGGTCGACATGATTCAGCCTAAGAAGGCTTTCTTCAGGACCTATTACAACACTACTGCAACCGTGAAAGTTCAGTGAAAAAGTATATTTGTACCATGCCAAACCAATAAACCTACCAGACACATGTGTATATAGTGGTAGGAGATAAAGTCATGGTATGTAGAAACAATCCGTTCCCAAATTTTGCTTGGGGGTGGCCTCACCTCGCCTGGCGCTCGGTCAGGTCAATGAGGCCCCGCTCTGTCCGTCGGTACCTCGAACCCCTACTGAGTCGAGGGGAAGGTCGACATAACTGACAGCCTCCTTCACACAAAGGACACAATTATTAAGAGTTCAAGTGTTACTCACACATGAGTGGCAGAGCAGTGCAAGCTTGCCTCACACAAAGCACATGCGTAATAGGAACAGCAGCAAGAGTATTTTTTACTTGCACATCTAGAGCAAGTGCTGTGTAGTTTTCCTAATACACAGAAGATAAACAGGGACGCGAGCAGCAGTAGTGCAAGCTTCTTTCTCATAAACACGTGATAGGCACAGTATTGGAATCAAAGTGTAAGGTTCCTTTGCACAGAAATAAGGTATACCAAAAGAAGTAATAGTACAAGGGATGTATACACACACACACACACACACACACTCACTCACACCCGCCCGCCCGCAGAGCAGGGTTTCATCACACAACAGACAGCCATAGCTGGACAGGGCACTGAGTTGAACACTTCCTTTACACATCTGACATGACCTACCTGGGCAGCAGTATAGCTAATGGAACATCTGTCAAAATTCACTCACTCAGAAGAGGAACATTACATTTGAGCAACAGCAGTGCAGGCATTCCACCCCCCCCCCCCCCCAACACACACCAGCTATACACCACACTGTATTTGACAACTGTTTCATTCAGGTCTGTGTCTTGTTGGTACTCTGGTCGGGAATGACGACCTTGGAGAAAACAACTTTGTAAAAATATCCAATCAATGCTTGAGCTATATTTGTGCCAGTTCTGCTGCTCGGTGCCAATGCCTCAATTTGCCCTCCAGACTGGAGTCATCCCTGTACTTTTTACTAAAGGTTTCAGCAGGCTCAGGGGTCCAGCGACCCTAGAGGTGCTAAAGGCGGGTCTTCGCCTGACCTCAGAAGCAACTAATAATCAGAAAGACTTAACAGTGTTTTTGAATCCTAATCCTGTTAATTTGGAGACCACCTCTCGGCTGTCCTTTTCACCCAAAGGTGCCATGCAATGGGAACATCACCTGTCACCTTTATTTAGAAAATCCTGTGGCACGTGGGCGGGGCCACTACTTTGCTGACCTTGAATTCAGGAGTGACCAGCACCATGACAGGAGTCAAAACACTTTAAAGTACCAAGAGTCCCACTCTTTTATGGTTGGGGTGGCGGCACTTGCTCCACTCTTGTGAAAGAAGGCAGCCTTGAATTTCCATGAGCCGACAGGCCACTACACATTTTGCATTTAGCTGCCTGTGCTTGGAGGACTGTCAGAAATTCCCCTGAAGGTTCATGAGCTTCCTGATTCCAGACATGGAATTTGTGCCACTTCACCAATCCTGCTAATCAAAGAGCCAGAGGTTTCCAGCTTAGATAGGCCCGTCTAACTCCTCTTCTTTACTCTGGCTCACACTCCAGCAAGTGGTTGAAAGTAGTGAAATAACAATCCATTCTTCAGACCAATAGAAACCCACACCATCCACGGCCACAAAATAATCATAGAAACATCTCAACCATGTTCTCTGCTTCATAGGAGTAAGAACAACGTTGGTGGTTCAACACTTGACAATCTTACTAATGGGACAAATAGAGTTTCAGAGCCTCGATTTGTGGTGCCGCTAATTAAAAAGCGACCACGCCCCATAGTCAAGCACACCATACCTCATGGAATGAGATGGCACTGTTGATCCATTCATCCTGGTTTATCCTTGTCACCACCGGCTAGATATGCATAGGCTCTAAGCGCAGCAGTTGACCAGCTTCAATCCCCACAGGCAATGTTCCATCTCACTGTGCCCTTTGGCTCAGTTCAAAGCAGCCGAATGACATGGGTCGAGGCGCAGCCCGCCGAAGCAGTACAACACAACCCGTTCAAGCACAACAGTACCTCACGTTGACCTAGAAACCTAGAACATCGATGTAGTCGCTTCACTTCTGTGTCAATACTACATTGACGAATAGGCTGTAGCATGACCTAGATGTGACACCTGCTGCTACTTACACATCACTCATCAATGGCCAGAGCTCCTCTTTGCGATATGCACTGTTTATACAGAAAGACACCCAGCATTGATGTGCATGGGAAGCCTCCCATGGAACATGTGCCGTCTCACATGCAAAGATCCATGAGCAACAGCCAGAATGAGGACACCGGTTCAGTTTGGTACCAGAATATTGTTCGTAAATACTGTTTGCCAAATATCTGCCCCATTGGAGTTCATAACTGAAACGTTCCTCCCAATTAGATTTATTTTTGTAATTAATATTTAGTACATGATATTTATATCAGATGTATTTTTGTCAACGGTACTCTGACATACAACCTCGAGAGGACAGTGCCAGCATGATGTCTTTAATTGTTGCCCACTAGGCAACTTTCACCCCTTTATTTCTGTATGCGGCCATTGCACCATGCATAGCAATCTACTTCCCATATGCTGGCATTGCCCCCTGCTTAGGGCTGCCTGGTTTGGGGATCCTGCAAGATTTTAAAGGCATGATCCATTAGATTTGGCAATGGAAAGAGGGACAAGAGTGGCCAGAGGGCAACGTACTGGTGTCCTGAAAGTCATGATAGAGACCATTTCATGTAAGGGCACTGCAAAAGTCATACTTACCAGCGCCTTGCTCTTCCTCCAAGACACCCTTAACTTTCAAGCCTTGAACCCCCTGATCTCATGACACAGAGACAATTCACTCAGACACTGAATTCATACATTTCCCTCCACAAATACACCCCGGGGACAGAACAGCAACAAACCGATGCATAGCTGACTTCAACAGTGCAGCTTCCTTCGCAGTAATGCAAATTTCCCTGACACACTAATAGTGGTGGCAGCATAATTGAGTGTCAAAGTCACTTCCCTTCGAGTTGCAGCCACCTTGCCACATTGATCTGACAGTTGATGCTGACTGTAATAGTAGCTTTTAGAGAGGGGACAGCTGCCCCCACTGAGGTGCACCGAAACCATCATGCTGCCTGCTACATGACACTGACATGCTGTCCCCACCCACCCAGAGTGTCCACCAATTGCAAACCTATTAACCACAGGCCTTGACATTTGAAGGGCCCAAACAGCCCTATGCACAACGCATAACTAAGCTCCTAACGAGTGCCCAAATTCAGCCCTTCTCTGAATCCCACTCACAATCTTAACTTTAAACCAGAAGCGCTAACTGATCGTATAAAAAAGCCATTCTCAAACCATAGCCTTTATTGTACGTATTTCTATTTGGCGCTGTCACGAACTAGTTCTGTCATTACTGCTCAAAACAAGAAAGAGTGCACGTCCAAAAAGCATGAGAGTTTGCTTGCTAAACCGTGCATAAAAGCAGCGGTCGAAGTGCCTAAAAAAAATGGGAATTGTGATGCGGCAGGCAATGTGGGTGCAGTCAGCGAGCATGTGGCTGGGCCAAAGGTGTGGCTAAAAAACTAAGGGGCATATTATCAAGGGAGTGTATCTCCGTTTTTTTGGCTTTAAAAGCCAAGAAAGCGGAGATAAAATTATCTCCCTATTACCTAGCTCTCGCTAACACCAGTTAGCAACAGCTAGTAGGAGATAGCGACCATCTTGGGCCCCGCTTTGCATGTCAGTGATATTTATCACTAATGACATGCAAAGTGGGCGTGCCAAGATGTTAGCGACTGTAAACAGTCGCTAACATCGCTATCTCCTATTACCAAATTTGGAGATATTCGCGCTAAGCGCGAAGATCTCCAAAAGCTAACACCTGCCCCTGAGCAGTTCTTAGCCATGTTATCCAATGGTAGGTGGATAACATGGCTAAGAGCATTAGCTCGGGTAATGCATGAATATCGCTGACTTTTCAGCGATATTCATGCATTTCGGCCAATTTTTATCGCTTAGGAGATATACCTTGATAATAGCAAGGTTCCTAAGCGATAAAAATCGCCGCAGCTCGGCGATAAAAATATCGCCACTAAACCAACATAGCGATATAAATATTCTGTAAGGTTTTTGGTCTTTCACCTACAGGTAGCTACATATATTGATTAACGCACAGCTTAAATGAAAAATAAATATAAAGAGTTGTTACTCATTGGGAAATGCTCTGTAGGACGGTATGAAATATCTTTTCGTTAAGGCACTGCAGAGTTTTGTGTGTAATCAGAGAGCCAAAGAAAGAAACCTTGGTTAGTGCAGTGGAGAATAGTGACTTGTGGATTTTTAGTGCTACGAGGGCACAGCCAAGGACAGAAAGCACTTTGAATGTGTAAGTCGTTATTTTAAACTTGCATTACACACAGTATAACATAGACTGCCACAAAATGGGCAAAAATATATATATATGGTGCTTCCAAAATCTAGATTATAGTAATACCCAGATTGTATTTAATGCAATTTTTTTTACATAACTGTCCCTTCAACTTGTCGTCAAGGGTAGTAAGTGCTATATAAATACAAACACCACATCTCTGCTCAATAGTCAACTCTTCGCACTCCCACTCAAAAAGAAGAAATGTTTGGCATCACAAAGTTTTGAGTTATTCGATCAATTAAAGCCAGTACTGCCTCCCAAGCATAGTGCACAGTTGCATATTACCCTTTACATTTGCAGACTAACTCGTTGCACACATTTGCAAGCAGGCACACTGGCAGGAAATGTACTGAATGACACTTAATTCGAAGCATTTAAACTAGCGGCATTAACAATCCTGAGATGGTTGTCTTTTTACAAAAAAGTAGGGGAATGTTTTTTCATAAATCAAAAAAGTACGGGCACGTTGTGCACCTCCGATCCCGCTCACTTCAACCTGTGCATACAATGTTTTATTTTATTTTATTTTATTATAAAGTTTTGTATAGCGCGAACAAGACCCATGGGTATCAGAGCGCTTCGCAGTATGAGGTCGGTTATAATTCACATATGTAGTAACACTTTTAAAGTCAATCAGAATATGAGGTAGATACTTGTGTGAAATACTGAGGTAGATCCTTATATGCCATTAGGGGTTGGGAGTATATATAAATTTACATAGCATGAGCGTTTACATTAAGAGTTAGATTAGAGGTTAGGATATATAGCATATGGTTGACTCGTATAATAACTATGAGGTAGGTAGTTATAAGGCATTCCGGAGGTAGATTAGGTAAATATGCGTATACATATTAGCAAGATGTAATAGGAAGGATACAAAATATACGTATAAGTATTAGCAAGAGGTAATAGTAAGGATATAACCAGGTCTCAGGAGAGACTCCTGACCCGAATCAGTGTTCCGCATTATCTTTGAACGTCTGGACGAACTACATGATTTGTGTGTTTTAATTTTTGGGAAAACAGATACTTTTTTAGATTAAATACTCTGTTTGAATAGCCTGGTCAATCAGAGACTAAACAGCCAATAGAGAATGGTCAAATTTCCCAAAATGCCAATGCCATTGATAGGCCATTGGAACTGGGGCACATATAGTCATTTGTGTGGTTTCTGTCATGGACTAGCCTAGAGGGAAATGGGGCAGATATCCTGTCAGGCATAGTGTCTTTGAAAGACTGGTGAGGCTGGGGCTGATGCAGTCAAGTGACAGATGTAGACTGGTATACATGATAGCTGAGTGACCTCACTCAACCTTGGAATTCCTCTGAGAGAACCATGAGACTAGAGCAGAGAGGTGAACTGGTCTACATGGAATCTAAGAGATCCCTCTATAAGCATGTGCAACTGAAGGGCGGGGGGCTGGGCTGTTGTCACTCACATATCAGGCTCTCCTTTGAAAGGTCAGTAGGGCTTTAGATTTCAGAAACCTCTTGGGCGCCTCAAGGACGCTGCTGCAGTGATGTTGATTATGTCTCTGCTAGCTTGACTCCAACAGAGATTTATCAGCTAATGCACAGAGCTATTGATTGTTTGTGACTAAGCGCAGGTGGTTGACGTCAACCTCTCCCTTACCCCCCCCCCCCCCTCCCCCCCCACCACTCACCTTCCCCGGCCCAACACGCCCCACAAAGGCTTCTCAATTCTGTCACTTTATACAATCATAAGCACAGGGGTCCAAAGACTGCCTTTGCCGCCATTATTGACAAATGCCAATGATACCGAATCCTAAGTTTACCTCGTCTTGGTTCCAACTAATGCCTTTTCTTCCACCTCCCTAAATGTCATGTCTCTTTCTCTTACTCGTACAGGTCCCTCCTCATCCCAGTTTTCTCCTTTTATCACTGTTTTCCTATCCTTCTCTTCCTTCTTTCTCTCTTTTCAAAATCTCTCACTATTGGTCTTGGTCAAAGTCTGATGATGAAAAATAAGACATGTTACCCTAAATTGTGCACCCGAGCCCACTACCTGCAGCCACTGGCACACATTGAGCACCTGGGGACACCATAGGAACAATCTGATGATCAGGGAGTGTCATGTCCAGTTTCCAGGACTGTCCTGTGTGCAAAACACAATACATACACACTGTATCCAAACCCTGTATATACAGAGAGACCGAGCCTCCACGGACCCTCCGCAACGGTATCACTTTAGGTACCCAGGAGTTCATGTCGGCTAGATATAGTTGGTGTCTGTATCTACTCTGTTGATTAGGTGATAAATGCATTTACACCGAGACAGAGCCTTCACACAAACCTTTTGTCAGACACCTTCCAAATGCTAACAGTCTTCCATACAAGCTGCCTCCACAGGACCCAACAAGGCAAACATAATGCTTTTCAGGGGGTGTAGGCAGCAGCATTGCTAGCTTCACTCCCACACCGAACATTCACCGGGCTTTTAGCACCGGTATAGCCAGTCAGAACAATGATACGGTTATTGTGGCAATTCACATCCAAGGGTAGAATGTTCTAAAATAAACAGGGAGACCCTGAGAGACAAGCATTGGAATGCTGGAGCAGACTCCTGTGTCTGCCATTATGGGCCACGAGGCACTTTATTGTCTTCGGTAGATCTCTCAACATTCCAATTTTCTAATAAAACGTATATGATGCTTTTGTGTTACCGATGGTCATTCCGACTATTTATCGCTGGACTTCTTAACGTGTATTTTTACTTTTGCACATAGAGAAACCAAGAGGGTCTTTCGCCATGGGTCATAACTCCAAGGTGATTCACTTAAAATGTGATTTTGGAAAAGCTTGGAAGCAGATATGCTCAAATTTGTCCTGACAGATACAACTGACACTGACACATGGAGTGCCTGACATATTCAAGAATAAAATGTTTGATTCAGACGAGATTACTCAATTTCACATTATCGTCATCTCCCTTCCAAGCGCGGGACCCTTTTAGTGTCTTATTCTCAAGGAAGTCAGCCACTTTTAGGAATATCTTGTCCCACAGTGTCCCCCAGACTTATGTTGCACCACAAGAGCCTCTGCCCATTAAATTAATTATCTTCACCACTAGGCTGACTGGACTTCCACATTATGGCAAGTTGCCTATTAGCCAAAGTTAGGGCCAAATCGATGATGCCACTTTCAAGATTTTTATTTCGGGTTCGCATCATTAGACCTAGTTAGTAGACTTAGGGAGTGTAGACTATTGTACCACGCGTTAAGGGCCTAACAAATTCAGACTAGGCATGAGCGGATTTTGCGGATTGGCAATCCGCGAATTTGCGGATTTGCAAACTCGCAATCCGCAAAATCCGCGAATTCCCGCGAATTTGCGGATTTTTTTTTTTTTTTGTGTTCGCCCGTGTTTCTGCCAGTTCGCGAGGGTTTTTACAATTTCGCAATTTGCGAACTTACCTGTCGGGTCGCAAGTTTTGCGAACTTGTTGTTTCTACGTGTCCAACCTGTTTGGGACACTCTTCTTCATCACTGCCACTCTCTGTCACCACTGCCACTCTCTGACTACTCATGCCACCCTCTGGCCCACCCATGCCACCCTCTGTTTCATCACCACACCCTCTGGTTGTCCAGTGTACATTATTTTCGGCAAAGCAAAGCACACCTTCCCTGCCTCAAGTGACCTGAATTAATTTGGGGCTGATTAATGTGTCACAGAATATTTTTTTAGCTGGCACCTGCTTCCTTAGTGCGCCCTGATTAGTGATCTTTTGCACTTGCTAAGTGCTTTCATTGTTGCAAAATTAGTTACAACACCTGCCCTGCCCCAACTGACAATAATGAATTAGGGGCTGATTAATGGATTTTAACTTCCAGCCTGGCTCCTGCTTGTCTCCCTTAGCTGTAATTCAGGACCTTTGTGGCATATGTGTAACTATTCTGAGGTTCAGAGCAGGGTCACATAATAGTTGCAACTGGCAACTGAACTCTGGAGGGGCCCCTCAGGAAGCACTACAGGAAATGGCTACTAATGATGTGCCTGAACTTTTGAACCTGGTAAGTAGTTACTTTCAGTTTTGCTTAGATCGTATTTCTGCAATTTCGCACTTATTCGCGGGGCGCGAACTCACGCGAACAGTGCGAGCAGTGCGAGCAAAATCCGCTGCTCGCGGATTTGCGGATTTTGCAGGAAATTCGCAAATCTCGCGGATTGCGGATTTCCCGAAAATCCGCAAAATCCGCGAGCGGAACGGATTTTCCGCCCATGCCTAATTCAGACCTTGTAATCCAAACGTTTGTTACTGAAGAATATGGCCACAACATATGCATTAAATGAGGACCCTCAGCTTGACATCTCAGTCATGCATCTGAAAGTGACAGGAACGTCTTCTGAAAGCGGCTCAGTGCCGGGTAAGTGTAGTAGACATCTCGTCAACGGAACCAGGGGGACCCTTAAAAACGAAGCCCTGGGTCAGACCCCAGTTTGTGCTTGCCTTGAGGGGCCTCTGACTTACAAACAGTGAAACAAATACATGACACAGAATCTTCCGTACCTAAAGCTCCTTCTAGAAAACCCCAAAAATGTGTGAAGGGCCCACTAAAGCAAGTAGCACCCAACAAAATCAAGAACGGTGCAGTGCATTGAAGTATGCAGGGATTAAGGCAATATTTTCTAAGATGTTGTGAATATTTAGGGGTCAGGAACGTTTGTGCTAAGAATCTATTGGCTGGCTGGAATTGTCAAATATTGATTGCTTTGGGTTAGTACGCAGGGTTCAGCCAATAACGATAGTTGAACCCAGGTTCATAGTTGATGGTAATTGGATGGCAGCAATTGATTGAGAGGTGGTTGGTTATCGGCTGTTACCAGATGTTTGGGCAGGTTAGTGATCAGTGATTGGCTGTTTGGCGACTCAAGCTCAGGTCAGTGATTGGCAAAGCCCTTTTACTATTTCAAAAGGAAAATCTTTGTAAATGTTGAGATAGGCAATTTCAAAACAAATCAGCAAGTAAAAGGTCGAAAAAAGCACACAAAAGATATACAAGAGACAAAAACACTGGTGCATCCACTGAGAGTACACAGGTTAAGAAATGAAAGAAAACGTAATTCTAAATAAACTGCATGTGCAGACTGTTAAATCCAGAAAACACAACATTTAAAACTATATGACATGTTTGTTAAGATAATTAAAAAGAACGTTCTTCTTTTCACCCATTTTTTCGATGCAACCTGTGCAAAGCATATTTGTAAACTTTAGTGGCTGTCTAATGCGACAGCATCTATGCGCAGGTACCCGAGCTGGAGCTGAAATACATACAATGCAAGGCAATGGTGATTTTCGTTGGAGGCTTGGATATTCTCAGGTCTGGTACAACTATTTTCACAGCCTTGTTAAAATGACAATTTGCAATGTGGGCACTCCCTCTCCCTTGGTAGTAAGGCCATTTTGTGGTGGTGCCAGAAGGCAGTTGCAGTCAGAGGCTTTAATGTAGCATCTGTCCAGGGAGGGACATGGCAGAGTTTATGACTCGCCTATCAAGATGCAGTGGCTAGAAACGGCACCATGAAAATTCTCAAGCACATATATTATGTCATCATTGCTAGTTGGGCACTTTTTGTGCAATCACACTCTCCCTTCATTCTAGTTTTACTTCCAGAAAATAACGCCCACACATAGAGCCAGCTGTCTGTGATGGACGACCGCCCTCTGCATGTCCTAATAAGTAGCTTTCAATACCCAGCGTTGCTAGGCAACATCGATTCTGGAGAATCCCACAAGTGATTAAGGTCAAGAAATTCTAATGGGGTTTGGATATACCTAAACGGCAGGAGTCAGAAAGCAGGCGTGAGTGCAAGCGTTTCCCTTACCTGGTCTTCGAACCTTGTGGAATAAGTGTCTAACCATGGGCACTCCCAGAGAAGTAAGGGCTTCAGTGGATTGCAGTGGCGGCCTCTCCGCTATGGCGGAGGAGCGTCGCCCCACCTGCCAGCAGCCAAAATAATTAAAATTGAAATGATAATAAACCCTTGTTTATTATTGTTTTACTTTTGCTTTTGGCACCAAGGCATAGGGGAACCATTGATCACGAACAAAATTAAGCTCTATGGGACACTGTGCAAATTTTAAGTAACATAGTTTGTGTACAGGACAAACCCTATGAAAATTATGCAAACATTTTCTATGCTTTGCCTTTTAATTTTGATTTGATTTTGATTGTGCACGGGAACCTCGGGTGCATTTGCTTTTCGCTTAATTCTCTAAAAATCTGAATTAACGTGTTTTCTTTCGCATTTCTGAGATTTTGTTACCACCTGAGTGTTTGGTAATTTGAAAGTAGCTATACTCTAAGGAATGATGGTGGGACATGTGGCTATGAGATTCGATTTGATAATGAAATATCTGTATTTATTTAAAAGAAAAAAAACAGGGTAGACAAAAAGCACTGGTGCCAGATTTGGCTTTGGGGATTCCTGGTGCTTCCAGGCCAGTGTGATTGGTGGATCAGAGCATTCTACTTGGAAGACTAGGGTGCATCTGCTTGTACAGAAAAAGCAGGGGATCTGCTGAGAACACAGCGATGAACCAATCGGAGAGATTCAAGAGAGACTCCAGTTTGAATCGGAAGCCAATGGAGTAGAGGTCCAAGTCCTGCAAGAAGACTGAGTAACAAGGCTGCATTGAAATAAATACGACTAGCGGAAAGAGCTATCCAACCTACCTCAGAGGCTATGAAAGAAAGAAGCCTATGAATTTCTTACACGGAATGTACAAGAAGTAGTAACCACTGCCTTGTGTGCAGTCTACTAATGGTCTGAATCAATTTTGACTCCAATGCAAAGTGAGTATTGTGGCGTATTTAAAAAAAAGTCAAACGACCAAACATGTGTGGCACGAGGCTTAACACAGAGAATACAACGGTAGGGTGGCAGAGCAGAACCCGGGTGAATGCCACACACAATACTGGAAGTAGCTAAGGTGTATGGCCTCCTGAGTTACACTTGGAGTAGAGCCTGCAGGAAGCAGTGTTTGGCAGTTGAATGTGATTTTGTTGTTGGATGGCTAGGGTCTTTTGATGATGATTGGTCATCGCATGGTCTTTTTCATTCAGACAGAGTGAAATGTTGTGAATGTTGTTTAGGTGTAGGCAAGTGCTTAAACTACCAGTTCTTGCTTGGCCATACATTTGCAGTTTGTCATTTTATTTAATGCTTCAGGTACAATTCTTGCTTTTTGAGGGACGATTTTTACTAGAATTTTGCAGTTTTTGGTCCCTTTAAATGCTTGACTAGTGAATGATTGTCATGTGATACTGTTTTTGGATGGTGCTTTTGGTGACTGATTGATAATGTATTACTTTACTGTGATTATTAGTCACTCCTTGGTCATCTAGGTTTTAGGGTAATTGTCAGCGCATAGTTGTTGTGTATTGCCCCGTTGTCAGCTACACTTGAGTATGCTCAAGATTACTTTTTTGTGAACAACTGGTTGTGTGGCTATGTCTGATAGAGGGGTGGCTCCTCCACTAGGACGGGGGAGCGTCAGCCCACTACTTTCTCGCAGTGTCAGAAAGTCAAAACATAAAATGGTCAGATTTTTTGGTTATTACCACTTTATGTTTCTTTCCACATTGTGGGCCGGTGGGTGGGTGGAGCTGCCCTGGCAGGGCAGGGGTGGTTTCCCCACTCCTGAGTACACATGACTGGTTTGATAGGCCCTCTCGGGATGACCAAACAAGTCATGCACACTCTGCACTTCTCCATGCAGGCTGCATTGCAGCCTACATGGAGAGCATGCAATCCCCTACAGCCCCTGGTTGCGTGGCGTCCCGACCAATCACAATGCTCCACTGGAACATTGTGATTGGCTTAGGGGAGGGAGGCTGCCTGCTTCCTGTTCCTGCCGGAGGAAGGAGAGCAGGAGCAGACTAGACCGAGCAGTGAAGATGTTGGACCCGGACCGGCAAAAAGGGAGGTTTTAATGTTTTAAGTTTTTATTATTATTACATGGGGCCTCCCCGCATAACCCCTCACCTGCCCCCCCATCCTGCTTGATGTCGCCCCTCCCCCCACCCGTAAGCCATGCCAGCTACGACTGGTCTGATAGGTAGTTCACAGTTCTTTAATAATGCCTGGAATTGTTGTTAATGTTCTTTAGGGTGTGGTTAGTTGCACAACAGTATTTGTGTATTGGACAATACCTTGTCCTTGGATGAGGCGTGTCTATACAGACTGGCACAGCACTGGGAAGCTGTTTGCTTTGATTCTTCCTTGTTATTTGGTGCTTTGCGTGGTTTGTGGTTTTCACAGTTATTGCAACACACTTATTAGAAAGTGCATTTATATTGCACATTATGTGCAGATCACCATCATATGTGCATATCTCTAATGCCTTTTGAATGGAAAAAAATGAGGCAGTGCACAGGAAGGTCTCCAAAGAAATAGTAGTAGATTCCTCTAAGAATGTTAAAATGAATTGAGGTAACATTTGAAGGTTAAGAATAGAGAAATATATGATTTTAGACCCAAGAAGAGAAGTGTACCATCTCCTCTGAGGTACTGGGAATTTCCAAGAAAGCATAGAGGGAGTAGTGAGGGCTAGGTTAAAGAGAATATTTTGGTTATGTTTGTCAACATTAGCTACACTCTTTTGCCTTTCCATTCTCAGAGAGTTTGGAATCTGATGTATAACACACAAGAACTAGAGTGTGAGTGACAGTATACAATATAGTCTTTGGAGAGAGGAGTACTTTCTCTATTTTTAAGACTGAGAGGATGCAGGTACCTCTTAATCTTAAAAATAGTGTGTTGCTGTTCATAATTTCGAGTCAATTGTGCATCTATTTGGACAGATAACTTAATACAGTCCACAAACTGATTTCTCATAGTCAAACACTTACAGCTACTGAAATACCTAAGTGGCTGAGATTATACTGGCATTCAAGCACATTGTGCACCTTCTTTGTGATGAAGGAAACATCTGTGCTGATATTATGAGGGATACAAAATGGTGATTATTCCTGGATAGATACTCCCACTTATTCTTTCAAAGGTGGTTGACAGATGTACTGCTCCCTACATCTTAAGTGATGGAACACAGGAATAGACGTTCTAAAGTGGTGAAATTAGATGGTTCCAAAACTTACTGTGGTAATACCAACCACAGGAAACTTATTACAAAAAAATATGTATTCAGATTATTTGCATTGTAAATTGTACGGTTGTGATTGGCAGCAAAATCGCAAAAAAAACCCTGAATTTGCTGTCAAACAGCATTACTGTGAATGAGGAGTGGCTGGAGTCTTTTTTTCCTTTCCGTGGTATATGCGCAGCAAAGAGAATCAGACAATGGAGAGGCCTGTGGTGAATGAGCAGAAATGTCGCTCATTGGAGAGGCCAAAAGGTGCACCTGGACGTTGAGTCTTAAACACACAGGAATACAGCACAGGATAGACAACTGAGAAAAAGAGAGAAGGCCACCTGGTAAAAATGGAGATGATTCGAAGCAGGAAACAAGTGATTACTGTGGAGCCCTGGAGGAAGGATGGGACAGTGATTCCCCCCAGCGAAAGTTTGAGGAGAAAAAAATAAAACAATACAACAGGAAAGAACGCCAAATAAATGCCGAACAAGAATCTCTATAACACCAAAGAAATAATTTCAATATAAAAATCCCTAAACAAGTCAGTTGTGGGACTATGAAATATTTTACTAGACTTGGTGAAATATATATAGGCATTTGTTATTTAAATGAAATTAAGATGAAGAGCCAGTGAAACGCATACTGTATTTATTATTGTATGAATGAAGTCAGAGCAGGTACACTTCTAATGAAATGTTTTCTACTCTGACTTCTGACACCCTGTCTTGGAACTATATCTCGATAGTAAAGTTTTCTGAACTCTACTTAGAAATTCAAAGCAATGCCGCAGAACACGAACTTTAAGAGGCTGTATCAGGAACTGGATACAATGTTAGGTACAGAAGACAGCTAAAGGTGTTTAATGTTACAATTTATCATCCAAACAATGACAATGCTAATTGTTGACAGGCCACAACAGTGTGCTGCAGTATATAAACAATGGTGCAGTAATTCCGATCTCGGCACATTTCTAAAGTAACCAGTAATTTAGTTCAACCACAGGTAAAAGAAGGGGACATGGGTGTGGCGATAATAAGATGTCGTTATTTAATAAATACCAGCCAAGATTTCTAATGGCAATGTACAGGAATTTATATAGCGCAAATCACCAAGCGGTTTCTAAGCGCTTGCTTAGGGAACCCGTCCTGGTATTCCCCTGTGAGATAACCCCAGCAGTGTATCCACAAGGTGAAAGCCAGGCATCCCGCCACGGGCCGTTGTGGAGATTAACAAGCTATTGCCCAAAGTCGCAGAGTGTGAACCCATGAATCGAGTAGGCACCGGAGCGAGAATTGTCGAGTCCATGGACATTTTAGGACTCAAGACCCCGCCGAGCCGGGAATTGAACCCTGGTCCCGGGCTGACCTCTGCTTCCAGGTCTGCCTCCTCTAACCAGTGAGCCACACTTCTCCACGGAATGACAGCTACTGCATTTCTGATGTGAACATATCCAAAGTCATTGGTGCTGATTGGTTACTGAGCAGTCTTTGGCCTACTGGACGATGATTGTTTATTGGATAGGATTTGGTATTAGTATAATTACTGCTCAGTTGGCTGTAATTAATTAATGCAGCTTCATTTATTATTAGATAGGTCTTGATGTTGGACAGAATCAAAATACTAAGTGTTACCTGTGATTGGATTCACTTTGTGACTGGCACTGTCTACTGCCCACCTATGAGGCCACACCTTATTATTACAGGGAAAGGCCTCATTCTTAAAAGATGATTGGTGGTTACTGGCTGGTGCCTGCTTTTTGGGGGTGTTGCCCATCTATTCGTTGCTTGATGACTCGTTGATGAGCGGACCATCAGTGTGGCAGTAACTCGATGAAGCCTGGGGTGAGCAGGCGTATCCTAACCTATGGACTTTTCGTCCAGGCCCTGTGCATGTACAATCTGTGTAATCTGTACCCCAGTCCACAACAAAAGAAAAAGAAGACTGTTCCCGAATAAACTCCAGGTTGTATGTAAGATCAGGCTGGGGTATGAATGAGAGGTTGCAGTGTGAACGTCTTTGTGTGGTGTTTGAAGTAGAGGGCGATTTAAGATATGTGGAAGTACATAGTCAATACTATGATTTAAAGTGTGTATATTAGTGTGTGTATATTAGTGTAACAATATATTGTGTTTTTTATTTTGTAATTATGCATTTTTGATAAAACTGTGAAACTTTTTTACGTCTGTATGGATGAACACAATTATAAACTGAAAAATGAGCTAACACAAAAATTATTCATAAATGAAATAAAAACATATGCATCCAATTCCGTATTGTGGTACTTGAACTACTGTTGGTCGAGACACGCGGCACTGGGAGACATCTTTGTAGGCATACAGGGCAAATGGGAACCCTTGTATTATTTTCGTGATAACCCCACTTTTCCCAGATCTAAAATAAACCCCCAGGGGGTACCTTTTCTCTATTTTTGTGTTTTGCAGTCTTTGTAATCTGCCCCGAGTGAAAGCTTCGCCGCGTAAAGCCACATTGTGCAGGTCAGCCAAACTTTCAATCTATCTGAAAGGATAGCACTGCTGTCTGACTGGTCTGGGCTGATACAATCTGTGTGACATGAGCGGTTGTGCCAGGGCCTCATTTGAGCCGGTGGCTGCAGGTGGGATCCATTGGCACCTCTTTTTCCTCAACAGACTTTGAATCGGAGTGTGGGAGAAAGAGAGGGAGAAACACACAAGGGGAAAAAAGCAGGAAGAGAAAGCCTGAAAAACAGTGACAATGCTACAAAGCAGGAACCTGAGCTTGAGATACAGGGGCAGAGAGTGTGCAGTGGAGGGTTAACAAGGTACGAGGTGGAATCAAGACAACGCACCGTGTTGTTCACCAACATCTGCTTTCTTTAGCGCCAATCGAGGGCTTCTGAGAAAAGCTATAGGCTCCAGCAGCTGTTATTTTATAAATGATACACTGGATTGTGCTGAGGTCTGCGCCCCTCTCATATATGATGATGACAACGTAAAGGCCAGAGGCTGTGAAGCAAGTGTTACTCTGTCGTACTTCTGTTGTCTGGGGCTAAAACATATGAGGCCTGGTCAACTCAATGGGATTGCTGTGTTTTCTGTGGCCTGTGCTTGTAAGATCTCTGTAGCAAGTAGGCCAGACTTGCAGTGATAACCCCCTGGCTGTAACAGTGGTGTATCCTTTGGGTGCCCGCCACCTTCTGAAGCCTGGGCATGTACAACTAATTGATGGATAGTTCACCATTGTAAAGCCTGACCAATGTAAGGTCTGTGTACCCAGAGGAAGAGCTTTATTGCTTGATATCAGAGCGTGTGACAGACATTTAACCAGGAGGACATCTCTACTGTGCAAAGGCTGAGTTTACTCATCTGTGTGACCTGGATAATACCTCTCCTTCCTCAGGCCTGACCTTGCACAACATGTATAAAGCAAGGGATAGCTCTGCAGTCTGAGAGCAGAGTGAACAATGTCTGTATGATGTAAGGCATTTGCTGTGTGAGACCTGTGTGTGTAGGATATGTGTAGCTCTAGAGTAACATGCTGCCTAGAGCTTGAGCTGGCAGGCCTGTAGAACCTGATGCAATCATTTAATGTCCAAGAGTCTGGTTTGTCTTTCTGGGGGAGCAGAATACCCACCAAAAAGTGGTGGAGTCCCTGTCTGCCATACTTATAGGATATAGATGTAGAGGCACTAAAAATACAAGCGACGGGACATGCATTACTTTTCAGATGACCTCCCACATCCACAGAACTTTTTATAAGTCTGTATGTTTGAGTCATGTAAAGGGCAAGTACTGCTGTGGCAGATCAGAAAAGTATATGTAGAAGGAAAGCTCTCATGTCAGACCCCCATCTTGTAAGATCTATGTAACCTGACCTGGACCTTGTGACTGTGGTGACAGCAAGCAATGCCAGTGCAACTTTAGCATTTGTCTGTTGTGTAAAAACTTAATATTGTGGAATCTGTATAACGGTAAGATGGTAGTCTGAGCATGTAACAGGGGTTTAAACTGAGGGATAGTCCTGAGCCTGTAGATCTTTGCTGCCTAATGGAACAGATCGCTCTGGCATCCCAGGTCTGAACATGCAAGATCTGTGTATCTTAAATGATTTGGGGTCTACAAGACTTGTCTAACCTAAGACACTGCTCTGCTCAATGAGCTTGTAGGCTATACATAAAATAAGGGAAAGGATTTTTGTGCTGGAGGCTTCAACCTACAGAATTTATGTAACAGAGAGGCCTTTACTGCCTGGAGCTTGAGGATGCAAGTTCTGTGTAAGATGAGAAATAACTCAGCTGTTTAAAAACTGGCAAAGCAAGAGGGGTGCAAACTGTGGGATGTATCCCTGAGAAGGTTCTGTCAGTTACCAATACTGCCCTGATATATTTCGTAAGAAGTATGTATCCGTGTGTGACTGTGGAGGGTGTGCGACAATAGCAGTGTGCTGGTAGTCTACCTGTGTGGGCAGATCTGTTAAGTAAGCGTATGTAAGAAATTCTGCAGTTATAGTTAGCGCAGCTGACTATAGCTTACGGCCCCACAATACACTGCTGATGACCTTGTATATTACATCACTCATGACATGGTCAGTGACATCACTGACGACATCTCAAATCACATCACTGATGACATCATCCAGTGATTGTGTGTGTTTTCTAAAGGTTACTGAGATTTAAACATATATACCTAAGGTAAGTGGCTGTGGGAGTGCCTGTGTGAGTGACTGAGTGGGTGTGTGCATGGTGTATAGAAGAGTGAAAGGGTATGTGAGACTGTATTCATGAGTGAGTGGGTGCCTGAGTTTTTGTATGGATGAGCAAGTGGGTGTGTTAGTGGGTGTATGAGTAAATGAGTGGCTGTGTGGGTATCTGTATGGGTGAGTGTGTGGGTGTGTAAGTGGCTATAATGGTGAATGAGAGGGTGAATGAATGGCTGTATGGGTGAGTATGTGGGGTCATCAGTGGTTGTAAATGGTGAATGAGAGGGTGCATGTGCGTTGAATGGGTGACTGAGCAGGTACATAAGTGTCTGTATGGGTGAGTGACAGGGTACCTGAGTGGCAGTATGGGTGCTTGAATGGGTTTGTAAGTGGGTGTATGGGTGAATGAGTGGATGTGCGAGTGGCTGTATGGGTGAGTGAATGGGTGTGTCAGTGGCTGTATGTGTGAGCAAGTGAGTATGAGAGAGGTTGTGTAGGAGAGTATGTGCGTGTCTACATTACTGCATCTGTGAGTAAGTATATCTGTTAGTACATGTATGAGTAAGTGAGTGGGTGTGTGAGTAACTGTATGGGTGAGTGAGTGCCTTTGTGAATGACTGTATGGGTGGATGAGTCATTAGGTGTATAAGTGGCTGTATGGGTGTATGAGTGGGTGTGTAAGTGTCTGTATGTCTGTATGACTGGATGTCTGAGTGGGCGTTTTGGTCAGTGAGTAGGTGCATGAGTGGCTGTATATGTAAGATAGTGGTTGGGTTAGTGGCTGTATGGGTACGTTGATGTGTAAGTGGCTCTATGGATCAGTGAGTAGGTGTGTGAGTGTTTGTATTGGTCTATGAATTGGTATGTTAGTGGTTGTGTGGGATTGGGTGTATGAGATGTATGGGGTATAAGTGGGTGTGTGAGTGGTTCTGTGGATGATGGCCTCGGTGATGTCGTCAGTGATGTAATTTTAGATGACATCACTATGACGTCAGTGATGTCAACAGTGATGTAATTTTAGATGTCATCAGTCATGTCATCAATAATGTCACTGACCATGTCATGAGTGATGCAATATGCGATGTCATAAGCAGTGCATTGCGAGGGCGTAAATTATAGTTAGCTCAGCTAACTATAACTGCTGAATTCCTCTGGTTTTGTATGAGTGAAATACAAGCCTAACTATAAAGTCCCTGTAACCTTTGTTTTTTTCAGTGAATTTCTAAGTATTTTTTAATTCTATTTCCTAACTATAATGTTCCTGTAACCTTTAATTTTTAGTGAATTTCTACGGCTTTTTTAAATTCCATTTCCTAACTATAATATCCCTATTAACTTTAGATTTGTCAGTGAATTTCTAAGGTTTTTTAAATTCTATTTCCTTAATATAATGTCCCTGTAATCTTTATTTTTTCAGTGAATTTCAAATAAAATTGGTATTTTATTTCCTAGCTGTGATCTATTTAGGTTTAATATCTGTGAAATGAGCATCGTGCCAGAATGAATCCTGCCATGTGTATTTATCCAAGAAGAGGCCACCATTTTGTGCCACACCTCAACCCAACTATAGTACTTTCTACTGGCTACTTAGTAAGTGCTATCCCATTGGGTAAATCTTTAGTGCATCTCCTCCACCACAGCTGTGTAAAGATCGCAGAGGAAATGTCTCCAGTGACCTTGTGTATCTGTAACTCTGTTAATGTGATTGTTGCTTGAGTGTCTTCAACAGATAACTTTACAAGGTGAAACTAAGAGAGAAACACACTCTTGGATGATTTGTACTTTACAGAAGTAAGTGCTTCTTTGTTTGGTGGAAATGTGATTATATTCCTAGACATCAAGACCATGTCTTCAAAATCAGTGGGAAACGAGCTTGGGGGGCCTTTAAGTAAGCTACCCATCATCCTGATAAAAGGCCAGGAAGACGCTGCATACCACTAATGTATATGGGGCGGGACCACACGGGCAGGGCTTCTAGGCAGGTTTACATACTACTCATTTTTAAATGATTAGAATACAATCTCTTGTCTCAGCAACAAATGACAAGAAAAAAAAACCCTCATCACAGACGCTATGTGAGATATTTCGCTCGAAAAAAGCAACGTGCAAACAGCACCACCACGGATTACAGACAACCTTTCGGTGGAAATGCAGACAAATCACGCTTGCTTTGCCTTGTCCATGAGTACAAAGTTACGATGGTTAGTACTTTACAGAAGTGGAGCTTCAAAGTGTGCACCTGCTTTATTTATATCTGGAAGTGCTTCCCATTGAGGTTTAATTTCTGTGAAATGAGCATCACGCCAGAATGAATACTGCCCTTCGTATTTATCCAAGATGACACCACAGTTTTGTGCAACACCTCTACCCAACTGGAGAACTTTCTACTGGCTAATCAGTAAGTGCTACATTGTTTGGTACATGTATGGTGTATCTCCTACTCCTACACTACAGCTGCTTGAAGGACACTGAGGAAATGTCTCCAGTGACTTTGTGTATCTGTAACTTTGCCAATGTGATTGTTCTTTGAGCATCTTCACCAGGTAACTTTATAAAGTTGAACTGCATAGAAAACATTTTAGAAATGGGGGTTTCTAGTTGGCAGTGGTATGCACCCAGTTCAAGTAGGGACCCTTCCTTTTAGTCAGGGTAAGGGAGTTACATGCCCAAGATAACCCCTGCTCATCACCTTGGTTGCTTGGCATGAGCAGTCAGGCCTATCACAGAGGCATTGTGTAAAGCATTTCTACATAAACACAAAGTAACACAGTACAAACACTAAAATGGACACCACACCAGTTTAGACAAATAAACAATATTTATCTAAACCAAACAAGACCAAAATGACAAAAATCCAACACACTTAACCCAAAATATCCCTTTTAAGCAGTGCCTTTGATGTGGCAAAATCCAAGACGAAAAATAACCGCAAAGGAGGAAAGCATCAGAAAACACAGCGATGCATTAGTTCTTGAGTGCGAGGGGAATGGAGGTATCAGTTCTGCTGCACGCAGGAGAAGTGTTGCATCGATTCCTTTCTTTGAGGAGAAGCAATGCATTAATTTCTGGAGGTGACTCCTTTTGGCTGGGCGATGCGTTCGAATCTTGGGGCACAGGTGCGATGCGTGAGAAAATCAAGGAGCTGCAGGTTGATGCAGCTGCAAAATAAGTACTGCGTCGATTTCCACAGCTGCAGACAGGTGATGCATCGATTCCTGTCAGCCTCATGGCATGGCCTGCGTTGAAGTGGGAGCTGGGGTCTCGGGCATTGGAGACACAGTGCTATGGACTTGGGCTTTGGTGCTTCTTCGGCCATGAACAGGTGCTACATCAATGTTTCAGTGGCATCTCTGCGATGCCTTGGTTTTTAAACCGCACAGCAAGCTTGCAGAAGGAAAAGCGGCGCTGGAAGGGCGATGCATGGATTTTCAAGTCTTGAAACTGCAAAATCACCTCCAAGGGCCCAGCACTGGACTTGGCACCACTTGGCAGGTCAGGGCTCCGAGAAATGGAGTTCGAAGATGCGGCATATGAAGTCTTTGATGGCCCTGAGACTTCCAACGGGAGTCAAGGACACACAAGCCCTTGGAGAACCTTTGTAAAGTAGGATACAAGAAAGCAAAGTCCAATTCTTTCACTGCCCACAGACAGAAGCAGCAACTGCAGGTCAACCCAGCAAAGCAGCACACAGCAAAGGGGAAGTACTCCTCCTGACAGCTCTTCAGCTCCTCTTGGCAGGGTCCTCAGCCCAGAAGTGTTCTACAAATGTGGTGTTACATGTCCAATATTTATACCCTGTTTGGCCTTTGAAGTAGGCATGCTTCAAAGGAAAGTCTTTGTTGTCCACAAGATTCTGCCTTTCCCTGCCTTGGTTCTAGAAACACTAAAGAGGGGTGGACACAGCATTGTAAGTTGGCAGATGACACAGCCCTATTCAGATGTCAGTGACAACTCCTCCCACCATTCTAACACAGGAAGGCTCATCACCAGGGTGATGGGCCACCAGGATATGCAGGGCACACCACAGCTTCCTTTGTGTGACTATCTACAGTGAATGTACAAACAACCCAGCTGTTAGTCCAAACCAGACGTTGATTCCATAGGGACACAGAGGCACCGGATGGTAAAGCAAGAAAATGCCCACTTCCTAAAAGTGGCATTTTCAAATACACACTTAAAAAACCAACTTCGCTAAAGGATGTATTTTTAAATCCTGAGTTCAGGGAACCCAAACTCCAAATCTCTTACTTTTACCAATTGAAAGTTGAACTTGTAAGATGTTACAATGCAGCTCCAATGATAACCTATGGGAGAGATAGTCCTAACAATAGTGAAAAATTAAATTGGCAGGATTTCACTATCAGGACATGTAAAACGCACAGGTACATGTCTTACATTTCATATGCTCTGCATCCTGTCCATGGGACTACCTTGGGCCTACCTTAGGGGTGCTTAACATGTAAGAAAAGAGAAGGTTTTGGCCTGGCAAATGGAAGCACTTGCTAAGTCGAAGTGGCAGTTTAAAACTGCACTCACAGACACTGCAGTTGCAGGCCTGAGACATGTTTCCAGAACTATTCAT